>NC_133168.1:21900514-22516109 GCF_040802235.1 Manis javanica | reverse complement strand
AAAATGATTGAAAACCAATAGCCTATATCATATCACTGGCCATTAATTATATAATGGTCTACTTTTATTTCTATTCTATTTGATAAAATAAATTCTGACCAATGCTGTACATGTTGATTGGTTGACTAAAGTAGTTCTGTAGTTCTGGCTTTGATCCAAAGCAGGGGATTCAAAAAGCATTATTTCAAAATGATACAGCGTCCTAGACCATATCACAGGAAGAGCAATAAAATACTTCTTCCTCACTTAGAATGACATATGATGGCTTTTCCAAGTCAGAAGACAGTGTCATTAAGCATGACTAATGCCATGTTTGTGCTCTGGTTCTTTGGCAATATTTCTGTTGATTTAGGTCTCCCAGGATTTCCTTGGGCTTTCTGCTTTTGTACTTTCATTCTTTTGATCTGGTTATTTCTGGTGGTAAGAAATTTTCACTGGCTAAAACTCTTAGACTTTTTGCTACCAGGCAAACAAAATACATCTACTTTTTTCTTTGATTTAAGCAGTAAGACTCCAAATCTCACTTTTAAAGTGAAATTTTTTAAGTTCCATATAAATGTTTTCTACACACACACACACATAAACTGCCAAGTGTAATATGCCTGTGTTAAAAATAGATTTTAAAGGATAATTTTGAACTCTATCCTGACATATAATCTCTAAGAGCATGAAAGAATACAATATTTTTAAAATCAGGAACAAAACTTGCTTTTATTGCATAAAAATAAGAGGTGGATTTATTTTATTTCTCATTGACTTGCCTACTCTACATTCTTAATAAAAAAAATAGAAAGTCCTTCAATTACTAAAGAGAGTAAAGGGAAAGGGTGTACATAAGTATGATAAAGGTTTCTAACTATGATTAAGGTTCCAGTCTCATGACATGTGGAATAACCTATGTAATTATATTCCCCTTAGTGCTACAGAAAAGTCCAAGTGACTGTAATACATGCTAACTTAATCTTAGCCACAGAAAATGTGTTTCTAATTTTCAAACTCGGCAATTTTTCAATAAAAGTTGTTGCACTTCGTCTGATCTATTCTCAAAATACGGAAGTGCTTGAAGCCCGACCACCTGCAATAACAGATTACTGCTCTCCAGAATATTACCATACACCTACAGTGTGGGGGCACAAAGCTTTGCTAAAAAAGATCTTTGTTGTTTTTTCTAAAAGAAAGAAGGGATCTGAAAGCAAAGCTGGTTTTCAGCAGCCTCTCTACTCCCAAATTCAACTGGCATCAAAGTCTAATGAAAACCTGTTTGCGGACACTGGATCCCATCCAAGGTACACCGTTGGCATATTCTAGACCCCTTGGGACATGACTCATATAAAAAACACAGGGCTGTCATCGGACGGCTGGTGGCTCAAATAAATCAAATTTGCTTTGAAAACTGAGGCATACCAAAATTTTATTAGGTGAAACTTTGGCATTTCTTATAGCCAACTTGCACATATATATTTTTATTACTTACAGCAGTTAAAAGGTATGCTACCAATCATATGCAAAGCAAGAAAAGATTGCAGAGTACATTTTTTACTGGGTGGTAGTAGGAACTACCTTATTTTTTTCTAAAGTAACTCCAAATAATAAGTTAATAATAGGTGGTGTCAAAGCATGCAGCCCAGTGTTTGCATAAGTCACAAGCCCTGTGATACAAACTTAGCCCTTACCTCCATTTAGCGGACCCCATCGCTAGTCTTAAAGAATGACTTTAACACCAAAGTGATTTCTTGCTCACTAAAGCTATCAACTGTATCACACTTCACGGGATGATGACAGACAGTGCTTTTAATGTGCATTTATGAGTAACAGACATGAACATACTCAAGTTCTTGATGATCTAAAAAGGATTAAACTGTAAGCTTAAGCTTCAGAGGCCTACTGCTGTTTGCGTTCTAACTCGTACACTGAGTTAGTTTCAAATTCCAGATTAGGAAAATTAAGTCTTCTCTTCAGTTAAATATTAGAAATTTAAAAAATGTTTAGGTCTGATATACATTCCTTTTTTAAAATGTGTTAATTGGTCATCAAAGACATACCAGGAAACAGGCCCTTGCCCAATGAATAGCATATCTGAAAATTAATATTCACTTTTAAGGCTACCTCTGTCACATTTTGAAAGTGGCAACAGCTTATTTTCCTTAAGTGGCAACTGCTTCAGGAGTTTTATGTGGTCAAGCTTGTACTATTGTCTATATATTTAGTGTGAACACACACACACATACCACATTTTACCATGTAGTACATAAGTATCAGTTGGTAAGCTTAGACCAGAATCTCAAAATATTTAAGTGCACCTATGATGTTCACTTTTAAAATACTGAGCTTCATCTGGAATTCATATTGTTTTGAAATTATAAAATGGTGGAAGGTTGTATATTAATTATATTATTATGTTGTATATATTAATGGTGGAATAATTGTATATTAATTCAAAAGAAATATATGATCTATTAAAATTACAATATCATGCATACATCTAAAAGGTCTTATAGAAATCTTTTTAGATATATTCTTGCATAGCTTTTTTGATTGTTTGAGTATCCTTCTCATTAAGATCACCTCCGTTTTCACCCCAGTTCACCTGAGCAAGCAGGGGCTGGCATCACAAAGCCATCTTTCTAGGTGTTACAGTGCGTTCCTACTGACTGAGCACAAGCTGGGCCAACTCAAAGATTCAAATCAACCTTTTTGACTGAATTTACCATCACTTAACAAAACCTCTTGCTCGGAATACAGATTTGACTAGCAATTTGTCACTACTAGAAAGCACTTCATTTAAAATGGCACAGTAATTTTCACACATAGATGTAGCCTCAATAAAAGCTGCAAGAAAGGAAAAACAGGGTGATTTGGTCGTGGAATGCAAGGAAAGGAATACATCTGTAATCAATGAACGAGTAATTGTTCAAGGCTTATTACCTGCTGAGCATGGTGCTAGAACTGTAAGAGTAGAAAAGAATGATAAAAAAGTGTTCTGTCCTGAAACTCCTGCAATCTGGTTGAGAATTCATGAACAGTTACAAGAATTCAGCCAAAAACAATACAAGACAGTAAGTTAATCATGCCAAATGGTGTCATAACACAAGCATTTTGTGGGCGTGGGCTCAGTTCAGCTTCCGGAAGGACAGGACGGTGATGGAGGGAAGACAGGCATGCCTGAGACCAGCCGTGCAGGAAGAGGCTTCGTTTGTGACTAACCATGTTTGCTCTTTTTTTGTCTCTCAACTCTCAAGTAGCTTCCACTTTGTAATTTATTTTTAAATTTTGTTCAGAAGAAACAAATATAACTAAAGGCAAATTGTGAACTGAGGAAAAGATTTGCCACATCTATGACAAAGTGTTGATGTGCAATTACTATGAGCAATTACTCATCAGTAAAGTCAGACAGCTGCACCAGTGTTTACAAAAAATTAGCAAAAGACCCCAAATAGGCAACTGACAGAAGAGGTGCCACTGGCCAGTTACAATATGACAGAATATTTAACTTCTTTGATAACTAAAGCCATGCAAATTAAAACCATAAGGAATGCAGTTTTCACCAGCCTAAATGCCAAAGAATAATTACAAATTATAATACATGAGGATGCTACAGATTGGAAGGAATGGGGACAACGGGAAAATAAATTCATGTCGCACTTTTGGAAGGCACTTTAGCAAAAGCTTTACAATATGTAATGATTTTCCATCCAGAAATTCCATTTCTCGGATATTTCTTAAGGGAATAAGTATGGATTTGTTCAAAGGCTTAAAGATAAGGAGGACTACAACATTGTTTAAGATAAAAAAATCTTAAAAATGAGAAATATTCAGTAACAGAGGATTGGTTACACTAATTAAAGTTTAAAATTAACTTGTGAAATAATATTTAATGATGCGGAAATATGTCTTATATGTTAATGCACCAAGTGGATTACAGAACACTATGTGGAATGCATTTCACATTTTAGAAAGAACAAAAAAAATCCTGGAAATAGATAGATTAATATATAATCATTGCAAGAGTAATTCTCTGAGTGGTAGGAATACACGTTATTTTAATCTTTTTTTAATTAAAAAAAGACATACTATCTTTACTATTTGAAGAAATCTATTCACAAAACAGTACTGCAAAGAAGAGTTTGAGACTAAAGTTACTTGTAGATATTTTAAATGGTTTTCTTAGACTACAGTCCCAATGCTTAAGGTATGTATTGTTTAGAAATTCTGGAATTTCTAAAAATATGCACTTCCAACAGCAATTTATCATGATGTTATTTTCTTTGCACTGAAGCTTCAGCAAGAGGTAATATTCAATAGTTTCTAGCAGCTTAATTTAAAAAATAAAAATTAATGTAGTAAAAGTGAAACATTTAAGTGTGTACAGTTTTTTCAGTGATTATTGAGAGATTTAAGGGACGTTTTCTTAAAATATTCTTGAGTCTGAAGAAATGGGGATCAGAAAGAGATTTGCTTAATGTTCTTCCTGTATGATTTACCTCATAAGAGTTTAAGGGGTAAGACAAATAAAAAACTCCAAGCTCTAACCAAGCTTTGCTTCAAGGCTTTAAATACAGCTCATTTTTTACTATCTTAATTAACAGAAGAAATAGTAAAGGTGATCATCTGCAGTAAATGATCAAGAGTTTTCTATTATTGGCTTTGCAACACACCATGTAATTTTTTAACAAATGTATACTGCCTGTGACTATCAAAAGTAGGATGAGTTTTGAGAGCACAGAGAAATGAGTTGGGTATCCGAGATACATCAGTTTAAATTTTAAATAAGTCCGAGGAACAAGATAGACAATGGATTTTTTTAAAAGTTAGTTGTGCCATGTTTCTTTGCTCGTTTGGCCCCTGATTCTAACTTGAAACAAAGGATATTATTAACTTGTAGAAATCATTTCTTCTAGAAGAGCAAAAATGTATTCTCACCCATACCTCTTCCAGAAATGGGAATGTTCTCCCAGACCGTTCCAGTGTGATAGTTTTCCTTTGGGCCAAAGTCCTTTATCAGCCGATCAACAGTAAAGCTTTTCTTGGTTATGAAAAATGATTTGTTTCTTTACAAACATTCCTGGGAAAGGCACAAGTTTTCTTCTGGTTTAATTTATAAGTTAGAGGGACATTTATTCCATGAATAGAATGATTTTACTTTTTTCTCATACATTTAAAAAAATAACATGGACTAGTGTATGTATTTATTGATGAAAGAACTGCGGAAGAACCCGAGGTGTCCTTTTGCAAAAGAATAGAACCCCGCAATGGGAGAAACAGCAGCCTGCATGGAGGCAATCGTCTTTTGTAAACTAGACTCCGCGTCAAGAAATCCCAATCCCAGGTCCTGACCTTGCCGCCAACTGAATCCCTCCTCCAACTCACCAGGCAAGCAGAACTCCTCCTCTTGACAATTTGGAGCAAATTGGTCAGATACAAGAGCTGGACTTTATGAGGATTTTACTCTGGGACCTGTCTTGCGCCTACAGTTCTCTGAAAACCTCACGCAGCCCCTTTTCCCATAGTTTTTTCGCAATTATCTTTGCCCTCCTTCCCCAGCTGCTTTCCTCTCCTCGTTAAAGATTAAAGAGCAGCTAACTATGGAGAGGTATGCTCATGGGGCTGGAGTTTTACTAGTTTTGTAAAAGACAGCATGGCATACTCATGCTTCCAAGCATTACAAATGAAACAGAATATTATTAGCAAAATTAAGAAAGGAGCTGGGGAGAATGCTACCCAGAGTCCGCACACCTACCTTCTTAATCTCTCTCTCATCCCCCAGCCTTGTCATTAAACTAGTCATTTAATGAAACTTTTTGCACCTCTATTTTCTTCTCTGAAGGAAAAAAATGAAGGAGTTGTGCCAGCCAAGTGCTCTCCAGCTTTAGTGGTTTGTGAATCCAAATCTGTTCACAAAACTATTTTTAAAAATTAGGTTTATTTACCTTCCCCCATAAGACAAAGCTTTTATTTTTTCTGTCAATGATATCAAATAATTGCAACCTGATTTGCCACAAAACTTGTCACTGTCTATTCATAAAAATATTCTTGAGGACTATTTTAGGAAACCTATAAGCTTATACTTTTGACTGCCTCTTGCCCGGGAAGGAAAACAGTTTCTCCAAATGTAAGTATGTGTTTATTTTATTTTTCCAGAAGGCTCATATCATAGAACAAAGTATTAAGTAGTAAATTCATTTACAAGACATCCTGAGAAGGCCAAATAGAAACTGGGGTCATAAATACAGTGTCATTACATTACTGCAAATCAGTACAAACTTGCTCCATCTATTTGGCGTTCCTGCTCCTTAGAATAAGAAATTAATCAGATACCGTGCAGGTCAAACATGTTATTGGCTATCTTTATGTTTATATGTATCCAAAACTAGTTTAAATATCAGGAATAAAACAATTGTTAATTTATTATAAAATCCAGAATGCATTTTTTTTTTTACCTTCTTCATAGAAGACTGTTGAGCATTCTGATTATGACTCAGGACATACCTTTGATGAACAACGACTTCACAATGTTTTCCTGCACTTAATATGTATGAAATTGATTTGCATGCAAACTATGATCTCTTTCTGAATTCAGTAGTAATGAATGCAGTTATTAAATATATTCAACTATTATTTTGAGATTAAAGGAGTTGCTGCTTTTTTCTCTAAATGTTATCATTATTTTTATTAAACTTATGGAATACCAGATAATCTCTCCAAGAAAGGGAGGTGATTTTACCCTCTTATGGTTGATAAGAAACCCCATTTGCTTTAAATATCAACTGCTTGACAGACAAATTGCCCAAAATACGTTTGGCTGTATTAGTAAAATATATCAAAATTTGAATAGGTTCATAAATAAATTTGATTTGATTCAAAGAGTATGTATTAAGGCTCCTATTATGGGAAAAAACCACACTCTTTCAGGGACTATGTGACATAGAAAAGCAAGATATTAAGGGCTCTACCTTGGTAAGGCAAAAAAGTATAAAGTTGGGGATAAACCAAAGAAACCAAAACAGCTGTAGCACAGACAGAATTCAATACACACTCAAAATACTAAGTTTCAAGAATCAAAGAACAAATTCTGATACCTAGGTGGCTGATCAGATAGGACTTCCTGAAATAAGTTATTGAAATTAACTACTACTACATCCCTTCAGAGATTGCTCTGGAGACAGTGCTCCAGATCTCAAGGCTGGCTAGGGCAGGGCACATTAGAAACACTGATGTTGGCCGAAGTTCTCCCGATGTTACTACTACCACATAAAGCCGGCTCCCTACATTACTCACTATTGATGGCCCTCCTTCTACAAGGATTCCAGCAAGAGCCCTGAACTAATTCCGATGTGGAGAGTGGAAATGGAGGTACAGCAAGAAACCAGACAAGAAAGGAACACGTTGGACCCATGGTATGGAGGGTGTTGAATGCCAGGCTGGGGGTGGAGCTGGCTCTGTGGACAATGAGAAGCCATTGAACTTGGCCCTGGGTTGCACTGTGATCGGCTTTAATGCCGAACTGACAGCCCTGCACACTATGGCTGGGCCCAGAGAACCCCCTGTGGATCAGAGACAATGTGGGGATCTTTGACTACTTGGCCCTGGGTGAAGGTGGTGGACAGAGTGGAGGAGGAAGAGTAGTGAAACAAGATAAATAAGGAGAAATTGGTCATCTCAATTAGATAAGAAATAATTCTCGATTATTTAATACCATAATGGTTCCCAAAAGGGATTTTGGAACTTTCTACTTATGAAAAACAGAACCAACAAAATTCTCTATAGCTCAGGGATAACTGACTAGGAGGCCAAAGGAGGAATAAAGTGATTTTGTTAATTTTCTCAATCTCTTTTTAAAATTTTTTTGTTAACTTTTGTTGTTAACAATTGACTGAGATCTGATATTTTAAAGTGGATTTTACAATGAGTTATTTTCCACTTTTAGAAATCAAAAAAACTGCTTATTTCTTTTAAAAAAATGTATTAGAAGTGATTCTACCAAATCAACTTTTTAAGAGGAATCTAGAATTTACAGCTTCAGAAAATCAAACTTTAAAAACTATTTTGTCATATTTTAGGGTTAGCGTTATTTGCATTTTTAATGTTTATAATTTTAATATTGAATTAAATGAAAATGTTTCATTATTTGAAATTTACTTAAATTTTATGTGATATTTTAAAAATTTCCTAAAAATGTAGACAACCTAAAAATTTATTTGGAAAAATATCAAACATGAATTGTGAAGTCCTACAATGAAGAATTTCATATTTAAATAAGTTTAGTTTTTACAGCTATTCATTTTCATGCCAAAGACACAACTAATTGAATATATCACCATAAGCACAAACCCAGTAATCCAAGTAAAAAGTTTAAGTTGCTAATAAATAAATGATTATTTCAGGTATAGATTCATATGGCTTTATAAATTTTCTCTTAGCCTAAATATCTTATTTATGTAGAAAAAAATCAAATAAAACAATAGTGCCAATAAAACAAAACACTGACACCTTACTCCAAAAGACTCATGCTGACACGTAAAATAATTTGAACTTTTTTAAGGTGCAAAATAAGAAACAAGGTTCTTAAAAAAGAGATTCGTTTTAAGAGTAGCTGCAAGCTGAACTCGAGTTGACTTACAAGGTGGGAAAGTGGCACGTTTAACAACTTAAGTCAAACTTTCTCACATGATCGCAGAATTGCTCATTTTTTCACACTGCATAAAACATATCTACGCAGAGTATGGAGCCAACAGGACAAAGGATTCAAGAGTCTATTTTTGATAATATTTGTAAATTCATTAACAACATGTCAGGAAACATAAAGACAACATTGACCCCAAAGACTATAAATCAAAAACTGTTATCATTGCTAATAGTGAGAAAGCCTGTCAGAACCTTGAAGAACAGTATGTGGGAGAACCATATTTACTCTGCAGAAAGTCCTCTAACAAACTCCTAGATTTGTGATAGTCATTATAAGTACGTAATACATTGTGGTAGCACTGCAGGAAGCCTTTACATCAAGAATTCCTTGTAAACATCAAGAGATTTAGTGATATTTTGTTTTATTCACAAGGGTGCTCTCAGTATAAATGTCAGCTTATAGATATGAATTATACATATTTTCAAAATGGTAATCTAATAAAACCCATGCTACCACATCTATTTTCAAATGTTTGCAAAAAGTAACAAGAACACCACTTTCTTCTGTTTCATATTTAATTGCATTGTTAGTCCACAGAAATAATTTTGTCAGCAGTTTACAAACTAAAAGAAAAGTTGAAAAAACTGGATTTTTCATCTTGGAAATTTGTTGAAGCATAGTTTTTGACTTCAAGATGGCTTAATGAAAAATTTTTCTAATAATTATTATAAAATTTATAAAAATTATTAAAAACAACATCTGTGTGTTGTTGAAGACAATCTTCATTAACATTTTGAAATACTTGATTTAAAAAATACATCAATTGGATTTAAATTTTGTTGTAGAACAACAAATTCAAATATTATACTTATCAAATATTATACTTACCAATGAATGAAAAGGAAGAACTGTTAGATTTGAAACATGAATATACTATTTATGTTTAATTTAAACAGTTTGAATTATTTGAATTTTGCTCGATGGATGTGAAGGTATCTGTCAAATGGAGAAAAAGAGATAAATACATGTTTGCTATTTGCTACCTCCTATTCATGTGAAAAAAGCTTCTCACAGATGATTTCTATCAAGAATGTGATGAGATCATCATTAAAGAAATCTTGATTAGGATGTATGTGCGGCCAGTTAAATCATAAAACTGTATAATAAAATGTGTACATTAAAGCAAGCTCCATTTTCTCATTTAAATCCTTGAAAAGACTTTATTTAGAAATTTTATACAAATCTAATATATAATACTCTTTCTAACATTTGGGTTTTGCATTCTTTAACACATTTATGTAAGGTAAAGAAAACATAATTTTTTTCACCAAGCGCTGAGATCCTCCAAAATCCTCTCCAGTTTACTCTGGTGTGCTGCACAAATGCAATCATTTTATATGTGACTTGATATGAAAAAGTTTGTAAATAACTGCCTAGGGAAATGAATTTAACTGACTGTTAGGCAACATACAAAAAGCAATGAAAAATAATCCCAAAATAACTCAAAAGTTACAAATACTCAGGCAGAAAAAAATTTTTGATTTTGGTTTAGGTTTTCTCTTCTTTAAAGATGAGATTTAAAGAAGCTAGAAGAGGAAGCATGTCATCAGCTCAGATGTTAGAGAATAAAGATACTCCAAAAGGCAAAGCAGTGATATGCCTCCAAATTTCTCTAAAGGGGCTCTCCACTTTCATGGTGGGAACCTGTAACGGCGTTCATTGTCCTTTCTCATAAAGAGCACGTATAGATTTTCTGAAGTTGTAGTCATTGACTGAATTGTGCACAAGTTGAGAGAGCTTGATAGTTGGAAAAATAGCTTCACTCTTCTGGGGACTATCTGGGAACAGGAAGGGAAGAAGCATGTATGATATACTCTTAAAATATCATGCATCAATAAATCAACATTCATATTAAATTCCTCAACTGTATGGTTATACATATCAGAATTTCTGTTAACTGCGGAGACTCAAAGAATCTTTTTTTAAAATATGCTTTCAAAATCCCAAACAGGAATAGGTCTGAAGTTTTAAATATGTATTCCAGTAACTTGTATTTCTTAGGGCTACTGTACTTGTTATCTCATCTACTACTTGAGGATTTGCCAGGTTCAATATTATGTGCATCAAATTATTCCATATTCTTGTATATTCCTAAGAGTCTGAAGAAAAAAAGTAAAATACTTTCCTTTTGATCCAAAATGGCATGTCCTGTGTAAGAACAAAAAAACACAAGAAAGTTTTAAAGCTCCTAAATTAACATATTCAAAACCCGTGCAGCTTAAAACTGAACATGATTTCCGGGGGAAGATTTCCAAACCTACCGGAAAAAGTTGAGTTCAGAGGAACATCTATGTGCTCACAAATAATAGCAAACTCTAAGCTGGGCTGCGAATAATAACCTAAAATTTATTGAAAGCATGAGAATAACTTGTAAAAGGCAATTGTAAAGCATTTTGTAAAATATTACTGCCATTCAAATATTAAATGATGATAAGAGACGTTCTTCAGGGGCTGGTAAAAGCCAAACACTGTTGGAAGAGGAACTATAAGGAAACAGGAAAGAAAACAGAACGGATATAAAGACCTCATAAATTTAAGAGAGAAAAAAAAGACAATTGTGAGTGAAAAGGAAAAGGCTTACCCATTTTATGTCCAAATCCACCAAAATAAATAGCTCATTTTTAATTTCAGGGGACTTAAAGCCAAATGGGAGAGTCAAAGCTAATCTCTCAAGTGTTTATAGAGACATGTTTCACAAATGTAAAATAAATATATACTAATTGATTCTACTATTTTACAAGCCTTATAACACAATTGAATTATTTTAGAAAAACAAAGGAAGAAGGGCTTATCATTGGTGCATGGTCTTAAATAGCTACAGTGGGCAGCCTACACGAAAGACAGAAAAGGCAAGATGTTCAGTGTTCAGCAAGCTTCATTTCACTTTTCACAATCAAGGTCTTTAGAAAAGTACCTTGATAATCAAACCTTGCTTCCTAAGAACCAAACTTTTATAGAAGAGGAAGAAGAACCCAAAAGATTACATTTAATTCTTCTACATTTTGTTTTTAGAGCTGTAAAACTAATACCATAGGGAATGCTTTCTGAAACTGGTATGTTTAATAAAAATGAAGAGAGTCCGTATGTAAACCAAATTCAGATTTTGCCAGTTCTGAAGCATGGATTCCTTACTCTTTTGCTGCCCTGTTTGGCACTTGCATGTTCCTAATTATTGCTGCTTGGACTCCTAGAAAGAGAAAGTGGGATAAAATGTGGATGACACTAGAATGTTGTCTGACTTAACAATAATTAAAAGATCTTTTTAAAAAAGATTAAAATAATAGAATTAGGATTAAAGATAATTTGATTATCTCTGTTTCACAGGAGTGTTTTTATCCATTTCACAGTGTCATCTTCCAGGAAGCAAGACTTACCACCCATAGCTAAGAGGGCCAGTTTCTGGAGAATCAGGTTTGTCCAGTGTTTATGTTACATATTCAATTTCTTCATGTTTATCCAGCTCACTTTTGTTTCCTCTATAAGGTCTGGTTTATCATCTTGTGTGGATTACATTGACTACATTTAAGTGTGACTGCTGAATCTTTATTTCCCATATGCTATGAAGAAAAAATGGTAGGAGAAATGAAAGAGAGAAAAGAAGCAAAAGAAGGTAAGAGGGAGAAAGATTAAGAAAAGAATCAGAGATGTCCTCCTACACAGTTTGCCCCTGAAGAAAACATCTGCCTGAATATTTTCCTCTGGGAATGAGCTGTTAGCAAAATCCGAACTTAGAGGGAGTGGGGAGAGAAGAAGAGCACGCTTTCTGAAAACTGAGAAACAAAAGTGATGGATAAATTTTGTTTGCTTATTCAAGAAGTACATTATGCAAATGTTATAGCTAGAAAAAGTAAGAAACAAAACGTGTGTGTATTTAGACAAAACTTACAAAGATCAGGGTTCAAACTTAGGGAAATGTGTATAACTGAAAAGCTTTCAGTCCACATTGAGGAGCTCTGGGGAGGAGGCAGGGATACAATAGAAAAAGGAAAGCATGACATTTCAGCACTTTTACCCAATGGAGCATATCTGTTTGACTCTGTTTTGAGATAATCACACCCAATTTTCTTGGGTGAGATTCTAATCTACCTATATTCTGCAAAGCTTTGTAGAACATAAATGAAGTCCTATCTTCATACTTATGGACCATTTCTGGCCCTGGGGTTCCCCATCTCTAGAGTGACATTTGAGGCCCCAAAGCTTGGACACTGCTGCTCAGCAAGGTGTGGCCCCAGACATGCCTTGTGACAAGGTTCTATGTAAGTCACTGCAGGTATGGCTTTGGAACTTGAGAGCAAATCCATGCTTTCCCTTAGCATCTGCTTCAGGGTTTAACAATCAATGACCCTTTCAGTCTGGATGACTTTTTCATAAAGGAAAAATATTAATCTGATTTTTGAAAGAGAAAAATTGGTATTTTAATGAATGAGTGCTAAGGGGAACATGGATTCATAAATCAGGGGAATCCATGATGAGCAGAAAATAGCCTAATAAATAAACCTAACCAAGAAGGTGAAAGACCTGTACTCTGAAAATTATAAGACACTGGTGAAAGAAATTGAAGAAGACACAAATCAATGGAAATCAATTCCATGATCATGGAATAGGAAGAATTAATATTGTCAGAATGACCATCTTCCCCAGAGCAATTTACATTCAATGCAATCCCTATCAAATTATCAATGGCATTTTTCAATGAGCTAGATTAAATAATCTTAAAATATATATGGAACTACAAAGGACCCCAAATAGCCAAAGTAATCTTGAGAAAGAACAAAGGTGGGGGTATCACCCTCTCTGACTTCAAGCTATACTGCAAAGCTACAATAATCAAAATAGTATGGTACTAGTATAAGAATAGACCCATATATCAATGGAACAGAATAGAGAGTCCAAAAAGAAATCCATGCATATATGGTCAATTAATATATGACAAAGAAGGCAGGAATACACAATGGAGAAAAGACAGTCTCTTTAATAAATGGTGTTGGGAAAAACTGGACAGTTACATGTGGAAGAATGGAACTGGATGATTGTCTTAAACCATATTCGAAAATGGATTGAAGACTCAAAATGGATTAAAGACCTAAATGTAAGACCTGAAACCATAAAACTCTTAGAAGAAAACATGGGCAAAAATCTATACTTCAATTAAAAATATATTTTAAAAATTATAAATTAGCTATTAAAAATTAAATTGTTTAGCATAAATGAATGTTACAAACCTAAAAAGAAAAGAAGAAAGAAGAAATAAGAAGAAGAAGAAGAAGAAGAAGAAGAAGAAGAAGAAGAAGAAGAAGAAGGGGGAGGGGGAGGGGGAGGCGGAGGGGGAGGCGGAGGAGGGGAAGGGGAAGGGGAAGAGAGAGAAGAGAAGGGAAGGAGAAGGAGAAGGAGGAGGAGGAGGGGAAGGGGAAGGGGAAGGGGAAGGGGAAGGGGAAGGGGAAGGGGAAGGGGAAGGGGAAGGGGAAGGGGAAATGGCCCATAAAGCCCAGATGAGCAAAGGAGATTTGCACATCAAAAGGCACTTCAGGTTGCCTTTACACCAGGGAGTGGGGAGAGTGACCACAAAGGAATTTGACTCACAAAATGCCGAAGCCTCCTGATTTCCAACTATTAAAGATGGCTTCATTTGACAACAGAAAATTAAAGGAAAAAAGGTTAGGGAATAAATTATTGTCCAAGACAGTGAAACATCTTTGTTGAATCAAAGGAAAACCCTTTGAAAGCTATTTATTTTTCCCTTAGCCTCGGCTGAGCTCACTAAAGCTCTCCAGACAAGAGAGTCTGAGGGCCACCTTAGAAATCTGCTTTAAATCGTGCAGTTTAGATCATATTTATTATATCCAAACTCACCTCCTCTGCTATGTGTTATCTTGCCATCCTCAATGAAGACAGAACTGCTGGTTCACCAACCTTTCAAAGACAGCACACTTACCTAGAACCACCAAATCAGACATTTATTTAAAAAACATTCTTAGTGCCTACTTTTATAGGCACAATAGCATTTCAGGAAACAATGCTCCCCTAAACCAGGACAGTGGTTCATTTCTTCCATAGCTATTTGTTGAACCAAGCACATTTATTCAGGAAGCTACTCACTGGTCTCAGAGGTCAAAGAGCCCATGAGAACATCCTGGGGGCACCTAAGCTTAAACATCTGTGTCCACAGAGTAACCCATCCATTCTGTTTTCAAGGAGCTGAGAGTTGTTTCTTGTTTATGAAGATTTTAAAAATCTAACAGTAGATGATGGTTTCCTTACCTTCCAGGTAACAAAAGGTGGGAATTGAAACAAAAAGGGCAGAAAAGAGTTTATTTTACATGAGGGATTCTTTGTGCATTTCTGGTGGGGGAGGATAGCTAGTGAGTTCATTCAAAATTGAAAGAAAATCTTGGGCCTATCTTGATAATAAAGTTAATCTCTCAATCCACTGTTTTATTTTTCAAATAAATATGAGACTGATGTATGGAAAAAATCTAACATAGTTACAGGAGTAATCCGAGTCTGTTCACTGTGATTTATTAGCTTATCCATTTTGTGTGCTCCCTGAAGTTTTACAACCCAGACTTGGCACCAAAGGGACCTATGATCTTGTTGGGGAGACTAGACTTAACTAGACTTACGCTTGAGATACAGTAAGAGAAGAATCCAGAGACAGAATTTAATCCAAAAAATTCTGATGGCATTTAGTTTTACTCTGGGTGATCTCTCTGTGCTTTCTTATCCAGAAAGGAACTCAAAAATTCCCTCAGATCAAAATCTGTATGCCAAGAAATATCTTGAGATGCTTGTGTTCTTGTTTTCATTTGTATCACATTTGAAGACTATATTTATTTCCATTAATCAATGGATGAGTGCTCCCTTGTGCTACACTGCAGACCTTCCATAGTAATAATTGCTATTAGTATTCATTGAGCATGTACTACATTCAAGGCACTGTCCTGAGAAATGTTCAACTAATTGCAATCCTAGCATTTAGGTATTAGGAACATTCCCATTTTGTAGATGAAAACTTTGAGGCAGTTTAGTTTCTGTCCAAGTTTACAAAGCAAGTAAATAGTGGAGATGGGAATCTAATCTAGGCAGACTACCTCTCAAACCCCCTAGTTTAAGCACAACATTGTATTGTCAAGCTTTTTGTAATGATGTTTAATCACTTGAAATGATTTGTACAGAATGAAGGAGACTGGTAGAAAATGAGTTTTACCACATCTGATTGCTTATTTCAATTTAAATGTCCATTAGGTACCATGTATTGAGTGAGACACTGGGGGTAGAGAAAAGAACAAAATCCAGGTACTGTGCTCATGAATCTCAAACCCTAGTAGGAGCCTCCCAGCTGGAACGAGAGCATCAAGGAACACAGGGGCAATGCTATGTGACAGAGAGGGACGCAGGAGTGAGGTACTCAGATGCAAAGTGATGGAGTGTCTGAACGGGTATCTGCCTCAGAAACCACACCTGAGGACATGCAGAGCAGCCTTTTTCCCCGGCAGGTAGATACACTGAATCCTGCAATAATGTAGGTGTTCCCGACAGATTGGAACTACCCATCTCTCCATGAACTTGTTCATCACCCCAAGAGCCAAAGTATAGCCTCTCAAGAACCTTTCAGATTTATACACAAGCCAAATTGGTGAGTCATAGAAAGAAGCAGCATCTGTATTCAGTCAACCTAGTCGGAAAGAAGTACGAAAATATTAGAATATTAGAAAAGACTAGAAAAGCTTTCTATCAGTGAGCAGTCATGCTCAGCATAATAAAAACTCAGGTGGAGATTAAAGACAAACCAAAATATGGAGGGATTGTCGCTGCAAGACGGAGAGTGTCTTTGCATTAGAAGTAAAGGAAATTAGTGCAAGTTAGTTCATGGAAAGACAATGTAAACAAAATTGTCCCTATGTCATCTAATTTTGGATTTTCTATAATTTATTAACATTTGGTGATTTATAAAGAGAAAGGCAGTGAGGAAGTTGAGAATCATTAAGATGTAATGATGTATATCAAAGACAGCCCTAATGAAAAGCAGACATTTTAGGGGGAAAAAATCATATTTGTTTAAAATCTGTAATGATTTCCTGATTCTTTTGAAGTCCACTGAGAGACAGTATGTGCTTACATTGGCTGTTGAATTATGATTTAAATTTATGCTGTATTTAGAAGGTTAACATTTGTTGGCTTATTTGGAAAAGTTTAATTGTGGAAAGTTGAGGAAAGATAAAAAATAAAAGCATGATGATACTCATTAAAAATTTACTGTATTGTTTTATAATAAGAGGAATATTCACAATTTCATATACCCAACGTGGGTAAAATATATGTGACCAAAATATGCCAAAATATTGAGTTATTTCTACCATGCAACTGCAGGCATTTTTTTTCTTTATATTTTGCTTAATTTTTCAAAATTTATACAATGAGCTGGTACTACTTTTATAATTAGAAAGAAGTCATTATCTTAAAATAGACTTGCATCTATGTTCTAGAGGGAACAAATTATACTATGGTAAATTAAACACCTGCTTGAATGCCAAGTTATTAACAGTACATAACCAGAGTTTACAAAAAACAAAGCAAACTATACAAACTTAATAGCTTCTCTTTGGCTGGCACAGTAAAATTCAACAGATGTTATATTGGAATTTCTGTAAAGGACATGAGATGGTCTCCTGAGATTTTACTGACAAAATGAATTTAAATCTGTTAGGACCAGGGAAGCTGCACTCGGTTGACAAACAGGACTGACAGTATGTAAACAAAAAAAAATAATGAAAAAGCTACAGCATCAGTCAACATAACAATCAGCCTTAGGGAATCAGGGTGTAGCCAAGGTAGCATGAGGAATATTTAAGACAGAAAAGACATTGTATTTTTATTTTTGATCTTTCCTCAACTTTCCACAATTAAACTTTTTCTATGTAAGCCAACAAATGTTAACCTCCTAAATACAGCATAAATTTAAATTATAATTCAAACAAGAAGTAAAAATGGGAATGATGGAGGCAAAAGCTAATAATTCAGCACCTGCTTTGTGCAAAATACTGTACTAGGTTCTTTTGTATATTGTTTTCCATGCATATAATAATGGTAAAAAGTAGGAATTATTTCTGAATAACAGAGGAGGAAATTAAAATAACAAAAGACATTAAATAGGAATACTGACAAATACATTGACCTATTTATTTGGTTAAATCCGATCTGAAAAATAAAACTTATTGAGAACTGGTACCTAATAAACAGAAAACTACTATAGAAGTCTTTGTGCTAAATGTTGACAGAACTGTTCTATACTGTATAATGTGAAAGGAAATTCTCCCCACTTTTTTTTAGTATAGGCTTCACATATTACACTTAATAACCAAGACACAGGACAGTTAGCGCCTCTCTTTCCAAGTAGAGTGATACTTTACATGAAGCATTGTATCTCATTACAAGATGCATTCTAGTAAAGAAAATAAGGTCCATAAAAATACTAAAGTAATGCATGTGGAGAGCCTGACCAAATGATGATTTGGATGAGTAAGAATATATATGAAAAGGGTAAGCACTTGGGGAAAATGATGTATCCTGATCTAAAAAGGATCAGTAGAATAAGTGGGATAAAACTAAGGAAAGAAAAAAAGGAGGTCAAATATCAATAAAATCTTTTCAATAGTGGAAACTATCAAAACCAGAAGATGTGTTCCCAAAGGAAACTCATGACTGTGGAAGATTTCATACTTGAGTGAGTAAACGTGAAAGAACAACTAATCAAGAACAGTTCTAAATTTTATGCTTCTATAGATTCATTGGTAAATAAACTATTGAGCAATGATGCCTCATTTATTCATCAACATCAGGGAACAAATTGTTCCAGAGAAGTCAGTTCCCCCAGATAATGCAAGCCTTACAACAGGAATAAATTTTTCTTTAATTTCAACCTCTTTAATGGAGAATTATTAAAATTGCATTCCTCAGGTCCTTGGCTTCTTAAAAGTTCCAATGCAGCATTATGCTATAAGATGGCAGAATTGTATATACAAAGGCCTTGGGAACATGGTCTTAGGAAAACCAGAGGTGTGGTCTTAGTTCACAGAAAGTAGCTACGATCTGCAAGATCATTCACCACTCTGGTCCTTAATTTTTTCATGCATATCTGTAAATTAAGGAACAGAAGATGATGTTAAAATGTTTTCATCTAGGGGCGGAGCCAAGATGGCGGCGTGAGTAGAGCAGTGGAAATCTCCTCCCAAAAACACATAGAGCTATGAAAATATAACAAAGAAAAATCTTCCTAAAATAGAGACCACAGGACACAGGACAACATCCAGACCACATCCACACCTGCAAGAACCCAGCGCCTTGTGAAGGGGGTAAGATACAAGCCCCAGCCCGGCGGGACCCGAGCGCCCCTCCCCCCGGCTCCCGGCGGGTGGAGAGAAACCGGAGCGGTTTTTTTTTTTTTTTTTTTTTTGGCGAGCGCTTTTTGGAAGCCTTAGAGGGACGGGCCCCCGTTGCTGGGGAGGCAGGGTGGCGGGACCGGTGAGGAGGTGCCTGGGAACGGCGCCGGAGGACAAAGAATATCCCGCGTTTCTCCCTGCGAGACCTGGGGGCGGGTGCCTGAGACCGGTGCCTGAGGACGGAGGAGGTCGCGCGTTTTTCCCCTTTTTTTTTTTTTTATCTTTTTGGCGAGCGCTTTTTGGAAGCCTTGAAGGGACGGGGACCCCAGTGCTAGGGAGGCACGGTGGCGGGACTGGTGAGCGGGTGTCTGGGACCGGCACCTGAGGACAAAGAATATCCCCCATTTTTCCCTGCGGGACCGGTGGGCGGGTGCCTGAGACCGGCACTTGAGAACAGAGGAAATCGCGCGTTTTTCCCCTTTTTTTTTCTCTTTTCTGTGAGTGCTTTTTGGAAGCCTAAAAGGGACAGGGACCCCGGTGCTAGGGAGGCAGGGCGGCGGGACTGGTGAGCGGGTGTCTGGGACCGGCACCTGAGGACAAAGAATATCCCGCATTTTTCCCTGTGGGACCGGTGGGTGGGTGCCTGAGACCAGCACCTGAGGACGGAAGAAATTGCGCGTTTTTCCCCTTTTTTTCTCTCTTTTTGCCGAGTGCTTTTTGGAAGCCTTGAAGGGACAGGGACCCCGGTGCTAGGGAGGCAGGGCGGCGGGACTGGTGAGCGGGTGCGTGGGACCAGTGCCTGAGGACAAAGAATATTGAGCGTTCCTTCCCTGCGGGACCGGTGGGTGGGTGCTTTTTGGAAGCCTTGAAAGGACAGGGACCCTGGTGCTAGGGAGACAGGGCAGCAGGACCAGTGAGCGGGTGCCTGGGACCGGCACCTGAGGACAAAAAAAAAAAAAAAAAAAAAAAAAAAATCGCTTGTTTTTCCCCTTTTTTTCCTTTTTTTTTTCTCTTTCTTTCTGTTCCCTCTCTCATTGTTGCTGCTGTTGTTTTGGTTTGGAGAGTGCTTTTTGGAAATCTTAAAGGGGCAGGACAGGTCACTTAGACCAGAAGCAGGGAATCTGGGGATCTCTGGGCACTCTAACCCCCTGGGCAGCAGGGAGCACAGAGGCCCCTTACGGAGATAAATAGTCTCCTGGCTGCTCCCCCTCCAACGGGGCTCCACCATTTTGGAGGAACAGCCCCAGCCAGGCCAAGCCCACAGCAACAGCGGAGATAAACCCCAAAGCAACTGGGCAGGAAGCAGAAGCCCTGTCTGCGCGCAGCTGCCCAGCACAAGCCACTAGAGGTCGCTATTCTCCCAGGAAAAGGCTACAAACCAACAAGAAGGGAAGCTCTTCCAGCGGTCACTTGTACCAGCTCTGCAAACTATCTCTATCACCATGAAAAGGCAAAACTACAGGCAGACAAAGATCACAGAGACAACACCTGAGAAGGAGACAGACCTAACTAGTCTTCCTGAAAAAGAATTCAAAATAAAAATCATGAACATGCTGACAGAGATGCAGAGAAAAATGCAAGAGCAATGGGATGAGATGCAGAGAAAAATGCAAGAGCAGTGGGATGAGATGCAGAGAAAAATGCAAGAGCAGTGGGATGAAGTCCGGAAGGAGATCACAGATGTCAGGAAAGAGATCACAGAAGTGAAACAATCCCTGGAAGGATTTATAAGCAGAATGGATAAGATGCAAGAGGCCATTGAAGGAATAGAAGCCAGAGAACAGGAACGTATAGAAGCTGACATAGAGAGAGATAAAAGGATCTCCAGGAATGAAACAACACTAAGAGAAATATGTGACCAATACAAAAGGAAAAACATTCGTATTATAGGGATACCAGAAGAGGAAGAAAGAGGAAAAGGGATAGAAAGTGTCTTTGAAGAAATAATTGCTGAAAACTTCCCCAAACTGGGGGAGGAAATAATCGAACAGACCATGGAATTATACAGAACCCCCAACAGAAAGGATCCAAGGAGGACAACACCAAGACACATAATAATTAAAATGGCAAGGATCAAGGACAAGGAAAGAGTTTTAAAGGCAGCTAGAGAGAAAAAGGTCACCTATAAAGGAAAACCAATCAGGCTAACATCAGACTTCTCAACAGAAACCCTACAGGCCAGAAGAGAATGGCATGATATACTTAATGCAATGAAACAGAAGGGCCTTGAACCAAGGATACTGTATCCAGCACGACTATCATTTAAATATGATGGTGGGATCAAACAATTCCCAGACAAGCAAAAGCTGAGGGAATTTGCTTCCCACAAACCACCTCTACAGGGCATCCTACAGGGACTGCTCTAGATGGGAGCACCCCTAAAAAGAACACAGAACAAAACACACAACATATGAAGAATGGAGGAGGAGGAATAAGAAGGGAGAGAAGAAAAGACTCTCCAGACAGTGTATATAACAGCTCAATAAGCGAGCTAAGTTAGGCAGTAAGATACTAAAGAAGCTAACCTTGAACCTTTGGTAACCACGAATCTAAAGCCTGCAATGGCAATAAGTACATATCTTTCAATAGTCACCCTAAATGTAAATGGACTTAATGCACCAATCAAAAGACATAGAGTAATAGAATGGATAAAAAAGCAAGACCCATCTATATGCTGCTTACAAGAAACTCACCTTAAACCCAAAGATAAGCATAGACTAAAAGTCAAGGGATGGAAAAACATATTTCAGGCAAACAACAGTGAGAAGAAAGCAGGGGTTGCAGTACTAATATCAGACAAAATAGACTTCAAAACAAAGAAAGTAACAAGAGATAAAGAAGGCCACTACATAATGATAAAGGGCTTAGTCCAACAAGAGGATATAACCATTCTAAATATATATGCACCCAATACAGGAGCACCAGCATATGTGAAGCAAATACTAACAGAACTAAAGAGGGAAATAGACTGCAATGCATTCATTGTAGGAGACTTCAACACACCACTCACCCCAAAGGATAGATCCACCGGGCAGAAAATAAGTAAAGACACACAGGCACTGAACAACACACTAGAACAGATGGACCTAATAGACATCTATAGAACTTTACATCCAAAAGCAACAGGATATACATTCTTCTCAAGTGCACATGGAACATTCTCCAGAATAGACCACATACTAGCTCACAAAAAGAGCCTCAGTAAATTCCACAATATTGAAATTCTACCAACCAATTTTTCAGACCACAAAGGTATGAAAGTAGAAATAAATTCTACAAAGAAAACAAAAAGGCTCACAAACACATGGAGGCTTAACAACATGCTACTAAATAATCAATGGATCAATGAACAAATCAAAATAGAGATCAAGGAATATATAGAAACAAATGACAACAACAACACTAAGCCCCAACTTCTGTGGGATGCAGCGAAAGCAGTCTTAAGAGGAAAGTATATAGCAATCCAGGCACACTTGAAGAAGGAAGAACAATCCCAAATGAATAGTCTAACATCACAATTATTAAAACTGGAAAAAGAAGAACAAATGAGGCCTAAAGTCAGCAGAAGGAGGGACATAATAAAGATCAGAGAAGAAATAAACAAAATTGAGAAGAATAAAACAATAGCAAAAATCAACGAAACCAAGAGCTGGTTCTTTGAGAAAATAAACAAAATAGATAAGCCTCTAGCCCAACTTATTAAGAGAAAAAGAGAGTCAACACAAATCAACATAATCAGAAATGAGAATGGAAAAATCACGACAGACTCCACAGAAATACAAAGAATTATTAAAGACTACTATGAAAACCTATATGCCAACAAGCTGGAAAACCTAGAAGAAATGGACAACTTCCTAGAAAAATACAACCTTCCAAGACTGACCAAGGAAGAAACACAAAAGTTAAACAAACCAATTACAAGCAAAGAAATTGAAACAGTAATCAAAAAACTACCCAAGAACAAAACCCCGGGGCCGGACGGATTTACCTCGGAATTTTATCAGACACACAGAGAAGACATAATACCCATTCTCCTTAAAGTGTTCCACAAAATAGAAGAAGAGGGAATACTCCCAAACTCATTCTATGAAGCCAACATCACCCTAATACCAAAACCAGGAAAAGACCCCACCAAAAAAGAAAATTACAGACCAATATCCCTGATGAATGTAGATGCAAAAATACTCAATAAAATATTAGCAAACAGAATTCAACAGTATATCAAAAGGATCATACACCATGACCAAGTGGGGTTCATCCCAGGGATGCAAGGATGGTACAACATTCGAAAATCCATCAACATCATCCACCACATCAACAAAAAGAAAGACAAAAACCACATGATCATCTCCATAGATGCTGAAAAAGCATTTGACAAAATTCAACATCCATTCATGATAAAAACTCTCAGCAAAATGGGAATAGAGGGCAAGTACCTCAACATAATAAAGGCCATATATGATAAACCCACAGCCAGCATTATACTGAACAGCGAGAAGCTGAAAGCATTTCCACTGAGATCGGGAACCAGACAGGGATGCCCACTCTCCCCACTGTTATTTAACATAGTACTGGAGGTCCTAGCCACGGCAATCAGACAAAACAAAGAAATACAAGGAATCCAGATTGGTAAAGAAGAAGTTAAACTGTCACTATTTGCAGATGATATGATACTGTACATAAAAAACCCTAAAGACTCCACTCCAAAACTACTAGAACTGATATCGGAATACAGCAAAGTTGCAGGATACAAAATCAACACACAGAAATCTGTAGCTTTCCTATACACTAACAACGAATCAATAGAAAGAGAAATCAGGAAAACAATTCCATTCACCATTGCATCAAAAAGAATAAAATACCTAGGAATAAACCTAACCAAGGAAGTGAAAGACTTATACTCTGAAAACTACAAGTCACTCTTAAGAGAAATTAAAGGGGACACTAATAAATGGAAACTCATCCCATGCTCATGGCTAGGAAGAATTAATATCGTCAAAATGGCCATCCTGCCGAAAGCAATATACAAATTTGATGCAATCCCTCTCAAATTACCAGCAACATTCTTCAATGAATTGGAACAAATAATTCAAAAATTCATATGGAAACACCAAAGACCCCGAATAGCCAAAGCAATCCTGAAAAAGAAGAATAAAGTAGGGGGGATCTCACTCCCCAACTTCAAGCTCTACTACAAAGCCATAGTAATCAAGACAATTTGGTACTGGCACAAGAACAGAGCCACAGACCAGTGGAACAGATTAGAGACCCCTGAAATTAACCCAAACATATATGGTCAATTAATATTTGATAAAGGAGCCATGGACATACAATGGCAAAATGACAGTCTCTTCAACAGATGGTGCTGGCAAAACTGGACAGCTACATGTAGGAGAATGAAACTGGACCATTGTCTAACCCCATATACAAAGGTAAACTCAAAATGGATCAAAGACCTGAATGTAAGTCACGAAACCATTAAACTCTTGGAAAAAAACATAGGCAAAAACCTCTTAGACATAAACATGAGTGATCTCTTCTTGAACATATCTCCCCGGGCAAGGAAAACAACAGCAAAAATGAGCAAGTGGGACTACATTAAGCTGAAAAGCTTCTGTACAGCGAAAGACACCATCAATAAAACAAAAAGGAACCCTACAGTATGGGAGAATATATTTGAAAATGACAGATCTGATAAAGGCTTGACGTCCAGAATATATAAAGAGCTCACACGCCTCAACAAACAAAAAACAAATAACCCAATTAAAAAATGGGCAGAGGAACTGAACAGACAGTTCTCCAAAAAAGAAATACAGATGGCCAAGAGACACATGAAAAGATGCTCCACATCGCTAATTATCAGAGAAATGCAAATTAAAACTACAATGAGGTATCACCTCACACCAGTAAGGATAGCTGCCATCCAAAAGACAAACAACAACAAATGTTGGCGAGGCTGTGGAGAAAGGGGAACCCTCCTACACTGCTGGTGGGAATGTAAATTAGTTCAACCATTGTGGAAAGCAGTATGGAGGTGCATCAAAATGCTCAAAACAGACCTACCATTTGACCCAGGAATTCCACTCCTAGGAATTTACCCTAAGAACGCAGCAATCAAGTTTGAGAAAGACAGATGCACTCCTATGTTTATCGCAGCACTATTTACAATAGCCAAGAATTGGAAGCAACCTAAATGTCCATCTGTAGATGAATGGATAAAGAAGATGTGGTACATATACACAATGGAATACTACTCAGCCATAAGAAGTGGAAAAATCCAACCATTTGCAGCAACATGGATGGAGCTGGAGAGTATTATGCTCAGTGAAATAAGCCAAGCGGAGAAAGAGAAATACCAAATGATTTCACTCATCTGAGGAGTATAGGAACAAAGGAAAAACTGAAGGAACAAAACAGCAGCAGAATTACAGAACCCAAAAATGGACTAACAGGTACCAAAGGGAAAGGAACTGGGGAGGATGGGTGGGCAGGGAGGGATAAGGTGGGGGAAGAAGAAGGGGGGTATTAAGATTAGCATGCATGGGGGGGAGGGAGAAAGGGGAGGGTGGGCTGCACAACACAGAGAGGACAAGTAGTGACTCTACCACATTTTGCTAAGCTGATGGACAGTAACCGTAATGTGGTTGTTAGGGGGGACCTGATATAGGGGAGAGCATAGTAAACATAGTATTCTTCAGGTAAGTGTAGATTAAAAATTTAAAAAAAAAAAAGAAAGAAAGAAAGAAAAGGGGGATTACTCCTTAACAGGATAAAACTATTGGTAAATCAAAGATCAACGCATGCTTTAAATATCCTTAATGTTGATCACTTAAAGGGTGTCAGATGATCAGCTATGGAGGTACTCTTTTCTGATAATATTCCTTTCTCTTAATTAAAAAAAAAAAAAAAAAAGCAGTTGCTGTGTGCTGACCTCCAATGAGTTCTGCACAGTGGTATAGAGGGCATGTCAAAGTGTGGGCAAAGGGTCTGTTTGTTTCTACGCAGAAGATCAAGGCCTAGCTTGGATACCCAGAAAATGAACTAAGATACGATATGAGGAGGAGCTTCCGGCATCAGCACTCTCTGGAGGACTCGTGCCGGGGGATGATCATCAAAAAGCCTCCACAGGGATCCGGACGATGCTGCGGTTGTGGCTGCATCCAGCCCACCGTCTCCTGGACTTGCCATAAGAAGGAGGAGGGAGATGTCTAGGCTGGCATGTGCATACAGTGAGACAACGAATTTGACTGGATCTGTACTGTTGGAACTCAACCAGGAGTTGGGAGGGGTGCAAGTTGTAGCACCCCAAAATCTCATGACTATAGACTATCTATGGTTAAAAGAACATATGGGATGTGAACAGATCCCAGAAATGGGCTGCTTTAATTTGTCTGATGGTTCAAGTACAGTTCGAAAATATCCATCATATCATAGATAAATTTTCACAAATGCCTAGGGTGCCTAAATGGTTTTCTTGGCTTCACTGGAGATGGCTGGTAATTATAGATTTGCTTTGTTTATGTCACCGTATTCCTATTATGTTAATATGTGTGTGCAAATTAGTTAGTAGTTTAAAACCTATACATACTTAAGGTACTATACAAGAAGATATGTCAAAGAAATAATCAATCCTCCCAAGTTTCCTTCATATGCTACATCTATAGCTTTTCTTCTTCCTTCCTAATTACAAACCTTAAATAGAATTCGTGCCTCATATCGAATTTACCGAGTATCATAATTCCTCCAGGTGGTAAAGATACCTCGAGACAAGTGCTGGGCATAGAAGCCACAGGGCATAAATCTGCAAAGAAGTAAAAAGCTAACCTTTTCAAACAATATTGCTTCTCTCTCACTTACCAACTTTACATTTCCCTGTATGGCCCCGGAAGAGGACTGGTTAGCCAGAGACGGGTAAGATTCCTCAAGGGAGGAACAACCTAAGACAGGCACAGTCGCAGGGGGGCCATCAGGTGAGAATTTGGGGATCAACAGAGGTGAGGCTCAGAACCTCACCCCCCCTGCTTTGAGAGAAATCTTCTGCATCCGTGGATGTCTTGCTGCCCTTGTCTAGCCTGGATTAATACTTAGTCCATAGGCACACACCTGATCATCTGATCATCTACATTTGCCTTCTTACAGCACTAAACTATGTTTTCTACCTTTATCTTGCATCTACCTACCACTTCAGCATTTTATTAAAAATAAAAATAATAATAATAATAGGAGAAATGTGGGATCAACATATAAATCAAGTACAAAAATCAAATGAATATTCATATTTGACCTGATGGTTTATAGGTCATATTGCATGATCAAAACCGAAAGTTTCTGTGATGAATGCCCTTGTACTGTTCACCATGTAAGAATTTATTCACTATGTAAGAATTAGTTCACCATGTAAGAACTTGTTCGTTATGCTTCAGAAGATTGGAGACTGACGAGAATTAGGCTTGAGATGGATTAATGATTGTACATTGAGCATTGACCCCCCTATACTGAATTTTATTGTTGTTAACAACCATTTGATCAATAAATATGAGAGATGCCCTCTCAAAAAAAAAAAAAAAAAAAAAAAAAAAAATGTTTTCATCTAAATGCTGTAATTCTGAACATATGCTACCTTATTGCACTGTAAATAGTTAGACACTCTGTTTAACCAATGAGCCTTAGCTTAGGCTTCACATAAGGTGTTACAGTCCAACAGTGAATAAAAGGCATGTGCTTGATAACAGCACTTGTTCTTGATACTCAGAAGCTCTCTCACACAGTTTTTTCAATTACTTTTAGGTTCACAAGTAGATGCCTAAAACTGAAGCTGCTGGGAGTCTGCTTACCAGCCAAACTGGACAAGACTATATTCTTATTTGGGGAAAGGTCAGGTCACAGAGAGGATAATAACTTTTAAGCACTTTGTACATATCAAGCTCTGTTGAATGCTTGCCATGCACATCTCATTTACTGTTCACAATATTCATATGAGACAATCTTATTACTTCCATTCTATAGATAAGGAAATTGAGGTTTAGAAAGACTGAGTGACTTGCATGGCCACATCACTAATAGTCTAGTATCTGGATTTGAACCACGCAGTCTAACTTCAGGTCCAATGTTCTCAGTCACAGAGCAATATTTCCTCTGTAAATGCAAAATTATATAGGACTTAAGTTAGAATCTGTGAGTTAAATGTATTTCCAATTTTTTGCACAATTAATATTCTTATACATGTCTCCTCATTTACATGCACAAATGTTTTCCATGATAGGTAATTAGAAGCTGGATAATTGGGTAGGGGGGATTTTACCATTCTCAAGTTGTATTTATGATAACCATAATTTATGCATTAATTGCTTGTGTAGTGAAATGTAAGTATACTTTTTAAGAGCTCTATAGAGGTATAATTAATACATATACAGTAAGTTGTGGAATTTAATATGTTTCGACATATGTATATACTTATAAAACCACCACCATACTCAAGATAATGAGCATAGCCGTCAGTCTCGGGGGTTTTATCCCAATCCAGTGCCATTCCTCTCTGCCCCTCCACCAGGCAACCACTGACTGGATTTCTGTCATTGTAGATTAGTTTACATTTTCCAGAATTTTAAATAAATGGAATTAAACTATCTGTACCTTTTCTGATCTAGATTCTTTCAGTCAGCATTATTTTGAAATCCATTCACATTATTGTGTTTATCAATAGCTCATCTCTTTTTATTGCTAAATAGTATTTTGTTGCATGCATTTACCACAGTTACCTATTTACCATTTATATTTTCATCCAATATGGATTGTGTTTTGGTGTTGTAAGAAATTTTGACTAACACAAGGTCACAAAGATTTTCTTTTGTTTTTCCTCTAGAAGTTTTACAGCTTTAGATAGGCATTTAGATACAATATTTCTATATATGGTGTAAGATAAGGTTTGAAATTTATTTTTTAACATATGGATATCTAATTGCTGGAATCATCTACTGAAAAGCTGTATTTTATCCACTAAATTTCCTTTGCATCTGTTAAAATATTCTCTATTTGTTTTTATTGGTTTGTTTATCTTCTTTATACCAGTATTTCACTGTCCCGATAACTATGGCTTTATAGGAAATCTTGAAATCAGGTAATGTTGGTATCCCAACTTTGTTTTTCTGTTTCAGTCTAATTCAGATCTAGTGCATGTTCTTTTACCTTAAGAAGGAGTCATATTTCTTTACTTAAAAACTATTCATTGAGTGCCTATTGCCTTCCCAGACTGTGGTCGACTTTGAGACCACTAAGACACAAATAAAGAAGACACATTCTGTTCCCTCAATAACTCATGGTCTAGGGTGGGGTGTGAGTGAACAGACATTTACAATTAATGGAATATTAACTGTGTGAACAAGGCCTCCCATGCAAGCCTGTAGGGAACCTTCCCCACCCAATCTGTGATAGGCAGTTCAGGCTTTCTAGAGGAAGGACTGCTGGGATGGGTCTAAAGGAAAATGGGGAGTGGGTCTTGTAAAGAAGGGAGATAAAGGCATTCCTGGCAGAGGAAGCAGCAGCTAGAGGGGGTTCCTGACATGTGCAGGCTTGGTGCATCGGAAGAACTTCACACTGTTCTAGAGACCAAATAAGAAATGAGGCCAGATAAATGCTCCTCTTTTGAGTTATTTCATAGGTGCATTGCTATACTTCTGTAAATAATTATTGAGCATGGCACCTACTAGAGTAAAGGTAACTAAGATGAGACCTCTGTTTTCCAGAGTCTTACAGTCTAAACTCTCTACAAGCAATAAACAAATAGGAACATTAAAGAGTGATGTCCATCAATCTGCAGACCTGTTCATGTTTGTATTCAAGAGAATTTTGCCTATGTTTTCTTCTAAGACTTTTATGGTTTCATGATTTACATTCAGGTCTTTGATCCATTTTGAGTTTACTTTTGTGTATGGAGTTAGACAGTAATCCATTTTCATTCTCTTACATGTAGCTGTCCAGTTTTGCCAACACCAGCTGTTGAAGAGGCTGTCATTTCCCCGTTGTATATCCATGGCTCCTTTATCATATATTAATTGACCATATATGTTTGGGTTAATATCTGGACTCTCTGTTTTATTCCAATGGTCTATGGGTCTGATCTTGTGCCAGTAACAAATTGTCTTGATTACTGTGGCTTTGTAATAGAGATTAAAGTTGGGAAGCGAGATCCCCCCTGCTTTATTCTTCCTTCTCAGGATTGCTTTGGCTATTTGGGGTCTTTTGTGGTTTCATATGAATTTTAGAAGTATTTGTTCCAGTTGGTTGAAGAATGCTGTTGGTATTTTGATAGGGATTGCATTGAATCTGTAGATTGCTTTAGGCAGGATGGCCATTTTGACAATATTAATTCTTCCTAGCCAAGAGCATGGGATGAATTTCCATTTATTAGTGTCCTCTATAATTTCTCTTAAGAATGTCTTATAGTTTTCAGGGTATAGGTCTTTCACTTCCTTGGTTAGGTTTATTCCTAGGTATTGTATTCTTTTTGACTCAATTGTGAATGGAATTGTTTTCTTGATTTCTCTTTCTGCTAGTTCATCATTAGTGTATAGGAATGCAACAGATTTCTGTGTATTAATTTTGTATCCTGTAACTTTGCTGAATTCACATATTAGTTTTAGTAGTTTTGGAGTAGATTCCTCAGGGTTTTTTATGTACAATATCATGTCATCCTATGTCTTTTTTAAAGTATGAACTCATGAATCTTTAGATGCTTTGAGCAATAATGGGTTCCTATATTGGAGATGTGCCCCCAAAGCCTGGAGTTCCAGGTAGCACAAGATCACCAAGGAGGCTCACGAGCTGGGCTGTGAGTTAGGGCAGGAGGAATGCCAAGGTAATTTTTCTCTCTAAAAAACTTAATTTTTTACACTTCCCAATTTTTCAGTATTTTGTGATCTAGCACACTCCCCATAGTATGTTTGAAAACAAAAAGCAATCAAATTTACCAACTATAACATGGATGAATCTCATAAACATTGTTTAGTGAAAGAACCCAGGCAAAAGAGAATGCACACTCCATTTATATGAAGTCCAAACCCGGCAAAGCTATGTAAAGTAGTAGCAATCAGAATGCAGTTGCTTGAGGTGGAAACTAGGTGGAAGGGGCCACAAGGGAATATTACAGGGTATTAGGAATGTTCTATAACTTGTTTTGGATGGTGGTTACATAGGTGGATACAATTGTCCAGTTGTCTTCAAACTGGAAGCAAATTCTATACATTTCATTGTGTGTAAATTATACATAATTGTATAAAGTTCATACTGATGAAAAAGCCACCAGTATCAAAACATTCTAAAAATATTTTACCTCAGGCTAATACACAGCTTAGGATCAAACTAGGTTATGATTTTAAAGACCTATCACAGAAAAGTCTGTTTTCAAAAATTCTAAGTAGTTTGCTGAAATTATTTTTTCTTATGTACAGTCTTATATCAAAAATCAAGCACAAGCTGAATGCCATATACTCAGCAATAGGAACTGGGCACCAAAATAAAAATGACAAAACCAAGTAGACCAGAAACCTATGCTTTTGTCGTAGAAGCCCTATTCTTTAAATCCTGAACACCAAGCAATTGCAGCCCAAGAGACTTTCTGTATAATCAGAAACAATTCTGTTACCAGATGGAGCACAGAGTGGAATACACATGTGAACAATGCATATAGAGGACCCAAAGGTGGTACAATTGAAGATGCAAAGACAACAAATTAGGGCAGCAGTAAATTTGCTTCTAGCTAAGAACTTTACCCTAGATTTGGTGGAAAGACTGGTCATTAACACCAGGCTAACATCACAGTTTGCACCCAAAAGATTATTTGTTAGTATAAATAATTTATTTTGTATCAGGAATTTCATTTTTCTTGCTTAATTATTGTCTTATAATATGTTTTCAACTAATAAAATCACTATAATTACTATCAGGAAGAAGATCTACTTTGACAGCAATTTGCATTTACCACATTGAAGCCCCAAGTAAGACTTCCTTAAAGAGAATATAGGACAAAACCAGACCATAGGAGCTTCTATTAATAGCAATGTCTTTGTTCAATACATTCTTGGCTTTCTGAGCAGAAGCATAAGGATACTGAGAGGTACGTTTGTAAATATTTCTGCCAGCAGGTTTTTGACCATTTTTATATTCTTATCTTGGTCAGTAGATAAAAAAAACATGGCTCACAAACGCATGATAGTCTTTTCCTCCCTAACATCTAATGCTGTTTTTCTAGTTATGCATCTGTAAATGACTGTTCATATTAGCCATTAAGTATATGTAAAAACCTACACATGACTGCCTGTCTTTCCAAGCAGAGGCTAACAGTCTTGAGCTGAACCAGGATAAGCAGTGTAAACAGGATGGCATATAAAGTGTGATACAGTACACAGAGGACAAAGTAGGGATGAAGAGTAAATGAATAATAAAACATGGCTGAACTTGATTTAGTTTATAAGAAACTTAAGACATTTATCAACATCTGTCTAAACCCAGTTCCAGTCTTTTCGACTCTGTTGTGGATAACCTGATTAATAAAAGATGATGCCTAGGAAGGAAGTTGGATCTTTGTAAGCAATGACAGAGGAAAAGGCAGGGCTAAATCTGCATATGAAAGGAAATTGCAAAAGTAAACTAGTTTACCACTCTGCCTCGCTGCCACTTCCCTATAACATTTCATCTCCCTCAGATTGGCTCAAGCCTGGAAAAATAAGAAGGAATTTCAAAAATTAAGTGTGGAATTAATTTACAAGACAGTGGTAGGTTTTTTCTTTCGTTCTTTCTTTCTTTTCTGTAACTCTGAAATATAATCTGGTTCCCTTGTGGCTTCCTCCTTTTGGTGTTCTTAACTTTGCAGCTTTCCATGTTTATTTTTCATTTGTACCCTTGATCTTTTAGTCTTTCCTTCCCTTTTGGCTACAATAAGGCTCGGATATTGAGCAAGTACTTCACTTTGCCAGCGGACAGACAGTTGCCTGTGTTCCATCTTCCGCTCTTTCATTTCTTGAACCACCTTCCCCCTAACACATTTAAATTGTACCTAGTCACTCTGGCATTTCTTCATTCAACATCCATGACCAAGGAGTTGGAGGCAAAATAGAGTAAGTCTGCTAATGCCTGGTAATAAACATCTCTGCCAGAACGTCCCATTATCTCCTAAATGTCCAGGATATTCACTACATAACACACGTAACTCTAAAATTTTAGGAGGAGGTTCCATGGGTTAGGGAGGGAATTAGAATCAACACTTTTCTTATAATCTGTACAAAAATAAATGACTTCCAGAATACTACTGAGGGAAACACAAAAAAACTGAAGTTATATGACCAGCACATTTCAGTAATAATGGGCAAATAAACGTATGAAATATTTTAACCCCTTATGTGGGGTAAATTCCAATATTTCCAGAATCCCCCACCTGGCCTTAGTCTATTTGCATATCATAGGTGTTTCTTCCTGCAGCCTCCCGGGGTAGGGGGTGGTGAGAGGACGAGAGGATACTTGTCCTGTCCTCCCCTCCATTCCTGGTACCCAGTTGGTCCGGCGTCCATCAGTCACAGGGCCCATGCCCTGAGCAGTTCCTCCCAGAAGGGGCGGGTGGGGAAGTGGGCTCAATCCGTGGCTGGAGAGAGGGGTGGCGGGAGTGGTACCCAGAGGGAGCAGGTGGAGACAGGCCTCCTTGTGCACCATAAGAGGTTTCTCTCAGTCTAGCTTTTCCCTTGACAGATTTCGGTCACACCGGCATAATCGCTCCAGGCTGGGAACACCACTTCCTCACGAAGCTGCACCTTACATCTCACATCTTTATAAGAGGTCAAAGCACTGCTTGCTCTGAGGGTACACTGCATTGTCTACGCCTCACTTTTACAGCTATGTTCAGAGTCTGGATCGGATATTTGACAAGCGTCCAAACAGATAATTTAAGGTGGTGGTAGAGTCCAAACAGATAATGAATCAGTGGTGGTGGTGGGTGCTAATGCTGAGTGTGGGCCCACCGAAGACCTGATGAGCTTTTACACCACCTTGGCCAACCACGTTGATCTATCTGCACGAATATTTACACAATCACAACTTTTTTTGTCCCTGCTGAAACTTTTTGGGTCAAATTCACCATATATCTGTAAAAACAGAAGCAAAGGGCAGGAAGAAAAGCAAAATTATTCTGGCCTGCAGTTAGAGACTGAGGTCTGAGAACATAACGATGTTCTGATTATCACGTTGCAGGAACTGTCCTCCAAAACCAAAGACTCTATATATAAAACTTGTATTTGTATATTAATAAATTTTAAACAGGAAGAAGCAACAGCCAAAGTCTCACCAGGGGGATTATAGGAATCATTGTTGCAAAACTGATTTATAAATCAATTAAGGAGTCAAACAACCAGAGCAGGAGAAGGGCAGGAAGCCAGGCTGCCCACATCCATTCTGAAGAGTTTCTGCTGTTTTTGAAATCCTTAATCCCTAGCTAAATGCAAGTTGTCCAAGAACTTTCTTAAGACTACTTGTTGTAATCTAAAACAGTCCTTCACATAAATCACTAACTTACCATGCCAATCATGAGAACGTGATACATCCTAAATAATTAAAACTAAATAACTAAGATTTGCTTAGCCACTTGAGTATGTGTGTGTATGCACAGGTATACGTGTATATGTATATATGTGCATGCATATATGGCATATAGATGAGAGAGAAATCACAACCACAGTTCATACATATGTTACCTGAAATTAGCACTGTCACCTGAAGCTGTGTGCAATGTCCTAGTGCATTTCCTTGCAGAGGTGTGTGTGTGTGTTCTTGCCTGAGCAGCTGCTGACAGGAGCTGGGGAACTGGGACTGATAAAGCTGCAGGAGGGCTGCACAGACATGACCTTTACTTCATGCAGGAAAAGCCACTATAAAAAGAGAATCGGCTGGGCTGGGCAAAGCTGAAGCAGGAGTGTCCAGTAATGTCCAACATATGGTGGTATTTAAGGCCGAATCCCCCAGGGCCTGGGAACAGTACTGCTGTTGGAATATTGTGATTTGACGTGATTGCCCCGGTGGGGTCAGAGCCAGGACCACACTCTTGTGGGTGAGAGGTCAGATCTCCCCTAAAGGGAGGGGCATTTGCACTCCCAGGCATCTTGGGAAGTGTGGATCCTGGGTCAGGAAATAGGGATTGAGAATAGGGTCTTAAACAAGGTATTCCTCAAAGATGGAGATGCATCACCTCTGTCTGTTAGTGTTGTCCATCTTGGAGCAGGAGCAATTATGAACATTTTGTGATTCTGACTGATGTGTACTTACAGGTTCCTGCCCACACACATGACTCGGTGTTCACATAAGTCACTTGCAACTTTTCTTATTCCTGAAGGTCCATGGGAAGCTGCAGCATGTCTGGCATCATCAAAGTAGCATGGAGGTGGCAGGTGGACAAGCATTAATTTTGGAATAACTGTGACACCACTTACAGTAGTCCCCCCTTATCCACCATTGCTTTCACCATCTTATTTACCTCCAGTCAATCCCAGTCCAGAAGCTGTTGATCCTTCTTTTGATGTTGTCAGATGGTCAGTAGTAGCCTAACACTACCTCACAATGCCCACATTATTCACCTCTCTTCATCTTATCAGGTAGACATTTCATCATCTCACATTATCACAAGAAGGGTGAGCACAGTAAACATGTTATTTTGAGAGAGAGACCACTTTCACATAACTTTGGTTACAATATATTGTTAAAATCACTTTATTCTATTATTAGATATTGCTGTTAATCTCTTACCATACTTAATATATAAATTAAACTTTATCATAGGTATGTAGGTAGAGGAGAAAACATGCATTTGGTTCAGTACTGTCTGTGGTTGCAGGCATTCACTGGGGGTCTTGGAACATATGCCCCACAGATGGGGGGCAATGTTGTTAGCATTTCTTAATTAAACCACTGCTGTTCCCTCCATTTATTCATTGGTAAGAAGGAAAAACAATGCTTGCCTCTCCTATTTGTCAGTAATCTTGTGAGGATGAAGTAAGAGAAAGAACGTGAAGGAGATCAGTAAGTCATAAAGTGTAATTCGTTCACACTCTCTCCTGCCTGTGGCCTTTGCACCGCCTTCCCTCTGCCTGGAGCACTCTTCACACAGATATCCTCACGGGCCTTTACTTTCTGCAGGTGTTCACCAGTGTAACTTTATCAGAGAAGCTGCTCTGGCTGCCTTACATAAAACAGCAAGCTTCCCAAGTCCACCGCTTTTGGCATTTGCCCTAACCCCAGCCTTATTTTTTTTCACAACCCTTACTACCCTTTGACATCTGTATTTCAGACACCTTTGACTGACTCCATAAAGGAGCTGGAGCTATTATATTCACTGCCACATGCTTGTGTCTAGAACAGTGCCTTGACACATAGTAGGCATTTAATATTATTGAATGGATAAAGGGAATAATTCATTGTAAGTTCTTTTTAAAGTTGCCCCCATCTCCACAACATAAAAGCAGATCTCAAAGCTAAAGAGCAATTATTTTCCCATTATTCTTGTCCAAATGCTGGTATTGCAAGAACTACTCATGAGCCTGTGATGAAAATCAGAAATATCTTTAGGCTCATAGACATTTTCTTCCATGGCCTGGCTAATTCTGAAGTGGGCCTGTCAGAGTCTCCCATTTATGCTTGGCTTTTTCCTCTGTTTTCCAAGCCGTTCAGCTTCTAGGACTGAAACTGCCTTGGCAGGAGCTACACAAGAGTCCCTAGAACAAAGACTTCCTGCAGATGTAATAAAAAGATAACAGAAGCAAAGCATCTTACATTTCTCTTTCCAGGGCCTTGTTTCCTCTAGACTTGCTACCTGAGTTTCTCTGTCCTCCTCCAAGTTTCTCTGGGAATACTGACTGCTATTCTCTAGGTCACTTTTTAGTATAATGTCATGTTTGCAGAAGGTATTTTATTCTTCAAAACAACATTCTGAGCCTCCTTTTATTCCTGGAACTTAAAAGGCTTTGACCTGCCTTGGCCACTATCACCTCTGCATCTTGTCTCCTGCCTTCTCCAACTCTCACTCCACTCAAGCCACACACACCTCCTTGACCATCCCAAACACATGCCTCTAGAGCTGGAAGGCTGCCTGGAGCTTGTCCCCCAGACGCGTGCTTAGCTAGCCCTGTCACTTCGTTCAGCGTTTCCTGAATGTTGTCTTCCTAATGTGACCGCCTCATTTAACCTAGCGCACTGCCCCTCCTCTCGCCTGGGAGCCAGTGCTCCTAATGCCAGCATCCCTGGTCCTCCTAACCCTTTTTCCACCTCCTCTTTTTCTCCATGTCATTTATCATCTTCTAATTTATTATAGAACCTCCTTTTATTTACATTTCTTTTATTGTCTGACTCCCTCCTTCTAGAGCATAAGCTCCATGACAGTAGGGATTACTCTTGTTTTTTTCCCACCTTCATACTCCTAGAATCTAGAGCAAGACTAGACACAGGGAAGGTGGTCAACAAGTCTTGTGGAATAGGTTGGTTGACTTTAAAGATGACTGAGATGTTTTGCATATTGCTGGCTTTCCTTCTCTTGATTAGTAATTTTGAGGTATTCTGAAATCCTGATTCTTTGTAAAATACCTAGCATCTAATTTGCTTCTGTTTCCTTCATAGGAACATTATGCTATTTGAGCAATACTTCAATTCCATAAGAACGAACTGAAAACCTACTAGGAATCAGGCAGTCTTGGTGCCAGGCAAGAGAGAGGCAGAAAGAATAAGTCCTTAGCTTCAAAAAGACAGATGGAAATGTGAACAATAAATTACAGTTCAGTATCATAACAGCAGTAGTGGAAGGAGACTCAAAGTAAAGAGAGAGCCCAGTGGGAAGAGATCCAGAATCTACGATGGGAAAAGGGTATCAAGGAAGCCTTCCCGGGTGAGGTGATGTTTAAGCTGAACAGGGTTTTTAAAGATTAATCAGACTTGGATAGACACACAGAGAAAGGAAGTTCCCTCCAGGCAGAGGTAACAGCATTAATGAAGCCACCAAAGAGTGTGGTACCTAAATGGATCTATAAGCTCAGTATTGCTTGTAGCAAGATATAAGATAATTGGTTCATTTTGGAAAAATAACAATAATAATACAGCCTGTGTACAGGGTGCTTATCATGTTTCTAAGTCTTCATACATCAGCACGTTCAATCCTCACCGCAATCCAGTGACATAGGCACTGTTATTATTCCTACATTACAGATGAAGAAACTGAAGCACAGAGTGATTACCATATAAGGTCATCAATACCACATAGGCTGTAAGAAAATAGTATACATTTTTAATTTTTATTAAAACATTTGTTTTGTTTTCACTAAAGAACTAAATCAAAAGATCTGATCAAGCTGAATCCAGGCCTGATATACTCAGAAAAAAGCAGGAAAGAGTAATTGGTGATTAAAGGAAGAGAGAGTTTTAAGTCTTTGAAAAGACTATCATTTAAAACAAAACCATTGGGTAATTGTTGTTGTTTTAGTACCATAATTATTTTTAGTGCACATAAATAGAAAGGACAAACATTTTTTATGTGACTGGTAAGCTAAAAGAGTATGAAAACTGGAGATAAGTATGCTTTTTAATATTTTATAGAAAGTTATATTAAAACTATAAAGGCCCACTGGATATTTATTTTCCCTCCTCTAGTAACAGTCTTAAATAAATATAATTACTTTTGGACAATAAAGTGCTTCAACATCGTATACTGAAAACCAATAAAAAATACCAGTCACTTGGAAGAGTTCCTGTTTGGAGGCTGATCTGGCCTTTACACAGTGGGGTCAGAAGGTGAAAGGTTAAAAGTGCATTCTTGATTTTAGACTGAACATAAAGTGTAGACTCCCGTTTTTTTTTTAAGCCAAAGGTAGTTTTCTTTCCCTTTCTTTTTTTTTCTAAAAGTTAATTAGCCACTAACGTGGACAGTCTCAAAGATCCAAGTCAATTAGGACAGCGCGCGTAACTTTTCCAAGCTGAAGGCCGCATGCCCTTTGCATTTATAGGTAGTGTACTCTGGATAAAATCTCTTTGCAAGGAACAATAAAAGGCTGAATAATGGGGACCATGAGCTTAGGGTTGATGTAATAAAAGAAGTTCTCAATATTTTGGCACTTCCCTTCTGATGTAAAGTGTATGTTATTCTCATTTAGTGGGTAGACGGCCAAGTGGAATAAGAGAAGCGTGTGTTAATCCACTGCTGTTCTAAAGTGACAGTAAAAAGCATTTGCTGCATTTCCCCTTTGGATTCTGTAGCCCTTTTGATTCACACCTATTTTTTTCCAGATTAGATCTCTACCATTTTATTTATATGGCACTACCACATTCAATTCACACATTATAACCAGCTGAGCAATGTAGATTTTTTTATCCCTAGAGATACAAATGAGAGTATACAAAACTGTGTTTTTTAAATTATTTAATATGTGCCAACCCATCAGGGTCTGTCTTTTTTTAATACAACTTTATTGAGCAATGATTGACATACAAAAAGTCCTGCATAAGTAATACACATACAACCTGATGAGTTTGGAGATAAGCATATATCCATGAAACCCTCACCACAATCTATGCCATAAATAAATCCATTATCTCCAAAAGTTCACTCCTGCCCTCTTTATTTACTATTATTATTATTATTATTATTATTATTATTTGTGATTAGAACACTGAACATAAGATCTACCCTCTTAGAAAAATGTTAAGTATAGTACAATATAGTATTTTAACTAGAGGCTCTAGAGATCTGTAGTAGATCTCTAGCACCTATTCATCTCATAGAACTGAAACTTTGTCCCCTGGGACTAATACCGCCCCTGTTCCCTTCTTCCAGCCCTAGTGACCCAGTCTTCTTCTGGTAAACTGATCAGTTGGAGTGATAGTGAAAAGTGAAAACTAAGGAACTAAGTTTAGGCTTCTCTGCTGGGTGTCTGGGATTCATTCGTCAACTTTTCTGTATGTTTCAAAATTTTCCTAATAAAATGTTAGTAAAAATATTAAAGAGGAAAAAAAAGAAAAGCACCAAAGCACCAGGAAAGTAATAAGCTCCAGATCCAGAATGTTAACTCTATGAAAATAACCAAATTGCCCTTCCCATCAAAAGTACTCTATTAATGCCTTCATTTCAACTATTAATATTGATTTATTCTATGAGAAAGTTTAGATTCAGGTAGAACTAAAATAGAGCTAATTCCTGTTCACCAATTTGTCTCTGTAACAAAGTTACTAAAGTTTTCACATTTCTCTAATTTTATTTCCATTTCCAGGAAACCATGAAAAGTATGGCACTGATTTATAAAAGATTTAGAATATAAATTGAATTTGCAGTTAGTAAATGAATTATGATATTATCTAATTATAAAACAAGCTGAGTTTATCTTTCATTTTTAATCAAGAAGTAAGCTAATCTTATAAGCTAAAGTTTGGAAACAAAGAAAAAATCTTTCTCCCTAAATACAATGTCTATAATATTTATATTTTTCTCTGGATTTTTTGTTCCCTAAAGATGCTTTCAAATGGTTGTACACAAACAAGTTTAGACCCTGCTTTTTTCACTTAGTGTGATGTATTGTTTTTCTATGCCTACATATTTAACATATTAAAGATGGCATAAACTTTTACTATTATAAACAGTGCTGTGATGAATCTTCAACTGTATGGCTTATTTTACATTTTGGATTAGATTGCTGGAAGTGGGATTACACGGTCAAAGAGCATGAGATTTTAATGGCTCTGTGTATTAGCAAATTGCTTTCCAAAAGAGTTACAATAATTTGTATTATGACTGTAATGCAGGAACTTATTTTTGCCAGCATTGAGTATTACAGCTCTTCAAAGTTTGCAAATTCAACATGCAAATGATTATACCTCACTGTTTGCATTTGTATTTCTATAAAATATTGAAAAATGGCCTCCTTCTGTCCACCATGTGATCTGACAAGCAGAAAGTATGATGATGAGTAGATTTCATGATCCTTCTGGTTATAATTAAATGTCTCCCCATTGCCCATGACAACAAATTAAAATTCCCAGCTCTAGTCTTCAACGTCCTGAACCAATTCTCTGCCTCCTCCCCTGCTCAGCAGCCCTCCTCCATTGTGTCTCTAGGCTCCCTGAGAAGGATCACCTGGGACACTTGGTAAACACACAGAAAGGCCCTGAGTTGCGTTCTCCAGGGTGGGGCTCTGATATAACCCTCTGCATTTGTTTCTTTGTGAATCCCCTTGGCTTCCTTTCGTTTAAGGACTTTTATGCCAGGAACAGTCAGATGAAATTCAAAGTGCATTTAGGAGAGTATTTTCCCCCAGAAAGTCTGCATAGATTAGCCAAGAAATTCATTTAATATTTAGTACTAAAATGATAAAATACGGTGGTGTCTTCCATCTGCAAATACTTCACACTTAACTTTGAAGGAAACAGCTTTCTAGGATGGGGATGCCAGGTAGCTAGGTGCTCCTGCTCTAAGCAAATAGACTCACCGGATATGGGGGAAACTGAAAAGTCCATGTGGTAAGCGTGGTGAGCTGTGCTGGAGGCCTGGGGTGGACTGGGGTGTGGGGGTCAGTCTTTGCACAAGTCAAGGAGGCTTGAATGGGAAAGTGGGGACTTACTGGGAAATTCCAGATTTCTTCAGATCAAGCTAGAGAAATAGTCTCCTCATTTCTGTTGTTATGACTATTTCAGTCTCAGGCTGAAGAAACCAAGAAAATATGCTGTCATATAGCTTGACGGCTATACCGCTAACAATGCACATGTAACATTTTCTAAGTCTTTTAATGTGCCCAGCATAGTGCTACTTCTTTAAATCATGCATGATTTCATTTTAACCCTCATGCCATCACCCATGAGGCAGGCACTGATGCCTCACCACGTTACCAATTACTGGCTTATCCTGAAGGCACACCACGAACATTTTGGTCCTTTGTAGCCTGTTCTCCTAACCAGGACTGTAAGCAACCCAAGGTCAGCAGCCATGTCTTCTATGAGGTCAAGTACTCATAGGAGGCAGGGCTTGCAATAGGGCCAAATCAGTAACTGCTCAATATATGAATTGAAATACAATGAAAGAAAAAGAATGATTAAAAGAATTCTTGGGATTCTTTATAAAAAGGTTTTTCCTAACAATCTAAAAAATGAGTTTCTTCAAAAACCACCGTAATTCTCTGCTGCCTTCTCCTGCCTCTACCCCAAACCTATTCACAACATACACTCGAGAAGTTTAAATCCTTTTGGGTTTTAATTTAAATTACAAATCACTGGGCTTTTATTTTTACAGACAATTGGCAAATACCCCAGTGTCAGTAAACAGCATTATTTTTATTCCAGTGAGATAAGGACATGTTTTAAAATGCTAACTTGGATACATTTTATGCAGGTCAAATCTTGGGAAAGATGATTGAATGGCTCAGATCACACCTCTGGTGTTGAGGAGCGGAGGCCAGTCATTGATCTAAAACATCACACATGCTCTGGCCTTAGGAGGCCCCTGAGAGGCCCTGTAAGGTGTCCACACAGCACACATTTTCTCAGCTTGAATTATGTGTCTGGATTTAAATTCTTATGTCCTATAAAAGCTTCTGTCCATACTGGATGTCCATACAAGAACCCTGACAAGCCTACTCGGAGCTGGCTGGTGCTGGCTGCCCTCTTCAGCCTCCACAGGTGGGCAGGATGCCTTCTGCCCACATTCCACCTGCCAGTGCACAGCAGGGCTCAGCGCCTGTTGTGCAAAGCCTCCATTTTCCCGGGTCCAAAATCAGGCTATGGAACAAAACCAGTGAGGTTTCCGTGGCTCTGCTGGTATGTCAGAAACACAGGACGACAGCCCTGGAGGCTCACGCTATGCACACTGCGGACGGCTTGCCAGCACTGTCACCTGGAAAGGCGCCAGGGGGCGCTCTGCAAGGGCTGATGCCGACAGTGCTCCCTCCCCCAGGGCCAGGTGCTGAAGGAGGGCTGACAACACAAAGGAGCCTGGGTTTTCTTTCATGGGCCACAATAAAATAAGTGTTTTAAAAGAAAATGTAAATGAAACAAGAGGAAATTTTAGCCCAGCCAGATGATATAAAGGCTCCTTTTCCAGCTCCCATGGACCCTTGTAAAGGTTGTCAGAGAGGCGCCCTCAGATGTGTTCGGTACGTTTCTGTTCTCCCAGGTCACCCCTCTTTGAGCTTGCCACTGAACTGCCTTCCCCCATGACAAGCCACTGGGCCTCCACTTGCAAAGAAATCCAAAGAAATCCAAAGTCAGCTTCATCTCTTTCTATTGTTACTAATCAAGGATATGGGGACTTAGGTAATGCTGCTGACTCTTCCTGCCAAGTCTAGCTTAAACCATATTTCAAAGGCCATTGATTACAAAGGCATTGATAATGATAAATAAAAAAGATAAGCTACATTTTTTCAATTGAAAAAGAGGTCCATTATTCTGGGAGCTAGTCAAGTTCTTGGAAGACTTACAAATCCACACCCAGGAGCCATGACTCCTTCCACTTGGCTTGCTCCCTTGCTCTTCCTGGCTCCTTGTCAACCCTCCAACCTTCTCCCAATTTGCAATTGTTTTATCTCCAGTTAAGAAACCATGCACTTCCATATGTTACACTCCCTACCCCCAACTCTGAACTTAGAAACGACCCAAAGTTTATCTTGATCCTCTCCATACAGCCAAGGAGAGAAAGGGACTCTCTAGAGATTGAAATATATGTAACGGAATGAGAGAACGGGGCTGGAAAAACTAAATCATATGTGCAAGTCAATCAAGTGTGTCCGAATGTATCACCATGCTAGCTGTGTAGTGTGCAAATGGCATCTGTGAACATCTTCTTGAATGCCTTTCAAACAGCCTCTAAATTTCAATAAGGAAAAAAAACCTCACTGAACTTCAAACATTAATTTTATCTTTAAAAAAATTTTTATACTTCATTGTTTTGTCCTGTTTTATTTCTTTAAATTTGGTTTTGAAAGGACCTTTAAAGGCCAATATCCTCTTCACTTTATGAATAAGGAGACCAAGCCACCAAGTGGCCTGCCAGAAGCCACAGCATTTATTCATGTCCGAGCCATAACTCAAAGGCCCAATGCTATGCTAATTCCTAATTTTTTTAAACACTGCAAAGTCTGTTTTACTCCTCTACAAGACATGGTATGTTTAATTTGTTGAAAAACCTATATATCTGAGTTTTGTATTTCTAAGCCCCATTTATTCCAGATATATTTTTTCTTCAACACTTTTCTCTCTCTCCTAGTAAGCTTGGTATTTTCAGCCTTTAATTCTTCTGCTTTCCCCCCTGCATGAGGTCTTTATTCCCTGTGGTTCTCTCTGACCCACTTCTATAACCCATTTGTGTCTCTACCCTTTTCCTTCCTCAACATTTACTTATATCTTATTCTTATTTTCTCTTGATCCTTTTAAACTTCTTTCCATGACTTCTACCCCTCATGTGCATGCCTTTTCATCTCAATTCTATCTGCATAGAAAATCTATCAATTTCTTCCTTCTACAATGCTGTTTCCATCAGACCATGTTTAGCCCTTTCTTTATTTTTTACCTCCTCCTTTTTTGTCCTGTTTCAACATGACCCCTTTGCTCCATTGCCCTTTCTTTTTTTTTTCCTTGCCCTTTCTATACAGCTATAAAGGGTGTGTGTGTGTGTGTGTGTGTGTGTGTGTGTGTGTGTGTGTGTGCACGTGAGCACAGGCATGCACTTAGAATTACTTGGGGGCGAAGGAAAGGGGGAAAAGATTGAGGGAGACACTGAAGAATATGTTCATAGTAGGAGAAACTCTTTTCTTATTTCCATCCCTGGGGATGTTAATCAGAAAGTTTCTTTTCTAATGCCCATTTAATAAATACAAGTCATGTACATATGTTTCCTATATAAAAGTATACTGAATCAGTATTGTATGTGTGAAATGCTTCAATTTTCCTAAAACATTCTAAAACTTATTCCAGAGCCATTGTACAAACAGTTAAGGAGGAACGGGATTGGTTTCTGAGTTTCATTTGGACATATTTCAAGAACAATAAACACAAGTTAAGATTATCTTTTCAACAACCCAAAATGTTTATCGACTATATTTGAGACAGCTATAAAATTACCACAATCATATCAAAGTAAAGTAATTTGCTAAATTATATCAAATGGAAATCTAGATATTTAAGCATAGTATTTTTTAAAAAATAATTTTTCTAGGCTCTTGGCTTTGAATAAATTGGGCTATTATGTATTATTAGCACTTTGTTTTATTAGAGTACAGTGATAAAAATGACTTCGAGTGTGAATTCTTAGGGGGAGGGATATTAAGTATTTATAATGGTTTATCCTATCTATACTATTAACCAAAAAGGTTTCCTTTATTCCATAATCACAGTTCCTTATCCAGCTTCATAGCTGAGCAATTCAAAGTTGGAAATACCCCATGTATAATTGCATGCATCTAAGAATCAAATATTAATGATTACTGAGGACAATAATGACACAAGAAGAACTTAAATCAGAAATAATGCAGATAATTCTCATTCAAATTTTCAGTCTGAAATTTATAAAGCATGCTTAAGTACTAATGAATAAATACACAGACAGATCAGCATTATTACCTTTTCATCGCAAGATTTCTGCCTAAAATCCTGTAAAAGGGTCTTTTCTCATAGACTTTTTGGTCATCCTATATTAGTAAGTTTGCTTGCTGTTCTTACAAATGACCTGAGTTCAACATCTGCTCTGAGGAAAGATTCTTCTGGCTCAAGAATTAAAATATAATGATCTTATTACAGTTGGAAATATGATTTATTCATCTTTATTATACACTGATTTTTAGTAGAAAAACAGGGAGGGATATTAAATGCAATTCTATGGGGCCGAATATGGGTCTAATATTACCTAATAACTTCAGAACTAACCAGATCAAATTAGACAGTAATCCAAAATTAGAGAGGCTGACTCATACTGTGAAGAGGGGGACACTGAGGAAGATATTCAGCACTTGATGAATCAGTGGTATCAGATGGCACGAAAGGGGGGGTGTTGCTACATACACTGGGGAACAGGAATAAAATATATGAATGGTTAAAGGATGACGGAGCAAAACCACAGAGACAAAGAGGAAAGATCATACATGAAATGTTAACATACTCATAAAGAATGGACTGACCTGAAATGCAAAAGTAGAACAACCCCATGGGGGAACTATTCCTTATCTCCTTGGACACAGTTGTGGTCACTGATTTTAAATCATTTATGGAAAACTAAACAGGCGAATTTTCTCCCAACAGAATGAACATTAGAATACTTGCACATTTAATTCATCATTATTCTTTTTTAACAAACAGATTTGCTTCTCAGTTCCTCACTTTCCTCTAATGCCAAATTCCACACCAATGCATTTAATGTTTACCCATCTTAACCTTTCATTTATATGTAATTATTTGTATAAAACTTCTAAAATGATTCAGCATTTCTGACCATGGTCTGAGTGTCTACCTAAGATAATAGTACAGAATTTAGTGTGGCATTATGTAAAGATTAGCAATGACTTTAATACAATGGACAGTAATACATATAAAAAATGACATATGTAATAATACATATAAAAAGTGACAAAATCAGTAATAATAAATATTTATTAAGTAAATGGAAAGGTATGTTTCTGTAAAATGTTATAACCATTAATTCTGCTAATCCTTCTTATTCAGAATTTTTCTATTTGAAATCGTGATATGACTCATTAAATTTTCTCCTTTTGAGAATTATTTTGGATATCCTGGGCTTTTTGTTTTCCTCATAAATTTTAGAAATAGCTTGTCAATTTTTACAATAACTTCTACTGGGGTTTTCATTGGGAGGATGTTGAATCTGTAGATCAGTTTTGAGAGAATTGATAACAATAGTAATTATTCTGATCCATAAGTGTGGTACAGGTCTTGCAACATATATTGTTGAATATTTTCATGTTTAATTTTTTGATGCTATTATAATCTGTATTTTCAAATTTTCAATTTCAAATTGTTTATTGCTAATGCATTAAAATACAATTGATTGTGGGTATTGACCTGTTATCTTGTGGCTTTGATAAACTCAATCATTCTACTAGAATATTTATAGAAACTTAAGCATTCTCTGTCTGGACCATTATGTCATCTGCAAATAAAGACAGTTTTATGTTCTCCTTTCAAAAAAAAAAGAAAAGAAAAAGTGACAATGATCATTTGAAAAACTGATTGGAGAATGACTTTCTTGACAAACACAATATTTACATGCTTAAAAATAACTCTAGGTCTATCTATAATATGGACATTTTGGAAACTAGTAATTGGAGAGAAAAGTACACATATTTATTGAACAATGAAGTTTAAAAATTCTTCCTGAGGAAAGTTTTTTGTATCTTAAGAAAGTGAGATGGTTCTGCTGCTAACAATTTAAATGTGAGGAGAGGAGTGTGTTATGAAAGAAATAAAAATAGGTCCACTTGTTTTTGTAACTTTATAAATCATGAAAATAAAGGAAAAAGGAGGAAAAAAGTTAAGAAGAATTGAAAGGGAATGTGAGGAATTGCCTTTTGAAATCAATACATTAATAACTTATTAGCTCAAAGAATTTCTTGGTTCTTTACAAAAATGCAGATCCAACAAGACCGAAATCGAATTCATCAGCTTCCCTCCCCAGACCAATTCCTCCTTCATTTCTCTGTTCTTTTTCAGTGGCACCACTTCCCAGTCTCCCAGGCTGGAAATGAGTTAGTCACCTTTGACGTCCGATGGAGCTCCAAGCCCCGTGCATTTCGTTACAGACTATCCTGGCACCCACTGCTGCCCTTTGCCTTTTCGTGCCAGGAATGGCCTCCTGCTCCCCGTTTCCCCACAGGCTTATTTGCATGGCAGTTCCTTATCCCACGTGTCCACGGAAACAATGCGCCTCACACAGTTACTGGTCAACAGCACACACTTTCTCTTCCATCAATTCCTCTTCCCCAGTTCATCTTGAAGCAAGCAAAGATACGTATTGTTAAAACACCTCAACCACATCATGCCTGTGCTAAACATCCTATCCCAGGCCCAGGTGGCTGGTGCTCGAGGGCCAGGGCTCCCTCTGTCTCCTGTGCTTGCACCTCCGGCCCACTCCCAACGCCTTCAGATGGGCAGTATTCCGTCGGGAGCTTCTGCCTTCTGCGCGCCCCCGCTCCCCTGGGCTGCTGCTTCATCTTCTGTCAGTACCTTTCCTGTTGGTATTCAAATATGCATTGCTATGTACAGTGGTAGAAGTTTCATGGGTGTAAATCATAGACTCTAAGGTTACCATGATGCTGTCTCCCAAAGCATCTAAGAGGGTTCATTAAATGCTTATCCAGTGGTTTTCTCTAGTGTTATGTTTAGGGTCCTTCCTCTTTATATTTTTGTATATCTAGTGCAGGTTTTGGTTTGTGGTTACCAGGAGGTTCATATATGTCGACCTATATATGTATAGTTGTCTATTTTAAGTCAGCAAGTAAGTAAACATAATCTCTTTAACACACACCAGGGCTTTTCTCTTTTGGGGGGCTTCTGGTATTTGCCTAAACAGGATTCTATTAAAATTGAAGGATTACATTTTATATGCCAAAGCAGGATTCTATTAAAATTTAAAAAATTAATTAATGGTTTCAGATTTTGGGGATGAGGAAAAAAGACTTTTGCAACATTTTTAGATAATACGTAACACTAATTGTTGACTGTTGATCACTTACTGTGTAACAGCAACTGCAAGTATATCATTTATTTAATCTTTACAACATTCCTATAAACATTAGTATTACTCTCATCTTGCAGATAAAAAAACTGAGAATCAGAGAGGGGAAACAACTTGCCTAGTGTCACACAGCTAGCATGTTTCAGGGCTAGAATTTGGACCTAGGCTCTGTCCTAGTCTGCCCAGGTTACCATAATTGAATACCACGAGCTGGGCAATTCAAAATGTAGAAATTTTCTCACAGTTCTGGAAGCTAGAAGTCTAATATTAGGGTGTCAGCATGGTTGAGTTCTCAGGTAAGCTCTCTTTCTGGCTTGCAGATGGCCCCCTTCTCTGTGTTCTCATGTAGCAGAGATTTCTTCTCTCTTCCTCTTCTTAAGATACCAATCCTATCTGACAAGGAACCCACCCCCATGACCTCATTTCACCTCAATTACCTCCTAAAAGCCCCACCTGCTAATATAGTCACCTTAGGGTTAGGCTTCAACTTATGTGCTTGGGAGAGACCCAAACATTCAGATCATAACAGGCTCCAAAAGATATGGAGCTAGGCATTGGGTGTTATGAAATGATATACAAGAAATCAGACGACCAATCACCAATTCATTCCAGACTTAGCTTCTAGTAACTCAGCATGTCAGGTCAGGCCACACTAACATCACCGCCAAATCCTACCCTTTTGGCAGCCAAGGAATTCTAGTTTTTTAAAATAGGGTAATGACTCTTAAAAATGTCCAATCCATACTGTTCTGGGTTTCTTGGAGATTCCCAGATGTGAATTGAGGGGGTTTGTTGTTTGACATTGTGGGGCAGGTCAGGTGAGGCTACACAGAGGCTGGGATGCCCATATTCTGCAGGCAGTGATAAAACCCCACTTCCCTAACGCTAGCCAGACCCTTCGTTGGTGTAAAGGTGGTGGGGAGGCAAACCATGAGGCTCCCCCTGGTTCTGGGGGGCCCCAGTAATAAAATACCAGTGTGTCAAAAGGAAGCATAAGCAGAGTCATTTGCTGTAAGACAGTTGAAAGCTCAACTTCTTGACATGTTGGAATAAGTACTGGTCTTCCCTGGGGGGAATAAACCCACAGTGCTCAGATTCCCTCTGAAAATGGCATCAGCATTCTACTTCTGACTTACAGAATTGGGTCTGGTGCCAGGCAGAATCCAGACAGTCCCGTTTTTACCCTCCTCTGCTTCATCTCTCCATCATTATCGATATTGCAGAAAAGGGAAATATTTCCACAATTTTCATTTTCATTAAAAACACATCTTAGAAACATTTTTGTCCTTTCAAAAAATTTTTCTTTACTTTATCATCTTTGTTTTTAAAGCTGCCCTATTTTAATTTGTTTGGCAGTTGTTAGATTTTGGTTTACTATGCGTTTATCTTTAGTGAATCCATTTATAGTAGTGGCATTTTTCAGTTGTGTTCTAGTCTAAATTCTCCTCTCTTTGCTTCTAAGACTTCTTCCCTCCTACTGTTCTGCATGAAATCTAACAGTATGAACTCAGCATGAAGGTTTTATCCTAGAAACTTTCTGCTATTTCTTTATAAAGAAAAAAACAAAAGTGTATTATAGAGGCAGGAGGCAAATCTCTGTCTGTGGAAAGTGGCAGGGAGACTATTTCTTCTAAACTGGAGGCAGCTGTAATGCCCTAGAAGTGATTGGTTTGGTTTCCCTTCAGCTCTCACTCAGTCCATCCAGAGAGAAATGGAGCTGATGTTTCCCAAGCCTATATTACTTAAATGTTCACAGTAAAAAAAAAAAGTGCATAAAAATAACATTAAAGTACTACCTGATAGTGAAAAAAATGTATCTGAAGTTAAAGTTACCAAAACTTGTACTCTGATTCAAGTTTTGTAATTGATAAGATTATTCAAGACCCATAAATGAAATAATATTTTAATTCAGAGGTATTATCTGAAAATGGATTCATTATGTATTTTCTACTGCTACATTGCTAATTGAGCAGGACTCTAAGAGGCAGCCTTTTTGTACTTAAGATGTTCCAGCAGATGTCACACATTCTTACATGTGACAATTACCTCACCAGGAAACTTCTTTACCAGCTTAAATTCCTCATGGAATAACCTTGTCCACTTGTTTTATTTCCAACTTCTATTTCGATGGAGAACACCAGTCATGAAGAGAAACTTCTAATCATTTTAGACTAAGCCAGAAATCCTTTTACACTGTCACCCTAGATGATCTATGGAACCACCCTTATCCTTCGATCATTCTTTTTGTCTCTCTGCTGGGGTACTTTCCAAGCTCTTTTAAAATAGCAATTTCAGATTTATATACAGTTCCAGTCTTTTCTCTGTGTAGCCATAAACTCATGGAAGACAAAGACCATGTCATATACATTTTGGCATACTTGTGGTGCCCAAAGAAGTGGTTTAAACCTGGTAGTAATAAATAAATATTAAGCATCCTGAATGTATTTCATTTAACATATACTTACATAGCACTCACTCAGCTAGAAGGTGTTCTGTGTACTTTACAAATATTAAGTTCATTAAATCTTCTAAGAACCTAATGTCAAAAGTATTATTTCCATCCCCATTTCACAAATGAGGAAATTTAGGCACAGAAAGGTTGAGAAATCAGCTAAAGGTCTCATAGGTAATAAATGCCTGGGCCAAGATTTAAACCCTGACACCATGACTCTGAGAGCTGCTCTCTTAAACAATCCCTTGTCTAGTCTCTGTCTGAGTAAGGAAGTACGTGGAGGCACAGGCAGACCAAACTCTAATAAATTTTTCATAGTATTAAGCCTGCTTTGATAACCATAGATACTCACTGTGAACTGGTAGTGACAGATTGTTTTCTGCCATGACTGCCGTGGAATCAAGTCTTACCTACGTTCTACTCACAGTCTGTGCTCTTGGAGAGTCTTGCGTTTACTCATCGCCTTCCTTTCTCTTCTGTGCTGATTCTCTTCCACATCCGGTTAATTTTGAGGTTTAGCACCCCTTTTCCAGTCTATCACAGTCATATCTTTTAGTTCTTTTACCATAAGCTACTTTCCAATTTTTTATCAACTGCCAATTTAATTATGCACACAAAATTTCACCATACAAGTGAATGGCACAAGTTCTTCTCTGGAAAATATCAATCAGGCTTATTTGTTGGATATATTGTGCAATTTTCTATTTGGATAGGAGGTTAGAATATTAGTCTTGAGCCCCTTAACAGTAAAACCTCTTTAATAGGTGTACCACACGGGTAATATTTCTATGATTCATAACTCACCAAAATCATTTATATGTGATTTATCTGGCTAAAAATTCCTGTTTAGTAGAATATTGTTATACCAACTCAAATGTGACTAAGAAATATTGTATTTATTTAGTTTTTTTTTTAATTAACTATGAGAAGTCCCCATTTGGCCAAGCTGGTGGGAAGTCAAGTCTCGGTTATTGGTGGAGTTCCTTCTCCTTCCTGAATTTTCATGGAAATCCAGGGGCTTAAGCAATACCTACCAGACAGGGAAGATTCTGGCCTTCAGTCCATTGTCCTCCTGGGTTCCCTTGACTGTCCAAGCCTGTATGTTTCCCTGAAGTCCAGGGCCCATTTGCTGAGGGGCTGCACGTGGGTACAGGAATGTTTGCCAAGACTATTCCCCCATACTCGGGGGCGAGCCTGTCCAGCTGTGCCTGGCTTTTCACTCTGAGGGTCTGCCATTTCCCCAGAGAGTTGTCGGAGCCAACATTGCCTACTAGTTGAAGAACCTGCGTGCCTCTCTACCTTTTCCAAGCTAGGGAACATCTTCTTTTTGCCCCTCTTCTTATCCTTAGGCACATTCTTCCAATCCCTTCCCTTCTGGAGGCATTCGGCATGATTACTTCTGGGAGTCAGGGAGAGTTAAGGACTGCAAGCAAGTTTGCTCTCAGCAGCAAAACCTTCTTCAGGCAAGGGGCTGGAGCAGAGGGAACATATTGGGAGGGAAAAACTAAATCAGCATCTGAATAAATTTTTCTGACATATGTGGGTGTCAAGGTTCTTGCTGTTATTTAGCTCCCAGTTTTAGCCAAGGAGGAAAGACATGTTAGCCACTGCAATGATATCAAACACGTGCTCTTGCCAAGTTAGTACTATCAGTAAAATGCTAATAAATTCAGAGAATGAGATTTATTGATTGTATACAGAACTCCTTCCTGGGTCTACCTAGAAAATAATCTGGCTCATGGAGGAACCTGTTCAGGGAAAGAAGACAAGCTTAAACAAAGCTAGTAAATGTGTTCAACCATTCATTAAGGACGCATGGAGGAAAAGGCAGTAGGAATGCAGGAGGTGACCATCAGACACAATCTCAAAATTGGTGCTTTTTTCTACCTTACTGACAGAAAAGAAAATAACATTACAGTGAGATGAGAGTACATAGGGGTTGTGTAGTATGTGTAAATGTTGGTGTGGTTGCTCTGCCACTTTACAGTATCCGCTCTGACAGAAGCTAATCCCTGAAGCTGACCAGCCTTGGTCTCAGTCTGGAACTTCTTACTTTGGGGATCCTGAAAGAAGCAGTGATATTTTAATTCCTCAACCTAACTGGTGCCCAGCTTTTTATTATGCCACTAATCACTCCACAAAATCTGATGTTCTTACTTATCCTCATCCACATCCAAATAGATCAATCTTAAGCCAGTAAGAAGGAATTTTAGTCCAGAGGTGAGCATGTTGTAAGTACCGTCACTCCCCCTTTTCTTGCCTTCTGATGAACTCAAACTGAATGAATCAATGTCTACAGCTCTCAAGGGCTTTATAACGATTTGTTTGATATCTGTTTGTGACTTGTACACCATGTTTATTGAAGCTGATATAAAGGTTATGCTAGTGACTTCATCCCTAAGGTCTGGGCAAATAACCACTACCATTTAGTGGGAAAGGGTGCCATGGCAGTTGTTAGCTCTAATTTCTCCTTATACATACTTTTCTTACCATACCTCTTACATCCACAAAAGTATTTGACACACCGGCTTGGGGGTTCTGCAGGGAAGCAGGGACCTAAAAAGCTATCTGGTGAGAAAGAGTCTTTTTATAAATGCTAGCACTTTACTCTGAAAGAAACAATAATGAGATGTCAAGGTTATTTTTTCCACCAAAGTTTTGAAGGATCTCAAGCCAATTTCTGTGAAAAATTCATGCCCACACTATTCCAGCAGTAGTTGCTGGAGCAGGAGAGCTGAGGGGACATCTTGTCCAATCCTCACTTTCCAGATAAGGAAACTGTACGCAGTCAGGGAATCTTCAAGACCTCCTCTTAGTTTCTTGGTTTCTTTCTATATGCAAATTTTGTTTAAGTTCATCTGAGGAATTTATTTCCTTTCCTAAACACTATCCTCACTGCAGGGTTGTTTCATAGCCAGCAAAAACAGGGGGCTGAAGAGGATTCAAACCAAAACTATTTTAAGTGTAAGAATCTAGGCAGATAATAAAAACATGTTTTTTAACTTATTTAAATTGCGTGCATCTGCATTTATTTGTTTTCAGATTTTGTAGGTTCTGTGGGTGGTAGCCCAGGAGAAAACACACAGGGACATTTGCTTTGGGACTGAGGAGTGTAAACAGCATTACTGGGGCAGATAGGAATGTGTAAGCCAAACGTGACAAGGGGTCAGGATCTTTCCCACAGGCCGCCTGTGCACTCGAAGGATCCGTGACTTCGTTCTGCTGTTTTCCCCATTGAAAAACACATGCTTCTTCAAAAGATGCAAAGATCTTTCCTAGTACTTTCAATTAACTACTGCTTTGCATCCTGGTTACAGCCATCTACTGCCAAGTTGCTGTTGGGGCAACAGTTAATTATCAGCTGTCTGGACTAACTCACCGTAAACATATTACAGTGTTTCATCACTCATGTTTTATTTAATTTCACTTGTCATCAAGGTCCTTGATTGGAGCTTTGTGATTTAGTCTGAGAGAGGTGATTTTTATTCCTGTTGAAAACTGCTTATCATTCATTTCATGCTCTGCTCTGAAGGCAGGGATGGTCTTCTCTCCTCCAGGGGGGCGAGGTGTGGCGCGCTCTGCGGCAGCTCCACGGAGGAGCCGGGCCATTCATTCTAATCACGATGCTACGTGGAGGCTAAATGAGAGACACATGCTGCTGTTCGGGTGGTGTGATCTGTCTTCAGTTAATAATGACATTTCCAGTGTGGGATTACTGATGAGAAGACCCCAGGGCCACTGCCCAAACTTCGGATGTGAAGAATTAGTGGGCTCCCACATAGGTTTTCTGAACAAGGAAGAAAACTTCAAAGATGAGATACAGCTTTCCGTCTCCATGTTTGTGTTTAGCCGGATGCTCTGGCATGATACAGTGCTCGTATCAACACACAGAAACACATGTGAACACGTTAAAAAAAAACACACACACTGAGATGCACCAAATGATCTTCTCAGGACATGATCTCAGGCCTCCTGGTCAGCCCCATAGTGAAGCCAGTGGGATAACCTGGAATAAACCCCGGCTCTGACCCTCAGGTAAGGGGAGACAGGGAGAAGAAAGGTCCTCCACTGCGAGGTGGGTCAGGCAGCCAGACACACCCTGTTCCTCTCTATCATGGACAAGGCATGTGCAGAACATGCTCCTCCAAAGGGAGACCACGCCGTCCAGTGCCTTCCTGGTCAGTCATCGCCCGTGGGCTGGGCTCCCGGCCAGAAAGGGTGGATTTTACTCCCAACTGTGAGGAGGACTCAGAAAGGAGCTTCCCAGTTGAAGATGTTGCCCAACCCATGAGCTTCTTCAGTACAACTAAGGGTTTCCTTTGTCAGTGGAAGCAAAACAAGAAATAAATTAATAAAAATAAACAATGGAACAAAAGATGTCATAAAGTCAGTAAGTATACCATGTTCTTAAAATATGGATTTGCCTACAGTCTTTATGCCTATCATTCCCTTCCCCACCCCCCACCCAATCAAATAGCTAGCATTACTTGGAGCAGCTTCTATTTCCTAAGAGTATTAGAAACAACCCCTAGCTACTTAGCCCAGGATTATCTGCTTTCCTACTTAAGAGAGAAAGAAAGAAAAGAACTCTAATTGCAAAAGAGGTGATAAAAGGACTTCCTGTGATCAAAGAAACAGCCTGACATTAATAATCACCATGTCTTTCATTTGTAAATGTATGAATTATAATTACTAATCCATAAAATAAATTATTATATTGATCAGCAAAGGCTCCCAGACATTGTAGTTGCACCAAGCAATTATTAGTATAAACAAAGGTGGGAACGGAAAGCAGTCTCACTCTCAAGACAGTCACAGTGTACTATAGGAACACATGGATCCATGAAATGCTTGCAGAGTATCTATGCCCGAAAGCACTATAAATAACAAAATGATTGAAAAGCAGGAGAAGCCTGGCCAAGGGAGTGTATGGTGTCTAATTAAGTATATATATGGTCTACATCTGTGTATTAGAACATCTGCAAAACTGAATGGAAGGAACATAGTCTATAATCAGATTCTTTATCTCCTATTGAATGGCTTTGGCAAGTTGTCTGGGTGAGCGATCCGTATGAATGCAGGCACTGAAGTTGATGATAAACTTCCTGAGGGCAAGAACAAAGCAGTCTTATCACTGCCGTGTTTCTACCACTCAAAAAAGAATGCTGACATAAAACAGTTTTAAGTGAAATTGCCTAGAAGAGGAAAGGTATGGGGTGCAGAAGAAACTATGGGACAGACACCAAAAGACTACGGGGATGGTGTGACAGTCATGATACACTGTCAGGGACGGTGAGAGACGGCTTGGCCACCTGCTGGCAGAAGAAGGGAGGTTGGTCAGGACAGGGCTCAAGCAGCTGAGGCTGGATTCCTTTTAGCCCTTCTAACCCCGAGTTCTATTTGCTCAAGAAGTCATGCCCTGTGGTGCTTGAGATGGAGGCAAATGGCGATAAGAGGGAAATCAGGTCCTAATTAACATGTAGAATGCACACACTGCAAAGGTTCCTAACAATAAAGGACCCAGAAAAAGAGCTGATGGTGGGAGTTTAACAGAGGCAGGGCTGGGTGGGGCTGGGAGGACGGAGGGAGTTTTCAGAGCCCCCAGGGATGCTGAGGGACAGGGTAGGAGCTGAGTGTGAGTGCAGCAGAAGAGTGGGGCCTGCAGCAGGTTGACCAGAGATTGGGCATCATGCTGATAAGGGAGGGAAGGTCCCGGCTTGGGGGGGACAACAGCAGGGAGAGAGGCTACAGCAGAGCTAACCAGCCCCACCGCTCCACTGGCAGGAAGCAGCCCTGATTAGCTGTTCCTGTCAATCCCAGGAAGGGAAGGTGGGCCTTGGCCCCTATCAAATCCCTGCTCCTCGAAGCCAGGGAAGCTGGACCTTGTTCTGTGATGTCTGCATTCTCCTGAAAAGCAACCTCTCACCCAGGCTTGGAAGCCGTACAGCACTTCCTCAGCCTTCCGGTGAGAAGGGAGCCCCCTAGGGCCAACTGAGACTCACGGAGAGGGAATTACACTGCACAGGGACAAACAGCAAGATGACATTGCAGCAGAGTTTGCTGGCCGCTTTGGAACATGCAGTCTGCCACACACCCCTGTCATGGCCAAACTATTCCTACATAATGCTATCTAGTATTACCCTGGCCAAAGAAGACCTCTTTTCTTCCAATACCCTGACCTTCATTAATAAATAAAGCCACTTCTATCCAATTGCCCAAAACTCCTAATCTGAGTATAATCCTTGCTTCCTCTCTTTCCTGCATTCCCCACATTTAATGCATAATCACCAGATTCTTTCAACCTTATTTCCAAAACAACCCTCAAGTATATTCACTTTGCATCTCTGCTGCGACCAGTGGGTGCAAGCAACACCATCTCTCACCTAAAAGACTGCAGCTTCCTGGGAACTAACTGATCTCCTTGCTTCTATTCCTGCCCTCTATAATCTATGTGCTATACAATAGACAGATTAACATACTGAAGACCCATACATAGATCGCACCACACCTGTGCTTAAAAACCTATGGTGGTTTCCAAGGCCTCAGGGAGCAAACCCAGGAGCCTTCTCTTGGCTTGCACAGCCCACCGTGACCTTCCCCTGAAGAAGCCCAGGTCTTCACAGCAGCCTGTCTGGTCACGCCTTGACCTCTTGCCTATTCTGCTTCACTCTCATTTGCACTATTTCAATTTGTCGAACCCCCTTGGGGCCTGTATATCAGCTGTTTCACTTTCTTGGAAGACTCCCTGTGCTTTGTATGCGGACTCCTTGTCATTTAAGAATCAGTTTCACTCTCACTTTCTCGTGGCCCTTCCAACCTTCCAATAAGCCCCCTCAGGTCCCTATTGTAGTCCCTGACTTAAACCACTTATTCAAGCTCAGTAAGATGTAAGGATATGACAGGTAACTTTCTGGGCCCTGACAGCAAATTAAAAGGCTGTGTTTGTATTCATAACTATTTTACATTTTCTTAGTTGTTTTCATATTATCTAACATCCCACCACCACCACGACCGCCCTTAAAAACAGCAGCTCCATAGGAGAGGGACCTTTCCATAGACCAGATCCTGGAAAAATGGCTGGCACGTGGTAGGAGCACTCACCTGCCGAATGATTCAGGGCCTGAAAGTGCTTGACAACCTAACCGAGTTCACAGTGAGCACTGAATACATTTCTCTTATAATAATTATTATTGCACTAATCTAAATGTCTTACTTTGCTAATAAGGGAACTGAGGCCACAATTAGCAAGTCATATGTCCAGGTCACATGATAGTTGGGATGAGCATCATGATTAATTTAGCTTAATTGCTAAAATCAAGAGTGCTGCTTTTAACTAAGAAAATAATGAAAAGCTAAAGAGCCTTAACTTGTATTGAGCATCCACTCTGCGCATTCGCTTGAGCGGTATTTTCTGAGTTGTGACATTTACTAGCAGCATGGCACTGGGCAAGCGTGTAGGGAAGGAGGGTCTTGGATTTCTCATCAGGCGCTCCAGCTGTAAGGATACTATGACACTCTGTAGAGACATTTACGTCTGGGGACTTCCCTCACAGGAAAAGCCTAAGAAGGTTCCAAGCACCTAAATGCCCTTTCCTTACGTTTGTCCTTTTTCTTTGGTGGTTCCTTCTCTTTGGTCTAGAAGGTTGATTTTTGCCACAGTTTGCACTTCATAAGTGAATGTCCAAGATTGGAAACACATTCTGAAACACCATTTCCCACAAACTGTTCTTAGAGCACATGTGACCCCTTGAAGAAAGATCAAATAAAATTAGGAAATGCAAAAACCATTCACAGGCAACTGACCTATTAAAGGATCTGATAATTCTTTACCTAACATCTTCTGCAACATGCCCCCCTTTTTTGAAACACAGTTTTTTCCTAATCCACAATATTACCTTAGAGATTATGACCCATACATATTAAGGTAGATTTAGGTGACTCTCAGAGAAAAACTGATTCTTGGGCAAAGTTAATAAAATTCAATTAAGTGTAGGGGTATGACCTATAAGGTATAAGATTTCTTTCTGGGCCATGATAAAGAATAAAAAGGGGGTGCTTGCAAAAACATCTCTAATTCTTTACTCTGCCCCGCATTCATACTCTGTAGAATGTGTCTTTCCACCTACTTCTATTTAAAAAGTAGAGTCTGTTTCCCCACCTTCTGAATCTGGAGTGGCTTTATGACTGGCTTTGGCCAATAGAACACAGCAGAAGGGGTCATGTGCCAGTTATGAGGCTAGGTGTTAAAAAGCCTTTCATGCTGTTGGTGGCTTCCTTAGAAACCTGTCATCTTTTCCTTGGCTAGCCCTCCAGATGATGAGAGACAATGTGGCCCAGTCACCCCATCACCCCAACCGAGAGCCAGCCAATCACTTAACATGTAAGTGAGGCTGCCTTAGACTGAGCCAGTCCCCACAGAGCCACCAGTTGACCACAGATGATCGTGTAAACCCTGCCAAGATCATCTGAGCTGGCCCAAATCAGTAGAACCACTCAGCTGACCCAGATACTTATGGCATTAACAATGGTAGTTGTTTAAAGCCATTATTTTGGGGGTGGCTTATTACATTGCAACTCAATTATTGATACACAAAGTGAAACCCATTTACTTCCACAGACAAAATCGGAACCCTGAAAAAAATAGGATGATGATATGCTTTAGCATATCACTACAGCAGAGAAGGAAAACTGATTGCAGCAAAAAGTATAAGCATTCCCAAGGCAGGGATTAGGGCTTATTCACATTTATATCCCTAATACCAAGTACACTGCTGTGCATGCAGTGTTCAATAAATGTTTTTGAGGAATAAGGGCTTGATAAATTGTCAGTGTAGCTGAGAGCCAACTCTACACAAAGATCAATGAGTTATGTATCATACTTTGTGAAAAGACATAAAAAAGAAGCAGCACTAAAAACAAGGAGAAATGATATGATGGCAGGGAGTTGGAAATTAATAGTTTTCCTGATCTGAACTCATGTTTCTCAGGCTCCTGGGATTGCAGACTAGCGGCCCCTTTCAGCATTTGCACCCCAGGATTAACATCTGTGTGGATGTGGCAATAGAAAAAGGCAGAGTGGATGAATTCCTGAATTGTTCTCACTGACATTCACGGATGTATTTCCTTGGATGGTTCCAGTTCACAGGTGCGCTGGCCACACACTAATTGAAAGAATTATTTTCTTAACATTTGATGTCATCTGCAAAGGCTTTTGTAAAGAGCATAATTGTTTCAGCCAGCTGTTAGGAACTGTTTTTATTAATTTTTTAAGAAATCAAACAATGCCGAAGCAGGGGGTGTTTGTAATATTTCCCCCTTCACATTCTTCTGGGGGAATAAATGAAAAACAACAACTTACAGCTCTGTGAGACTAAGACCTTTGAAGACCAAACAGCTGTGTTCTGTAAACAGCAACAACAAAAATGTGTCCTTTTTCTCACTATTTTTATCCTCACCCCATGAGAGGCTGTCTTGTGTACAGCATGTCTGGGGGACACCTGCTGGGCTGAGTGGAGCTGAGAGCAGGCCCATCCAGAGACTGCACACTCCAACTGCCTCGCAGCGTTAATCCCAAATTTCCAGAGTGTGTGTGCCCTTAAATGAGAGAAGATTCTTCTAGTTCCATGATTTCCATTCTTTGGGTCACTGCCAGATCCATCTCCAAGGGACTGGACCTAATCGCCGAAAAATCTCCTTACGGAGTCAAATCTCTAATGTATAAGAATTTCCAAATTTTCCCAAAGGCAGTCTGTGAGTCACTCTGAACCTAAATGTCACTGCAGCACTACACTACTTTCTTCTAATTATTTGCTTTTCCTCCCTCTTTGATTTTAAGTTCTTCAAAGTGGTGAGTCCAAAGAAAAAAAATGGAAAACACCCAACATAAGAGATAAGTGACAGAATAAAGGAAAAATTATGCATGCTGTCATTTTTAACATGAGGGGAAGCCAGCAGAAATGATCATGGGAATTAAGGTTGAAAGCGATAGACTGCACTTATAAACAATAATAAAAGACATAGATCAAGATAAAATATTATTTTATAAGGCAGATTTGGGCTCTTTGACTATTTGCAATTTTTCAGAATACATTCAGGTCAAAATAGATGCTTTTAACAAGGTTCTGCACATACCTCCCTGAGTTTACAGCATTGTTACAACATACAACGTGAAAACGTGTAGTCCTCCAAAGGTAATGTGTTCATCCTGGAGCATGATTTCCTTACCTTTAAAATTTTTTTTCTTCTTTCACATTAAAATCAGCAGCAAATTAAATGCAAATGTCTAGAGAAATGAAACACTTGTGCTACAAATTTGCACATACCAAATCAGAAAAAGAGAAAGTTACAGTCCTCTTGTTGATTGTAAATCCCCAGACTTCTAACTATGTGCACTCAATGTATTAAAGAACAACTTAACCTGGCTTGGAGGACTTTGACTTTTGCAATTCCCAACATATGTTTATTCTTCAAACCAAAAATTGCGTTTCCACTGGGTTTCATATTAATATGCCAGTTTCTGCTAGTGCTTAAGCTACTTGTTGGAAATGAGTCCAGTGCTTTTAAATGTTACCTAGAGCCTTTTAGGTAACTAGAATCTCATATAGAAGGATATCATCAAACGCAAATGCCAAATTCTAATTAAAATGCCAGATTGTTTTAAAAGACAAAGCATAAAGAAGTAACCACATATTCAAAGTCACCTAGGGGCAAATTCAGCCATCAAATTCTGATGGCTTTTGCCATCACTCATAGACACCTCTCCCAGGAAGCAATCTGTACAGCAAGGTTATTGCAAAGTGAACCAATTGCTCAAGTTCAATGCATCACCAAAGTCAGCGCCCCCCACCTCCACCATATCAGCCCAGCTCCATGTCATCCTTTCCCAGATGCTGGATGTATTAGGTAAAATGGGGAAATGGTACACTTCCACTTTTGAACATTTCTTTGTAATTGCTTCACCTAATGTGGTTCTCAATCACCCCCATCCTTACTGATCTTCCCATACCAGAAACAGATGTGCAATGTCATTGTATACTCACCATTTAATGATTAAAAACAAGGGAGCTGAACAGGGCAGCCCAGGGCTGGAAGTCACATACAGTGAGACCTAAAGCTGCCTTTTGCCAAAATTACTTATATACCAGAAGAATGCAAAAGATGCCCTTAGTTTTCTCAACACCCCATGCTATGTGTTCTCCACTTTAAAATATGCTGTAAGCACTAATTCAAGAGTTACTTCTCACATACACGGAAATGAGGATGCTGCCATCCCCCAAAGAGGAGTAAATGTAGTTTAAGTCAAACTGAGCATCACAGCAGGTTTTAATGTTCCATCTTTTAGTCAATAGTTAAAACCCTTATTCTGGAAAATTCAGTTACCTCGGAGAAGGGGCCACCCCCAGAAATGCCCCTTGGAAGCCAAAGCCACAGGGAAGCTGGGGCCTGATGGGTTAGCAGCAGGTGATCCAGATGTGCACATCTGCTGCAACCCACCCCCTCCCCCAAGCGATGGCTGGGCTGCAGGCGGTCACTGGGGACAGCCAGCACAATGGGGAGGCAGAAGAACAAGGTAAGATGACATTCAGAGGGTTTTTTGACTTATGAGGATATTCTTTGAAATTTTCAAGTGTTGTGAAGGGTCTTCAAAGGGATTCTCAACTCCAGGATTTAGTGCTCTGGGCAGCCGCCCAGGTACCACAAAATCCCCATGTGTGCACGTCTCCTTTGTTACCCATGTATATACTCCCTCCCTGACGTCAAAGCCATGTTTGCTCAGCTTGCTGAAAACGTTTTCTTCTCTGGCCACTTTATTCCATTTTCTGAGTCAGTGAGGTTTCCGCAGAGCTGATGGCACTGACATTGCTCCCTTCACAGAAGGGACAAGGAGGACAGTTGTTTCTGAGTTGAGCCATATGCTAACCAGACAGGGCTTGTTTGCCTAAGAAAACTTGTTTTTTATTTATTTTTTTTCTGATTGCCTGGCATCTAACCACCATTGTAATAAAATGTCCATCGTTCAGCACTGTGAATGGGAGATGCTCCTTATTCACTGGTCCCTTGAAGAGAATTTTTCAAAGAATGGTACTGGTCATGGCTTAGCCTAGCAGAGGACAAACTCCTCCTTCTCCCTGGAAGGATGATAAATGGCGGTTTGGGGGAGGACAGTGGTTACCGCTATTGTGCAAGTGATGCCGATGGGCACTGGCTCTCCTGAGTTCCTAGACATTTGCCAAAGCTGGAACTGAACTAGGTAGTAGAGGAGCTAAAAAAAAAAAAGGCAAAAGTCATCTTGATTATTCAATGAACTTGTTTTAACTGTTTGGAGACCTCGTCGTTTACACTCCTCTAAGTGAGACGCCAAAGCTTCCATCATCTCTTTTGTAGGTTGTAATTTTACTTCAGTACTTAGAAAGGAGATCTGTGACCGACTGCCTGGTCTGTTCCATGTACCTTATTGGTGAGAATGGGAAAAGGGCATGATATTTGTTATGTGTCTATGATGTGACTGCTTTTCAACATTTGCTACCTGACTTGAACTCTATGAGATAATTATTCCCATTTTACAGATGGGAAATCAAGGTAGAGAGAGTTATAGAACTCATTCAAATTCATGCAACTGGTAATTGCCGGAGTCAGAATTTCACCACATGCCAGAATGACTCAAACAACTTTTCCTAAAATATCAGAGTGCTGAAAAATAAAGGTATCTGACACTATATTCTGACCAGAGGTATCTCCTGAGCTCACAGCTAGTCCCTGACAGACCTGGTGCTGTTATCACGGTCACAGATGCCACATGGAAGCAAGCAGCTCTGGACGCTTCTGAAGGTCCACTCTCTGACCATTCCACCTTAGTGTCCTGACCATTTTGACCCACTCTACAACTTCAAGAAGTTGATTTGGTATCCCATTTTCCTCTACCCATGGTTTTCCATATTGGAATGAAAGGCCTTAGAAAGAGTCTGCTACCTAGAAGTAATGGTGTGACAACACCATGAAGAAAATCGGATCCATGGGCCAAAACAGCAATTATAGCTAAAGGACACACGAAAAGTCGAAAGCTGAAAACTTTATTCAGTTCAGCTGGTAAGTCTTAATGCAAAGAAACAGCTTTCCACAAATCTGTAATGGACACCAATTTAATCTCCTCCATTATTAGCTTTTGAAACTTATCATGGTGTATTTTGGCAGCCACTCAAACCCAGGATGTTCAGCTTAATAGATTTAACCTGAATTTTCAGGGTTTCCCCTCTTCTGCCATTGAAAGCATACAATTAAACCTCTTGGTGAACTGCTGATAACATTTCTCTAAGCTAAACTTGCCTTTGGATACGAAAGAAACATTCCCAGAGAATGACATAACATTGCCACAGGGCCAAAAGGAAAACATGTTGTGCAACATTTTTTTAAGTGACAAAATATATTGTTTCAGGATTATATGCAGCAATGTGCTATATCTCTAACCAGATATTAGGCTGCTGGGACTGCAATAACATACTTTAGGGCCAAAGGGGATGTGTCGTTAATACAGATATCTCTGTGAGACCAGTTGTCTCAACAAAATCATACATAAACTCTCTAACATTATAAATGGCACAGTGAGAAAATGAACTCTAATTAAAAAGATTGCATGCTCCTATATGCTATCAAAATTCCTTCTAACAGTTGCAGAGAAATAGGAACACTTCCTCAATCAATACTATCCTGAAACATTGGATCAAATATAAAAACCATGTTCACTTAGCAAATATGTATTGACTATCTAAACTGCATCAGACAGTATTAAGGGCTTAGGGATATAGGGAATCTTATTTAGCTAACAACCTTATGGGTTACAAAAACATTAATCAACAACTCATGCAAATGAATGTCAAATTGCACCTATGATAAAAGCTGGGAAGAAGATGCATGGCTAATAGCTCAGTTTGCTTTATCTGTGTTAGCCTCTAATGCTCTGGGCTTCCTTGCCTTATTTTTAAATGGTGTTAATGATGGTCCCTGTCTCAGACGTTTGTGAGTTATTATACGAGATGATCAATGTAAGTGCTCATAACAGTGCCTGTCATAAAGTATGCTATCAAAATGCTACCAGCTACTATTATTGCCAGTCTTGTTGTTATTTTCATTATTATTAGTAAAAGACCTGAGGAAGTGAACCCTGGAAGGGAGGTCTGAGTATAAACTAATTTAAACATAGAAAGGAAGAAAAGGGTGAGATTTCTAAGTGGGGGATCAGCAGGTACAACTGCCCTGTGGACGGTGGAGAAGCACAGCAAAGAGCAAGGGGGAAGCAGCCAGACAAGGCCGGCATAGGGACACTGACATGATACAAAATGAGCCCGGAGAGGATTGAATGTCTGTGTGGATTTGTAAACACCACAAAAGATACACTTCGGTTTAATGTGAGGATCCTAATTTTACAATATTGTGTAGAGCAAGCACGTAATTCTATTCTTGCAACTTCAGAGCAGACCATTTACTCCTTCTTTCATTCACTTATCTATCTTAAAACCATTCAACATTTATTGAATTCCTGCTGTGGGTCAAGCATGGAATAGTGCTGAAATCACACAGATGAATCAAGTATTATTGCTGTCATGGTGACAAAGATAGAAATATGACAGATAAAATAACGCCCAGAATTACTAAAAAGAGACGAACCAACCTCTATGAAGAACAGAGGAAAGATACACTAACTCCACAGAGAACTGAGAAAGCCTTCAGGAATGGGTTTTAAGACTTGAAGACTAAGTAGAGGGGAAAGAAGAGGAGGAGAAGAAACTAGGAGCTGGGGTGGGGGCAGGCAGGCACAGCAGTGCAGGAAGGACCGACGGCAGGAGACAAGGAGCAGATAGCTTGAGAAGTGCAGAGAATGAGGGCCTTTTGTGATTTTGTTCATCCACATCTGGGAGCTAAAAGAACAGAACAGAGGCCTCATCACTGGGGCAAACTGGGATCCTTCCATTTTTTGCCTGTGGGTGTCATTAGCGCAGGAGGGCATGAATGCACCAATGCATAATTTGCTCTGGTGCCACTTATTTTCTGGTTTTTTACATTCCAAGCTGCCTCCTTCTGAGGTGAGGCTGAAGGGCTGAAAGGACAGAATTTTATCCCAGCATTGTTACTAGAAGTGAGAGACTCAGAATGACCGGGGGTTGGTAAACCAAAGCTTCCAACAAACCCTAAGGCAGGAAATGTTCAATCTTTAAAATCCATGTTTTGAAGAGTATTTGATGTCATCATCAAATTCCCAGCATGTAATGCAAACTGAAGAAAACAAGAGATCTATACAACACAGACTTCAATTTGGTTACAAATATAATAAGTATAAAAGAAACATTGAAAGGGAAAACACCAAAATACCGAGGCTAATCTCTGAATGTTGAGATTATGTGTGATTTTATTTGCTTCTTTTTGCTTTGGGGGATTTTTCCAAATTTTCCTCAAAAATATATATTAATTTTATGGTTAGAATAAAACACAGTAATTAAAAGTCATGTTAAATAAACATCATCAGTAGTAAAGATAATTTGAAAGGAATGTGGTAGAGAAACCCTGGGCCCACCAACACAGGAGCCTTTGACACCAATTATTCAATAGCTTGTAAATAACTTTAATTCATGCCACCAGGTTACCTCTCAATATTTCTGTCAAATATAAGGTAGATGATTAATGGAGATAGAAACAATAAACCCTAATCTCAAGATCATTTATATACAGTACCTACCCGAGGGTCAATACCCCATAAATGATAGATTTAGCTCTTTGTTCTGAAACTTAATGACTTTCCTCTCTCAAAAAGATGGAAACACTATTGGCAAAGTAATGAAGCAATACAGCCATAAGAGGACTAAAGGAATAATGGAGGCTTCCTACCGAGTAGAGAGCAAGAAAAGGTAGTTGCTTGTGAACAAGCCCTGGGGTGAAATGCAAGCATGTCATTTATGGCAAGTTTCAGATTATAGAGTACTACAGTACAGTTGAAGGAAAAGTGATTTACTTAGCCAAGCATGGGCACATGGGCATGTCTGAATCTTTAACCTATGGCTCAGTTGTTAACCCTCACGTATAACATGTAGCATCGTGCTCCCCGGAATACCTTGTAAACCCAATTGGGCATGAATTATTATTATTATATTTAAGAGGTGAGTTATTTTGGATAAAATAAGAAGGAAGACCAAACCGAAAAAGAAAAAGGGGTGGAAAGAGGGAGAAAGCAAGAGAGAATGAGGAGAGAGAGAGAAAGAGAAAGGGAAGGAAAACTTGAGTACATGCAGCTGCAATCATTTATTTAAGGTTGGGAACATGAACTGGAGATGTTGTACAACATCTGAATGCCTGAGAATCTCTTGATTTCAGCTAAGATCAGAAGGTCAACACGATTTTGAGTAATGAAAGTCATCAGTTTGTAAAAGTACAGTAAGATGAGACATGGAGCCATGAAAGGGGGAAGGTGCCCCACCGTGGCCCGTCAGTCCACCCACCTCACCATCTGTGTTGCGTGTACAGCCAGAGGAGCTTTTCTCCTCACCCTCTGACACAGTTTCTATCTCATTCTCTTTCTATATCAAAAGCACCCTCTCTCTGGCTAAAGGATGGTTTCTCCTTTCAGTTACTATATTCCTCAGCATTATCTGTGAGCCCCAGAAATATTTAAAGATGTTTCCCAAGGGAAAATAGAAATTTATGTCTCTCAACTAATGATTTAATTATTATAATGCAGAATCAAATGTTTACTAGAGTGAAAGAATTAATAGCCCAATCAGCTAACTCTTCCTTATTAGAAGGATTTGGGGTTATAATTTGAAGTGAAATCATTCTACTGAACTCAATGCCAGTTCCAGCTTGTTGACTTTATTGGGGAAGTAGAACACTTGGAAATGTGAAACACAGTGGGTAATATTTATTTGAAATCTTCAAGAACTATGGTTTTTGCTCATGTAGAATGGTATGGCATTTTGCCTAGATGGGGGAACTAACAGATTAGCACATTAACACTTTTAGGAAACATGCATATAATTTGCTTTGAATGTGGTCTTTGACTTCTAAGAGGAATACCTAATGATTTTCAAACTGACAGACCACTTTATAAAGCCTTTCTAAAAAATTGCTGGTTGCTGAGAAGCTCCTTGCATAACCACCATAGAACAATTGTCAACTCCACTTTGGGAAAGCAAAAGCTCACTGAAGGAAATTCCCCCAGAAATGGCCTAAAACTATAAATAAAGTAATTTAAAAATAGTTCTTAGTCTGGTCTTCAATTATACATTTTAAAAGTATGTCTCATATGTAAGTCTGATATGCCCAGGGTAGATCTAAACACTGTATTCACATCAACTCACCTGATCCTTATGAAAGCCGCAGGAGGGGTGAACTACCACTACTCTCATTTTAGAGAGAAAGCAATGGCAGTATAGAGAAATTTTTTAAAGTTCTCACATTCATTCACCTCATAACTGGAAAAGCCTGGATTCGAATCGAGTAGCCTGACCCCAGAGACCATGGTCTTAGCCACTATACCACACCGGCTTTATGCATGAGTGGGCTTACCCTTAATGTTCAATAAAGAGCCTATAAACAAGTAAATTTCAACATCATTGTTAACAGCATTAAAGGTCCAGCTTTCCCCTTTCCATTTGTTTTGTAAGGGAAAGGGACTGTATGTACCATTTAATTAGGCTCAAGCCAATCATGTTAATAAACTGCTATACACTGGGAGGATTATAATTTTGCTTATTTACAATGCTTCCACTCCTAGAGGTAAAATACTAATCAATCAGTAGGAGATATGATCCCTAAATTGTTATAAAAATCCACCAGCACTTTTGCTTAAAACATTAAAATAAAAAGTTTTGTTTCCTCTTACTTCCTATATCATTCCCCATTAGTTTCCATAATAACTCAAAGGCCAGTATGGAAGGAGAATTTAAGGTACCCACAATGGTGATCCACCCGCATGGTGATACTGAGAAGGAGAGGTAAGGGGAGGGGAAGGAGGAGAAGAAGAGGAAGAAAATGGTCAACGGTGAGAGAAGTGAGGGTGAGTTTTGATATGACACAAAGCAAAGGTCGAGAGAGGGCGGGGATGTGGAGAGACATGCAGAGGCTGAGTAGAGGAACCAGGTCCCCACCAACCATCCAACATAAAAGAGGTTCCCCTCTCTAGGGGACAGGAGAGGACCAGTACCCACAGGGACTGCTGCCCCGTGTTAGCCTCCAGATGTTGACACACATGTGTATGTACATCGATTTTCAGGAGAGAAGTTTACCAGAAAGTTTTCCCCTCTGCACCCCTGCCCCCCAGTGACATTCTGACAACATTACTTGGGACTTTTTTCCATACAGACTCAATCAGACCCAGACAAAGGAAGAATTCAGAATGCCACTATCAATGAGGGTTATGATTCAGGTTACCAAATGCATTTTGGGGTAAAAGAAGGCAGGTGAATATTATTCCTTTCTAGAGGACTCTTTTATCTAGCAAAATTGTATTTCCTCTTAGTGTCTCTGTCTTTTTCTGACCATTTTTTCCCACACATCAGATTCTATCTTGTGTCTATGGAGGTCCACACACTGCAAAAAGGAAATAAACTAAGAATACATGAGAAATCAACATAAGGCCTGCAAGCTTAACCAGACAGTCTGATAAACTTCATATTAAAAACTGTAGCATAAAAATTGGATTCTTCATCAGATTTTCCCCCTCTGAAACCTCAATTGATACACCAGAGCCACTCATTCCGGGTATTTAGAATCAGAGCATTCGGAATACAATTTTTTCTCTATGTTTTTCAGTTCTCATCTTCTTTGTGAATCCTTGCAGCCTATCTTGTCCAATTTCTTTGATGAGTTTTTTGAAAATTGTCTGATGAGTTATTGTTCCCTTTTTCTGCCTTCTAACAGTCAGTCAAGATCATTGCAGATTTGTCCTTTAAATCAATCCCTTCAGAAGCTCTGAAGAGTAGATTCAAGACGGATGATGCTGGAAGCTGGAAGTCCAGGTAGGAGGCTGTTGTAGCTCACATAAAAGGTGATAAGCCATTGAGAGTAGGGATGCAGAAGATAGGGAAGATTTTTACAATTAGATTTAATGGTTGGTTGACTATTTGGTTAAAGGAGACAGGGAACCTGGAGGAACCTGGAGGAAGAGCAGGTTCAGGAACAAAAAAAAACAGTTTCATGCTTAAGTAAGTTGAGTTTGTGGTCCTTATGGGTGAATCAGATGAAATGTTCCAGCAAAGTTGTACAACATGAAATTCACAGAGAAATGTGTGGAGGAGTTACAGACTGAGACATCAGCAGCCCACAGGTGACTAGGATGGTAAGAGTGGATCAGAGAGTTCAAGGGGAGTTCGCAGTGTGAGCGAGGAAGAGCTCAAGGACAGAACTCTCATAGAAAGATCTAAGTGGAAGAGGAGAACAAAGTGCCTGTGTGTGACAACGGCCAGCTACAGCCTATCAATATTCAGAACTAGTCTCACCCTTCTAAGCTCTCCTTTTATGCAGGAGCTGCAAGCTGAGAAACTACATCCCTCCAACTCCCTTGACAAAAACGCTTCCTTTAGATTCTGCAGCTAGAAGGCACTTCCATGAGAACTAGGAGGCAAAAGAGGAGATGTGCCTCCCTGAGGGCCTGTGCTTGAGCATCAGGAGGTGGCTGACTTGGAGATTTACCAGAGGTTTCTAGGCATTGTTCTGAAACCATCCATTTCACCCTGCAGGCAGCAGAGTTTGGGCTGTGTCTTACTAAGATGCTGTGAAGCCACAGCTTCCTTAAACTCTGCTTCCCAAGGGGAAATTCTTTTATTCCCTACATCATATCTTCCTGTTCAAAATACAAGGTCTGTCTTCATGAACAAATTTTTACTAACAAAGAAAGAATCGTGCCACAGGGGTGTTGAGACAGTAGGTTAAGAGTGAGTGATACATGAAAAAAGTAGAGACAAAGAGTATACACAGACACATTTTGGGGTGAAAAGCCCTTTTGAGAAGGAGAGGTGACATATTAGAGCTGAGGGGGAGATGGGCCAAGATAATGAGTGTGTGTGTGTGTTTGTGTGTGTGTCATGATAGGAGAGACCTGAGCATGTTTACAACTAAGGCAAGACCCAGTAAAAAAAGGAAGAAGGTGAAGATACATGAAATATTAATCATGACTGATGAAGTTAGATCCTGGACTATATGGACAGAGCCAAGACAACTGGTAGATAGGTTGGCCATGAACAGGAGGATGGGTATCCTATTCTCTTAAGACTTGTCCCAGTGAAGTAGGTTCCAGGGGCAGAGGACATCTGAGGTTGTCCACCCAGCATCCATGCCACTTTGTTTTGGTAACTGAACCCTGATTTCTCTTAGAGAATCTGTTCTTTCCATTCTCAACCCTATGACTCAAGAGTAGAGCACATGACCCAGCTCTAAACCAATCAGAAAATCACATTCCATTGTCTACAGGGATGGGTCCAGGCAGGTGTTGCGACTAGAGCCAACAGGATGTGACAGGGTGTTTGCTGAGGCTTCTGATTAAGAGGCAGGTAACCTTTCCCACAGGTCTTCAAGCAGGAAGGAAGGAGCTGAGGGAGAGACTGAGAAAAGCCAGGTTCTGCTGGTATAGATCAAGCTTCTGCTCTGAGCTGCACTTGAAGCTCACTCTCCTCCTGGGCTTTTCAATTAGTTCAACCAATAAATTCCACTGTTGATTAAGCCAGTTTGGACCTGGTTTTCTCTCATTGGCCGAACGAGTCCTAAGCCATAGAATGGCATTGTCTGCTGAAAGTAAAAGGGGTTGGATATATATATATTTTTAAAAAGCAGACTGATAACATAAACAGCAAAGGAAAAGACCTTAATCAATAATCGGCCAGTTAGGCCATAAAACACCATTCAGTCTGGCTGAACTTAAAACCATGCTAATGTCAAACCCAAATCAATAATTTGGTTTTTTAATGCACTTTGCCAACTAAAGAAACTGATTTTTTTCCCTCACTAGCAATTGCCTTTGTGAAGTATGTACCACCTTTGGCTGGGCTCATATGACACTTAACATCTGGAAAAAAATTGAAAAATGTGATGTCAACCATGTATTTTGTCAAACACAATTACAAACCCCTGGGTAGTTAGAAAATATCTAATAATTCAGATTTTGCCTGAATCATGTGTACATGATATTTGTGACTCCAAACTTTCATAGCGTTAAGGAACATAATCGCTGCACCCAGCAGCCCTCTGTTTTACAGGTCAGCCCCCAGCTCAAATGTGATGCCAGTTTTTCCCCCAGTTCATATTGCCCCTGTGTTTCCTCAATGCAAGTGCATCAAAATTTCAGCTCCATGAGCAACTGTACATGTTAGAGTCATATGTCTTATATTTTAACTGTCACATACTGGGCAGTAGAATGTAGGATATTCAAATTGGAAAGTGAATGTGGCAAAACCAAACCTTTTATTTTACCTAGAATGAAAGTGATGTTCAGAGAAGTCAAGTAACTTGTGCAAGGTCCCACGGCTTGTCAGTGGGCAAGCTAAGGCTTGAACCTGTGACTTTGGAATGCTACCACTATACCATGTTGCTTTTACCTGTCATAACCTGGAGATTTTGGTTACTTACTTTTTTGCAGTAGGTGTGCTTTGTGGTTATGAACGTACTTAAACAATGTCAATCATTCCCAAATCCCTTCTTCCAAACATCCAAAAAAGTTGAGTCTTCGGACAGATTTATATATTTGCTATTACCTTGTGGAATAGAAGGAATATAATAATCAAACACATTCACGCAGTATGGTCTCATTTGTAATAAGCAGACAGGCTTATCTTTATTTTATACAAATACATAAAGGAGGGAGCTTAAATCCCTGTCTTCTGAAGTAAGCCTAAGTGATCTGAGAGTACAAGGCCATTTGTTCAAGCCTTAGGGTCATTATGACCCTATGACTTTTTGCTCATTAATTCATTCAATTAGAATTGTGATACAACTAAATATTCCATAGCAAAATTTCCATTACTTCACTGTGTTTAATTATTATCATTAAATGGAATCTTACAGATTCACATAAACATGGTTCTGAGCTAAGAATTGTACAAACAAGCTAAATATTTATTCTGAATTATTGGAAAAAATTGTTTCATAATTTCTTCCATATTTTATGGTTAGAATCAAGACCGAGTTAAAATAAAGACCCACAAAGAGGAGGGTTTGGCTTAACAACATTAAGAAATGAACCAAAAATTCGGGAATTTAAGCAATCATTAGGTATTTTGCCCTTTTTTAAGAGAGAAAAAATAAATGGTGGGGTCAAGAATTTAGAAAGTAGTCCTGTTAATAAACCTCACATTTTTTTAAACTGAAAGGAAAAATAGTCCCAGCAATCATCAAGCAGCCACCAACCGACCAACAAGTGCTTGGCCAGCGCGGCGAGGACAGGGCGCACGGAGTCACGGTGCACAGCGCTGGCTTCAGGGAAGCCTGTGATGCAGCTGAGATGAAGAGACCTGGAAATAGTTAGTAGAAAATGTACAAAAACGTCAAGAATTTGAGTCATCAATTCTTCTTCTCCCTCCTCTTCTAGCCTACCATTCAATGACCTGGTCTGACTTTGCCAGAAGCTGCCCGGAATACATCTCATGTTGTATAAAGTGACAAACACTTTCTGTTCCTGTTCTTCAAACCTGAAGTCAGTAAACTGATGATGATCAAACAAATGGCTTTTAATTCTGGGGACTTGGAGTTTATAAAGCACTGTCATGTATATTATTATCTCCTAGAAGTAATTGAGAGACTTCATAATGTTGGTAGCAAAAATGTTTCTGTTTTATAGACAAATAGGCTTAGGCAGGGAGAGAAGATTTCCCTTGATGTTTCCATAGAGCCTATAGAATTGTGGCACAATGAAGTTTAATGTAAACTTCAATTTTAATTCCAAGGATCTTCAACCTAAAAGCTAAGAGAACCGGTTAAAATCCCAACTTCACCACCTATTATTATCTGTTAAAGGAGCATGTCACTTCAGTCTCTCTGGCCCTAGTTTCAGAAAGTGCTGTCTATATTAGTAAGGTCAGGTTTAGTTCTGAGTGACAGAAAACCAAAAATAAGAGTGATTATAAAAAGATAGAAGTGTAAAAGAAGTCTGGAGGTGGGCAATCCAGGGCTGTATGGACCACATGGGGTCAGGGTTCCAGGCACCTTTCACATTGTTGTTTTGTCACTTTCAGGGTGATATTCTACCTCAGGGTTCAATATAGTTGCTTAGACTCTGATCATCACATATGTATTCCAGCCAACAAGAAGAAGTTTGCACCCCTTCCCTTTCATACATTTCCTGTGAGTTGCTCACAATCCTTCCACTTACAATGGCCAGGAATTACATTCACACCTACTATGAGACAAAGTGAGAAATCAGACCTTTATTCTGAACACTTACAGATTTAACTTCAAGTCAGGGATTCTAATACAAAGAAAAAGGAGGAAATAGGGTTTGGAGACCAATGCCAGTCTAGTCCACTGTCCTGTCAATATCATTGAGTTGCTTAACTGTTCACTTGAGATATTATATGTAAAAGAGTACACCTCATTCTATAATGTGCTGTAGCTTTCTGAATTCCAGTATAAAGAAAAAGATGTTTCCTTTCATCGTGCTGTGCTGGGTATTTCAGACAAAGTATGGATGTGACCCTCATGAGAAGGCATTTGTAGACCCCCCAGGACTGGGAGCTTCTGTAATTGACCACATGCCACACCACACAGCAGCTGCTCTCAGCCAATGGCTAAAGGAGCAGGTTTGCTAACACAGCCCCATTCCTAGGACACTCAGGACTCCCCTGACAGCTGACTTGGCTTGAGGACTCTTGACAGTTCTGCTGAAACTTCTGTAGTTGCACAGCAGTTCAGGGTGCGCCACCACCCTCTCCCTCCCATCGTTGCTGGGATATGATCTGCATCCTGATCTCCCAGCCTTCTCCAGCCCCCTCATTTTCTCTCAGACAAACCACTTCCTGTAACATAATGCTTATATGTTTAACCCAGTCTTGACATCTTCATCTTGGAGGAGGCGGATGAACAAAACATTGTATTTTGTAAAGAAACGTAATTTCTTCACAGTCAGACTTTTAGATCCCATGGCAACATTGGACTAGGCTTATGACTATAGAGTTAGTGTAAGTAACCTGCTGCAAAATTTTTAAAATTCCAGATCATTTACATATACATTTAAAGACTGTATTACTAAAGGCCCTTTGTGTTTAAACTTTGTTCATTTTGAACAACATCAAATACTGTGTGCCTACTATGTGCTGGGTACATAGTTAAACACTGGAGAGACAGAGATGAATAAAACAGATCTGCCTTCAAGGACCTTGCCATCTAATCAAAAAGAAACACACCTGACAAACAGCTGTCAAGACCCCTTAACCACATCCCTTCTGTATTCAGTGGGGATCCTGACTGAGGAGGGGTCACAGACTTACCCCAAAGAGGCCTGCTTGCTAACGGATCACAGTTGTTCTCCCCAAGTTCCTCATAGATGTCTGTCTACACACAGAGCGATTCAGACAACCATGGAGACCAGCTGCAAAATCGAACAATGTACACCTGCCCTTTTTTTTTCTAGCACCTCAGAATAAGCCGTTGTGGAAAGAGCTGGAGAGAGCAGAGGGTCAGAGAAACGAGACTGCAGCAGTTAGATCTAGGGTGCCAGAGAGAACGACCTGCCCATCGGGATCTGACACAGAAATAAGTGTGGGGAGGCCTTAGACATCTACAGACCCAGAACAAGTGCTAGAAAAAAGACAGTCCCATCAGAAAACCTGGACAAGAACACAAGCTCGTTGTATTGTTATTTTTACATTTCTCAAGAATCATTCTCGTACATTTGGGGCCTTGCCTCCAGTTTGTGCCAGGTCCTACAATGGCAAAAAGTAGAGCTGCCAGATTTCTCTGAGCTCATCAATTCAAAATTTCTTTTGTCAAAAAATTAAAACCATGTAGAAGTAAATTCAGTTTGGCCAGTTTCAGTTATTTCTGAATAAATCATATTTTATATTGAGTATATCGAAGGTGATAATTTTATGAGCAAGACAAGTTGTTGAATGCATGACATGCATTAGGGTTCTCAAACTGCTAAAGTAACTTCAGCCCTATAAAACACCCCAAAAAATAAATTTCACCCATGTTTCGAATTGTTCCAAAACATCTTTTCTTTCCCAGCTTAATTTTTCTTACAGAAATTCTATTATTTTGTACAGGATTCTCTGTGTAAAAAGCAAGAAACTGTGAATGGCAGGGGTCCAAAGAGTAGATAAAACTCAAAGAGACTGAGTAGAGCCCTGAGAACCCATATGCTCATTCTGTGACTCCCACTGCCCCCTGGAGAGATCAGGATGCCCCAGTTCTTTTGAATTAAGTGCTGGGTGGTTGACTGACTAAGAACTAGGAAGGGAACAGAGATTGCTGGGATGAGGGACGAGGCCGCCTCTGAGCATTTAGCCTTGGAGAGAAGCTACAGTAAAGGGCCCTGGACCCTAGGAATCCACTGACCTTAAAACAGTCAAGAAAATATACAGCAGATTGTCTTTGTCTTCAAAAATAAACAGTTGGAGAGGCAAACACCTGAACTAATGAAAACTGGCTTCTTATGGATTTCTCTTAGGAAATGAAAACAGCTCACATTCATTCATGGTGGATACAGATGTCTAGGAAATTAATGACTTGCCTGTTAGCCCTGAGGGCTGCTCTGACCTCACTGAAGGTGAAGCGTGAGAGGGTGGGCACTAGCACACTGAGACCTCCATTCTGACGAGTCACTTCTCCTGCCTGAGGAGCAGCAGTTCCCAAAGACTAGGTCTCATGTGCTCCAGGATCTGGGCTCCACTTCGGCTTTGCTTAGCACCTGCCTTGGTATTGGAAGGGAAACTCCTGGAATCCTGTGGCAAGCCAAATTCTGGCGGCCCCTGCACAGCTGGGTGGGAAGCAGAAGTCTGTTGAAGGCAGGAGGGCTGAGGGCTCCCGCTGTGTGTGATGAGGCAGGCCATGGAGTAGAGCTCAGACAGCACCTTCTTCATCAGGCTAGCCAGAAGGAGTCTCCTCTTTTCTCAAACTTGAGCATTTTGTGCATCCCTTCCAGCATTTATCTCAATCAGCTCACGTTGACTAGTTTTAGACTTGGTTCTTTCTGTTTGGAAAGACCACAGGTTTCCCGAGGCAGCCTCCCCCTGCTTCTCTCTTTCCCTGGTGCACAGTGGGAGTTCATCAAACATTGTTCTTCAGCTGTTTGCTGAAGTGAATCCGTGGGGCAGAGCCGTGGAACAGGTCACAGCAACATTGACATACAAGTCACCTCTAGCTCTCTACTAGGCCCTGGCTCCTCCTGGTGCTTCCCTCTCTCCCTCTGTTTTCTGAAATCTCCCTTAGGAAGCTTATAAAACACTCCCAGGCAGCTAAATCAAAAAGTTTCTCACCTACCATCCTTCTCTGCCTCTTCAATCTGCCTTCCTTCATTGCTCTAGGGATATCTAAAAATCCCTAAACTCTCCTGGCTTCCTTGCCTTCCTTTTAGATCCTTGGTTCTCAGTCTTCTTTGCCTCTTCCTCCTTTAATGTTGTCTCATAGCCAACCACTAGACATCAACCTTCATTCACTGGACAAATTTGTATTTGTCGTACTAGAGGCCAGGTTTTTTGTGCATGTCCTTGAGGAGAGAATCAGCTCATCTGACTTCAGACGCTACCTCAGTAAGAATGTGCTGGACCTGGGACACCAAGGGCGGGTCAGCTGTCTTTGCACAGTCAATGGGACGCCGACAAGCAGATGAGACCCTCACTGTGGTTCAAGGAACAGGGTGGCCTGGCATCCCAGCATTTCTAAATCATGGACTTCCAGCTTCTCTTGTTACTGTCCTTTCCCTAACTGCTCTTCCTCGGCTAGATATTACCTATCACTGCTCACCTACCTGCCATTCCTTTTCCAAAAAAATATCACCATCCAGTCCCTTTTCCCATTTTTCAGTTTAATTACCATTTGAAAAAATTCTACTCCAATGAAAACCTCTTTACAAGTAAATGGTTTCCAAACCCCAAAGCTCTGCTGAAATGACCCTTCCCTCTGATGACATTTCCTGATTCTCATCAAAAAATTACTTTGTACGTTTGCAAAGCGTGTCCTCTGCAATTCATTCTCAATTTGGTACAACAACCATTGCAGACATCTCCCATAGAAAAGTCTGTGTGCCATGAACAAATAACAAGACCCCGGAGTCTCTGCCCTACAGAGGCCCCCTATTTGGTAGAGGGGGTAAGACCAAGGCTAGAGAAAGGAATCAGCTCTTGTTCTGCCTAACAGATTTATGTACCTCTAGACAGGTGCTCCCCACTGAGTAGCCAAATCCTTCCTGGGAGGGTTGAAAAATCTCTCTCCAACTATACAATTTCCTGATGCAGCCATGATGAGATCCCACTCTTCAAGGCAGTACCCATTTGGACAGGATTCAAACAGCTGGCCCTTCTGACTCCAAAACCAAGCACGGTTCTCCACTGCTGGCCCAAAAGCTTGTCTCTGGTATTCCCCAGCACACCAGGAAAGCACCAGAAGATCTCCAGTGTGCTTGACTCTTGGCCAACCTGGAGCTCTCCGGGTTGCAGAGCACCTTGACAAATGGGTGGGGAAGAGAAAGGAGCAAAGATGGAGCCATTCTAGGGTCCATAAAAAGTGTCTCCAACTCTTTCTCAAATGGCTTGAATTTGGCAAATCCCAAAATATTCTTTGCCAAGAATTTTTTTTTGCCATAATTTCTTAAGCCCATGTGAATTTCAAAGGAAATTTGGTCCGTATGTTTCTGATTCATTTACACTTAACTCATCACAAAGATGTTGTGAAATAGCCATTTGATGTCCAAGAAGCTTTAGAAGTCCTTTTTCCTACGCCTTTTCTCCCTTGCCAATGCAAAATACAATTCCAATCCAGAATCTCTTTAAGTTGGATCTAAACTCAGAACTGAAAGAGAACTCTTGCCTTGATAAAACATTCTTGTCAGCAAGTAGATGATTTAAACCCATGGGATACAATTCCTGAAGCTCCTGAAACTTCCTCCAATTCAGGGCTAGTTTTCCCCTTTCTGAACTCTTGTTAGATCAAAAGCAGAAATGCTGAGATACAAACAGACATTGCACCAGGTCCCACCTCCGCGGCAGCAGAAACCCCATGGAGAGCAGTTGAAACACCGTTTGCTAACAGATTTTCAGCTTCAAGACCAGGACAGTTGGAGTTTCTTCCCCTCGTGATTCAACTTTTTAAGCTGCAAGAGCCTTTGGTGTCTCCAGATTCAACTACCAGCACCCAACATGCGAAGTCGTCCAGCCATCAGCTACAAAAGGCTGAGACTAAAATGAGTCTCCACTTACCTCATACATAATATAAGCCAAATTCAAACTGATAGAGTTCAGGAGGGAAGGAGACTTCAGAGTCACGGTTTCCAGCTGCTCTTTGGCGTAGGCATTGTGATGTTGGTTTTAGCATCAAATACTAAAAAGGACACCATGGAGGTCAGGACAGGTCTTCTGTTACTTGCTCAGGGCTGTTTGCACACGAGTGAACTCTGAAACCTCAGGCATCCTGGGGAAAGTAGGCGCTGCCTGCCAGCTGGGAGAGGAAAGGAATGAGGGGGCACCCTGGGCACTTCCTGGCCCGGCCTCCTCTCCCTCCGGCAGAGAGCTGCCTCTGCATCTTCCTCTGCCCTCCCGCCAGGGCCGTCCAGCAGAACAAAGCTGTTTCAGACCCTGGAAGCTCAAGAACAGGTCTTGGGGAGATGAGAAATCCCCCCCTACACACCCTGAACAATCCTCTTCTTTGCCTCTATTTTTTATTTCTTGCTTATTCCGAAATCATTTTCTTACTCATTTTTAAACAATATTTGCATTTAATCATCTGAAGGAATATCCTTTACAGCAGCCTCAGCGCTCTTTCAAATACCCCTCCATGAATCTAAACATAACATGAACCATTTCAAACAACTCCCTCTTGGCTCAGTAAAGTTGCCATGTTTTTTCCCCTTATTTTAAATTGTGCAAACAATTAGGCATTTTGAAAAAGGCATACATCAAGTAAGGCAAGTCAGGTTTTAATTACTTTGAAACATTTATAATCCCTGCTGTCAGAATCAGCCTTCTCCCTTTGGGCACGTAACATTCTAGCAATGCTATGATATCTTTCTAGTTTGACTTAAATATCTATTTACTTTATTGAGTCAGTACAAGGCCTGATAGGTCAAAAATTAGGCATGGGGTGGTTAAAGAGTAAATATCTATTACAAGATGCCAGAGTTAAGAGGAGTGGTAAAATTAAATGCATCTTTAGAGGTTTGTAACTAAATTCACATTTGTATTTAAATACCAAATAATCTTCCAATTTTTATGCATAGTTTTCAGTCCCTGTAACAAAAACATGATGTTGCCCTCATGCTGTGAGCACTGTGCTTGGTTTCCTTGTTTACATTCACAGCTGTAAACACTGCCTTATCCAGCCTTGCTTGGAAGCAAATTTCCCATTGTTTCCTGTGCTCACCACATTAAGAAATTTCTAGAATTTTTCCTCATATTCTTATTCTTTATGCATTAGCCCATAGATTCCTAAACTTATCAGGGTGTGACCACACTTCCACCTATCAAAATCTCAATGCAGATTTATGGTCTCTTGACTCAAATTTGTAAATAGAAAATGGTTCCAAAGGTATATATTAAGTCATTTATATGCCTTCCCTTTAGCCCTACACCCTGCCTTATGCATCTTCCCAGGCACTTCAAATGCATCCATCATTCCAGGCAGAGTTCAGCTCCCACCAATGTCCCAGAGCCACCCTGGCATCTCCAGGGGCAAGGATGTTTTTTAAATAGAAATTTTAGCTCTCTTAATTGCCAAAAAATTTTTGAAGACCCTATGTCAGTGCAGTGGATGTAACCATATTAATAAGACAAACTTCAGTGAATTGATCAGAGCATGGCTAAAGGGTGCTGAAGAAGGGAGACAAGAAAAGAAGAGAGAAACAAATGATGACTGGAAATAAAGAAATGGAGAGATAAATACCGAAAAGTAAATACCAGCAAAAGGCCATTAAATGTATTCATAAAAGCAATATGAATGGAGACAAAAAATAAACTCAGAGTGACTTTGCCTGTGCAGAAATGTGAATTCCACAGATAAAATTCCCTAAATGTACATTGTTGTTACCAACGAATACCTATCTTGCATTATGGAATAAAGTGAATGCACGAGTGTGCATGCACACACACACACACACACACACACTCTCTCTCTCTCTCTCTCTCTCTCTCTCTCTCTCTCTCTCTCTCTCTCTCTCTCTCTCCTGATTTGCTGCTCTTCTAAATCAGATGCAAAGACTGAGTGTGCCCTTTTGGGTGAAGGAACTAGCCCCATGTACATCCCAAAAGTGCTGGTAGGGTGGTCTTGCCCTCCTGGGTACCAGCAGAGGTCAGAGGGGGCATTAAGACACCAACTGCTAAAACCTCTACCATCATTTCACATATATCACTAAAAAAGTGGTCCCCACCCTGTTCTCCCAGTAGTGCCCAGCAGACCCAGAGTCACAGGCATTCCAGAATCCACAGCCCATCTGTGCACAGGCTCTCCCCAAGAAGTTCTCAGGCACCCAATCTTGGATTTACATAAAATGCAAAGGCCCTTGGCCTTTTGTTGCCCCTCCATTTTCCACATAGATGGAGCCCTTTGTTAAGGATCAGATGTTGCCTATCGGGCCTACATTGAGCCTCTCTCTGTTCCCTGAATAATCATATTTTTAAAAATAAAGGAGGTAGGTGTCCCCTTTGCACTGTACTCACTGATGCTCATTGGATTCCAATCCACCTGTCAGATTTTATTACAGCCCTTCTTTTCCTGACTCTGTCTTTTGACAAGGAATTTTTCCTTAGATTACTTTTTCAATTACATATGCTTCTTTCTAAAACATAAGATCTGCTTTTATACTTTATTTTATTCTTTGTCATTTTCTAGAATAGAGAAAAATATACCCCTGATGTTCTGATATGAGAACAACTACCCAGAATTCTATGGTCTCTGGACTGAACAAAAGCTTCTTTAGTATGTGGGTATGTTCAGGGTTAGGGGAAATCTGTGCATGTAGTCATCTAATCTTTAATCCAGAATGATGCAGCTGAGATGGCAAAGTCTACTTCCTTTGAGACTTTGGAGTCCCTCCGTGATTTCGCTGCACATTGCAAGTGCAACAAACCCAAAGAAAATTCCAGAAAGCATAAGTGACTCTGTCTATCAGCACATAGAATGAAAGGTCATGTTTATAATGTTGATGTGGGACACAAAGTTCTTGAAATGACTTCTAAGCCAAAGATTCCACAAATAATGTCTCATATACTTGAATACATTTTAGCCCATTATAAAAAAAATCAAACTTTTGATGTAACAGAACCAGAAAATCCTGTAACCTAACCATCCTGCATGAGGAGAAAAGAGCTACACAATCTGTTTAAATTAAATTAGATGATACCCCAACCAGGGCAGCCCTCACCAAGGCCCTTGTTTTTAGGGGAAACTGAGTGAGAAATAGGAAAGAAGCAAACTGGAGAGCAGGAGGAAGGTGAAAAGGAGCCGCAGCAAAATGTGACAATGGATGAACACCGCAGGTGGACAGGACGGCTGCCCACCCCACGGTGGGCTCCTGCCAGCAGTGGGCCTGCCGGGGAAAGCTGCTCCCACAACATTTCCCCAGCAATGCTGATGAGCTCGTGGATCCCCCCCAGAGACTGTGTTGTAAATGCAGCACCTATTGTCAACAACAACAGGGCATCTCGGGAGCCTGTATTGTGCAATGAAGATATTTGGGAAATGGGAAACTGTTAAAAAAAAAAAAAAAAAAAAAGACAATTGTGTCATTCAAAACAATATGACCACCAAAGATTATTTTGCTTCAGTGAAGGGAGATAAGTCTGCTATTAAATCCAAACCAGTGCTAAACCCAGGTATAGAAAGCCCTCTCATTTTATTTTCTGTAGATAGTCTGTTGAGGGTAAGGCCATTCTTCAATGTTTTTAAATGTGAATCTCATTAAAAAATATTTTTTTTATGCTTCTGACTCAATATTCAATACAATAACTTCATGTGGTAACGAAACTAATTTGTGTGTAAGTTCTCCAAGGAATCTGTTCCAAGTACTTGGACACCCTTCACTCTGTCTCGGGCCTCGGCGACATTTCTCTGCGAAGGGTCCCCAGTGGACTGCAGGTGGCTCGCTGGGGGCCGGGTGATTGGCGTTTACTCTGGGATGCGTCAGCGTAGTTCCAGCATTGCTGTGTCAGAGGTGGGGCTGAGTGCCAAGCTTTCTTGGGGCATTGAGACGTCAGCTTTTCCGACCCCTGCGCCAGAGAGGTTACCTTCCGAGGAAACGTTTCAGTAAGAGCCAGCAAACAATGGAGAAACATTCAGCCTCTCTCATGATTAGGAATTGAAAATCAAACTAACCATACTACTCTCCAGCATGTTCTAGAGATAAGGCACACTTAGTCCCAGGGGCTGGCGGCGCTGGGCCGCGGTATGATTCTTATCACACCGAAGAATTTCAGTGACACAACAGAATAGTAAAAATATTTATTTCCTTTGTCCCATTTTTACTCCTTATTCCCCTTTGATTCCATCTTTGGGAAAACTTGAAAGAGTAGGAAAGTAGAAATGACGCATCACATTGGTTTCCAGCAGCATCGTTAATACTAGAGAAAGCAAGAAACAGCTTAAACATCCAACCATATAAGGTGGGTTAAGGTTATCAGGGACATGGTGGTCTACAGTGACCATAGTAATTCTACCCCCAGGCCAGTGACTGGTTAATGAAAGGCCATATGACTTGATTCTGGTCACTAAGATGATAGGAAACGTTTTCTCACAAGTTTTGGGAAAGGTGTCTCTCTCCTAACAAAAAAGTAACAGGAAGAAACAATTCATCCTTTACTCTGGGACGGCTGAACTATCTTCAGACATGTGAGGGAGAATTCAGCATCAAGGAGAGCATGTGAAGGAAATGTAAAAACCCAGGTCCTTAATGATAACACAGAGCTTCTAAATCCCATCAGCCTGAGCCTCAACTTCCATCATAGGTGAAATACTCTATATATGTGAAATAGTAAGCTGTCTTATAACTTAAAACAGTTTGTGTTGAGTTTTTCTATAACTTGCTGCCAAAGGAATCCAATAGGGTAATAATTAATTTAATCTTATCTATCCATTATAACTGTATTTGGCAAGCATTTGTCAATTATCTTTAATAAGACTGTAAATCCCTAAAAGTATATCCAACATAATACTTACGTAACTACATAAAAATCATGAATGTATCTGTATATATCCATCATGAATAGTTATTAGCAAAAAATAGTTATATCAGTTAAAAAAGCTAAGAGTAAATTCTAAAATATTATAGAGTTTTAATTTAATATTTTAAGTGTTGCCTTCCATAATTTTTCTTCACATCATTTCTCAAAATGGTGATCAACTGTGAATTAAAGGGCACACCTGATTGATCCCAATTTCAAGTAGAGTTGCTAGAATCTTTCTAATTTTACAAAAATCAGGGTGGATTAGCCCCAGAAATCTCAGTGCCTTAAAACAGCAAAGGTTTTATTTCCTGCTTTGGCTACTGGGGGTATAGGTGGGGCAGTGGGCCTGTCCTATTCATCAGTCACTCAGGGACTCAGACTAATGGGGCAGCTGCCATCCTGACTGTTGATTGTCACCATTCCAGAGGTTGAAGGAAAAAAAAGCATGCAAATTACATACTAGATTTTAATGCTTCCATCACAATATTTCCACTCACATTTCATTAGCTAAAATAGGTCACATGGCTATGACTAAGTTCAAAAGAAGAGGGAAAGTGCAATTCTCACGTGTGCCCGGAAGTCCAGAAAGTTTGGCTAACAGCCCTAATGACTACCACATTACAGTGGCTACATAGCACCATTCTATGTACAGGAGGTAGATTTCTTTTAGAACCCCAGAAATAAGGGAGAGATGAAGCCTGTATGTAGTAATATTAGTATTTTACTAGACACATGGAACATCCCCTCACGTGTTCTAAATACATGCTCAACTTCACCCAGAAATTGATTCTGAAGGGTTCATATGGTTGCATAAAACATGTGGTTCAAGTCTTAGCATATTATAAATGTAGTGAAGACTTTTATATCATTCCTAAAGTGCTACTATGAAAGACCACCAGCCAGAAAATAGATTATTACATAATATCTTCCTTACATAATCTGTACACAGCACTAAAAGCATCAAATGATGAATCTGCCTGATAGAACATACCTAACACTTCTCTCTACTCCCTGCTCTCTTTCTGCATGTGTTTTGGCAGTTTTAACATTTTAACATTCTGGTCTCAGATCAAGCATAAATTCTGAATTGTGAGACTTGGAGTCTATTTACCCTCGTTCCTTCCTCAGCTCATTTCTCTCTTCTCCCCTTGCATGACTTCATTCTCCTAAACTGCACTAGGTCAGAGCACAACTCCCCTTGTCCCACCACCAGTTGTGACCCTTTTGTCATGTGCTGCTGTTCTTCCTTACCTGCTTTCTTGACAGCCCATAAAATCCTCTTGGCATCACAGGCTTCTAGAAGTCTAAACCCTCAGTGTGAACTCTAGGTTCTCTCCTACTGATGATAGGAGGAGCAGGTGTGGCTACTTCTCAGGGGATTCTGTCTCTGGCAGCATATGCCCAAGAGTATGGCCAGGCCTTGGCTAGGAAGATGGACTAGCAGCTGAACTAGGGGAAAAAAGATTGTTTTTTAACACCCCTCTTTGGTCCGCTCCTCGTCAGTCTATATATATAATGTGTATAATGCATATGTAAAATACTCTTCCCAGAGTATATCAACAATGGATTTTTAGATTGTAAGTACCAGAAACCTTCACTTAAACTGGATTTTTTTAAAGAGTTTATTTATTAGCTCATAAAACATTCAAGGGTAGGGCTGCTTTGAGGCAAAGCTTAATCCAGAGGCTCAAATGATGTAATCAGGATGTGATTTCTCATTTTCTGTTTCTCTGCCTTCCTTTCTCAACACTAGCTGTGTCTTTGGCAGATTTTCTCTCCTAAATGCAGGATGGGTGCCAGGAGCTCCAAGGGTCACATCTAGTTCTCAGCAGACCCAGCAAAAGCCTTGAGCTCCACACACTGTCCAGGCTACATGCCTCCCCCATCAATCTGGCAATAACTGGCCCTGAGAGCTGGACCTGCACATTGCATGAGGCCAATCAGGCTTGCCCCCGGCATGAGGTGGGGTCATGCCTCCCCGACCGGAGGGGGCAGGGGGCAGGTGATCTCCTGGCAAAGGAAATTCAGGCCCTCTGCTACAGAAAGAAGAGGAAAAGGGTGGTAATGGCACGGATTCTCAGGCTGCCTTCCTTTTACTCTGCTCCTTCCCTTTGCCTCCTTCAAAACCCGCCTTTCTTTTGTTTTAGTCTGAGGGTTGGGGGTAGGGGGTCTTAGTGTTCAGTAACAGTGATGGCTTCATGAGTTATTCTTTCTAAAGCCACATCTTATTTTAATGGGGACTTCTGAGATCCAGTGGGTCAGAAGGAAAAGACTTGGTGTGGAGCTCTAAACACCTAGTGCTGCGTCTCAGCTCAGAGACCTCGGATAACTCACTCTGTGAATGTGGTTTTCTTATTCATAAATAAAGGGGTTGGACTAGATGATCTCTAAGGACCCACCACTTCCGGATGTTGGGATTTTATTGTTCCATGACACAGGGATAGAGTCGCAGAAGTAACTTGCTCGGTGTCTCACAGCTGAAAAAAAGTGCCAACATCGCTCTTCTGGTTCCAAGAGAAAGGCTCCTCCTGGCACATCACAGCTGTCACACTGTGGAAATAAACAGGACAGGAATATTGATGGGCTTACCAATGGATCGGATAGGAGGGGTGGGGCAGATGGAGAAGGCACAGACACGACTACATTTTCAGGTCTTTAACAGAAATGGCATTAAAATTGGCCCAAGAAAGTAATATTGATTACTTTCTGATCCATGGAGGAAAAAGGTTTGATTTTAGATATATCTAGTTTATGGCAATCGTGGGACAATGATATGGAATGCCCAGAAGAGCATTAAAGAGGACTAGGAGCTTGGCAGCTTAGAACAGGGCTAGAAATGTGGACATGTAAATGGATTAAATAGAAAGCATGATAGAACTTAGAAGGGTGGGTGAGAGTCTTAGGGAACAGGACATACGCCGCGGGTCTAAGACCAAGCATTCACCCTTCAGGGGCAGGGTGGAGGGCCGCCACACTAAGCCCGGAGGAGGTGAGCTGGGGGGTCCGTGCAAGAGTCACAGAAACCAGGCACGAGGAGGGGTCCTGGGCGGTGGGAGAGGAGAGGTCGGTGTGAGAGGGAGCTGAGAGACGCTGGTGCCTTTCCTCCAAATGACTCTCCCTGGGTGGAGGGCAGAGGACCCGGCAAAAGCTGCAGGAAGCTGCAGAGAAAGTGGGTGCTGAAATGGGGTCGGTGAACCAGATGGGACCAGAAAGCTGTCTGCTCAGCAGCGCGGGAGGAGGGGGAAGGGTCTGGGAGTGGGGAGGACTATGAAATGTGAAGGAAGCTTGGAAGCACAGCTGTGAGGAATAAATTAGCGAATCAAGAACATTTCGGTTTCCTAGACTTGCCCGGCAGAGCTGACCAACGGACGTTAAACTGCACAGATCGCCTCTCCAGAAGCAGCTGGAGCTGGACGTCAAGGCAATGAGACCGAAAACTAGAGCACACTTCACAGACGATAAACGAAGTAAACTTTGTATTTATTTCGGTCCCTCCAGACTCCCCGAGGAGACACCCAGCTCCTCAAGGGCCAGGACCTTGACATCCACTCACCTTTGTTTCCTGCTTGGCAAAATGCTGTGAGGCCCAGGGAATCCAGACTCAGCCAAGGGCGGGGACAGACCCTGTGAGAGAAAGAATGATTAAGGCTTAAACAGAATCCCTTAAGAGAAAAGCATTCATCTCCACAGACTTGCGCACAGAATAACGGGAAATGTGGCATGGTCACAAATTGTAAGTTCTTGCGTTATCCCACAATATAGCTGCCGCAGAAAATATTCTTTCACTTCTCATTTGGAGGAAGCCGGACCCGCTGCTAAAAAGTCGGCAGAAGCACAAGCCTCTAAACAGTCCTTTCTCAAAGAAAAAAGAGAGACGCTCTCCAAGAGGTCGTTGGCCATCCTGGGCGGCCTGTCCCTTTAACACCCAGCCCTTCGTGGGAGAGCGCGCCGGCCGCTCTCTCTGTGCTGCCACCTCGTGGAAGCAATTGGTAATTCCCAATGCTTGGGAACGGCCAGGAGAGGAAAACTTCCTGCTTCCCAGTATTAACAAAGAAAAAGAAAACAGCCAGAAGAGACTGTCCTGTCCAGAGTATCTGTAGCGCAGCAGCGACCAGCCTCCTGACAGCTGCAAACACATCCCTTGCTCGTCTGCTCTGAAGGCCTGCGAGGCCCAGCAACACTCCTCTTGCTGAGCGCTGGGGAAACACGGCAGGCAGAGCAGAGGACGGCAGGTGAACCCTGACCCTTTAGAGACGTGTCCTTTACAGTGGTGTCAGTCCTGGCAGCAGAACTCTCTTTTCCGGATCTGGGCTTTATTGCACTACAGCCCTTCCGGTTAAGGCTGGGCGGTGACAGCGTCAGTGGCCGCTCAGTAGGCAAAGCACATCCTCAGTCCCTTTGGGGGAAGAGATGTGACGAGGTAATGCAGCCCAGGTCTCTTCCCCACTGCACCCCATGCTTCATGGGCGATCAGATGCTAGCGGTAAGTCAGCACGGCCACAGCACGCCTGGCATTGGCTAACTCTAATTAAGGTAGGCATCCAGCTCCTGGTTCTGCATCAAGGTGGAATCTCTTGGGTCTCCCCTCTGTGCTTTGCTTGTCTGGCAAAGCATCTCAAAGGCAAACTGGCTCGTAGACTTGGTTCTTAGTTGCCAGCCAAATACCAGTTTAGAGATGGCCTGCTCTCCTGGTTGCCAGAGCCACGACTGCTGCTCAGTTCTCTCACTACTTGTCCATGGCAGAGAAAGAACAGAACAGACCCCTGCAACTGGCCATTTGGCATCTCATGAAAAAGGATTAACAGATGGTTAGAAGACTAGAAACCAGTGGTTATTAGATATTCAGGCAGGATCTTCAGACATGTTTCCCGGCTGAACAGAAATGCTCTATCACTTACTTAGATAATTTCATGAAGACAGCTTGGAGACGAACATGAAGAAAAAGACCATGTGAATTTCTCATAACATTGCCAAAGGCAGTGTGCTATCTATTGTTTTAAGAAATAACTGACTTTATAAAACCTCCATACGATTTATAAATCAAAGTCATTTTTCCCTTGAGAACAATCCAGAAAAAGTAAAACATTCAAAGCACCAAACTTGCAAAAGACTTGTTGGGTTTAAAGAGTCTATCCAAGAAAATAACTCCCTGGATTACTTAAATGGCCATGCAGCTCTTCGAGGTTCAGATGAAAGATACCGTCGAAGTATAAAGTGTTATTAATAACCCTTGGTGTCCAGCCATCTCCTTCCCCTGCTCTTTTAGGTGAGCATCTGCCTAGTTCTATTCTGTTAGTTGATTTCATAAATAGTTTTCTGACTCTCGGAGACATAAGTGAATTCTGCTTAAAGATGAAATCGTACAAGAAAGGGATGGTAGAGAAGAAATTCCTGAAATCTGGCAATCCCATTCAAGGATGTTAGAGAACTACAAGCACAGCTCCTCCTCTACCATCACCGGAGCAGAGGCCAACAAGCTACATTACTGAACCACTCCATGAGCAAGCCTACAGAGAAAATAACCACCCCATCAGTAAGATTCTGTTTATTATACTGAATCAGAAACTGCTCTCTGTTCATAGCAGACCTTGTCAGTGCATTGCCTCTCATCCTCTCACATCCCTCTGCAGGGTATGCATTCACTCTTCATGGCTTGCTGGCATCTGTGTGGGTCATCAAAGGGCTGCTCTCAGGCTCCCACCTTGCCTGCAAGTCAGGGCGTCAGGGAAGTGATGCCCTTCTCAGTCTCTGGCAGCCTTTTATCAGTGATAGGCAGGTGTCCAAGTATGAGTACTTGAACTCCCTTGTTGCTGGTGGAAACCATTCAGCAGGGTGAACTATGTCACTATTACAGCTTCCCTGCAAGCCTGAGCCAAAGTTTCTGCAGTGGTTTTAAATATGTCCATAAATTTTTGACACCTCTCCCTTCAAAAGGTGGAGCCTACTTGCCTCCCCCTTAAATGTAGGCCAGACAGTGACTTGCTTGTAATGAATAGAGGTGGGGGAAGTTATGCTACGGGACGTGGAGGCTGGGTCCTAAAATGGTTGGCTTCTGGCTGGCTCTGTCTTGAACTATGCGCTCTGGCACACCCACATCATGAGGACCCTCAGGCCAAGAGCAGAGGAGCTGAGGCTCCCGCCAACAGCCCGTGCCAACCCCCAGCCATGTGAGCGGGCTGTAGGTGATCCTCCGCCACCAGGTAAACCTGCCTACAGTGCAGCCCCCGCTGACATCCTGGCTGTAACCATATGGGGCCCTCTGAGCCGGAGCTGCCTGGCCAGGCCACTTCTGAAATCGTGACCCGCTTAAACTCTGAGATGATACATGTTTTCTGTTATTTTGGGCAATTTGTTACACAGAAATATAGAGCTAATAGAGTTTCTCTCCGCAGGACTTTGCTTGCCTTCCTTCCTACTGATCACCCTCTCCCACCCCCTATAGGTGTCCCCTGGGAATGCTTCCTAATAAATCCCCTTCACAAGAACCCTCGTCTCAAGAATCAGATTCCTCTCTGGGAACCGGTTAAAACTTCTTCTAAAACAACCCTAATTTAGGGTCCCTCCTACCAGCCCAAGGTCTCTTGCATGCCAAGAGAATCCTCTTCTTTAGTCTGGCGTTACCTGTTTTCCCTAATAACCAGCCCCACTCTTCTCTTCACCACCAGGACCATTGCCACGCCCCTTGCTCAGCACCCGGACCGCAGGAGGGCCCCAGGCTGATGTGATGACACAGAGTGAAAAGGGGGAAGTCACCCCACGTGGGCAACGCGAGCACTGAGTGCTGCGGCAGAGAAGCCCCACTGCGCCCTGCCCCCTCCCGGGGGCCGGTGGGAGCCGCGGATCTGCCACGGGATGGGGGCCTCCCTGCTGTCCAGCCGCTGTGACCTGTGTGGTGGGAGAAGCCCTGTGTGGGGCAGGAAGGAGCCCACATCCAGAAGCAAGGCTTCCTTGGGCGTTGTGCAAAGCAGGATTTTGAACCAATGTTAATTCCTTTTTACAAGTTTTTTAAAGAAGGACATAGGTTCTGTCCATCTCTTTCAATGAAGATAAAACAAAAGCACAGATCATTTTGGAGGGTTTCCACCATGGAAATTCATGGACTTGGGAAGCAGTCCCCCTCTCACATGGACCGTGCCTTACAGCTGACCCTGCAGGAGGACACGCAGCCAGGGGCAGACAGGGCCAAGACCCACACGGACAGTCCCCACCCAGGTCATCTGAGATGGGGAGAGCATGGTTCCTCCAGACACACTTCCCATAGACGCGGTATTTCAAGCTAAGTGAGGTTTCACACCTGAAATAAATGAAAAACTGATTTGAATTATCCATACTATATGATCATTTGCCTGCCCTGTGCCAAAGCGTATTTTTCTACTCTCATTGAAGAAATAAATAGTCTTCTAAGTAGATGAATAGGATAGAAAGCTTGTGGGGAACACAGCTGACCTACTAAAAAGAAAAGCTTTCAAGAAATTTTAGGACATTAATATTTTATCTGTAAAACGTAGCTTCGGGAGAAAAGACCCTCCAGGAGAAACACTGATATATGGATTTGTTTCAAGTAGAATTGTGCCGCTTTAAAGGTTGTCTTCTTTTCCTCAAGTGTATCAGTTTGCTAGGACTGCCACAACAAAGTGCCACAGACCTGCTTAACTAGAGCCTTACTTCCGCACATTTCTGGAGGCTGGAAGCCTAGGATCCAGCTGTTGGCAGGACTGGTCCCTCCCAAGGCCCCTTCCCCTGGCTCGTGGACGGCCGTCTTCTCTGAACACCTTCACGAGGTTGTCCCCCTGTAGGTCTCTGTGCCCTGATCACCTGTTTGAAAAGGACACCAGTCATACTGGGTCGGGGCCCACCCTAATGACCTCGTTTAAGCTTAGCTGCCTCTTCAAGGCCCCTGTCTCCAAATACAGTCACATTCTGAGGTGCTGGGGGTTCGGACTTCAATATGCTTTTGGAGGAACACCGTTCAGCTGAAAACTGAGTTTTTATTTATCCAGGCTAGCTTTCCCTCTAAGACAGTTATCTGAAAATGAAATTTTGCTGTGTTATTAACCTTTAAAAAAAATAAATAACAGGATAATACCAGCCCAGTGGGGAAGGGGTAGTCATACCTTGTAACAGAGCCAAAAATAGAAACATGTAGGAAATCACATATTTTTGTAATCTCTGGAAGGGGAGGGTGGTGGGGGAAGCAAAATCCTGATCTGAAAAGTCCTCTGGAAATAACGCATCTGATTTTTTCCTTGGGTTTCCTTCAGACTTCCCGTCCCCACTGGGCTCTGGGCAGCAGAGCGGAGCCTTCCCCATTGGGGTCCCTCGTCATGATGTGTTTGAATCCACTGAACACACCGTGGGCCGGCCAGGGCGATCCCAGCCACTGTTAGCATGAGGGAGGCCTCGGCTGCAGTATATTCCACCCTGTAGCATAAAGGGGAACAGCCACTGTCCCGGGGCGATGCTCACATTTACAGCCGAGCCACTGTACGGTGACAGGCAGAGCAGACGGTACTTGGGAAGGAAGCTGGCCCCGGGTGATGTTTAGAAGTCCCAGGGTACCCAGGACCCAGGAATTCCTGGAACGAAGTTTATTCGCCATGGGGCTTAGTCTCTGGCCAGTCTAGACAAGGAGCCTCATTATGTCTGAACATTATGCGACAGGAATCGCCTATTCAATCAGTTGGTTATTTCTTCATCCAACAAATATTTGTTGAGTCTTCTAGTATCATGCCACTTGCTGGGCATCAAGGACCCAGAGAGGAACAAGACACAGTCACTGCTAGAGTCTAGTATTAGGGACAATTAAGTGACTTATTTCTATGGGGCATCTAAAAGGGCACATAGGAGTTCCCCTGTGGGACAGAACACTCACAGAAATCTCCTGCACTTAGGGAATCGTGGCCCTCCAGGAAAATCAAGGTGTCAGCGGGGCAGGTGATGCCTTTTGGAGGATCCAGGAGAGAATCTGGCGCTTGTTTCTTCCAGCTACTAGAGGCTGTTGGCATTCCCTGGCTCCTGGGCACATCATTCCAAACTGTTTACATTTATCTGTGAACTCAGGTAATTTAGGAAAATCTTCCCATTTCAAGTTCTTTAACTTAATCACATCTGCTAAGTTCCTTTTTCCATGTAAGGCAGCGTATTCACAGGTTCCAGGGATTAGGACGTGGCTATTCACGGATGCCATGATTCAGCTCACAGGACTGCCCCTCTCTTCCACGCCATCGCACTTCTTCACTCATGAGTCAGGAGGATCTCTCAGGCACCTCGGATTGGCCCTCCTGTTCTTTTCATTAGCATTTCCAGACATAAAATCAAGAAAAAAGTCTCTACCAGACAGAAGAGGACTGTGATGAGTGATGGGTAAAGTTAGGCCTCTGAGATAGATGGGGAAACTGGGCTTGTAACCTGGATACTTCTGGGACCTTCCCCAAAGTGAGACAACAACTTGTCTGCCAGCTTCAAGGACTGAGCTAACTTCGTAACCCCCCAGTGAAGACAGAATATTTCCAACCCTATCAGGAGACTGCACCACACCTCACCCACATCCTCATTCAGCACCCTCAGCAGCAGGGGGCGGAAGCGGGGCAAACCCAGAGTAGCAGCGATTTTCTGTGGCTGAGACATGATGGAAATGCTGGGAGTTTTATCAGTTTTATTCATCTGAGAACTGTATTCAGATGCATCATTGTCTTCCCAGATCCACAGCTGATATCCAGACTAGAGAAATGTGTAGAATTGTATGGTGGGAACTGAAAATATCCAGACTTGTGAAAAACACAGAACAGCAAGACTACACTCCCTCTGGAGATAATGAGAGAGTAAAAACTTGAATTTTCATGCATGCTGCGCATACGCGTGAACACACAGCACTGCACAGAAAGGGGAACCACCAGCATGAGGAGAGCTGTGGCTCTAAAGAGGCCCCAGTGGCCAGAGGGAGCCACGTACCAGCTGACATGTGGCCGAACAAGTAGACTGTGTGGGAGGATCTGAGTCAATGAATCAACAAGAGGCCCTGGAGAAGGTCCCTCAGGAAGTAGTGGACATATTGGTGCTTCGAACTCAAGAAATCAGGATTTTTTTTTTAACAGTCTTTAAGAAACAAGATGAAAGAGATCCTATGGTAAGGTGCTAGGCTCCTATTGTTTCTGGGCTTGAGTCCTAAAAATTAGGGCCAAAGGGAAGAATTAAGTATGGTTTAACACAAACACACATGCAACGATTTTTTCATATATATAAACCATGTCTGCAGAGGATTTTCCACCCCAGGTTGCCTACGTGAGAAAGCAGAGACTATTTAAACAGTCCTCCAGGGAAGGAACGAAAGCAGACAGATGTTTAGTTAGGCAGAAGCAAACACGTAAGACCAGTCCATGCCTTCACTCAAAGGAAAGGGCAGTGGCAGGGCTCCTTCTTCATTTGGATTTGAACCTCTAATCAAAAGGCTTCTTGGCTGTTACCACTCTTTCTTTGCTTGACCTTTATAGTCTATAATGTTGCTCTGCCTTTAAAAGGGATGTGAGGTTTAAAAGTCATCTGTGTGCCTGCAGTAGTTTACTGCTCAATTTCTTCACGTGAGCTGTGATTTTAAAAAGGCTGGATTCATTTCACCCCAACGTCAGGACACACTGTCTCTAGAGGACACAGACCCCTGTGCCAATAGCCTTCACCATGCTTCAGTGGCAAAGGAAACCTTCCTTTCTTGACCATTTGTGACTAAGCCTGGCTTAGAGTCTTCGAGAATCCATCAACGTGGCTACACGTTAGTGGAAGAAAATGTGATCTAATCTTGAATCTTTAACAAATATTTTCCACAGAAGAGCAAGGGAGGAAGGAAACTGATTTTCTCGACTGTTTGCTAAAGTTCTTACTATCTTTATGTGTTTTCCATCTATTGCATTGTTTAATCCTCACAAGAACCGAGGCACGAATATTTTTAGATGAGTTCTTTATGAGGCTCAAAGAGGTTAAGCAACCAGTTTATCATCACACAGCCAGTCACTTTGACCCAAAGCCTCAGCTCTTTCTTTTTCAGCCTTTGGACATATTATAGTCTTGTCAGCATGTCACCCATAGAGTGTTGTTCCTGAAGTGAACAGGACACTCTGGTTATAACCATGATACAGTGTTTGTTCAGCCAGAACTGTAAAATACACAGAAAAGAAAGTGCATCTCACATGGAACTTGGCACACAGTGGATCCTGAATAAATCGTCTCTGATTAAATGACAATGTATGGAATTTTTGTAGATGTCTACTGTCCTGGATGGAAAATATGACATTCTATGACATCAGTGTCCTTGGTTTAAAGCTCCCAGGTCCGTCCTATGTGTTCTCTCCGCTCTCTCATCCCACACTCTACCGAAGAAGGAGCCAACCGGTGCTCATCTGTGACACGCTGTGGGCAGGACCAGCTGAGCGTGACAGCACCACCTCCTGGTCACCGGCAGAGGCAAACAGACTCCCACAGGGGCACATGTCACATGTCCTCACTGCCCTCCGCCAACACCCAGCTGTGTAATGGCAATGCCTGCTCCCAACTGTAGAAGTGTGGGGTCCCTACTTTCTGAGAGGCACAGAGTATTTAGGATGATTTCACATCATCATCCTAATGTATATCTAAAACATATATCTAAAAGAGTCTCTCACACACACACACACACACACACACACACACACACACACACACATTTTTCTTACTATGACACACTTACTTCAATACAACTTTCATTGCTTAAAGGTTCTGGGCTGTTCAGGGGGCTGTAGCAACATAACTGGCAGCCCCATTCCCTAGTATAGTATCTCTGGTTACAGCATCCCTGCAGATTCAATTCAACCATCCCAACAACTAGTGCGTTTGAAGCCGATAGAGGATCCTTTCCACACATTGGGAATAAGCCTCCAGTGGTTGGGGAAACTGAATCTGATGGGTAATGATAAGACTAGTCAGATTTCCAGGTGATAACTCAAATTAGCTAAGCTCCCCAACTCTGCAAAATTAGCTATGAATCAGGCAAGAACCCCCCCTCTCCCAGAGATGGAGCCCTGTCAATTCAATGGAAACCACGACAGCCATCAATTTTTTAAAAACTTAACAGCCATAGAAAAGGATGAAAATTATACCAAATAGGAACTAAAGGAAAAAATAGTCTGACTTTTTTTGTTTTGTTTTTGCAAAACAGATTTCCCATCTCAAATTGTATCTGACATCACAAAATGACTTTTCTAATTTTAGATACTGATGGAAAGAGGACACATAGGCTAATGAGTTAAGCATTCCAAGCCCTCCCTAGACCCCACACTCATGCCTCCAGTGAAAATAACCATGAACCCATCATCCACACACCATGAAGGAAAACCCCAAATATTTCTAAAATCAAGAATGCATCCACAGCGATGTATCAGCATCCTGCTGGCTGTGTATTGACAACTTGGCGTGTCCTCTAGTGGTGGGTCCAATTTAACGTCCTTAATTGGTAGATACACATTTTCCACACCACTAGAACTTCAAACAGCAGCTTCTACGCCCTTTCCACATAAAATCCTAACCACTAACATGCCTCACAAAGGCCCACTAAAATATGAATCTACTTGAATACATAGTGAACTTAATTGCTAATATTCCTTAGCAAATCAAATACACTATTAACAGCCTAATAACAAGTATGCACAGGGGCTCCCCAGTGTGACCATATGCGCATATAAAATAAATAAATTAAAACTGCCACGCTAAATAAAGTTGTCCTGCCACCTCAGGTTACCATCTGTTTCTAGTTTTCTCAACAGTTTTTCCTGAGACTATTTTCTCAGCTCCAAACAACTCCAGCTGGCAGGCCTTGCAATGCAACGCGGACAGGCCCACAAGCACCAGGGTCACCTCCAGCTCTGTGAGCTCAGATTCGGATGTGTCCTCCACAAACAAGATCTCTGCCGTCCTGCAACTTTTTGGTCTTACACTGCTCAGTTTAAAACAAGTGGGGGAGGGGGCAAGTGAGTAAGTGGGGGAACAAAGAAAAATTAAGACATTTTGTTGGGGGATGTTAATAATAGACAAGTGTTAGATTTGGCAATAAATTATTGTCCAGATGAAGGGGAAAACAATTACAAATTAGAAACAGATTTATTCACACTCAGTGCATTAATGAAAACTTAAAAAAAAAGAAAGAAAGAAAGAAAACTAAGCTGTGTATACTGTGTGGAAAAAAAATAATGGCTCGGCAGGCCTACTTTTTATTAACAACTCATCAGTAAGCAGGTTGTAATTCATAACAAAGAATTCACCCCAAGGAACGCCACAGGACTGTGAGCTTTTTGAGTTTCCTAAGAAAATACATATGTTGTTCCACTTGGTTCCCTTTCAATAAAACCCACCAGTTAGCACTTCATTTTCGAGCTGCTCTGACAAATCAGGTGAGTTAGCTTTGTAGAAAAAACAGAAGCCAATTTTTCAGCTGAGAATTTTAGGGAATTTTTTTAATAACTTAAATAAATTTCCCAAATGACAAGGAAGCCATGATAAGAGCTACGAAATGAGTTCATTTGGAACAGCTTGAAAGGGGGTCTGTTTTAATTCACTTCATTAATTTTTCCTGAGGAAATATTTAAGGGTACATCCCTCGCTGTTATGGTTTGAGTCTGAAAGGAGGAGAAAAAAGGAACTGTAAGATTTCTGTGTTTTTACAATCCCTCAAAACATGATTAAAGCTTTTGGGAAAGCCCTTTCAACAGCTCTAGTAAGTAGAAGACTTTAAATGATAGCAGCAGGGACTTCCAGCTCCCAAACACTCACTCCTAAACCCAAATCCTGAGACTCTGCGATCCTGTCACAGCCATGATCCCAGCCTAATTCCCACAACTCCCCCCAAGGTACCAGGTAACTAGACCATCTGATGTGCCCAGGAGAGACTGAGTGCATTCTGCCATTCTTTCTGCAGGTAAGACCCTCCTTCCCACCTGACTTCTCCATATCTTCCAAAGTTTTCATCATCCTTTGAAACCCATTTATATCCAGCTTCCAATGAAATCTTCCCTGATCACCCTAAATAAACAAAGCAACTCTGTCTTTGAATCTTCATAACACAGTGTTTATTCCTCTGTATTCTGTCTTGTATAAAGTCCCAGGTAAAAGAGTTCTTTGAGAATTCAGCTTTAGGAAAAGGATTGTATAGCCTATGTGTGTAACAGAGGGGGTAACCTGACCAAATATTATATTTCTTGGCCCTTGTAATTATGCAGTCATGTGACCAGTCCTGACCAATGAGCTATGAGCAGAAGTAACAGGGCTTCTTTTTTTCTTTTTTATTGAAGTAGAGTTCATATACAATATTATCTGAGTTTCAAGTCCACAAAATAGTGATTCAACAGTAATCTGATTATTAAATGCTCAGCCCAAGTAGTGTAGTTACTAGCTGTCAACACAGAACAATATTATAGAACAATTGACTATATTCTCTATGCTCTATTTTCATCCCCATGTTTAATTCATGTATGGCTGAGAATTGCTCCTTCTCTCCCACAGCCAACACAGAGGCCTTGGGTTGAGAGGGTAATCTACAGGATGGAGATGACCTAGACCCCCCGCGTCACCTCGGGGCATTGTCCTGGGGAGCTGCGCTACTGGTAGTCTATTTATAGGATAAAAAAATAAGTATTTCTTGTGATGTAAGCCTCTGAGATTTGCAGCCAGCATGGCCTGGCCTACCCTGAGCAATTTCGTGTAGACCCAGTTTTGGTATTGAGCATCATACCCGACCATGTTACCCGCTCTCTTTGGATGCCAGGAAACTCAGACTCCGAAGCTCTAGGTTGACCTCTGTGGTCACTATCCATGATTTTTCCCCTTCTGTATGGGATCATGATTTCTTAAATTTAAAATTTCCCAATTTCAATTCAACAACTTTTTTATTGTGGACGTTCTTTTTGTGAGCAGCTTCACTTTACATTCTTTAGGATGAGACATGGCGTGGATAAAATGAGAGGAGTTCCTGTGGCCAGGATTCTCACTGGTGGTCGACTAGCTCACTGCACACCTGTGGGCAATACATAGCTGTTGACTCTATATAAAGAGCCCTGCCCAGTGCTCTGGGTGCGACACAGTGGCAGGGCTGCAAGGCTGCAGGAGAGCAGAGCAGTGGCTGGAGTGGTGGCAGTGCCAAGGACAGAGGCCCAGAGGACGACTATGTGGGACGACTGTGCAGAGAGGCCTGGAGGACTGTGTGGGACCCCTGTGCAGACCGAGGGACCTGTAGGATGGCTGTGAGGACAGAGGGGCCCAGTGGACAGCTGTGTGGACAGAGGGACCCAGAGGCAGAGACCGGCTTGCTGCATGCAGACTCGCTCTGCATGAATGGGATTTTAGTGACTGACCTGCCACCTGGAAATAAACTTGGGTATAACCCTTTCACCCCAAGAACGTTTGGCTGTCATTTTCTTTGGTCACACTGAATCCATGGCAAACTTGCCCAGGGCTGAAACACATTGGCAAGACACATGGGAATACTATACACAGAGGGGGTGGTGGAATTAATACAGTTCTTTGTGTATGTGCTTGTTGTACTTTACATACTAGCCTATAAACTTCTTTGAGTCAGGGATTGAAATCCACCTATCTTTACATCCCTCAAAGTTGCTAATGTAGTGCCTTGTTAAATGAGTACCTTTGAGTTAAATGAACTATAAGGAGCCTGAAGACCCTGAAGTTAAATGAGCCCTTGAATTAAATGAACTATAAGGACCCTGAAAACACTGTGGGGTGACTGTGTCTGGCTGTGCAGTCAGGTCACACTGCAGAAGGGCACCTGCTGAGGGGACAACTGGGGCAAGTAGGGGCTGAAATTCAGCCTCTGAGGTACTAAGTCTAATCCTTGGCCCTGGAGGACAGAGTTCTTTTTGTAATTTTATACCCTGAAAGGAGCATTGCTTCATACTTGATTCACAGGGAGCACCCTCTTCCAATCTGAGGAGCTAGCAGTGCTAGACTCGGTGCACTGAAGGTGGCCAGGGGAGGGAAGGCTTCCAGATGTGTGGAATACTGACGATCCAGAAACTTCCCTTACAGATGGGTGACATCCTACACCTGGACACCAGCACTACCGTCATCAGATCTCAGCACACTTTAATTGGTCCAATGCAGTTCTTGTTCATACATTTGATCGTCTGATTCTATTAAAGTGCTTGTTGACAAGAAGCTTTAAGCTGTGGTTCTTGATGAGACTTACACTAAAATGTATAGGACCTGCTAAAAGGATTCTGTACTTACCCAGAACACATCAGAGAAAGGCCTTCTACCTTTCCAGCTGACATTCTTGTCCTCACATTTGTGATGACGCTGTCTCTAAGTAAGTACGAGTATCGCTCTGTAGACCCACTGTGGGATGTCCCTACATGCAAGGACATAGTCCACAATCACAGGCCATGTGGAAAAAAACACCTGTTCTTATTACTTCCTTTCAGGCCACTGGCCACTATGAGGGGCCTTTTGGATTAACATAAAATCCCTAATAATTTAAGGGTCCAAGTGCCCATGCCTACCTCTTCAGCTTCACCCTACGCTGCTCTCCTCCCCACTCAGCTCCATCGTGAGGCACTGTGTTTACTTCTAATGTCCCTGTTCTTTTCCTCCCGCAGGCCTGCATGCACTGAAGCAAACCCTTCCCAGTGCCTCCACCTGCCCTGTCTCCCCTTGCCTGACTAGCATCTCCTTGTCCTGCAGATCTTGACTTAGAAATGCTGCTTCCTTTAGGAAGGCATCCCAGAATCCTGGGCTTTACTGAACCCCTGCACCTCCTACTCCATCACCTCAGCCATTACCCATCTTCTCTGCAAACTCCTTGAGGGGGGAACTACCTGTCTTCCTCATTACTGAATCCTGTGCCATGCCTGACCCTTTACATACCTGGTAAGTGAGTAAATAAATGGGTGGATGGGTGAGAGTCAGTGGGTAGAATGGAAATTCAGTCACTCTCCCACTGCTGTCATCTAGATCGTGCAGTGTAAAAGACATTTGCAAGTGAAGACATTCACTGCACTTGACGTGAACCTCATCTCATAACAGTTTCCTTTCCTACACCTTTCCATGTTCAAAAAGGAGACACAAGTTTACCTTTGGCATGAAACTGCCCAGACATAGTATAAACTACAGAGGGACATATTGATAAGTAAACTTACTAAAAGGAATAAACAATGTGGATTTGATCTTTCAGTGAAAAAAGACACAGTCTTTTGAAAGAAGCTGTTCAAACTGCAGTCTACATGGGACTCCTTAGGACCAGCCGTCCCAACCTGAGGAACAGGCTGGGCTCCACACTTTATGGTCTGTCTCGCTGGGCTCCTCCTATGCCTCTCCCCTCTGCCCGCCTTCCTTCTCCCATCCCTGCCTTTGTTCTCTTCTCCTGCCACCAGCCCAGAGGCACCATGCTTGGATAACCTCCTCGTGACATCATCTTGATCCATGACCCTTGGTTACTAATGTCACTCATCCTTGGTCTCATACCCACAGCCCTAGAGCTGTGGGATGCCAGCCAAGCTCCCTGAATGACCTGCCAGGGAAGGGGAAGCAGACCCCAAATACTCACCAGGGCACTCTGGTCTCAAGCGCAGGGATCTGAAATGAAGCTTATCCACCACACCGTCTCTTCTCCTCTTGGTTAAGGATCTTCTCACTGTCTGCCCAGCCTCTTACGCAGGAAACTTTGACTCATCCAGGCTTCTGTTTCTCTCTAATAAGCCTAAATTAGCCTGTAAGCCTGATCATTTCCTCCTATGATCTATTTCCCATTTCTATGCTGTCCTCTACATTATAATGCCTGTTTAAGCACCTGCCACCTCCAACCTGGACCTCTGTGATTGTCACCCACCTACCCTCTGCCACCTTCAGTCACTTCTACCTACAACTATCCTCTGCAATATTATCCAAATTGATTTCCAAATACTCAGAATAGCATATTACATCTCCACTGTAGAAGAGCCCATTACACCTAGCTTCAGGGCAAAGCTTAACTCCCTAGCACTGGCATTCAACTCTTTCTCAATCTGGCCCTGCCATCTTCAGCCACTTTATCCCCCACTCATGTGTCTGATGATCATATCAAGTGATTTGCCTTTGTGCAGGTCCTTTTCTCTGCCTGGAATCTCACTCTCTGCCCCACCTCCGTATTCCCACTGTCCCTCCCCACCTTCATTCACACTTTGTGGTTTAACAACAAGCCTGACTGTAGTTCCTCAAACTCACTGTCCCATGCCACTGGGCCCTTCCATACAGCATCCCCTGGCCTGGAATAACTGTGTGCAACCTTTGAGCCCTACATGCAAACTCTCTGTGCATTATACCAAACCAAACTCAGAATTGCCTTCCTGGGAGACTGGCTCATTTTGCCAAGCAGGATTAATTTTGACCTTCACTGGGCCACCTCTGTACCTCATCTGTGCTTCCACATATTGCTCTTACCTGTCTACACATTATTCTTACCTATCTACACATTGTTCTTCCCTACAACACTGCCAAAAATGAGTTTTATTCACCTTGATCTCCATAACACCTAAATGAGTATCTGTCACTTCATAAGGGTTTACTAGATTTTTGTCAGATTAAGGTTAAAAGGAAAAGAAGGAGCAGGATAGACCACAGAGCTGGTCTGAGGGCCTGTGGGCATAATGTCAATAGTGGTTTTGAGTTTATAGCTCTAACTTCAGGTATGCATGTTCCTAATTTCAGGCTGTGATGGTCTGGGAAGCTGAGGTGGTGAATGCAGATGGCGATCAGGCCCAGGTGTGCTGTACAGTGCCACCCTCTATGGTTATGTTAAAGACTCTACAACCAAGTATTGACAGAGGCACCTGGCTCAGGTGAAGTGGTTCCTGACACATGTCTGGACTAGTCCTACTGCAGAACCACTCTTTGTATGGAGGCTGGGATTGGAGGTAAATTGAGATTCTACAAATCTAATATAATCTTCATTTGCTCAGGCTTTATCTTCCATAACCAGGCACCACTCCTGAGGTCAGATTGTGGGGGACCTGTAGGCTTGTGCCACACTGAATTTCTTCTATATATTTTATAAGTTACTAAAAAGATAGGGGTAAACTTTTTTTGGATGGTGTCTGTGTCAGGCCTTTCCATCAGTCAGAATCTACTATTGACATTTGTCAGTGTCATGGTCACACTGCTGGAAAGAGGGAGTGAGAGAGATGAGGCTTACACTTATGACCAGATGGAGCTGAGATTCTCAAACAGGTGAAGCATTTTAAGTTGTACCTGCCTCTGTATTTAGTGGACCGAAGTGACACATGTGGGACAGGCTGTGAGCCAAGAACTTCCTGGCTCTCATCTTTGTACCAGCCGGCATAGCCTCTGTCTAGAACCCTTATGCATTGCAGGAAGGGCCACCATTGCAGTAAGAGGAGACACTCTCTACCCTAGTCAGAGTACTCATGGACCCGGCATATGACCTGGTCATTTCAGGCTCAGTGATTTTGTCCACAGGGTTTCCCTTGTCTACAACACTCCTTCCTGATCATGACCTATCCAAAAATCCAATACTAAGTCAAAACTAGTTGGAGCTCCATCTCCCCTACCCACTTTCTGAAGTTACTGAAAGACCCACTGGGCCCCTCCTAAACAAGTGAGGTCAGTGCTCAGGCAAATGAACACACACTTGCCTCAGCTTCTCCACTGCATGACTCGGGCTAATGCTGGTTCTTCCCTTCTCTAGCCTCCCCTGGTACACACAGACCAGTGCTTCGGGGTCCTTGTTCAGCCCTACTGAATCAGCAATCAATAGTTTAATAAGCTCTCCAGGGGATTCTCACACACAGGGGTAACTGATCACCTCTGGTACAGAAAACAACAGATTGTGTGACCCCCAATAGCTCTCCGAATCACTTTGTAGATTTTATCTTTGTCTTGTTGTGGATAAAATGAAACTTCCTGTAGCCAGGATTCTCACCTGGCCCTGGTTGGCTAGCTCACTACACACGTGTAGGCAACACGTTGCTACTGACTCCCAGTGCTCTGGGTGACACGGTGGCAGGGCTGCAAGGCTGCAGGAGAGCAAAGCAGAGGCTGGAGTGGTGGCAGCACAGAGGACGGCTGTGCAGGCAGAGAGGCCCAGAGGCAGAAACTGCTTGCTGCGTGTATACTCACTCTGAGTAGAAGGGATTTTAGTAATTGACCTGCCACTGTGGAAATAGAGTTAAATATAACCCTTTCACCCCAAGAACATTCTACTGTCATTTCTTTGGTCACACTGAATCCATAGTGAACTTGCCTAGGGTTGAAACCCATTGGCAAGACAATTGGCATAGTTGGCAGGATTCATTGGTGACGAAAGAAAAAGAACAGGTTGTCCTCATGGAGGGAGTGTTTCAGCAGGCTGCCCCCACGGATGGGGAGACATTCGAGTGTCCCCTGTGGACATGTGGTACTGTGAAGGGGTGGAGGACTGGGGTGCACCCCAAGAGAAAGCTGACCCAAATGGCATCACTACGAAGCGCTGTGGCCCGAGAGGAAGCAGCACGAGAAGGAGCAGTGTGGGAGCGCAGGCTGCCAGGTGCCGTGGGGCAGGTGAAGGAAGAGGCTCAAGAAGGAGCAGCATGAGAAGCAGCAGCACGCAGGCTGTCAGATGCCGTGGGACAAGATAAGGATGTAGTGGAGCCATCAGCCCCAGAAATGGGGGAGTGGAGGTTTGACGAACAGGTGGGGGTGGAGGCAATGCTCCCTGTGCGAGAAAGCTGGAGCATTGTAACCAAATTTCATAATAACAACAGAGGCTATGACAACATACAAACAGCAAAAATTACAACAAATTACGATAACCCTCAAGCCTGAGGAGATCCATTGCCACCACGTGGTCATCCCGACTGTATTCAAATCAATTCTACTCAAAGGAGTTAAGAAGAAGCAGCAGCAGGAACAGCACAAATGTGTAAATCGAACATCATAACTGTCCACTTTTAAATGCACACAGACACACACACAGAGGAAGCCTTCCCCCTGCAAGCCCCCAGATGATTAAGATATTACCTAGTTGTTGAACTATTGATTCTATTTGCATCTTCTTGTGTTCTCTAGGATCAAAGTTCTTCACATTTTCTCAGATCTTTCTATTCTACAGGACGGGACTGCCCATAAAAAGAGAAAAAATTTATTATGATCAGTCTCATTTTCCATGTGTGGACTGTGGATTTATGTTCATCCATTCATGATGTCCTACCTGTGAGCTCATATCCGCTCTGCAAAATGGATAATGGCATCCATGGAGGGGCAGGGGAGCCCAGTGCTACAGCATGCATGAGGACTAAGAGGTGAAGGGATCTGTTCTTGCCTCCAGGAGCTCACACCCATGGGGAACACACCAGCACGTCAGCACTGATCATAGCATGATACGAGGTGAACACAGGGTGGCATGTACATATAGGCAGGCACCTGAAGGACCCTGGCAAGCGGAGGATTCTGACTAGAGAACAAGAACACAGCATCATGTATTTGGAGAGCTAAAAATAGGTGCAGAGAAGTAGATTAGAAGGGGAAGCCTACATCTACATCACCTAGAAGAGGACTTAGGTGTTAGCTTTGATGAGGAATAGTAAGATAGTAGAAATACGAGGAAAGAAATGCCTGGAAACCTCATTGACAGATTTGAGGGGCCTGTTCCGTATCAGGATGAGGAAGAGAGACTTTTCTAGGATGACACCCAGTTTTCTGGAATTGCAGACCTCTGCCATCCTCTCATACTATGAGAAGAACTTGTAGAAGGGGAGATAAGAGCAAAGGGGGTTCTACCAGAAACAGCAGGAAATGTGCTCCCCTGCACAGGCCGGCCCCCTCAAGCATCCCTTGCACAAGGCCTCTGCCTGGTAATGAGAACGTGGGCATTGCCACTGGCATCCCGCAGGTCCCATGGTCACACTCCACCTTCTTGCTGCTTCTTCTAGAAACGTTCTTCATACCACAGTACAGCTGAGAATGTGTGAATTCATCAATTTCCAGCCTGGCAGATGGCTTTTACACATCCAACTTGAGTCACAATACATTTATGTCACTCAGACACTTCAGTGTGGCTGATTACATAAAAAGTACTTATAATTTGCATTACTCCACACACTATACTTAGGTTGGGTCACTGGTAGGAAGCTGTACGTTTAAATCATTTTCCTCAAGTTTTCCAAAGCCTGTTGCTCAGAGTTCACCTACTTAGGACAGGTCAAATATATTGACTTGGCATAAGAAAGCAGATTATTTGCCAAGAGTCATTTAGGCAGATGTTGTCTGACCCAGGCCCAGCCTTTGGGTCATGTTCTGTATCACTGAATTTCATTTCTGTGGTCTGCACACAGCAATACATGCAAGTGTTAGGTTGCAAAACCTAAGAGAAAAATAAAATAGGGGGAGGAAAAAAATGAGAATGATATGGACCATGTTGATCAGTTTGATTTATACATTTTCAATAGGACAGAATTGCCTTTTTATCATAGTGTTGGTGCATATATTCTATATGCAAAATGCATTGTTAATTGTAAAAAAATTAGATACAAATTAACAAAAACAAAAAAGATAACCAAAATTACTATAACCGCCAATGTGGACATTTGCTATATGTGTGTATGTGAATGTGGACACGTATATTTTACAAATCTGTAAAATGCCACATGTATTTTTGTTCACACTTTTTATTAGATAAAATATCAAACATCTTTCTACAGGGATAATAATACTACTGCAACATTATTTATGGTTATACAGTATCAAATTTTATGGTAGTACCATAATTTACTTAAATCTATTAGACACCTAAATTGCTTCCAGTTTTCTTCATTATAAATAATTCTGCTCACCCACTTATGTTTAGAGTTAGATATCTATTCACTTTCTTTGTTTCTCTTCATTAGAAAAATTCCCTTTATTGCAAATGCATAAAACCCTGGCCACATTTAATTGATTGCTTTATTAAATAGTTTCAACTTTACAAAAGAACTATAATTAAGTTTTAATTTCCTTTTCTGTTAAGAACTTTAAATTTTACCTTATTTAACTTTCTCATATTGTGTTGAATCATTGACAATGTAAATGCAGACTGTGAGAAATCTGCTCATGAAATTTAATTCAATAAATATAAGGACGGTGCTGGAAATACCTTTGGGAAATTACCCAGTGATACAGATCCTTGGTGCCTAATAATCTGTAGTGGAAGAAAGACGAGGATACGAAGAGCTGTGAGGTAGACCACTGATGCCATCTGTGAGGCCCACATGGACTTTGGAACTCTGGCAGGAGGTCTCTGCTGGTTGGGAGGATGAGAGAATGTTTCATGGACAGCAGCCATTTGAAGTGTTAGATTTCATTTGTAACACAGAAAAAGTTAACCTGTTATAAAGATAAAATATATATTGAATTTTTGACTCATTACACATCTTTTAAAAAATTTAAGAGTTCAAAATGATTTATTTTTATTGTACTAAGATGATAGGAACTGGACCAACTAGAATATTTATTATCAGAAGGGAATTTGCATTTGAATTCCAGTGAGGCCCATTTCCTCCACAAAGGTCTCTAGAAGCTATGTACCTCATCCTACGTCTAGGTCACACATCCTGGGATTGCTGAGCCAGCACTGGAATCCGGGGATCCAGACCCCCAGCTCTGTGATCTTTTCGTCACTCAAGGAGGCTTTCCCAAGGGCTGCTAAGCGAATTTATTAAGGTCATGGACTACCAGCCCAACAGGTGCAGAAACTTGAGAGGATCCCTCACCTGTCATTTTGAGTTGATGAACCTTTTCCTGCAAGTCTGTGAGACTGAGGAGTTCATTCAACATTCACTCATTCAACAAGTGTGTATTGAGTGGTTATGAGGTACTGGACATTGCAGTAAACACTGGGGACCCAGCAAGGAACAAGCCAGACCCTTGGATACGTGCCTGTCCAGACATCGGCATCTGCTGCTTGACTTGGGAAGGTGTGGGTGGGAGCAACCAGGTGTTGATCTGGCTCCAGGGAAAGTGAGGGGAGGTCAAATGCTCCACTGTAACCTGTCATGCTCTGTGCAGATCTCCATTTTGGACTCAATGGTCTGGAAACTACATTTAAAAATGCAAATGATATTCCCATACAAAGATAGAAAACCATGCCCTCCTATGACCCATCTCTCTGCAGCCCAGTAGATCATCTCTCCCACAGTTCATACTCACACTGACTTTTTGTCCAAGGTTAACAGTTTTTCCAATGATCAATTGTTTGCTTGGCTCTAGCCATTAAGCTGTCAATTTGTGGCCAGTGATTTTATCATGTTTCCAGCTCGTCAGTGTACCTTCAATGAGGTTAAAACCTCACAAAACTGAGGGAGCTTCATAGAACAGAAGAGCAGAGGAGCCCTGAAAGAGCACTTGGGCCACCTGCCCCTTTCAACAGATGGGAATACTGGGCTCAGGGAGGCGCAGTGACGCATCCAGGGTCACATGCCTGAGACCCAGAGTTGCTGGGACTGGAATCTGAGGATTCCTAATTCCCAATCCAGTGTATGGTCCTTTATCTATGCTCCCAATTTGAAAAAGGACTCATCTTACACCTACTCTATAACCTCAGGTTCATGAGATCCATTTACTCTCTGTCTGGGTTCTAATTGAAATAACAGCCCCAATCATCCAAAAACTAAAATCAGATCAGTATTAGCAGTAATAAATGGACACAATGGATCAGGAATACTTTACGCCCAAAAGGTCTCACCTCGAAACGACTCCTCCTTTGCAATGGCTGCTCCGTTTCCTGTTCTCTTTATCTCCGTGACCCCCTGTGGTACAATGGGAAGTGGATATTTGGTCTCTGTCCCTGGGTCCTGGCGCACAGCTCTTACAGCACTTGGGATCTCCAGAGTGATTAGACAGCCTTTCGCATGATCATGGGTGACTCGTGTCTGGGCAGTGCTGGGTAGTGTCAGGACGAGGGGTGGCCTCCAGAAGGGCCGAGCCATGACTGGAGGACGAGAGCTTTCAGCCCCATCCCCCGTCTCCAGGGAGTGGGGAAGAGTGGGAGACTGAATTAATCATCAGTGGCCACTGCTTTCATCAGTCATGCCCAGTTAGGAAACCTCAGAGAAAACCCTAACTGACAGGTTTTAGAAAGCTTCATGGGTAAACATGTGAGGTGTCGTGAGGATGGCAGTCCTGGAGAGGGAATGGGGGCTCCACACCCCTCCCCAGGCCTGGCCCTATGCGTCTCTTTCATTTGGCTGTTCCTGAGTTGTAGCCTTTCTAATAAACTGGTAAACATAAATATTTTCCTGAGTTCTGTGAGCTTTTCTAGCAAGTTATTTAACCTGAGTGGGGGTACAAACCTCCAGTTTGTAGCCAAGTCAGTCAGCTGTGTGAGTAACCCAGTGACCCGATAGTGGTGACCGGCCTCTGAAGCGAGGGCAGCCTTGTGGAACCAGCCCTTAGACTTGCGGCCCCTGAGGCTGACTAACCCTGGGTGGCCAGTGTCGGGACTGAACTGAATCGTAGGACACTCATCTGGTGCCTGGAGGTCAGGAGAAATCATTGTTGGTGTGAGGAACACCCATATATTTGGTGCCAGAAGTGTTGTAAGTAAAAACAGGGTACTTCCTAATTTGGTAACCCCAGAACTTGTCCCTCAGCCTCTTTTCTGACCATACCCACCCCCAGCATTTCATCCAGTTTCATGGCTTCAAACGCTATGTGCACTCCCAAACAACTCCCAGATTTATGCCACCAGCCCCACCCTCTGCCCTGAACTCCAAACTGCCTAGTCACCTTCTCCATGTGGATAACCAATCAGCATCTGAAACTATTTATGTTCAAAATAGAAATCCTGCTCTTTTCTCCCAGCCTTAACCCTCTTCTCTCAAACCCCACATGTAACCCATCAACAGATCTTGCTAACCCTTCTTTCAAAACACACCCAGAATCTGCCCACTGGTCCCCACCCTGCGCTACCACCCTGGTAAATCACTCATCTAGATGATTGCAAAAGCCTCTTTATTAATTACCCACTTCGTCTCTTGCCCTCTTAAAGCTATTTACAACACAGTAGTCAGTTATGTTGCCTGATGTATGTCAGATTGTGTTACTTTGAGGCTCAAAACCCTTTTGTGCCCCCATCCCACTGTGAGCTAACACGCAAGTTACCAAGAGAGCCCAGAAGGCCCCCATTGCCTCTCTGACCTCACCTCCTGTGATTCTCTCCTTTACTTACTTAACTCTAAGTCACCTGGCCTCTTTTCTCTTTCTTGGACACGCCAAGCCTTCTCCTGCCTCAGGGCCTTTGCACTTGTTCTGCAGCTTGAAATGCCTGCTCTCCCATATTTACATGGTTCTCAGACTTTCTCAAGGTCTTTACTCAGGTGTCTTCTCTAACATTTTTTCTGATCCCCTTACTTAAAACTGCAACATTCCCTCTTCCTTCAGCATTCCCCATATATTTTTACTACCTTCTTTTGTCCTATAGCTCCCACCATCTTATAGACTACATATTTTACTTACATATTTTGTTAATTTTTCTGCCTCTCACCTCTTGAATCAAAGCTATGCAAGAGCAGGGTCTTTCTTTGTCCATATTGTTCATCATGTATCCTCATGACCTTGAGAAACATTTGCTTAGTAAATAGTTGCTGAATAAATGAACCAATATTCTATCAGTGTCTTGTACTTAGGGTAAAACAATCCTAAGTTTAAAATCTTTGCAAAAATGTGAAAGATAATCAAAACAATTTACAACCCTATGAGCTGTCCTCATGCCTGAGATCTGGTTTGCAGGAGTTACTGGTGGACATTGGTCATAGTGGCCACTGCATAACAACGAGAGAATATTCTCAGCCAGACTACTGGTGTCAAAAACATAGACTAAGAATGCCTGGATCCAAAAAATTAGAAATTAAAGTGCAGAGTTACCCTGGACTAAAAGTAAGGGAAGTTGGCAGAAGAAATTCACATAGTGCCAAATAAAGATTCCCTGAAGAAAATAATGAAAAGTGTAAGTATAACTTTACAACTAAAGTTTAACACTGCATGTTTAGGCACCACCCCTCCTTTTTGTAGTGAATTTGCATTACTAAAAGGGATTCTCCTGTCCAGGAGTGCAGTGTCCTATCAGAACGTGGCTACTCCATCATCCTCACAACCACCATGCCTCCCTCACTAACCCAGCATTTTGCTGACCCCAGACTTTGGTTTATATAAGAGAAAACGAGAGGACAGAGAACCTCTGAGTACAGGGAAGTTTAGGAGAGAAGTGTGAGTTGGAATCTCTACAGTGATGAGAGAGCAGAAATTTCACATTTACTGTCAGTTCTTGGTGACTCTAGCCCAGGAATCCCTCTATAAATCTCCAGAACTGACTTAGAAGCTCCTTATTGTTCAAATACTTCTCCATGAGATACTAGGCAGGGAAAAAAAGATCTGATGATTTGGGCTTTTGAAGAGTAAGTAAAGTAAGAAGGTTTTGCTGAAGGAAAAGGTAATTAGTAGATAAAATGAAGTTTTGTCTTTGGCCTACCTATGAGGCAACCACGGTCCCCAAACTGACTTGTCAGTGGCTAATGGGTTACGGAGACACAAGCAGCAGCATGAATTCATTACAATCCCCACTGCATAAAGACACCTCTGCTTAGACATCTAAAAGGTATCTCAAACTTGTATTCAAAACTGACTCCTGGTCTTTTTGCCAAAACCAAGTCTTCCCCCCAGTCTTTCATCTCAGCTGATTACTTCTTTCCAGTTGCTCAGGTCAAAAGTCTTGGAGTCACTTGCTCAGTCCCCTTGTGCTATAACAAAATACCACAGATTGGGGATCTTATAAACAACAGGAATTTATTGCTCACAGTTCTGGGGGTTGGAGGACCATGGCACCAGCATAGTTAGTGAGGGCCCCCTTTCTGATTCATAGCCAGCACCTTCCTGCCACTTCTCACCGGGGGGAAAGGGCTAGGGATCTCCCTGGACCTTCCTATGAGAAACCAATCCCATTCACGAGGGCTCCACCCTCACGCCCTAAGCACCTCCCAAACGCCCCACCTTCTAATACCATCACACTGAGCACTGGGATTTCAACGTGTAAATTTTCAGGCAACACAAACATTTAGATCATAGTATTATCCTTGTTTCTTTTTTCTCCCATAACCCATAGCAAGTTTGCCAAGGAATTAATAGCTGTACCTTCAAAATTCATGGGACTTAGATCACTTTTCACTGCCTGCTGTCCCCACCCGATCCTAGCCACCAGCATCTGTGTGTTTCTCTCCCACCTGGTCTCCCTGCTCCTACCCTACCCATTTAATGGATTGAATTGTATCCCCCAAATATACATATGTTCAAGTTCTAATACCCAGTACCTGTGAATGTGACTTTATTTGTAATCAATGTATTTGCAGATATAATTAAGTTGTAAATGAAGTCATATTAGATGAGGTTGGCCCCAAATCCAACTATTGGTCTCCTTACAAGGAAAAGAGAGGGTACACAGAAACACACAGGAGAGAGCTCATGTGACTATGGAACAGAGATTGGAGGGATGCAGCTAAAAGCCCATGAACACCGACAGCCACCAGAAGCTTCCGAATGGCAAGAAAAGAATCTCCCCTGGAGACCTCAGAGGGAGCGGAACTGTGCCAACACCATGGTTTTGGACTCTTGGCTTCCACAAAGGTGAAAGAATAAAGTTTTGTTGTTTAAAGCTGCCCAGTTTGTGATACTTTGTTACAGAAAGCCTAGGAGATTAATCCACCCCCACTCTAATCTGGTCTCAACACTGCAACCGGAGGAGTTCCTTTAAATATAAAGCAGATCACACCCCTCATTCACTTGAAAATCTCCAGTGGTTTCCCTCTCCTCTCAGAGAAAAAGCTAAAAACCTTCCAAAAGCCTTGTGCTACAAGACTGACTCCCAGTTACTGCTTGGGCCTCACAGTCTACCATCTCCAGCCACACGGCCTCCTTGCTGTGCTTCCAACATGCCAGGCACATCCCTTTGTCAGGCATTTGCACTGGTTGGTCCCTTGTCTAGAATATTCCTTTTCCAGGTTTATGCATGACAAGTTGTTCACTAGTACAGTTAAATGTAACTTGTTGGGAGGACCTAATACAACTACCTGCACTGCAAATCTCCCCCACTAGCTCCAAAGCTCCAGAACTCCGATCCTGCTCTCCTTTTGTATCTCCGTGTGGTATTTAGCACCTCCTAATGCATCACACAATGTACTCAATTATTTTATTTATTTTATATTGCCCATATCCCACTAACATAAAGTTCATGAAAACAGGGATCTGTATCTATTTTTTTTTTTGCTATCGTTACTGTACAATTACATGAGCAACATTATGGTTTCTAGACTCCCCCTCCCATTATCACTGTCCATCAGCGTAGTAAGATGCTATAGAATAATTCTCTGTATATACTGCCTTTCCCGTGTCCCTCCCACCCCCACCACTATATTAGTTGTGCGAATCGTAATGCCCCTTTTTCCCACTTATCCCTCCCTTCCCACCCGTCCTCCCCAGTCCCTTTCCCTTTGGTAACTGTGAGTTCTCTCTTGGTTTCTGTGAGTCTGCTGCTGTTTTGTTCCTTCAATTTTTGCGTTGTTCTTATACTCCACAGATGAGTGAAATCACTTGGTACTTGTCTTTCTCCACCTGGCTTATTTCACTGAACATAACACCCTCTAGCTCCATCCATGTTGTTGTAAATGGTAGGGTTTGTTTTCTTCTTATGGCTGAATAATATTCCATTGTGCATATGTACCACCTCTTCTTTATCCATTCATCTACTGATGGACACTTAGGTTGCTTCCATTTCTTGGCTATTGTAAATAGTGCTGCAATAAACATAGGGGTGCATCTGTCTTTTTCAAACTGGGCTGCTGCATTCTTAGGGAAAATTCCTAGCAGTGGAATTCTTGGGTGGGATCTGTATCTATTTTAACTGATATGTCCCCCAAAGAAGTGCCTGACCCAATATTTTTAGGAGGAATGAGCAGAAAAAGGCAACATGACACAGCAGGTGTAAGTAGATGTTTGCCAACCTCTGACCTTGAGAGTCTTGCCCCATTTTTATGTTTTCAGTGCTTAGATAATGCCTTGATAGGCCCAGCTAAAAGACAATAATTCTCACTCTCTATTTTTAGATAATTGTGCATATAGTATTACCTTTGGTGTCTTTTTCGTCAAAAACTGTCAGGAAAACTGAATTTAGGGCAAATGCCAAAAAAAAGTAAACTCCAGCTACTACTGCTTCCCAAATATTCCTATTGAGAAACAAATTATGTAAAGCAAGTATTAAGTGCTTCAAAGGCTCTAGTAATGTTCCAAAAATATAAGCAGCACACTCCTTTCCATTGCAGTTGATGGGCTCACAATATCCTCTATAATTTCTGTAGTTAGAAATTACTAAGTAGCTTAAGGGTGCAGATTAGAAGTTCAAGCAATTGACGTCAGTGATATCACCATAGGCTAAAGCACTTAATCCTTTGAGCCTGAATCCAAATTACAAACTACCCAGAAAAAAAAAATGAGATCATGTATCTGCTACTCAGATCATTTTGCCATCTGCCAACATATGCCTCTGGGACTCTGGGAAGAATCATGTGTGTGTGTGCACAATACACACAAACAAGCACACACTCATTCCAGCAGCAAAACTGCTTTGAAAATGTTGATATGTATTAATAAAGATGTAAAGACAACAGTTGTTTGAGTTTTAGATAAATTGTGAACCATTCTTTACCATTTACATCACTGAGAATGTTGCACTCGGGATTGAATAACATGGTCTCTCGACAAAAAAGAAAAATTCAAGTAAGCTAAGAAAGTAAGTTAAAGAATTTCAGTTTAAAAGAATTTTATCATAAATTATTAGTTATCTTGCCTGGTTACAGTGGGAAGTGCTCTGGTTAATAAAGAGTTATATTTTCTATATGTGAATTAGCAATTTAGACTATAATAAAATACACTTAATGCTGAGTACTCTGAAAATGACATGGCCTTTCTTTGATGAATCAGTTAAAGGTTCTTCAAGGCATTTCTGAGCCTTATGATCACTCCAGTTAGCAAGAAATATCACTGTTCTCTAACAGCATGCAAAAGCCAGTAAATAGAATTTTGATAAATAACAGAAATTTTACTTCAGATGAAATTCAGGCTTACCCAGAGAGATATTTACTTTGCAATGTCCAACTTTTATTAATGACAGTACTTGGAATCCTCAGAGCGCCTGTCTAAATGCAACCCCAGAACCAGCACTGATCTAATTCTCGTGGCACTTGCCTCCTCAGTCTCTTCTTTATACCTGCCGATGCTGCTGCTAGAAAAGGCAGCAATTGGAAACATTCCCTCATGGACAAAATACCACCAGTCAAGTAGCTGTTGGAGATGCATTTCAGTGGCAAACAGCATGACTGCTACTGGGTGTTAAAAATAAGCCAAATGGGACGGAAACAAATGAAATGGGAATGAACGTACTCTTCAAATCTTGTAATTTGAATAGACACAAGAAAACAGAACTTTGGGTCCCAACTGTTAAGCATGCCACTCTCCTTTTCTGGAAGGCCTTCTACCCTCACTTTTGTGTTCAGTCTCTCAGATCAATTTCCTTGGTAATGATAAGTGATTTCCCAAGTTAAAGATAAGTGGTTAAGTGCAGCCAAGTCTATGGCCCAAGGTGCCATAAAATGCACACCTGTTCCACATGGGAGAGGACAACAGTTATGATGGGTCAGCCTGGTAACACTCCATATCCAATTGTAAAGGCCTCTCTGGGTTTGACAAATCCATAATTACTGTAATATAAAGAACATCCATGAGAACAAGGCCTTTATTTCACTCACTGCTTTATCCACCCAAGAGTAGTCATGACTTGACAATATTGGGTGAATGAATGAATAGTCTATTCTACTGTAAACACCTCTACAGTGGCAAGCAGTTTGAGCCTTTATAGAAGTGAAAGTCCTCTAGTACCCACTGAGCTCCAATATACCTTATCCTAATGTCAGTGCTTCCAAGGCAGCAGTTCCCCAAGCCCCATGCTAGTGGTAGACTACTCAGATTTTTTGTTCCAAGGAAATAGTTCTAACAAGTCATGGACTCTAGGGTCTGCTCTGGGCACTAACAAAACAGATAAGTCTTAATACAAATGAACCAATTGTAATGGCAGCATTTCAGAATGGTAAGATACAGAAGGGGATTGTGGTAGGTACCCTTCCACTGGCCCTTAGATTATATATGACACTGGCTGGCCATGTTTCTCTGCACAAATGGTTTTGTCTTTTCTCTATATCTTACCTTGCAGAAATTTCTTTCCATTCCATCTGTGGTACAAATCATTAGATCTCATTTGAGCTGTCTTCACAACATCACAGCTGCTCCCTACATCCAGTCTCCCCTCCCTTCAGTTCATCTCTTATGATTCTACCTTTCAAAGACTCTCAGGTCATATTCCCAATAAAATGAGGTCCACAGACCTCAGCAGGTCACAAACATGCCCGAGTGTAGGCTGCTCTCCTGACGTCCCTTTCTACCCCAATCCATCCATCCTCACTCCCAAATACACACAGGTAATGCTGCAGCTGCACTGCGCCTGCCTCTGTTCCCCATGCCCTTCCAGCCTCCCTGCCCTTGCTCACGCAGGGTCCTTGGTCTGCAATTCCTCCACACCTTGCTTCTCCAGAGCACTCAGCTTTCAGATGTCACATCTCCCCTGGACACCCCTCTGCTGACCATGCTGTCACCTGAACCCACCCTCCCTGAATTCACATGCCACTCCCCCAGTGTATTTCTCACACCTTGAATTTTGACTGGCTTTGTAATCTGAATAGAATCCAATGTAAGTAACCCTGTGCCAATTCCAGGACTAGGCCTTAAAAAAAATCAGACAGAACAAGAAGTTTAGACCAGACTACTCTCTGATGTGTGGAGGAGAACCAAGAGGTCTCCAGCCACCCCAGCTACACAACTGAGGCAGACAGGAGAGAAACCATCTTGGGCATCCCAAGGTCGTCATCAAATGCAGCCGCATGATTGACATTGAAACCCAACCAATAACTGATCATTGTTTCAAGGCAGTAAGTTACAGGGTGGGCTATTTCCCAGTAATAAGTAACTGAAATATTTAATGTAGTGTGTTAAAGTTGCATGTTTACATGTCTAATTACCTGCAGACTAACTTTACCAAAGATGATTGTGACATCGTGCATGCTTCTCTGCTGTGTCCTTGTTCTGCTCCCTTCAAGATGCAGAGTCCGGTTCCTCCCCCTTGAACATGGAGTGGTGACTTTTTCGTAGCTGCAGGATGCAGGAGTGATGCGGCGTGACTTCTGAGAAGTCCAGCGAGCTCCTTCTGCTTCTCCCCTGACCTCTGGGGGAGCCTCTGTTTGGATGCTCCCTCCCAGGTGCTCCTTTTCAGCCCAGCTGCCGTGCTAGAAGAAACTGAAGCCACATGGACAGGCCATGTGCAGGTGCTCCAACCACAGCCCCAGCTGAGCCCAGACTTTGAGTTATTCCACCCCAGGCACCAGACATGGGTAGAAGCAGCCTCTGTGACCCAAGCACTGGCCCTGAAGCCTATCCCAGCCCTGGAGCCTTCCCACCGCAGTTCCCAGCCAGCTCCGCTGCGCCCTGTCCGAACTTCTGAGCCACAGAATCATAGGTAAAATAACATAGTTGCTGTTTTATGTCGCTAAGTCCAAGGCAGTTTTTTACTCAGTAATAGATAACACCTAATAACAGCAATAGGAATACTTCCCAACTACACTCTGGGCTCCTGGAGGGTGGGCAGGGGGAAGCTCAGTCACCTTGTATCGTAGTTTATAGCAGGATACCTGGGGACATGAAAGAGACACTTACCAGTGCAATTGAAAGTGTGAATGTCCGCTGCCTTTCTTTTTCTTTTTTGATACTCAGCTTTACAGATTTTGGGAAATCTACAGATTTGGCCTGAAAATAACTTAAGAAATATATCTATGGTCCAGGTTTATCATAACATGTTTAGGATTCTTACAAAAGCTGTTCTTTCCTTTTCCTTTCTTCATTGTATGAAATCCTGTGGGAGAAGTTGGACCTGCTATTACATAGTAAACTGAAATGGAGCAAAATATAGGAAAGTATTTAGTAAAAAGGAAAATCAATGCAATTCCATTAGGTGCAAATCATTTGTTCTCTTTTCTGATCAAAGTATTCATCCTGTGTTCCTCGGTTCCATTTTATGTAAGGGAAAAAATTTCTAAATGTACTGTGTACTGGTGATTTTCCTCTCTCCTACCAAACCAAATTTCAATACCAAAGTGCTACTCAATGTAACTCTTTAATTACCTTGCCTCAATGTCTATAACATTGAAAAGTTCTTTTAAAAATGTATCTGCAAGACCCAACAAGTGGTAATGCTTTCCTCTTAGAATAACTAGTTTTTTGGCTTTGGGAAGGAGATGCTCAAAATGGTGAATTTTACCTGGCCTCCCCTTACTCATGAGCCCTCACAGAGAAAGCCTGTACATTCTCCCACCACAAAGGACTGGTACCCTGACAGCACCTTAGCCTGAATGAATAAGGCCTGACCAACCCTTGTTGTGTCACTAAATACTGTGCTATAGAAGTTTCTAACCCTAAATTGCACCAAGGCTGATGGTTGTACACTCAGACCCTGCGGGCTCACTGCACAATTCCTCCATGGAAAAGTGGTAGGTATGAAGCAAAATCCACATTTAATAACCTTTCTCCTGGGCTTTAACACTATTTCTTTACAGAGGCTGGGACTGTGGAGAACTGGTCCCATCCTCCAAAGCTTCAGGCTCCCTTTTATTCTTGGCATCCTGACAGGGAAAGGGGCAAAGCTTTTAAGCCACATTGATCCACATCATATCAAGAGAGTTATCTATGATTTTTCTGACATGTACAAAAATGATTTATTCTCCCCTCTTCAGATTTGATAGGTTTCTAATCTCACCATGATTCACTCAAAGTTTATATTGATGCCATTAAATGCTTAGTTCCTGACTTGATATTAATTCATGTACTCATTTACACACTCATCTGTGCAGCATTTATTAGGCACTTACTATGTGTCAGGCACAGACTAAATGCTGAGAATAAAAAGAAGAATAAGACCAGCTCCCTCACTTTAGGAAACCCATAGGCTAGTGAGGAAGACAGACAGGTAAATAGTTGACTGGATCGGCAAAGTACAGTCTTAGGCTAAGTCCAACCTGATGCACTTTTGTATGTACCCTCATATAGGAACAACCTCATGCATTTGCTCTTATATTGTCTACAGCTGCTTTCAAGTAATAAAGACTAATCTGAATTGCTGCATTTAACACCCGGTGGCCCACAAAGCCCAGTGTTTATCTGGCCTTTGATGGATAAAGTTTGCTGAGTGCTGCAGTGTGTGCGATGTGTACAATGACAGAGGCATGTTTCATATGCAGCAGCACGAGGACAGGATGAGTTACCAGGCAGGGCCTGTGCAGAGCAGGAAGCATCGGAATCTGATGCTGAAGAGGGAGTGGAGGAGCAGTCAGGAATAACAGCATAGGCAGAGGGACAGCAGGGCCGAAGTTCAGGTGAGAAATCAACAGGGCCGTTCCCAGAAGGGCTGGGTGAGGGGCTCGGGGGTAAAGATGTGGCAGCGGATGGAGCCGAGGAGGAGGAGGAGCAGGTCTCAGTGGGCCATGATTGGCCATGCTGGATTCCATCATGTCAGCCTTGGAGATACACGAAAGGGCTTTCATCAGAAGAGGCAGCAGATAGAAACAGCTGGAAAGAAGCAAGCAGAAAAACCAGTTAAGATTCCATTTCAGTGGTCTAATAAGCAAGAGAAAACAACTCAGGAAAAAAAAAAGGCAGTGGCAGATGGTTGGAGAGGAGGATTCAAAGATTTTAAGGAAATGGAATTAACCAGTGTAGAACCTTTATCATATGTATTCTGTGGATACTCTCTGTGGCTTTATAACTGTGGGCGGCTGAGACATGCACAACTGCTCTGTTCAAATCTGTCCCTGAAAGGTTCAGGCAAGGACCATCATGTACCAGTGAGGCTCAAAAAGGAAAATCTTTGGTCAACCTTTTTTTTATAGTTGTAACTAAATATTGTTCAATGGCAGCTGGTGAAATGAGTGGAAAAAGTGACTTGATTGGTGATCAAATGCTCACTGTTTGACCACTTGCTCTCCACTTGATTTTCATTCTGTGAGACTAACCAACTAGGAGGCTGGCAGAGTTCCAGGTAACAGCAAGCAACAGGCTTGGTATCCAGGCTGATCTTGGGTGCCAGCCGTGATGCCTTCACCTAGCCACTCTGTACTCTTGGGCAAGTTGCTTAGCCCTTTCGAATCTCAGGAGCCTCATCTGTAAAAGGAGAGTAAGAACAGCCAAGTAGGCATCCGTACGTACTGGTAGAAGAATCAGCTCGGACAGCACAGGCAAAGTGCTTAGCACAGGGCTGGCCCAGAGAAGTGCTCTGGGAATGCCAGCTATAGTCAGCCGAACCCCAGAACCCTCTAGATCTCACCCAAATGAGAATCCTCACCCCACCGCCACCAAATAGGTGAAATCCCACTTCTGCTGGCACTGCCATAACTGCCACTGAGTAACTGAGTAACTGAGCACCTGGTTTCAGGCCAGCTTTCCCAAACAGAATGGAGGCCTGATGTATCCAAGACCACACCTCTGCGGGCCGCTGCCGCGTGCTCAGGGCCAGCACTGTGTCAGGCCCAGGGAGAGGGTGTATTTGTTGAGCAAGTGAGAGAGGGAGGAGGTGGAGGGGCAAAGGGGATGGGAGGAGCGGGTGGGAGGACAGGGAGGGAGGGAAAGCACCTCTCCCTGGGTCTTCTCTCTGCTTCTCAGTACTGCTGCCTCAACCCTGACTGCTCAGAAAGGGGGGAGGGTGGGCTTTTGAGTGGCCAAAGAGGATCACATACGTCTCTGGTTCCTGAAGAAATCTTTTGGGGTCCAAGGTATTCAGAGCCTGTGCCCAGCTGGGAGACGCTTCCTTTGATTTGATTTAGCAATAGGTGGACTTGCCCAAGTTTGGGAATGGGATGGGTTAGCGGAGGGTTCTAGCAGCCTGGGGCCAGGGCAGAGCTGTGAGGGTGACACAGCAGCTTAAGGCAGACTCGAGGGGTGCCAGCCAGAAACCGCTGGAGTCAAGTCCTTTTATAAGCAGCTTAACTTTTTACAAAATTTGGGCTTCTAGAAATCCCAGTGGGAGACCTTAGATTTAGCAATATAGGCCCATAGCAAATGTATATGCTAATACAGAAAACAATTTTTAACCATTTTGACAGAAACATTTCTGAACTATATCCCACGCCCTCCAGCCATGATGAACAGAATGATCGTGCCATACCTTTTCTTGGCGACCCAGGGCCACAGCAGTGGCAACTCTGCCAAGTTATAGGCATTGTGGATTATTTCTCTAAGGGGCTCCAGACCTCTAAACTGTCCTAACCTGTGGTAGTTCTGACTTCCTTGAGTTCTCCTTTTGTTGGCTATGGTGAGGACTATAAAATGTCCCCCAGCAAAGTGACGCAGTTCTAGCTGACATTTCTTCCGTTTCTACTAAGTGCAGCTGCTTCTGTCTCCCACTGCTGCACCTCAAGTGGCCACTGAGCCTCTACAACTCCTCCTGCTCCTTCTTCCATGGGTCTGTTATCCCTCCAGTTTCTCACTGAAACGAGGAGAAAGCTAAATCTTCCTAGAGCAGATCAGACAACTGACTATCACATATAGAAGCTAAGTCCCCAGTTTCTAGAGACATTGGTATTAACTATTTACATACAGGAACAAATGGTCACCTATAGAAACACCTATAGATAGGTCTCTAAATCCATAGACAGATATATAGCCTGGTCCCCCAGCTGACATAAGCTACATCATGGCCCAGCAGCAATGATCTGCCAGTAGCAACTGACATACCTAGCAGCCAGACAGTGGTTTCTAACACTTCTCTTCAATTAAAAAAAAGAGGGCTCCTTGGAGAAAGAGTTAATTCTAGAGCTGGAAATACATAGTAGGAGCCTAGAGTATCTTGTAGTTATAGAAAGCAAGCAAACATTCTCAAAACTATTATTAAACCCATAAAATAGATAGAGGAAATTATGTCAAAGGGACACAGGAACCAACACAAAGAGCTCCTAATGGCTAAAGCTAGAAAAATTTGAGCAAAAAGTTAGATAAAATAGTCTTAGATTATAATTCAATGTAAAAAGTAAACATCCTTAGTCCATACTGACATAAATAAATGACTGAATAGATAAATAATTGGGAAAGAAGAGACAAATCAAATGTCCTGTGCAGAATAATTCCAATACATGTAGATACTCTGCTCTCATGGACATGGAGCAAAATTCCCCACTCAGGTGTGGGCTGTACATCGTGACTTCCTTCCAGAGTACAGTGTAGAGATGGGGGAAGCGCTGTACAGTGGAGAAACCTCATAAATATGACCTCAGCCAAGTGGTCAAGGTCAACATCAACGGTGACATTGACAATCTGTGCCCTTGATATGATGTGAGGAGACACTTTATGTATGTGATCTTCCTCCCCAAAACCCTTAACAGCAGTGGAATCATGAGAAGCGATCATACATCCAGGTGGAGGAACCTTCTACAGAGCCCCTCACCAGTACCCCTCAGGACTGTCCGGGCCATCAGGACCAGGGAAGTCTCAGAAGTTGTCACAGCCAAGAGAAGCCCCCTGAGACATGGTGATTGAATGTAATGTGGCATTCTAGACGGGACGCCTCGGACAGAAAAGGGACATTAGAGGAAAACTAAGAAATTTATATAAGCCATGGACTTCAGTTAATAGTATGGATAATATATCAATATTGGTCTATTAATTATTACAAATATATCATATTTGTGTTAAGATATCAATAAAGGGGATAGGTGGGCATGGAGTACCTGGGAACTATACTATCTTGGCAATTTTGCTGTAAACCTAAAATTGTTCTAAAATAGTTTATTTAAGAAAAATTAGGCCACAGGCCTCCAGGCTTAGGAAGGGAGGGCAGAACACCTCACGCCTACAGACCTGCTCTTCTGGGAATGGGGGCTCCTGCATGTCCAGGGCACTCACAGCCCTGAAGGTGCTGGCCTTCTGAGCACAGATCAGGGAACTTAGCACATAACTCAGGGCTGTGTGAACACTTATTTCCCCTATGTGCTCTTTTCCAATTTATTCTGAAAGTTAGCAAGGCTTGGATTCACCAAGGGAGAAAAGCCTACCAGGAAAATGACAAAAACTCATGTAATGCTAGGAAGCCAACTGGTCAGAATTTCTTAAAAAAAGACCACTCCCTGCCGTTCTCATTTACAAGCTTCTCAAACAGGCTCCTAAACTAGCTTCCAGCTAAGAAAATGTGTTAAAGCATCAATAAAACTGTACTAATAAGCCCTCTGTAACCAAAACCTAATTGAGGCTTATAAAGAGAGAGAACTCCAAGCTCTCTTAAAAGGCCCAGGGAGAGAGGCTGGCCTTCCACCCAGCGGGCTGAGTGGTGCTGCCGTTTGCCCCCTGGCCCCATGGGAAGGGGGAGCGCCAGAGTCCCTAGAAAGTGTGTGTTCTCCAGAGACCCAGTCAAATCATGTCTCCAACCAGTAGTTTTCTCGTACACAAGCGAAGAGCAGTGGAACTTCCATCCTTACCCACCTAAGTGGCAGATGGTGGGAACTGATGAAAATACAATCATGCATGCATAAGGAGGCATCTCTTCCTTCAGGGTTTTGCGATATATAATTTTTTGTAGAATTCTTGCAGAAGTAAATCAAGGCTTTTGATTCTGTATGTGATCCTTGTTTTAGCCAATTACTTAACAAATATTCCTCAATCCATGCATTTGTTACACTCACTTCCTCTGATTATTAATTGTGTAAGATCTTATTTGTAGACCTAAGCCACATGCTCCTTCTTTCCAGGTTCCACACCCTCTTCCTCCTAATCTGACCCCTCTTCCAGTACTCCTGGGAACAACTGAAATACTGAATAAAAATTCTTATCACAAAAACACAACAAAAAGTTTGGTGAAACAAAAATGTCATATTATATAGCATATTTAAATCATCCATGGATGGACAGCCTAGAAACACTGAGAATTTCTGGTGACATCGTCCCTAGGTCATAAGCTCACTGCATTTCCAGGGCTGGCCTGCCCCCACTCAACAAGCTCTGGTCCCTGGAAGTGGCCAGGAAATTCCTCTCATAGCCACCCAACTACAGCCCCATCTTTTCTCTCTGCTGCTGCCATTTTGGCCTTCCTGGCAGAGGCCTCAGCTTTTCACCTCTGGTACCTTCCATAATTCAAATATATAGGGCCTTCCTATTTCCAGTTTTCTTAATGTAAGTTCAGGCAGAGTTGAAAGTATTTATTTAAGAGGTAGAAATTGCTGCTAAAGGCAAGAGGCTAAAGAAAATAGAAAAGGGAAGATTTTCCAGCAAAGTCTTAGAAGAAACAGAAAGGAGCTGGAGTTTGGAGCATGTAGTTGAATTAGAGAAGAAGGGGAAGAGGCAAAGAGAGCTGTCGGGGTAGGGTGGGGAGGGTGTCACGGTGGGTCATGCTCATAGAAGTTTGTTTTTTTATTAATGAAAGGAAAAAGGAGCCCTGCAGGAACTGCCTGTGTCGAGAATTAAGGAAACTAACAGTAAATTAAGGAAGAGCTGATGAGGAGAATAGAATAAAGCACTGCTGGCAGCAGGTGTCGGGATTTCTCCCACCATGATGCGAGCGCCACCAGGACTGACTATAACTGCCAAAAATCCAGAATGGCACCTTCCAGGCATCCTGGGAGGCTTCGTGTTATCATGCAGACTTCCAGTGTTTCCGCAGTTTGTTTAAAGGGGTCCATGACCCAGAAAGTTAAGCCATGCTCTAGACAGTCGTGTAACTTTTTCTGACAGAGAGCTTCTACCCTGGAATGTCTTTCAACCCGAGAAGAGTATGCAATCCTCTCTATCTGGGTTTAAACTAAAAGACATAAAGTACTAGGAGAAAAATGTTTGCATTCTTACAACTTTTCTTCATCATGGGTATTATTTTGGTGTGTTGCCAAGCACCAATCAACTCTGGGTAGTGCCTGCATTCCAAAACAATTCTGCAAGAATATATTATACTATGAACAATAAACTATTATAATGTTTCTTAGTTCCAATATCAGACCTAAAAGAACACCACATCACTTGTTCACTTGATTATTTTCTCATGAACATGGTGTATTTGATTTATGCTCAACTATTTCTACATCTAAAATCATTTGATATTTTGTAATCAAGTTTTAATCTTCCAAACTATATGATTCAGGGAAAATACTTAATCCATCAAAATAACTCCAAAACATATGCTTTTCAAATCACTCCTAAAATGGCATAGAGTTTCCATCATGTTTAGATTGTAAAAGGCTTCGCAATTTATGATCTTTGGCTTAGTTCCAGTTCCCTGCACTGTCAGAGCTATACTAATGCCATCCTCCAAAGTATCTCTGGCAAGATTTCACAGGGATATCTGCAGATTGAGATTAGAGGAATAACCAGTGGATTTATTAACTAATAGCAGGAATAGCGATCAGTCTTGAACTTTGTTCCTAAGTGTCCTTGTAGTTCATTAGAATTCCATCTTTGATTAGGAAATAAGTTAATGGAAAGAGAAAGGAAACTAAAAGTATTAAATGTCCACCAAAAGCCATACTTTTCATATATTATCTCATTTAAATTCAGGAAATTATTTATCATACAGTAAGAAAATCAAGAGTCAGAATTTCATAATTCACCAAGGACACAGCCAGGGATTAGGTCCCAGGTAAGTCTGCTGCTTTAGTTCATACCCTCTCCAACACCTCATTCTGTCGAATCCTACTAATAATTGTTTACTAGAATAACAGCTCCAAAAGTCTATTCTAACTGATATCTACTGGGGAGATGATCTCTCAAATGTATATATACATATAGCTTTGAAATTCACACATATCCCCACTAATAGATGGGATATGTGAAATTAACCCAAGACAGTAATAGTCAGAAATTTTTCTTTCCCTACACCATGGGTAAAAGGAAAGTACAGAAATAAGTTTTTTTTAAATAACTTTCCAGACTTAGATTGAGTCTAGAAATAGAAGTTTGGAAAAAGAAAAAGCATACCTAACAGTACACTAAGTGACTAAAAATAAGAATTATCTCAAAGTAAATTTCCTTGCAAAGATGGCTTTTCCAGTGTAAGTAGGAATTTATTATTCATAATGTTGGGAATAACTGCCCTTGTCTTAGTTCTATCTTTGGAATTGTGCACACACTGTTGAATATAAAACATGTACAGCATGTAATCTTCTAACATAATTCACATCTGAAGAAGCAAAATAAAACCACCCTTTCAGAAATTCCTTTCTGGCATCTTATTTTTTTCTTAAGAAATCTATTCTTAAGTAAATAGAGGGCTTTGCTGCTCAATAGAGTACTTTCTTTTCTCACTTCTATTTAATTATCCCTCTAATTATCTTTACTCTTCTACCACAGAAATGCATACATCTTTATGAATAAAATATTTTTTTAATATGTACTTCCTATTTAATCCTTCCAAATATTTTTCCAGGCGTACTACAAGTGTTTCTCCTTTTCCTTATTCATTTAAATACATTTCTACATCTTGTCTTAGAAAAAATGCAATGATAACAAAAAACAATAAACATAGTTCAAGAGACAGTACTTATAGTTGGTCGGTCAAGACCTCTGAGTTAAACAATTAAAGTTCATCATATGAGCCATGTGACCTCCATAAGTTACTTAAACTCTTTAAAGCTCCATTTTCTCATCCCTGACATGGGGAGTCCAGTACCTTCCATATAGAATCATCTTGAAGAGCACACTAGGCATGTCAAACACATCTGATACGACCTATCAGTCAAATAAAGTTGGAAATCATTACCTTTTAATTTCAGATGGGCAGAGCTCAGTCATCTGAAGACCTGGAAATTCCAGGAAACACAGTCATAGAAGTATTTTTGTGTCATTGTCTACATTGGAATACCATGATTTTTCAGACCTCTCCTGCAGAAATAGTATTTGGGGAAGTCCTGAGGGTTCCTGAGAATGTCGAGATTTTGTGAACAGTTTCACAGCTATATAATGTGAAAATGTAAGGAGACACTGACATTATGGGGAGTATGAGAAATCTCCCCATTTTTCTCTGTCTCTTCACTTGTCTACCTAATTATTTGCTCCTCTCTTTCATCCATCAACAAAATCATATTCACTGAGTGTTAAATTTGATGCTTTAGGAGTAAAAGAGAATTATATGTCTTGGTCCCAACAGTAAAGAGCTTGGAATCTGTGGGAGAGGCAAGAACCATGCAAAAAAAACAATGAGACTGCACTTCAAGAAGGTGGATTCTTCAGTGTGAAACTGGGGGACACTAAGGAGTTCACAGGGAGAAACAATGGTAGGGGAGAAAAATACAAATTATTTATATCGCCTGCCCTCTAGACAGGCTGTCTCTATCTTTCTGAGAGTCAACGAATCCACTGGGGGAAGGGTGATTTGTTTTACTTGGTCCTGGAATTTTATACTTAGGGAGTACTAGAAACACACTCCAGACAATTTTAAGAAAATAGGGAGGATAGGAGAGGCTGCTCCTTAGCTTAACTCCCTGTGCACCAAAGTCAAGGGGAAAGGCAGGTTGGGAGAAAGGCTTTCATTTCTTAACGCTTGCTCAGGGATCCCTAGCCAGGCCCAGCTCCATCCATCCCCTCTGGCCATGGCTCACGCACCCCTTCCCCTTCTGCCCCTTCCAGGAGGAATTCCGCAGGCAGGTCCTCGGTGACTGGCAAATGCCAGACCACTTACATACCTGGAATGGAGTTAAGCTAAGGAGCAGCCTCTCCTATCCTCCCTATTTTCTTAAAATGGTCTGGAGTGTGTTTCTAGTACTCCCTAAGTATAAAATTCCAGGACCAGGAACAGAGGGGACTAGAGAACAGCAGTTTTCTCTGCGCCCACCCCCACCCCCTGTCCCAGATAGACCTGAGCCTCTGAAACATCCATATGTATATACATGGACTAAGGCCAGGTGGGGAATTCTGGAACTCAGAATTTACCTCACAGGACTCACCCAGACTTAAAGGAGAAGGAGATGGATCTCCTGTGTGACATACAAAGCATTGCATAAATAGTGTTAGTTTAGCTAGAAAATAGCCTGTCAGGATTGAAGTAACTCATGTCAGAATACCTTTTCCGCCATCAACAAATATAAATCTTAGAATTTTACTTTTCTCTCAGGTTGTTTTCTAAAATGGCTTTGTGTGCCACAGCGTGGTTACCTGCAGTCCGCCTCACTGGAGCACCTTTTGGAAGCCTGACCAAGCTCTTTACTGCTCTTTTAGTGTCTCCTGGTTTCACATTTTCCACAACAAAAGGTACCTCTGGAAAAGTGGGGAGTGAATGGCATTATTTTGCACAGCTGTGGCAGCAGAAAGACCTAATTTTGGACTTGATAATAACATTTTGTTGTGTTTCTTAATAGAAACTTGTTCTTCATTTGTCCAATTACACCTCTTTTAATAGTTTAAATTCCCATGTAGTCTATAGAATCTGAAAATCACTAACTGCAAGAATTATTCAATGTCAAAAAAAGCAAGGGAAAGATGTTCTGAAAAAATGGGAAGGTAGATGGATAATATGTAAGAAGTTAAGATGCCTTAACTTTTGGTGGAGAATGCAATAACGATGATCAAAATTACCACTTTGATTTCCATAATTACACCCCTTAATTTCACACTCCTTCCCAGCCACCTCCAATGTTGAATCATTTCTGAGCACAAGCAAAGAGATAGCTTATTATTTCTAGTGAACAAAATCTAAATAAGAGGTACAAAGACAGGGAGAGTGATTGACCATAAGCCAGAGAGGATGGCTGAGCCCAAAAAGAAGGAGACTGGTGCTCAGCCCATGTCCTCTAGAGGGTCTTAGTGAATTTTCCAAATAGTTTTGTGGTGTGTCTAATTATAATATGGCACAACTCATGCAAAAAAATCACATGATCCCTACTTAGAGGAGAATATATTTAAGAAAATAAAATGATCCAATCCACACATATATGGGCTATCCAATAAATGTTTAAACTGTTGTATGAGATAACTAAAGAGTAGGCTATAGAAAAGGCCCTTTAAGAGTGGCAGACAAGGGTGGGTTACAAACTAACACAGGAACTAATTCATGAGGCCCTTCCCCAGTTCAGCAGTGAGCAGCGTATGTGTTCTGTCTTCTGAGTAGTTTCTGTGTCTGTGGGCAAGTCAAGGGTTTCTAAGAGGAGCTGTCTCAGTCCTTAGTCTTAGATGGATGCCATGATTCAGTGCTTGATGATTATCCTTTTATTCATTGACACCTGTCATTTATTCTTGAATAACTAGCATGTTCTACTGTCTATGTCAAATGCCAAGATCTTAGTACCTGCCTTCACTGAGCTCCCACTGCTGATAACAGCCAACCTAAAACCCCATATCTGTGTGACTGGGAGGGTCATAGGAACTCAGTGGTTGGAGGGCGCTCATCTGCAAAATCACTTTTATCTAGTCACTTACTAACAGGAATATTGACTCTGTCTCCTGTTTTCCCTTCATCTCCCTGTTTTGTACCATCCTGCCCAAATTCTCCCAACCTCTACCAGTGTGTGTGCATGGAGGGGTGTAAATGGAGACAAAAAGAACCCCTTAGGAGGAATTAGACAGGGACTCTACTAAGTATGATCCCCAATACAGTTATTGACCAATATTTTCTCTCTCTCCATTCAATTTCTATTTTTCTATCTATTTATCATCTCCCCACATATTTAAAAAGCCACAAAAACTTTAAGAAGTCTTTATTTCTAAATAAACAGAGGCTGTCAATCATTCAACAAGTATTTATTGAATGTCTATTATTTGTAAATGTTGAGGTTTCACAGTGATCTCTATTAACTTCTATTTGTTTTTATTTAAACATTGGCTAGGTGGGCACTAATAATCACAAAGTCTGAACTCTGGTCCTGATACCAGCTGTGACAGTAGCTGTGTGGCCTTATACAATTTACTTTATCTCTCTGGGTCTCTTTCTTCTTGTCCAAAATAAAGTGATAATACTCCTATGAGCCGAACTGTGTCCCCCAAATATTCATATGTTGAAGCCCTAATCCCCAGTATCTTGGAATTGTGATTGTGTTTGGAGACAGGGCCATTAAAGAGGTGATTAATTTAAAATGAGGTCATTAAAGTAGGACTTAATCCAAGCTGATGGGTGTCCTTGTAAGGAGAGGAGATTAGGCAGAGAAAAGGCCATGGAGATACAAGAGAAGACGACCACCTGCAAGTCAAGGAGCGAGGCCTCCAGAGACACCAGACCCACCAACACCGTGATCTTGGTGCTGTTTAAGCCCCGCAGCCTGTGGTGTTTATTACAGCGGCTCTAGCCCCTCACACAGACACCTAAGAAACCCTTCAGCTCTACTCTCCTGAGATCATGCCTCCCCTCAAGGCAAGTAAAAATATAAAATGCTCTAAGTAACAATATAAGTGTCTTTTTAAATATATTGTATCTCATCAGTTCTCAGACTGGCTAACACTAGCAAACCAAGTCTGATAAAGGGAACTTAAAAAAATTTTTTTAAAGGTATAGTTGCTTAGTAGTGAGAACTACTTTAAGTGCTCAGATTTGAAAATGTTTGTTTCTCCATAAGCAACAATGTTAAATGGTCCCTGAAATTTAACATGAATACATTTCTGGGACTGAAGTTCAGCAGAGCGGCCGCTTTCTCTTAGACCCCCTGCGAGCAGCTGAAGGAGCAGAAAGCATTGGGATATCACAGCCGCAGCGAACACTGCGCAGGGCAGGGCCCCCGGGGCCTCCAGGCATGTCCACCTGCCCTGAAGAAAACATAAACCATATCGAGTTGAGGTGTTTGCTGTTTTTAGGGGGGGATGCGATCGGGGTTTTTTCACATCAGATTTGTCTCCCTTTCCATATTTCTCAGTGGTTCTGCGGATATCGCCTCAGGACTCTAAACTTAAATGATAACCTGAATTGTTATATTGTGTGTCAACTTGCAGATTTCTGAATGTTTGGGCTCACTGGGTTTGACGGGCTGACAAACTTGAAACAAAGGTGAAATAACTAACTGTAGGACAAAGGCCTATAAATTTTCAGGAAGGGGAGGGTGGCCTGGGTGAGGGTTATGGGGGTGACAGTTTTCTTTTATTAACTGCTAGACAGGAAATGAGGCTTAAAGTATTGAAGGGATGATGAAGGAGAGGGGAAAGAGGGATCAGGTAAATGGACTGAAAAAACACCGCAGCAAAGGTTACAGGGTGTGTACTGAGACATTGGTTTTAGCAACTGATTCTGTTACACAGAAACAGGAGTCAGTAATCTGGGATCCTCCAGTCATAACTCGTAAATATCTTAATTGGTATTCTATCTCAAGCACAACTATCAGAAAACATGTTTATATTCTCACTCTTCACATCTATATTCATATCTTTGAAGCATCCTGGACAAATGACCTTGGTAAATTTATTACTTGGTGATCATTCGTGAAAGCCATTACTTTATGATTCCTTTGTTTTAGGCCTTCCTAAATGTCTACTATCCCAAGAGAGCAATAACTGCAGGAAGATATCAGTAGCAATGCTGTAACATTTAGCAGTGTTTGCAGGCCATCGTGATTGTATGTCACAAAGGCAAGACTCAGGGATTTTAGGAGAAAAGGTGTTAAAAAAGGAACTGAGGGTTTGCTCTATCAGCTGGTCATTTAAAAACTTCCACGGGACTGGTGAAATACTTCATTTAATTTCCCCATAATCCATTCCCTCTCCTGCCCATCACACCTTTAATAACTCTACGTCATATGCTCATTAATCTTTCTACTTCTACATCATAGTTTTACAATTTAATATTAGAGCCAGTCATCTTGTTAGTCTGATTTATTGTTTTCCTCTTTCAAAAAGTCCACACTCCTTTTCTATGTACTATAAATAACAAAGCGTGGCTACGGATTGAATAACGCAGCTGTAATTCAGATTTGGGATTTAGCTGCCATTCCTAAAGCCTGAAGCCGCACCCCTGGGGAGCACAACGTCAGTAGAGGCTGGTGATTGAATTACAACCCTGCAGTCAGTCAAGGACGCTATGCTATTCAAAGTATTTCTAACAAATGACAAGTTATTAATGCTTTGAAATGAAAGTCAGAACTATAGTAGATCAGATGTTAGTTAATGAGGAGGGCTACTTTTTCTTATTTAATGAAGTAGGAGCATTTTTTCTATTTCTTAAAGAAATAAATCATAAGGAATAAAAATGAGAAAGCTTGTAAATAATCAAGCTTTATTGTTATTATTATTTATAATATTGCACAAGATTCTGTGCAAAACACATTTATTTTGGGGAAACTAAAAAGAAGGAAGGGAAGAGAGAAAATAAGGAATCAGGGAGAGAGGGGGTAGGGAGATGACTTGAATGCTATCCTAAAGTTCCAGTAATTTTATAATTGCATTTCATAATTTTAGACACTATTGAACAGCTATGGATGTGAACACTTGGCAAATGACAAAGTAAAATCGAGCAGTTTTAAGATGTCAAGTCATTTAAAGCCATATAGCTTCATTATTAAGGACTCAGAAAAATAGGCCATAGTTACAGACTACTATAAAATGCTAAGGAGATCACAAAACCTATTTTTGAACACTTCTTACTTAAAGACAAAACGCTCCACTTTAATTTCTCAAACATTAAGATTTGGGGTGATAAATGTTATTAGAAAAGATTATGTCAGAAATACAACACTATCTGCTTCTATCTGCAGTAAAAGACCCTTATAACTGAATAATTCATCTGAAAAAGTATCCTTACCTTTGGACAGGGGTCCTTAATCATGGGCCTTTGGAGAATCTGATGAAAACTATAGAACTTGCCACAGAAAAAAATGACATCAGCAAACACCCTGCCTCCTTCTCTCTCTTTCTCTCTTTCACACGCATACACAGTTTTGTGCATTTCAGGGGATTCACAGCCTGTGGATAGGAACCCTTACCAGTGGGGTATACTGTAATTTTAGGAGGAAACAAACCTTTCTCTAATTTTTACATAGATTACATGGAATTTTGATCAATTCACAAAATATTTAATGCTTGATTTGCAGACTGGAATCAAATTCAATTCCATAGGGAGCTAAATTTGTTAAGTGTTTATTATGTTCTAGAAAATCTACTTATCTCATTTCAGAGGACTGCAATGCTTGATACCAGGCCTGCTGTTTGATGCTGCTTTTAATCAGTGCTATGAAAGCATTCTTGAGGGGAAAGAGTAGTATAATAATCTAAGAATCAATGTCTTTTTATTGCCAGCATTCTAGTGAAGTAAACCCAAGGGATAATTATTGCTATGATATTCTTAATGAAACAATAGATGTAACTGAAAATATTCTCTGAGTCCCACTTTGTCATCAGAAAATAAGCATACTTATAACTCAATCTAACAATGTAAGTACTTTGGATAATGAGTCTAATATTGTATAGCGCACATTATAAGTTTATTAACTCATACTTACATGCCCAGGGGCAGAAAAGAAAGGCAGGGGAAGCCATATGTTTCCTTAATGAACTTTGCGTGTCCCCCAGTGGTCACTCTTTCTTTCTCTGGTCCAAAACTTTCCAAGCGTTGGTGAATATATCTCATCGTATCTTTAGTCTTTTGTTTCATTACTCTTTTCAACATACATGTGCGTGTACAGATATAAAGGAACTGAACACGGTACACGCTGAAGTCAGTTCTTTCTGTGGCCTCAGTTAAGGAACATGAGAAGCAGCCCAAGAGCCAAAAGAAGCATGGGTGTGACCAGGTGGCCAGTCAGAGTCGTTTCCTGCATTATTCAAGGACTTGGGAGACATGCAGTGACAGAAGCCCTTGATGGTTTTCCTCCGCTATCAGTCAGAGGGCAGCAGAGCCCAGGGGTTACTTCACCGACTTTCTCTTCTCCACCTTCATCAGAGTCATTTAAGTTTCATTCAAGATGGGGGTGATTTTTAATGGCAACTAACTCTGCCACACCAACTATTACAGTGAATTGAGAGTTCTCAGTTTAAAATCGACTAGAAAACACTTCATTCCTGTGGCAAGAATGTCCCCACCCAGTAAATATCAAAGATACTCTGCACTCAGCTTGAGCAAGCCACGTTAATGCCTCTACATTTTGCCTGATACTAAAGCCTCTGAGACTTCCAGTCTGAGTATGAAAATAACCTAAAGTCATTCTCCTGCCTTTCAACAGTTGAAACCCACCCTGTACAAAAAAAAAAAATCAAAAAAACTGCACATGAAAAAAATCAAGTAAGAATGCAGGCAGTAACTGGGGTATTGTGTTCTTGATTCTATGATCCAAGGAAATGACCCACATTTGCTGTCTTTATGAATGTGCATGCCCTGTTGAGAATCAAAGCATCAGGATGGTGTCTAAAATCTACGAGGCTTCAACTGTTTTGAGTTATTACACGCTTCATGTTCCTTGGAACTTTGTGGGAATTCTTTGATACCTATATTTAAAGAGCACAGATCACAATGTTTTCTTCAAAGTGATTCTTTTCTCTCAGAATTGCCTTTTGTCATTCTATTGGATTTAGTCTAAGTTCTCACTTTGAAACTATCAGACACATAGGGACATGGACTGTCTCTAGGCAAACTCCGAGAAGCATCCATGTTCTATTAGGAGACACAGAGTCAGCTGTATCCCACATTTACTAAGGGCCTACTCTATGTAAAGCCCCACATACAGCATTTTTGTGTATGTTTTCTTATTAAAGCTTCACAAATTTTGGAAGTAGCCATATAAATTTCATTACAGATATATAGAAATTCAAAAAGGAAGTAGAAAGTTTTGCATTGGTTTGCAAATAGGAAAGAGCTTATAAGAACTCTTCCATACTCTCTATGGAAGAGTTTATCCTGTTAACTACACTATTTCCTCCTGTATTCTGGAACAGTCCAACTAGAAAATTAAACCCAGAGACATTTTCACCTGAAATCATAGTTTGATGTTGGATTGCTCTAACTTTATTTGGCTTCCAGATTGCATTCTAGACTTTTCTAGCAACATGGAAACCCCTCCAAGTATTGCACAAATGAAAATGCTAATTAAAATATAAAATCATGATTTTGGTGCATGGATATGTTGGCCAGAGAGTAAGGGAATTCCTCAGATGTCAGAAACGATGAGAAAGCACAAATCCTCAGGGGAGTAAATGCTAGAGCCAGATTTTGCCTGGAAGATACATGCCGATCATTACTGCTCTGAGCAGAGCAGGCTTCAGGTCATAGACACCAACTTAAAAGCCAGAACCTCTAGGGAATAGTTCTTCAGTGGGTGAAGTAAAATAAAACTCACCCCATGGAGGGAGACAATGCCAATATATGCCTTCCTCTGCCTCTCCGCTGGGAATTCCTAACTTCAAGCCACACTCACTGAGGACTGATATAGGGGCCTGAATTTATACCGCCTACATGGTCAAAAAGCAAATAAAAAATCCTTAAACCAAATATGTAGTTTAAGATGGTCTCAGGTAATAGCGCCCTCATGTGCCCAACAGAGGCAAAAGAAAGTTTACCCTGGAGGAATACACTAAAAATAGGCTGCCTAAAGGTCAGGCTCAAAGGGCTCTCACGATGGGCGAGCATTATAAACACATTATAACACATGATAAGGTGACCAACACCTGAAGGACACAAGTACAATCCTGGAGTCAGTCGACATATATAGAACATGACACCCATCAGCTGGAAAATACACAATCTTTTCAAGCACACAGAAAACATTTATGAAAATTAAACAAGGAATGGGTCCAAGAATTCTCAACAAATTTTAAAGATTCTATGATGACCACATTTTATGACAACCCATTAAGTGAGAAATTAAGAAAATAATAATTAAAAACACACTTGTATTAGGAAATTGAAACATACTTCTAAATAATGCATAGATCCCAGGAATGTTTAAGTACTCAAAAGTGAATGATCAAGAAAAATACTTCTTATGAAATTTGTCAGAGGCATCAACAAATAATACCTGGCAAGAAACTTAAAGCCCTAAATTTTTGTATTAAAAAAGAAAGAAAGTTGAAAATAACTGACCTAGGCATTCCAAATTAAAAAGCTAGAAAACAGTAAACCCAAGGAAAATAGAAGAAAGGGAATAAATATAGGAACATACATTAATGAAATGTAAAACAGTGACACATTAGAGGACATCAGCAGAACCAAAACTTGGCCTTTTTGTTAAATCTAGTGAAATGGGTACATATCTTGCAGGATTTATCAAGAACAAAATAGACAAGGTACAAATAAATAATATTAAGAACTAAAAAGATTACAACTATATGTTTGCAGCATAGGTTAAAAAGATAGTAAGAAACTATTATGAACAACTTTTGTCAATTTGTAAAGATTAAACAAGTGTTAGGCCATAAAGTAAAAATTAAAAACATATTTCAAAGAAATCATACCAAACAGACTACCTAAAATACAGGTGAAATGGAAACATTCTTTAAAAATATATAAATTAACATACTAATTACAAAAGAATAGAAATCTTGATTTGTTTTCTATAAATTAAAGAAATATAATCCATAGTTATAAATTTTGGCACACAAAAGAAAACACCAGGATCAGATGACTTTAAATATGATTTCTAACAAATGTTGAAAGAACAGGACATTTCCATTTTTACAAACTCTTTTAGGGAACAGAAAAGTAGGAAACGTTTCTCTATTTTAGGAAACTGGTAGAGCACTGCTACCAAAATCAAAGACAGAACAGGAAAGTAAAAGTACAGGCCTAGCATGAACATAAACTCAAAATAAACAAAATATCTGCACACCAAACCCAGAAATGTATATAAAACATATGCTGATCTCAGTACATGTATTAAATAATTTTTTAAAAATTTAACAAAAACTCCCAGTAAATTAAAAATAAAATATAACTTCCTTAACCTACAGCAAACTTATGGTAAAAGATCTGAAACAATTTTCAAATCAAGAATATGAGATTATTGGCTACCACCACTTCTATTTCCCTTGTGTTAGAGATCATAGCCAGATAAATAATGCAAGAAAAAAAATTGTTTTTTAGCATTAAAAAGAAATAAAACTGACAAAATTTACAAGTGACAGTAGTATACACAGAAAAAACAAAAAAGTATGCAATGATTTTTTTTAAATTAATAGGAGAGTTTAAAGAGGTTTCTGACAAATTGATTTTTAAAAATCAATTCAATTAACAAGCTATTAGAAAATATTTTAAAACAATATTCCCATAATCCATACTTATATAAATATTATTTAAAATAATATCTAATATTATCAAATACTCAGGTATCAATCTAACAAATATGTAAAAGACCTTTGGTGGAAAACTATGCAACCTCATTGAAAGAAATTAAAGAAGACTTCTCTAGTACTGTATATTACTGTTACATAGCAAACCACCAAACTTAGGATCTAAAACAACAATCATTTCATTTTGACTTAATTCCAATCTGTCAGGAATTCAGAAAAGGAAGAAAGGGTGTCTCTGCCTCATAATATCTATAGCCTTGGCTGGGAAGAGTTGAAGGCTGGGAGTGACCCTATAGTTGGAAATTGGAATCATCTGAGGATTTGTTCATTCACATGCTTGGCCCCTGGGATGGGAAAACCTGCAGCTGGATAGCTAATGGGAGCACGTACACGTGGTTTCTCAATGCACTTGACTTCTTGCAGGCTGGTAGACTCATGGGACAATGTCTTGTTCATCCACTGGAAGGCTCAATTTTATAAAACTATCAATTCTCTCTATATTGCTTTATGGATTCAATGCAATCACAATCAAAATAATAATAAGCAGTGTATGTGTTTGTATGTGTGTGTGTATAACTCAAGCTCATGCTGAAATTCATATAGATATGAAAAAACTCAAGACACTCATGAGAAAGTAAAGGAGAGTGGAAAGAATCACTCTACTAAATATGAAGGCTCACAAAATTAAAGCAAACATGAGAGCGTTGAATTATCCCACGGAAAAACTTGCAGGTCAGTGGAACACAAATGAGAACACAGTAAGAGAACCAGGAATTTGATTTCCATAGGGAAAAAATGCACACTGCAGATCAGCTGGGAAAGAACTGACTTTTTAATAAATGATGCTGGGAAAATAGCTGACTGTATGGAAAATTTGAAAATAGGACTCTATCACTTACATCATACCAAAAACTTCAGGAAAATGAAAAGTGTATTTATGAAATGCAAATGATAACAATTTTAGAAGATAATAGACCATAATTTAGAAGATAATTTTAGTTTAAAGATAAAGGATTCTAGAAGATGTTTTCATGGTATCATAGAATTTCTTAAGATACCAAAATCACCAATATAAGGGAAGGATTGACAAATGGGGTAACATTAAAACCAAAAAAGTAGTTCATAAGACACTTGAAGGGAAATTTTTTAAAAGTCAGAGAGAGGGAAAAGATATTTCCAATTTACATTAACAAGAAAGAACATTCAGAATAATGAAGAACTTCTACAAATCATTAATAAAAAAGACAGTCCAAACAATAAAAGAATCAGCAAAGGACTTAAAAAGGTACTTCGAAAAAAGGAAATTGAAATGTCCAACAAACATCTGAAATGGCTTTCGCCTCACTGTGTAATCAAGAAATAGAAATTAAAAACAGATTGAGATGTTACTTCAAACTCATGAGATCAGCAAAAATTAAGAACTCTGACCATACAACGTATTGGCAAGAATACGTAACAGTGAAGACACTAATAGGCTATTAATAGAGGATAAATAGTTACAAACACTGAAAAAACCTGGGATTATGTAGGAAAACTGAACTTGCATACATACCTTATGAGCCTGCAATTCTCCTGATAGGTTTTACCATAAGACATGCATGAAGAGGTTCAGTGCATCACTCTTAGAGATAAAAAAAGGAAAAAGGAACCCAAAAGTAGAGTGAATAAATTATAGTATCATCATAAAATGAAATATTACATAGCAATGAAAATGAACAAACTGTAGTTATATGCATTAATATGAGTGATACCAACATAACACTGAGTGGAAAAAAAGACTCACAGAAGGATATATGAACTATACAGTAGAATTCCATTTATTTAAAGTACAAAATGAAGCATTGCTTAGGGATTATATATATATATATGTTAAAACTAAAGAAAAGCAAGGGAATGATTCAGTCAAAATTCAGGCTAGTATTCCCTTTGATGGAAGGGAGGAAAATGAGATCAAAGAGGCACATAAAAGGTTTTAAATGGACTGACAATACTGTATTTCTTAAGCTAAGTGATGGGCAAATGAGTGTTCATGTTAGTAATCTTCAGACTGTACATATATCTTATGTATATGAATGACCTACTGCACAATAGAAATATAAAATTACATTATATACTACAGTAACTATAAAGCTATTATCTGGTCCTATGGCCACACAGAAGAGACCCCAAAGAGTAAACCCTGCAATTCCATAGTTAGAAAACTATTTGTAAGCATAGCCCATAGAGATGTACTTCAATGACTCTGACAAAGTAGGAGAGCTATTTCCAGATGATAGAAATTTCAGCAAAAAGATTATACACACACACATTCATATATATATATACATTATATACAGATATATTTGTTTTTTCTAACTTGCAGTTGTCTATGAAACCCCTACCATTCATGAGCATGTGCAGAGCACAAGGACAGAGCCCAGAGACAGTCAGGGGTCTGAGAAAGGTTGAATACAGCATGATGAAGGAGAGAGGTCTACCTTTATATCCCAGCCTTATGTGAGCAAATTAGAAACAGCAGTTGTATTCATTGTAGACATAAAGCTAGTGATGAGACTGTAAAAGTCTCAGTTCTGAGCAATTGCAGCAGTGACGGTGAGAATTGCCACAAATTGGATATTCTTCTCATTACAAGGATGTGACTGATCAAACAGATGCAGAGCATCATGGGACCCTAAAGACCAGAAATGATGCAGATCAAGATGATGAAAGAAAAGGGTGGTTTGAACAAAGCCCAGGCATATACCATTCCTTTAACCACACCTGGCTAAGGGCTATGCTCGCGGCCTAGGTATTAGAAACAATACCAGATACAGTGAATGTCCGTGTTGCTTTATTAGATATATTTTTGTTGTAAGTGAGTGTTTAGCTGTTTTGTACACTGCAGAGCTTGCTCAGCAGGAAGGGTTCAATCATTTTCAATCCCCTTTGTCATACTCATAAATTTCCAAGTAAAGAAACCCCTTCAGTGATTTCCACAGAGGTACTAACACAGGCTGGATCCAGTCGAGGGCTGTGGTTAGAATTCTGGATGAGGACTAAAGCAGCAGCCTTCCAGGAGCCATGCCTGACCAAACTCCTTCCTACCCCAGCAGAGTTGCACATGGTTACCTTCACAATGTTTTTAATAGTCTCTCTCCCCAGGTAACTAATTATCTTCTTTTGGCTGCACTTCCTGCTTCTCTAACTAATGACCTCTAACATCGGACAAATTCAAAATTTTGAAAGTTATCTAACTATTTAACTCAGTCCTAGATTTTTTTAGAGAAACAGAAACTTCCAGATGTAGAGAATTTATTTAAGTTACATGTCATTCTTCTAAACTGACACACAGCCAATTCACAATTATCCCCACTAACGGACACTAAGTACAGCAGGCACAACCTAATTCCATTGAGGATCAAGAAAATTTGTTTGCTTTCTCCTTTATCAAACTTTCATCTGAGTTACTAGCCAGTATCTGAAAGAACTGGTTCAGGTTTTATCCTTTTATTTATCTTACTATTCCTCTGGTAAGATAACTAGTAAGTCTTCAGAGTCAGGCAATAGGGGGCGATCCACGAGGAGAAGAAAATCATGTAAGCCCTTAACTGGATAATCACCCCTGAGTCAAAGCTGGACCTGTTTTCTCCTTGGTTTTTAGGTTAATTCAGAAACCGCATATTTACACTCTGGACATTATACCTGGGGTGACCAGATGTCCCACCACCACTATTCCATCAACAATATATCTATCAACATGGTCTTCATTTTATACTTAGTCTCAACTTGTTTTTCTTTTTCCTGTCCATTACCAGCTAGCCTTCTTTTTTCCTCCTTGTCCTGAATTCTTTACTATTGTAGGAAACATGTAAACTGCACAGGAGTAAGTGTGGGCCCCAAAGATTAGTTGAAGGCCCTCAGAAATGGGGAGTAACCCCCACCCCGATTCCTTTCCACATCCCTTGACAGGTCCCGTCATTCTTCCCACTTCCCGGCTGGCGCTAAGGAGGGTAATGAACTTCTGCTGTGCACTAGCCACATGCCACACATTGGTGGCTGCCCTAAATCCACCCCACATTCAATCTTGCCTTCAGCTATATGCAATACTGGCTCATTAAGCCTGTTTTACAGAGGCCTCTAAGGGATTACGTTTTATTCTGCTACTGAGTAGCAGAGGCAAGATAGAGATCAAAGCTTTTATTGTTTCTACCACAAAAATCTACCAGGCACAAGATACCTCTATTGTGTTCTCACTAAATTTCAATTTATAATTTGGTCAATGTCTTGTGTTTCCCACATTAATTCTGGTGTTTACAGAGGAAATTAACAAATTGGAGAACATTAAGTTTTTAATTTTGAAATTAAATAGATGGAAATTACAGTTTGAAGATTTTAATGGATACTAGAGTCAATCTGGTTTCATTTAAAATATTTCAAGGGAATTTCAGAGAAATGTAAAGATCAAAGATTTCATGTATTTACTTTGGGCCAAGGATGGCAGCTTGTTGTAGCTCTGTTCCCTCCAAAAATTCTACTAGAGTGATGGCAAAGGGATATTCTTTTTAAGCCATTAACCCATAGGACCAAGGGCCTAGGAGACAAGATAGAAGCAACACCATTCTGGACAGTAGAAGGCAACAAATGAGTGCAACAGGCTCAGCAGACCCAGTAAAGCTAACTGCTAAGTCACCAGTAGGGAAAGCCACAGAGAAATAATATGTATGCCTTAGAATCTCCAGGAGGTTCTAGAACTGTCAGAACACAGGACATTTGGAAATAGGGGTGGTGGTAGAGCTAATAAAAGGAGTTATCAGTTGTTAGTCCCCATGAGATTTCTAAATACTTATTTTGACAAGAAGATCCTTGCCACTGAAGAAAAAAAAGTGTTTATACTCCAGAGAAGGCAGAACAGAGCTCTCTGAGCTGAAGGACATCAGGCTCAGTCAGTGATGAGAATAACCTGAAATTAAATGGTTTAAGTAAAAGTATTATGAGCCTCTGCTCTCCAGCTCTGTTTCCACATTTGCCTCCCAGAAACATGGACTACTTCCTCCAATAAGATATAAGGTCTTTCTCTAGGAAATCTGGATATCCCAAAGAAATAGGCCCATAGATATTGACACCGGACCTTCCCAATGAAACAACCCAGACATATCACTGTGCTCTTCAGCCCACAGTTGGCTTCAGCACACAAACAGAATTTGCAGTTAGCTCTGCAGCATCTGACCCATAAACATGAATGAAGACATGACTCTCCAATATTTGAGGAAAGCATCTAATATGAAAAGAGGAGATCCAAATAAATATTTAAAAATCACACGAGATAAAAAATGCAAGGAAATTTCATGAAAGTTATTGCTAATATTCTCAGAAAGAGAAGATATTGCATCCATTAAATAGGAATAGTAAAATGTAAAAAAAAACAAAGAATATTAAAAATGTCAAAGGAATTAGAAGACAGTGTATGTAAAAAAAAAATTCAGGGGAAAAGGTTGGAAACTTAAGTTGACAAAAATCACAGAAAGAAGAGGAAAAAAGACAAAGACAGTATCATAGGGTCAAAATGATAAGAAATTAGAAGCTCGTTCTAGGACACAGAGGCTATAGACCACACCCACTAAGGCTCCTTTGAGGTTACATCACAAGGCAACCTCTCCCTCTCCCCTGTCATACTTCCTTCCCTTCCCACCATAGGTGTGGATCCCAGGAGTGTTCCCTGATAAACTTCCCCACATTAATCTCCATCTCAGAGTCTGCTTTCTGGACACCCAACTGTGTGAATTTCAGAACGCCTGAAATTCAGAAGAAGGGCAAAAGGAAGAATGGAAAGGAAAGAGGAAGGAAGGAAGGAAGGAAGGAGGGAGGGAGGGAGGGAGGGAGGGAACAAGGAAGGAGGGAAGGAAGGAAGGAGGAAAGAAGGGAAGGAAGGAGGGAAAAAGAATCCTAAAAGCTCTCTAGGATGGAGGGAAAGCAAGGTGGACAGGTTTCATAAAAAGGACCAAGTATAAAATGCCTTTGGCTTTCAATAGTAATACTGAGAAGTAAGAGATATTGAAGAAAATTTTTAAATTGAGAGAGAAAAAAACCCTGAAATTTTATACCCAGCCAAATTCTAAATAAGGTGTGAGTATAGAATAGAACATACCTTATCTCATAAAATTTACCAGTCATGGACTTTTTCTCAAGAAAAACTTCAACATGTACATAAGTAATATGAAGGAGTAAACAAAAAAAAGAGGAAAATATAGAATCCAGAAAATGGAGATTCCAACTCAGGAAAGTGGCAAAGAGAATCCTCAGGACAATAGGATGATGGTAAAGGAGACCCCATGATAGCTGAGTGGAGAAAAGCCTAGAGAGCAATCAAACCCCACAGGGCAGGTCATGAGACTTCAGAGATTTATGCAGTCAGATAAAGGAGAGACTGTCAGGTATGTTTGAATCAATCCAAGGAAATTTACACAGCTAGATGAGTTTTGGGATAAATTAGTGTGGCCTGTTCAACAGCTGGTGTTGGCAAAACTGGACAGCTACATGTAAAGGAATGAAACTGGATTACTGTCTAACTCCATACACAAAAGTAAACTCAAAATGGATCAAAGACATGAATGTAAGTCATGAAACCATAAAACTCTTAGAGGAAAACATAGGCAAAACTCTCTTGAATATACATATGAGCAACTTTTTCATGAACACAACTCCTCAGGAAAGGGAAACAAAAGCAAAAATGAATAGGTGGGACTATAACAAACTAAAAAGCTCTGTACAGCAAAGGACACCATCAATAGAACAAAAAGGCATCCTATAGTGTGGGAGAATACACTCATAAATGACATATCCGATAAGGGGTTGACATCCAAAATATATAAAGAGCTCACACACCTCAACAAACAAAAAGCAAATAATACAATTAAAAATGGGCAGAGGATCTGAACAGACACTTCTCCAAAGAAGAAATTCAGATGGCCAACAGGCACATGAAAAGATGCTCCACATCGCTAATCATCAGAAAAATGCAAATTAAAACCACAATGAGATATCACCTCATACCAGTTAGGATGACCAACATCCAAAAGACAAACAACAATGAATGCTGGTGAGGATGTGGAGAAAGGGGAACCCTCCTACACTGCTGGTGGGAATGTAAATTAGTTCAGCCATTGTGGAAAGCAGTATGAAGGTTCCTCAAAAAACTAAAAATAGAAATACCATTTGACTCAGGAATTCCACTCCTAGGAATTTACCCTAAGAATGCAGCAGCCCAATTTGAAAAAGACATATGCACCCCTATGTTTATCGCAGCACTATTTACAATAGCCAAGAAATGAAAGCAACCTAAGTGTCCATTAGTAGATGAACGGATAAAGAAGAGGTGGTACATGCACACAATGAAAGATTATTCAGCCATAAGAAGAAAACAAATCCTACCATTTGCAACAACACAGATGGAGCTAGAGGGTATTATGCTCAGTGAAATAAGCCAGGCAGAGAAAGACAAGTATCAAATGATTTCACTCATCTGTTGAGTATAAGAACAAAGCAAAAACTGAAGGAAGAAAACAGCAGCAGACTCACGGAACCCAAGAATGGACTAACAGTTACTAAAGGGAAAGGGACTGGGGAGGATGGGTGGGAAGGGAGGGATAAGGGGAATAAGGGACATTATGATTAGCACACATAACTTAGGGGGTGGCACAGGGAAGGCAGTATAGCACAGATAGCATCTTACTACACTTATGATCAGTGACTGTAATGGGGTATGTGGTGGGGACTTGATAATGGGGGAAATCTAGTAACCACAGAGTTGCTTATGTGGTTGAATATTAATGATACAAAAATAAAAAAATTAGTGGTATGCATATGGAAAACTAAGCAATGAAGATTTTTTAAAAGACTACTTACAACTTCCAAGAAAACCAAAGATTAAGTGGAAATTAACAAAATCTTGCATAGCTTTCAATTGTGTTGAGATAATAAAAATGTAAATAAAGATATTTATTGAGAGATCTAATTTAACCAAAACTGGAACTAACTACAGAGGGAGGACAAAGGGACAGCAAGTGTGTGTGTGTGTGTGTGTGTGTGTGTGTGTGTGTGTGTGTGTGTGTGTTAGGAGTTGGGGGGGGGGGCATGAAAATCCAAACCCTCATTTTTCATAATGGAAAGGTAGTAGAAATGTCTAAAATCAGAAAATCAAGTAAGAATACTACAGTATGGTATACAGAAATACAAAAATGCAGACAAAAAAAATCAATTATAAGATGAAAGTGATTGCTCCCTAAGAACAGGAACTGATGTATGTGGGAGAGATGGGGGTGCTCATTAGTAAAAGTAAAAACTAAACTTGAAAAAAAGAAGAAATTTTGGCTTTGGATTTGTTAGCTTTATTCTACCCAGGAAACTACCATGTCACCAAAGATTTAATTTGAGTGCCTTGATTTGGGGTTTGTATTAGTAGGATTGTAGAGGTGAGTTCATTCTTTTGGGGATTTTTACTAGCTGAATGAAAATGACAAAAAGGAATCATTTCCAAATAAGTTTTTAAGGTAAAATGCTTCTTTGATGTCTATCATTATAGTTCCCCAAATCTCACCAGGCCAAATAGTTTGCAGGTATACATTCTGAGGCACAATATGCTGTTTTTGATACCTATAATGTAGTTAAGTTACAGTAATTTTCAATCAGAAAAAAAAACCTGACCATTTATGGTTTTGGAATTAGTTCCACAGTAAAAAGAAAACACTCTTTGCAAAGGAAACCTGATCTGCACGCTCACCTCCTGAACACAGGAGAAAATGAAAGCCGCTTTTAGGTAAAATCCCATGGGCTCACTTGCGTGGCTTTGGGGGTGACAGTAGGGCACTGAGGCAGAAGGGGCATGCCAAAGGGAAACCCCCACCTCCTCCCCAACTCTACACAACTGGCTCCCTCCCTCCCCCCACCTCAGGACAAAGGATATGGTGATTCAGCACCTGAGGCAGATGGACCTGGTGGAAATCCTCCTGGGTAGGGGGGGCGTGGCCTCAGCTTGTTGACCTCATGTGTGAAGAAACCCAATTGAGGCACTGCCAGGACTCACCAAATGCCCCATCGCTTAGCACCAGTGCTAAGCATGCTGTCTGGCACACTAAAGATGCTCAGTAAAAATCTATGGCAGGAAATAGCAGGTGAAAAAAAAGAGCTAGGCCACCTTTTAGAGACTTAAGAACAGAAGTTGGTGGACAATTCAAAGTTGATTTTCTAAAATCTGCAACCATTGAGGAAGCAAGTTCTGCTCTAATGTCAAGAGCAGCAGTTTTTCTTCCGTAAAGGTGGAATGACCTAGGAAAACAAGGGCTCCTCAAAGTATAGAAAGTGATTAGAGCTTAGATAACCAGCTCATGGAAGAGTGACAGGTGGGACTGGAAGCCCAGGTGAGGAGAAGCTTAGCTGGATCCAAGGCGCCAAGAGCGCCATCAGCAAGGACAGCACGCTCCTGAGTGCCATGGGCACTGGAGGGCTGGGTGCCGAGAAGCAGCGGCCAGCGTTTGTGAGTGTGTTTACTGACTGACTGTGTCAAAGAGCTTTAGTTGTGTTTGTGCATTTAATCACCACACAGCGGCCATATGTTGCATAACCCCAAGGGCCGCCGTTCATATCTGGACGTGCCTGGACTGCTCCCAGCACATCCTGCGGGCTGCCTGCAGGGGATTTGGGGGTGGCTCTTTGGCCCTGGAAAGGTCACCGCTCCTGACCAAGGAGTTGGGTCTCTGGCAACCAGCAGTCCCTAAGGGTTATGTACTGCGACGTGAGTGCCGTACTCTGGAGCTCTCCCACATGAGGGAGATGGTTTTATTGGCCTCCTTTTACAGTGAAGATACGAAGGCACAAAGACAGTGAGTGACTTGCTCTAGGCCACCCAGCTAGTAAGTGGTGGTGCTTGTATCCTAATGCAGGCAGTCCCACTCCTATTACACCTGTGTTTTAAGAACCACCCATCATCCTTAAAAAAAAAGCAGAGTGGGAAGGGAGAAAAGTAATGGTAATCAGAGTAACAGAATGGAAAAACAAAGAAAGGAAAGGAAATGGAGGAAAAGGGTGGGGTGGGGCCCAGGCCCATCCCACCACCCGAGCAGCCAGATGAGAAGCGCATCATGCTAGAGCAAAGGAACAGGTGAAATACCGGGGCATCAGCGGACCACACAAGCACATCCAAATCTGGACACCGACTGTGGATGTGGGTCCACAGATCACACTGGAGAGATAATTTTCTTCATAAGGAATTGATTTCCCCTCCTGTGACTGCTGTTCTTTCTCAGGATAAGAACTTCATGGAGGAGAAATTTGTCAGGAAGCACCTTCTCATGTAGTGAAAGTGGGGTTCGGTTTCTTCGTTTTTAAGGGACAGAATGGCCGTCAGAGACCCTGCCTCACGGGTGGGTGCAGTGCCTGTAGACACGGCAGCCCTCTGCCCTCCATCTCAGCTTTGTGGTCTGCTGCTTCAAGGAAGGCCCGCACACCTGCAGGCCCGGAATGTGATACGATGTTCTGGTGAGGGGAGGGGTAGGAGTAGGAAATGGGGATCTAACAATCTGAAAGAGATAGTTTAGGTCATAGACCTTCAAGTGAGGATGCAACTGAAAGGTCCCCAAAGTGCTCAACCTGCCTGTCACACACACCTCATCCTGCAGGAAGGCCCCTGCCAGGATTATTAAATGGCTTTGCCTGTGCTCTTTGCTTCTGTGGCAGAAACATTAATTGCTTTGTAAACTAAGAAATACAGCTCATATTCCTTCATGTCTAAATAATTCTGCATGTTCTGAACAATACCTATTTCTATATAGCAGTGCACAATTTCAGTGACACGCCTGGACTGTGGGTGTGGGCAAGCTCCTCTCCCGCACCCCATCCGGCCACCCTGAGCACATAGATGAGAAGTGCATCATGCCAGAGCAAAGGAACGAGTGAAATATCAGTGCAATCAGCACATCGCATAAGCACTTCTAAATTTGGAAACATTTAATGGTGTATTTCTCATGCTCACAAACCTTTTTTGGTTCAAGATATGTGAGTATCCTATAACAAAATCTGTGTCCTCCATAACAAACAGGTGAACATAGGACCTTTGGTTTCACCACTGTCCCTAGGATATATCTCTTCTTACCATGAAGAATGAATTCTTCACTTGCAAATGAAAGTTTACTTCACACCAAGAAAAGCACCATTAAATTAACCAACCAAGATGTTATTAAGTACCTGGAATGTGCTATATGCTCATATTTAATGCCAGAGATACTTACATTCTATCCCTCACAGAATCAGCCATCTACTTCGGAAGATAATTCCTCAGATATACCTTATAATTATAGTAATAGTAACAACAATAATTGCTAACATTTACTGAAAGTATATTTCAGGCCTTGGCTTTATATACATTTATCTCAGTTAATCTCATTTAATTCCTTCAAGAACCCTGCAAGTGCAGTTTGCCCCTAAAACATAAGTATTATTTCCACTTTATGGAAGAGGAAAGCAAACCACAGAGGGATGATTGACTTCCTCAAAGTCCCATAGCTAAGAAATGTCAGAGGTGGAATCACACCCAAGCAGGCTGGCTCCAGTGTCTGGTCCATAGTTCATACTTCTCTCTACCACTTCATCATAGGATGCAATGAGTATTTTGAGTGAGAAAAAAAATCAACTTATTATTGAATAATGAATTGCAGCTTAAATTTATTTTAATTATCATTTTATTGTCCAAAGTGGAAAAGAAGATTCCAGAGGTCTAAATTTAAGCCCCAGATATCCATACATAAATCCCTGATTACCTACATTCTAATCAGCCTCCTTCTTGTAGGATGAGGTGTGTGTGACAGGCAAGTTGAGCACTTTGGGGACCTTTCAGTTGCGTCCTCACTCAAAGGTCTATGACCTAAACCCACAAACTATCTCTTTCAGGTTGTTAGATCTCATGGAAGAAGCCTCCTGTCCTTCAGGCTCTCTTGAAATAAATGGAGGTTGACCTCCAGGACCTGCACTTTTAGGAACTCTAAAAGACACTCTCACTATGGCCAGAGTCTGATAGCCTTCAGTTGTCACCAAGAGCCCCATTGATTCATTCATTCCCCACTCAACGCACAAGGACCAGACAAGCATAGTGCCCTCTCAGCATGAGACCCTGTGCAACTAGGAAAGTCTCATACCTAAGAAGATCTCATACCCAAGAAGCAGGCCTGAGCAAGAGTTATGTAACTCTAGTACTGGCAACTGAACAGGAGGTCAGGTTTGGCGTGAGAAAGCTGCCAGCTCCCTAGGCACAAACAGAAATAATTCTACTGAGTGTACAGCTGCCTAGGTCAGGAGGAGGATGCCAATGGATGTGTGTCTAACAAAGGTCTAACATGCTGTGTACTTCAGGTTACTATGATTTGTTTTGTAGAAAATATATTTTGTTTGCTTTTATATTTGCATAACTAAATTTCTTTCTGGTATATATAATATATTTATCTATTATGGCCCCTATGTAAGTCAGTGCTAGCTGAATGAAGAGATGTTTCTGAGGTCTCATCAGTGAGAACTTTACTAAGAAAGGAATGCCATTCCAATAAAATAACTCAGGCCCTCATGCCGCAGGCACGTCCAAAGTCACAAGTGCCCAGGAACTGAGACAGAGCTTGCATTGGATCCAGTGTATGTGCTTCTTCAGATTTGTCCATTTCCATCTGCCTCCCAAGTCTCTAGCCAGTTGCTCAACTGAGAGTGCCAACTGGCCACCTCAACTCGGAGTCCCACCAGAGATCTCGAACCCTCTTAGGATGAAGGGCAGCTCGGGCATGGCCCCCGTTGCAGCTCCCTGTGGGGTGGAGCCTCAGCCCCAAGCCCAAGCCAACCAGATGCATGCAGGTTCTGGCTCTTCCCACCACATCTGGACCCAGATCAAACACTGGATTCAACTTCCCAGCAAATGCCCAGAGGAGCTGAGTGATATAACCCAGAAGGGTACTGGAGCTGACACCCTATGGAGCAAACTTGGACCAATGAGAGACAATAGACAGGAAGGAGCCAGCAGATAAATTATTTTCCTGCACCTGAAGAACTATGCCAGGCTACAGAATTTCCAAGAAGCCTATCCAGAAATGAACCACAAGATAAAGCACCAGAGTATGTTTTCTTGTGCCCAGCTTTGCTAACAAATCTTGCATTTGCTTTCCCTCCTTCCCTGTCTCATTTCTCTTTACCCTTTACCTGCAAAAAAGCTTTAACCAAGATTTGCCTCAGCCTCTGTTTCTAGGAAACTAGGGTCCAGGCACTAAGCAACAGAAAAACTCACCTCTTAACTCTCACTTGGTGCAGGAGTCCTCTAGCTAAGTAATCTGGCAGAGAAGACCGATACTGGTGAATTCAAAACGAAACAACTCACACTGAATTCTTTCATTTTATATCTTTTGAATCATCTCCTCTACATTTTATTGGTGACTTACTCTGAGCCAGGTACGAGAGGTACAGAAAACAAAAGAATTGTAATTCTTATAGAAACTCACAATCTGGAAGGCAAGACAAAAACAAACAAACAAACAAAGTAAGTTTTTGTTACAAAGGTTAAAAAGAAATTATTGGTGCTTAGAAATATTGGAAGGCATGTAGGTGGAATATCAATCAGTGAAATAGAGGAGGCTCCTCTGAGGAGGTGACATTTAAGCTGAGACTGAGCAGGTAAGAGGAAACCTCTAAGCAAAGATCTGGGGACAGAGAGCAGTTTGGAAGAGGATGTGCCAGGTCTCAGAGGCAGAAACAAAGTTAGAAAGGTCCAGAAACTGAAAGATCTGTGCGGCTAAAAGAAAATAAGAGCAGGGAGGGAAAAGGTGCCAGACTGTACCAGGGAGTTAGCTCGGCAGGGACCCCATCAGCTCAGGCCACATCAGCCAGGATGAAGGCTTTGGTGATTTATTCCATTTCCCTTGTATTTGAAAATATAACCAAATACCAGGATTTGTATTATATTTTAACTCAAAACCATCTAAATGAGACACTTATTCTTCAGAGTTAACTTTAAGGAGACACTTTTGGCACCATGTGATCAGCAAGCATAGTAAAGAGTAGACATAATAGGAAAAAAATCTCAACACTCAGAACTTTGAATTCTGAAACAGAAGTCATGATTATTTTGTGACAGCTTAAAAATGTAAGATATTCATCAACAAGGAAAGCAGAAACTCCCAACTCCCACACCCAGTTATCCTGTGCTCCCAGGGCACAAACATTTCAGTCTCTCTGTTACAGAAACCCTTCATTTCTAAAATAGCCCCACTCATCTGCACCACCAACGGTCACTAGATTAACTGAGTATCACTCAACCAAAATAGGCCTTCACAAGGCCTTCAGAACACCCCATGGTTTGAGTTCTAATCCTGTGGATGAGAGATTCTAAGTCCAGCCCTTTGATTTGGACCCAGCCTCCATGCTTACTTGAGATGCAGGATAAGAAAGGACCCATTTAGACATGTCCATCCCCCACTGAAACAGCCTCCTCATTGATCCGCTCCTTTCAGTTACCATTTCTTCTCTAGAAATGCCACTTGGAAACCTCAGGGACATTCCTTGGGGACAGTACAGCACCCCCTTCTTCGGGAAACCTACCCCAGATTAACTGGCCCCATTACAGCCGTTCACAGCTGTATACAAGATGTGCAGGAGTGCAGCGGAGAGATGGGTGACTGGTCGCCTGCACACTGTCTTTGCTTAGTAAGAACAGACTCCCCTCCTTAGAAATGGCATGATAATGAAATGTAATAGCAGAGCCTCTTGGCAATCAATGCCATGGTGGAAATAAATGCACATCTCAGTGACAGCAACAAAGATGGAATGTGAAACAACAAAGCCCTCTCTCTTGGCCAGAGCTCTTGAGAGCAGCTCATTACTTTAACCTTTCCACCTTCCCTGGATGCACAATTAGAAACATGCATTTCCACGGGCATTAAATCCACTCGCTTGCTCACTCTGCCCTCATTAGAACACTCAACAGGGCCCAATTAGCTGGATGGTCATAAACAGATGTTTGTGACTTGAGGAAACAGAAAGAGAACATTCTTGGAGCCAAGCAGAATGGAGAAATTCTGGCATGCTCCACCTTAGTAATTATCTGAAATCTAGACTTTTAGTTTTGACATGAGTCTACAGTTTTTGTTTCGGTAGGAAAAACTTATGGCCAGAAAGATGGAGTTCTCCTATAGCAAAAACCAGTACTTCATGGGGGTCATGGAATATTTTTAATTTAAAAATAATTTTTTAAACTTCAATCCTTTAAAGTTGAGAGATTTTTTCAGATAGTCTTCTTCCCCCGAAAAGAAGTCAGACCACTTTCCCACTTGGCCACCATGGCTGGAGGCGAGCAGTGTCCGCCTCTGGAGTGTGTGCTCTGTATCACCACTGGCCCCTCTTGCCTCCCGGACCTGGTCCTCCTCTCTTGTTTGTGTTACCTGCCTTATACCCACAGGGCCAGACTCACAGCTCTACAACTTACCAGCTTGGGAAATCCAGTAACTTCTCTCTGCCCCACTTTTCTTTTTTAATGTAAAGTCAGGTTATAATATTCACCCACTGGGCTGCTGTGAGAATTAAATGAGTTAAAACATATTCATTGTTAAGAATCATGCCTGACACATAGTAAGTACGCAATGGATTCAGCCGTTGCTTGGCCATCATTCTCACTGTCCTCCTTCTCCTCATCATCATCTGTCCTGGAGAACGTGACCCAAAGTGACCCAATCTCATTTCCTCATTCCTCCAGGGAAGAAGTCAATGCAATGTAGTTATCACTAGGAGCACAGTCTATAATAAAGATGGTCTGAGAACAATCTGTATCTAGAACACCATGCAGACACTTTGTATTACAGTTCTACTGTGAAGGGAACACTGGACAGAGAAGACAAAATGCCAGAAATAAATAGTAACCATTGTCCCAACCCTGACAGCCCCACCATGGCTGAGGGTAGGCCTCAGGGTGTATGAGCATGCAGAGCATGTATGGAGGAAACAGGTGAGCACAATACTGAACGTGAAGCAACGGCCTCGTGAGGGCTTAGGAGATTGGTCTGTGAGGCACTCTCAGGCTCCTCAGTGCACTTCTGCCTGTATCCAAGAAGAAATCTGTCATGTAAATAAAAAAGCAAAGTTGAAGCTTTGTTTCAGCAGAGGCCATCCACCTTCCTGGATCTGCCTGCCTGAACACTGGTCTTCGCAGGCCCTGCAGGAAGAGGGCACGAGGAAGACACACCATACTGAAATGCACATAGCTAGAGGAGTGTTTTTCTGTGTCTTCAATCATTTAGGTGACTGGTTAATGTCACACTGTGAACACCTTCTAATTAAGGTTCTCAGGTTTAGGACCACTACTCCTTTCAGGGACTTTTGCCAAAGTGTAGGTGTGTTTTGGTTGTCACAGTGATGGGGGGGATGCTACTGACAGTTAATGGTCAGAGGACAAGGATATTAAATATCCTATTAATACTCAGGAAAGCCAGCTACAGTTAACTAACATCCATACTAAATAGCAAGGGCAACCCCACTGACAAACACCAAATGATTCATATTATTCCTGTTCAAGTAGTGCATGAGCAAAATCTGCCCTGAAGCATAACACAGGCTGAATAATAGACTGTGGTTAGTTAATATTTGACCCCAGCCCCAAACACCACTGTCAGAAAGTAGTGGAGCTGAATTTCCAGTGGAGGGGAGCCAGTGGTGGTAACACAGCATCTATTCAGGATGTGCCCCTTTCACTTGATTTGAATAAACCCACATGATTTCAAAGCCTCTCTTGGGGATCCAGCTCTCCCTTTCCATGGGGGTGCTACCAACATGCTTGATCATATTAGCTCCTATTCTGAGTACTGGGATATACTTTAGTAAACCAGCTAGATGAGACTAATGTTCTCCTCCGGCTCCCATTCTAGAAAGGGGAGACAAAAAAATTCACTAGTAAATAAATCATGAAAAACACAGTTTCAGATGATAAGGGCCATGAGCGCAATGAATCTTTCTGTGCTCTCACAGGATACAAGGGAGGACTTCCTTAGATGGAGCTGCCAGAAAATGTTTCCCTGAGAAAATGTCATTAGAACTGATTTCTGGGTGACAAGAAGGAACTTACCATGCAAAGATGCTTGGTAGGTAGCGCAACCTAGGCAGAGAGAATATCAGGAATGAAGACCTGTAGCTGGTAAGAAGCAGGCAGGTTTCAGGAAGAAAATGAACCCAATGTGGCTAAACAAGGTGGAAAAGAAGACAAGATGAGCTGGAGAGGTAAGTTGGGCCAGTTCACAAAGGTCACTGCAAACCATACAGAGATGTTTGGATTTCATTCAACATACAGCGGGAAGCAATGTGAGAAATGTTTATAATGTGAGAAAATGGATTGTGGGAGATAAGACTAAAAACAGAGATTCCAGTTAAAAAGCTGTTGAATAAAACTTGGGGTTAAATGGCTCCTAAAATCCATTTCAACTCTAAAATTCTATCTTTAGTGTGACAGTATCATAAGAAGCAATGAATGCCAGTCAGAGCCAAGAAACCCAAGTCCTGGTGTAACATGACCAACTAAGGCCAGTTTCTGGGTGTCTTTACCACCAAAGACATCAATTCTCCAGAGAGGCCACAGGATGCTGTAGTTTTCTGTCCTCATACTCTGCAATCTCATCAGTGGTACTAGCGTAGCAGTTGTACGGATTTAAAACCAGAAGGCCTCTAGACTTTAGTTTTAACCACAAATATGTCTTATTACTTCCATTGAACACAAAATGTAGAAGCTATTTGGTTTTTTCAAAGTTTCCCCATAATGGTCTTTTGAACAAGAAATACATTTTATAAAATGCCCAGCCCCCCCTCCCACAATAGCAGATGCCCCACATTGACCAAAAAATGGCATCTGGCAGCCATTATTGCACTTGGTTCACAGCTGCTCATAGAGGAGTTGAAAGGACTGTGCGGGAGGACATGGAAATCAAATTCTCATTCTTATTTTAATTATTGGTTGCTTTAGTTTAATACTAGGTTACTTTTCATAAACATCTTGCATTAGGTGGGCAACAGATCTGCCCCTGATTAAAGGGCCCAACTTTTTAATTTATGCTTCTATCCAAATGTTCAACTTCCATGCCAGATAGAACTTGGCTTCTGTGGGGTGCCTGCCTGAGCTTAGAACTTTCTTCCATATGGATATTTGGTTATTCTGGAGGGAGATATTCAAACCCCTACACCCAGGTACCATGAGTTCCCAACACATAGGAAAACAGACTTCCCTGCAGTGACCTACCTCCTGCAGAGGGCAAAATGATCATTGATGTTTGCTACATAGCTATGCTATTAGTAAGAAATTCTGAATGCCTAAGAAAAGAGATAAGACTAAGAAGAAATTTCGACTTCTGCACTCATGCAAAACCATAATTAGAGTTTACATATAGCCCCATAATGAGAGAGAGTGAAATCCTTAGACAGAATAAAAACAATGGGAGCGTCTATGAAGCTTCCAGGAACAGCTCTCCATCGTTACACTCCTGTTCCCACATTCCCAACTTCCCTTGCAGCCAGGGGCTACCTTGTATCCATGTTTTGGCCAAAGAGACATAAGAAAGAATCTGCTTTGATGTTTTAACTTTCCTGATAAAAATAAACAGACATAGCGTGCATCACTGCCCCCGGCCCCTATCCTGCCTTCCTGCTTCATGCTTTGAACCACAGACGGATGCAGCTAGTGCTGCCCTATGGCCATAGGAGAAAAACTGCTTTCCCTCCAAGGACTGCAGAGATGCCACCCTAAACTGTGAAATTGTGAGGCAGCTAAAAAGAATTAGAAATAGCTGACCTCCACCCTTGTTACGTGGGAAGTAAAGCCCTACTTGAGACTCTTCAGTTAGGTTTTCGTCTCTGACATACCCTGTTCACCAGCTGCGGGATATCCAGAGCCCTTTCTTTCTCAGGATCCAGACTGACATCTCCATAGATGCTCCTCCAGCAAAATAATCTTCTAAAGCAACGTGTGCTGTTTCTTAGCACTCTGCACTGATATTGCCCGTGACAGATCTTGATTAGACGTAGCCCTGGCAGGGCCTGGTCAGGGAAATGGAGCCTCTGCCAGGTAATTTGCAGGAAGTTTAATATCAGGACATAGTCACAAAGGCATTGGGAGCCCTGAAAAGCCCAACAGCCCATGGTGAGAAACCCTGGTCAGTATCACAGCAGGAAGCCACAGCCAGCCCCAGGGCTGCAGGGACCCAGGAAAGGGAGTGAGGGCTTCCCGGCAGAAGGCAGTAGGGCCGAGGAGGCCTCCCCACGGGAGCTCAGACAGCAGGGGAAGGTCTGTCAGGGAGAAGCTGGAAATACAGGTGCCTCAGAGGTCATCTGACAGTGAGGGTAAATGAACGCTGTGGCCTCACCTTCCCCCCCACCCAACTCGGTTGTCTTCCAGCGCCTCCCATCAGCCGACCTTCCCTGAAGTCAGTCAGCGAGGGGCCTGAGAAAAGCAGTTCTCCGGGGTCCGCCCCTCCCGGCACAGAGCGGGCCTGAAAGCCAGGGGCTGACCACCGGCACCGACGTGCGCTGCTGTTCAGTGAAGCATGCATGCGTCAGAATACCTCGATGGCTGCTCAGTCCAAGGACTTTTTTGGCCCCCACATACTGAATTTACTCAAGTGAACTTACAATGATCACGAAATGTTCATTACACACGAAGCCAGGGTGGGTGTTTCCCTTAAAAATAAAACAACCCTGTACTTTTCTTGGTATTTTTAGTGCCAAAGCACACGGGAGTTCCATTGTAAGCAGTTATAGGATTGAATTGTGGAACAAAGACAAAGAACCAATGACCTGATAGTGTAATTGCCATTACAGCGGATTTTTGAGTATACAGAAATATAAGGCAAGAATTCCCTCTGGTCTCACTCCATGACTATGCTCTTCTCTGCACAGGAGAAAGACCTGATTTCCCACGCTGCTGCTTCAAAGAAAAACACAAGCCCAACACGGGGTCACTTCTGCTAAGCCGAGTCACCAAACCAGGGTTTAACACCTGACCTAACTGCAGTTTCAACATCCCAAAGAAATGCAGCCAGTCAGGAATCCTCTGACCAGCATCGATAAGACAATCTGTCTCATGTGCCCCCTCCATCCCTCAAAGGAAAATGAGTGGTCTACCTCATAAAACCCTTTTGTCCCCAGCTGAAGGCGGCCCCACTTGAAATAATCTCTTTTTCTATTCATGGCCTCCTTGTCCTGCGTTTGAAAGCTTCTCCCTTCCTGTAGCTCCTTGGAGCATCTCTCTACTTGCTGGATGGGATGTGGCCTGATTCATGAATCATTTACTAAAGCCAGTTAGATCTTCTCATTTACATAGTTGAATTTTTTTTTTAACACTTTCTACCTCAGTGGAGAAGAAAGAGGGGCAACAGGAGGGGCAGGGATTTCAACATCAGCATCCACAGAGAATTTAGTATTAAAGATTTGTAGAGTTAGGAAAAGAATTACATAAAGCAAGATTGTGTTAATAAGTTCCTTGAAATCCATGAAGCCTTTTAGGAGTAATACCAATAGATATAGGTAGATAATAGATAGATAGATAGATAGATAGATAGATAGATAGATAGATAGATAGATAGATAGATAGATAGATAGATAGATAGATAGATAGATGATAGATAGATGATAGATAGATAGATATAGATAGATGATAGATATAGATGATAGATAGATAGATAGATAGATAGATATAGATAGATTATAGATAGATGATAGGTATAGATAGATGATAGATATAGATAGATGATATAGATAGATGATAGATATAGATGATAGATAGATAGATGATAGATAGATAGATATATAGATAGATAGATAGATAGATAGATAGATAGATAGATAGATATAGATAGATGATAGATATAGATAGATGATAGATGATAGATATAGATAGATGATAGATAGACAGATAGATGATAGATAGATATAGATAGATGATAGATAGATGATAGGTATAGATAGGTGATAGATAGATAGATAGATAGATAGATAGATAGATAGATAGATAGATAGATAGATAAATAGATAGATAGATAGATAGATAGATGATAGGTATAGATAGATGATAGATAGATAGATAGATAGATAGATAGATAGATAGATAGATAGATAGATAGATAGATGATAGATATAGATAGATGATAGATAGATGATAGATATAGATAGATGATAGATAGATAGATAGATGATAGGTATAGGTAGATGATAGATAGATATAGATAGATGATAGATATAGATAGATGATTGATAGATGATAGATAAAGATAGATGATAGATAGATAGATAGATAGATAGATAGATAGATAGATAGATAGATAGATAGACAGACAGATAGGGTCTATCCTCCCATTTTATTTTGTGATCTTACATATAGCATCTCTGGACATTCCACTTCAGCTTGAAGTTTGCAGTCCTAGATGCTCAGCGCTTCATGCAGCGGCATGTTCTGTAGCCACGCGGCTCTGATCAGTAGAAAGCCAAAAGTCTTCCTCAGATTTTCTTCCACTGTGTGATGCCACTCTTGACCCCCTCCCTCCACTGCACCCCTCATTCGGGCAGGGGAAGCCAGCTGTACTCCCACTTCTGCTCTGAGCTAATGCAGTTCCTCCTCAGTCAAAGCTGCTTTCCAACCAAATACCTCTCCTTCAACTTTCTTCTTAACAATGCCCTTCTTAAAATCTGACATCCAGAACTAGACTTGATGATGTAGTTGTTGAGTGGCTGGGACACAGTGCAGTGGGACTTACTTCTCATCAGGATACCTCTATCTGTAGAATTGCAGATTCTATTTAGTTTTTTTTTTATACATGGTTCTTTTCCACAGGAACTGAAGTAATGCTTGCAGGCACGTAACAGTGCTTGAAAATACATAGCATTCAGCAAGCACAGGCTATTATGGGTGTCTTTTATATCATTTTATGTACTATTATGGCCTATTATTATTTTCATTATTAACTGCTCTCAAGCGAAGTGCCCTCATTCAGTAGTTGTGTTATTGACTTTTGAACACAAATATGTAATTGTTCATTATTCAATGTTAGCACATAGTTTCAGCTTCTTTCTAGCCTGTCGTTTGAATATGGATTCCCCCTTTGCACTGGTGCACCATTCCGGCCCTGTGCTGGCTGCTTCTCTCTTGGTTACCGTTGAGGGATCGATCAACCCTCTTTGGGAACAATTGTTCAAGCCACTATCAATGGACCAAAAGAAACAATCATTTACCCGTATTTCTCTATATTGTACTAGAGGAAATGCCCAAAGATTTGCTGAAATCTTTGGTCTGGAAAATTCTATCAAATGAAATTAAGAAAAACATATTAATGCCACTACAAAAAGAAATGAAGTTCAGTTTTGTGAAACTTATTTTTATTAAGCTCTGGATCCTGTTTATTCACTGCTTCTCACTCTGTTTACAAGTGATCTGCTGAATTAGTTAACTGAGACATTTTCCAAGAGTGTATCAATATTTTTCTTGAGCCAACCTATTCATCCATTCTGAAAGTGAGGACTTTTTTCCTATCTTAAGTATTTTGATATCTCTTCCATTTTGTATTTGCCAGAATTTTGCAGAGGAAACCGAGTATCTCTGGAAGGTTATATATAAAATTTCTATATACAGAACACAAAAATGGTTTAAGACACAGCACTATTCAAAACAAGATTAACATATTTGATTTATTGTCAAAATAATCCTAACAATATAAAGCTACTTAAGTTACCACTCACAGGAAAGCAATTTTTTAAATGACCATCTGTGTTGATAGAAGTTTCTAGTTTTTTTGTTTTTTCTTACAGGTACTAACAATTTTTTTTCTAAACAAATCCTCAGTGGTTTTGCAAAATACAGGTCTTTAGTTTGAAATTCCAGGATGGATCTCACTAGCTGCTGTTTGGCCACACTGATAGCAAGATTTGCAGGTAAAAAAAAGGAAGGTGCGGTATGCTCTGAGTTGGTGCTGTGCATAGGTTTATTGTTTGTTCCCAAGGTCGTCAGTGCACAGGCATGCAATTGGTCTGAGCACAAAGAGGAGAAATTATAATATCCCAACTCCCTAGCTATCTTATGATTTCAAAACAAAGCAGCAAATGGTGGAGAGTCTTTTCATAATCATAGAAAAATTTTTTAATCTAGTTCTTTTAAGATTCATTTTCATTAGCTAAAGGAAGACTTGAATTGTACCATTATGTGATAGTAATCCTTACCTGCTGTTCCTCTGAGGAAATCACAGGATCATGAGCCTCTTTGGGATTCAAGCTGAGTTATTTTATTTCTCTCTCTAAAACTTGAGGCAAGGAAGACAACAGCAAAGGCATTTACTTTCTCAGTCTCTTCATGTGAGTTCGCATTGTGCTCAGAAATTGATAATGCACCTAGTTGGCAGAGCGAGGATAGATAATAGGTATGAGGGGGTGTCTAGGAGAAGCCATTATGTAGTTTCTCTGAGGAAGCAGGACAGGGGGGTCTCTTGAGGCTTTACAAGTTCTGGTGGAACTGGGGCTCACTCTCCACATCCTAGCAGGAGACGTTATTATTGGAAAATCTTGCCCACCACTTGATGCTAGGACACAGGAGGTGTCATTGAAAAAACCCTCCCTGAAATTAAGTTTGATGTTGAAATTCTATCATTAAGGACCCAGCTAGCTGACTGTTGCCATCATTAGGTTTACATTTACTCCACACTCAGGAGTTACTTTTTTGTTTCAAGGAAAATTCCATCTGCTTTCTGAAGAGAAATCATTCTGAGTTCACAGACAGCACCTGCAAATACAAAACCCAGTCACTCTAGGTTCTTGCACTTTTTACTCTATTTCCTACAAGAATATATCAGCAGCACACCTACCATGTGCCAAATGCATGTGCACAGAGCTCCTCCAGCTGCAGTGAGCTCCTACTGTACCTCAGTTTACCTCACATTTGGCCCTCTTCACCGACAGAAAAACACTCCCAACTCTAATGTGGAATGCGGTCAGACACAACCTCGTGATTTGTAGATGAGCTCATATGTTGCTCTCTGGCCCAAACCAGCACTTTGACCATGCATCTCATGTAAGCCAGACTTCCGTTTGGCTTTGGCTGTTAATAATAATTAAGATATGGGAAAGGAAGATCCTCTTGCCAGCTCAGCCGCTCTTGAGAGCAAGGATTCCCCAAGCCACTGGTGCAGCCCAGGGGAGGGTCGTCTATCCAGCAGCACTCCGGTGCTGGGCCAGTGGCTTTCACTCTCTTCTGACCGCAAACAGGTTAGAAACACTCTGTGCTCCCATGCATACTCAGCTACCTACAAATGCATGTGGGTGTGCACATGTGTGAGCACACACACACACACACACACACACACACATATAATTAAAACTGCACTTGCATTTGCCACTCTGTTTCATCTGTTACAATGTGTTGTCTGCTGTATTCGTTTCTTATGACCCCTATAACAAATTGCCAGACTTAGTGGCTCAAAATTATGTAACTGTAGTATCTTATAGCTCTGAAGACCAGAATTCCAAAATGAGGTCTCCCTGGGAAAGTCAAGGCACCAGCAGGCCTGATTCTCTCTCGAGGCCCTGAGGGGCCAATCATTCCTTTGCCTTTTCCAGCTTGTAGAGGTCACCTGCACTCCTTGGCTCGTGGCCCCTTCCTCACATAACTCCAGCACCCTCTTACTTCTGCTGTCTCCTCTGCTTCTCCTTTGATCCTCTTGCCTCCCTCTTACAAGTACCCTGATGATCACCCTGGATCTACCCAGACAGACAATCAGCCTATCTGAAGATCCTTGATCACATCTGCAAAGATTCTTTTGCCACATGCAGTCACTGTTCTCAGGTTCCAGGGACTGGGAGGGTGTGGACGTCTTTGGTGGGGGTCATTATTCAGCCTACCACAGCCATGAACAATAAATAATTGATTTTTCAACTCATTAATGAGTCACACACTGCAGTGTGAAGATCACAGGTCTAACGTATGTCATTAGGCATCTAAATGGGAGCAATCAGTGGGAATGCCACCTGCCTGTGAGAATGAAGGGGAATGGACATTGTAGCCAGCAGCCCGGGCACAGTGCTTTTTACAGAGTCCATCCCTTCCTTCTCCAGTAATTGCTCACTGTGAATTAGGTACTACTGTCTCCATTTAAAAATGTAAAACCAGCTTCAGAAAGGCTATAAAACTGCCCCAAGACCACACAGCTAGTCTGGGGCCAACCCTGTATTCAAACCTGAGTCTCTCCGCTCACAAACCCATGTTCTTTCCACCATGCCTGGTGGTGGCTTCTCTTGTGCCCTCCTATGCCACCTCCCAGAGCCAGGCCTCAAGTCTTCAACCCCCCAGATTATCATGTAGGGAAGTGGTATTCCCTACCAGGGTTTATTTCTTAGAAAGTTTTGAGGTCTGAAACTCCACCTTCCTTCCTGTTCCACAGACCTCTCTAGCAGAAAAACACTAGTTCTTTCTTTCCTTGACTCCAACATAAACATAGTATGTGCACATTTTTATATAAGGCAGAGTCAGCTAGCTTTTCCTTCAGTCTTAATAACCCCAAGAAACCTGGTAAAGCTGAAATTTAAAGCAAAAATGAGGCCAAGTTGAGCCAAAATTTAATACAGTAAGCTATGGAATTTGATTTCAAGGTTTATTTCTAGGTCTTCAAATGGACTAGAAGAATGCTCTGACAATTCTTTGGAAACTTTCTAAAGATGACTGATCATTAAACAAAGTCAAGGTGAGGAGATGGTGAGTAAAATGACGGACAGTGTCTTGGGATACGTGTCAGGTCAGCCACTGGTGTGGCTTGAGGTCTCCAGTGGAACTCAGGAACACTGTGCTCCAGCCCCATTCTGCCTCTATCCAGCAGGGTGATCCTGGACTTCAGGGCTTAAAGTCTGGCATTCAGAGAGGAGACACGATGTAGAGGCTAAACATGTGCCCTCTGCAGCCAGAAAAAATTTGGACCCAAAAGTGCCACTTTCAAATTTAGTAACTGATAAATAAACAGATTTCCATGGAAGAAAATTTCTTCTGTCATTTTCATGTGGCTCTCTTACACAAAAGGAAAGCTAAAGCAGAATGTGTATCAAAGATAGTCATGGTTTAAAGTGTGACAGAGCCCTCTCTGGAGACTGCTGCCACACATCACGCCTGCCCCCAGCTCTGCACCCCCAAATCACCATTCATCAGAGTCCTAAATCATATCAGCATACCCCTAGGGAAGTCTATCTCTTTCTCACTGGCAAGTGAAGAGTTAGAACAGAATGCGGCTTCATAAAATGAAAACTATTTGTTTCAAAGAAATTTGGATTCAAATTGAAAAGAAAATGTCCATGTCAAAAAACAAAGATGTGCTCTAGGAGACCATAAAGAAACCTGAGAAGCCTGAAGCATAGCACCCATCATTTTTGTGGATAAGGCCTGGTGCATAGTAGGTGCTCAATAAATTTGTAAGTCCATGAGCTTACAATATGACAGGCCAGCCAAAAGATGAGAGGTGTCCAGCTGGAGAAAGTCTCTGGCATATCATGGAATAGGAGAGTGGCTGGGGCCCTGATATGATTAAATACATGGTCTCTGGGGCAGTTTTTGAAAAGAAGTTAAAAAGAATGAAGAAACTAGAAACACCTCTGCCAACTTCCATGCACTCCAATCATGGAAGAGAGAAGGAAGGAAGGTAAGAAGGAATATATCCATCAAAGGATCACCCTAGAGTGCTTGGCTGTCCTGCAACATAGTGAGAAGGCTTTAGGTTCTTAAAATAAATGGGGTGGAAAAGCATTAAACCTCCTCTCCCTGTGGCTTCCCAGATTTTCTTGCCTGTACCTACAGTGCAGTGTGTGAAGAGCTTGCAATGAAAAGGAAGAAAGAAATTAAATTCAGCTAATGGAGAACCCGGAAGGGTCAACCGATAAGGAAAGGAGTCTTGCTTAAATCTTATTTAAGAAGCAAGGACAGTTGAGAGTAAAAGTGGGGGGAGGGGGGAGAAAGAAAGAAGAGATGTTATTTCATCCTAGAAAGAAAACTCATAGAAGTAGGATAAAGAGGGGAAAACTGAGTGATAGCTTGGAAATTTGCTAATAATGAGAAGTCTATTTCCCTAGAGGCAACCCATCGTTTCAGAGCAGATGGGACCGTGCCTGAAATGCTGTTTTTTAGAGAACTGGTTCTTCCCTCAGCTCGTTTCAATGACAATGAGCATTTCCAGTTGAGTGCGAGAAGACATGAAGGACATCTTTTATTTTCCTAAGAGGAAATTGAACCTACGCATCGTAAGACTTCAGCATGTGCCTGTGTATGAAAAATATGAGCCAAATGCTTTTGAAGAGAAACAGAAGTATGCTGCCCTTGTGACAGAGAAGTGTCCAAGAACAAAGACAGAGGTATTTCAGCATGCCGTTCCCACCCTACAGATTCTTTGTTGTGATGCATTTTATGACTAACTTTAAAGACATTGACCTGTTGATCTGGTTCTGGTTTTCATTCGCTACATCCTTCTTAACATAAGAAAAAGTCCCTTAGGTCAAGCAGGATTTTCATTTCTAAAAAAAAAAAAAAAAAACACACAGAGCTCCAGCATTCTAACAGTCTCTCTTCTGCCATATCAAGCTTTCAGTGTATGAGGAAGGGAAGATGGCATCATGCAATGAAGTTGAGAGTGTAGTAACAGGCAGAGTTAGAGATCAAATCCAAAGACATCTCAAGTTGCCTTACCAGATGCGCTCCACTAGGCTAAGTTGTGCTAAGATGTCACTCTTGCAGTGAACAAAATTTCTAATTAACACTGAAAATGCATGGTAGCTAAGTTGGTGGTGAGGACAGGCCATCTCCTCATTCTTCTTAGCTGGAAGTAGATTAAGCTATGAGAGGGGGACAGGATAATTGCTCGTGGTGGGGCATAGTGTTTTCTCCTGCACAAACATATAATTAGGCTGTCTTAACCTCCCAGTTCAGCAATAAACACCACTTCACAGACTAATTTACAGTCAAGAGTCACAGAAGGCTGTGGAATAAACTCAGTGCCACAGGCCCTGCAGTTCAGTTAAAAGGGAGCAGCTTCACTATTTCAAGTCAGCAGAAATCCTTTTTCTCTAACCACAAACTAAAATGAGATTGAAATAAGGGCTATGCATTCAAAACATTGAACACACCAGCTAATAAAAAATACATTTGTGACTGGTCGTAAAAATAGAGAATGTAATTGGCTATACCCTAGAAATATCTTTTATTTCCAATATTTGGGAAGACAGAGGCCTCCATAATATTGACTTTGCTAACACGTCTACATTTTTCTGTCCTTCATAATTACATGTCAGTTAGTGACACCTCACTTCAGCAGCTGCCAACAGGCCTTGACACAGGCGGTGGGCCACCGTGTGCTGGCTTCAGCCCGGCACCAAATAATATTTGCCTTGCAAATACCGTTGGCTTAAGGCAGTGCAGGGAGGTGCTCTTAGAAAGAGACAACCCCTTCATGGCCACATTATTCTTCCCATTCGGACCCAGGACCAGGGAATTTTCAGTTGTTCTTCAATTGCCTACTCTGCTCAAAAGTCTTCTTTAAATGTGGAGCACACCCCAGATCCATGAGGGGAGATCAGAGAAGTAGATACTCACCTCCGTGAGTTTCCTTCTACCCCAAGCAGACTGGACATCAAGAGGCCATGAACTGACTTAGGCCATCAGGAACAATCAGAGAGGGGCTGTGGGCTGTGGGTGTGCTGCCCGTGATGCATGTGCTGTGACAGCTGGAGAAAGGCCCGCAGACAGACACAGAGAAGACAGGTCCAGAGCCTGAGCATTAGGATGAGAGACAGACAGCTAGGGGCATGGTTCTATCCAGTTAAATCTGAATTATTTGCAGATTGTTTTTCTCTGGTTCTTAACTCAAAATATGAAGAAATAAAATAGTTGGATAGTGTTTTCTCCCAAGTGCTCTTTTGCATCCAGTCCTCTGTTCAGCTGAGATTTTTCAAGGATAGGGCCTGTGCTTTTACTATTACTATTAGCCCTTAGGAACCCAAAGCACCCATTACAGGCACACAGTCATTCTCAAATGAGTGAGTAGGTGAGTGAATAAATGAATGAATGAAACACCCTTTTGAAAGATTGGGGAAAAAACAGGCTAATCTTACATTTTCAAGATGCATGGTAGCTACAAAATCCCATTTTTATATTTTTACTAGTGAAGGAAAAGTGATTGGTAAATTAATTCCAATAAGAATAATTCAGATAAAATAATTCTTATTTTTCCAAAACATTTAAAATATTGTTTTGTTATGAGTAACAAATAAGAAAAGCTATTTTTACTTCAAAAATAGTGATTTGCCTTTCCAGTAACATTTTTTTGAAACAAGACAACAAACAATAACCCTTTTTTGATAACTTCACACTGAGACTACTGTGTAGGGTCAGGACATTAGTTTAAGTGAGTATTTATTTAAAATTTTTTTAATTAGCAGTAACTCAGCATTTTAAAAAAATTCAAATGACACCAAGATTCAATTTTCTCAAGTGGGAAATATACTGCTAATATATTTTTTTTAAAGGTGAGCTCTCTTTAAGAATTTTAGGGCTAATTCTGTAAATTCCTGATGATACACATGAGTACAAAAATTTTAGTTAATCCCTGAGAGCATAGCTGTGGTTGGTATTTTATAATTTTTTAAGTCATATTCACTATGTAGACAATTCTACTTAAATGTATTTAATTTCCTTAATATGCTTAAGGGACCTCTTTAAGACTTAGACTTCCTCATCTTTTAAAGCAGTTTTAAATGACTAAACAGTAGCGATGGGATGTGATGCTCAAATTGAAGATTTTAGTAAAACATATGATTCAGCAACAGCTAGATATTTTGTGTTTTCAAAGTTCTTACAACTCTTTATTTTTTTCAGTTTCAAACGTTGCTTTGACTACTGGTAGTATTGTAGCCAGTGAGGTGTAGCTGAGGATAATTATTGCTACTGAAGAATTTTTTGAAAAAATTAAATAAGTGCCATTGTCAAAAAGGTATCTATCTATATATATGTATATATCATAAACACGTATTTTATTAGTCAAAAGACTATAATTTATGGTCAGGATTTCCAAAAAATTTTCATAAAACTTTTATTTTGTTCTTAAGAAGAAATTGTTTATGTGTTTCTAGAGAAAACAATTGGAATGAAACACATCAAAACAAAAAACAAGTAAGGAAAATCGTTTCAGTGAAATGATCATTTTAACATGGTATCTGAGATCAAACCACAAATAAGAAATATGTGAGTGCCCTGGTGACACATCACATACCCCGTTCACTTGCACGTGCATGTTCACACATGTGCACATGAACATGTTAGTAACAGCCTCTTAAGAAGTAAGAAGTCAGTAAGGTACTTTAAAAACTTGCCGGAAATCGTTCACACACCCTGCTCGGGTGAAATATGGCGATGTTTTAAAGTGAATGTAAGCAGTGCACCCAACTGTGACTGTGGGGAAATGCTTGTACCCATAATCCACTGGCTTTCACAGATACCTTTAACTTCCGGCTCTGGCTGGAACAGAGGTGAGAGCTGAAACAAATAACCCCAGGTAGTGAACCGTTAGTTACACATCAAACACAAGGATAGTTTCAGTTGTGTAAGAAAGGGGAGAATTAAACAAGGTAAGGAGCAACTTCACAGCTTAATTATGAGTCTTCTAATGTCTTTTCATAATCAGTAAATAAATACCTTAACAATAAAATTGAATTTAAGCTTTTAATAGGCCATGTTGGCTTGAACCTAAACAAAGGAATTAGCAGCTCCAGGCATTGTGCAATAACTGCTCACTGTTTGGTGCCAGAAGAAACAAAGCATTTCAAGTGCATTTTTCGTGCCTCACCATAATAAACGCTTGTAATATTCCCCAATTTCTGGAGTGTAAGACGCAGATCTTATTTATCACAGTATGAGACACACCTGGCACGCGGATCAGGAAACAACTGTTTTACTTCATTTCTGTCATCACCTTCCAACAGATTTCTTTCACATTCCAATTTGGATGGAAGGACTCGACTTTCCCCATAAGCTCTCCATGAACAGTTTCACAACAGAAAGCGCCATTGGTCCGCTTCCCCTTGCAGCAATTAATTGCCCAGGGCAGTGTGTGTCGACTCGGACTGCCGCAAACGCGTGCAGTCACCGCACGGATGGGTGTCTGTGAGCAAGTCCCGAGCGTCAGCCCCCCGCCCCCCACCCCCTGGCTGAGTCGGGAATTATCAGGGGTCCTCAGACAGGGAAGACGAACACAGTGTCAAGTCAGCAACACAAATTACCAGCTTCAACTCCCTTCAGACACTTTTATTAATATGTGTCTGATGGAGGGAGGCCTTTTCCCAGGTCACGTCTCTGTGGCGTGCGGCAGATGCAAGGCCACTGTGCTTTCCGTGTTAGCTGCGGCAGGCGTGCCCGACGGGGTCCCGAGCTCTGTGAGGCCCGCGAACAACTATGCACTAATAAACCCTGAGAAGCTTAAATTACACTATAACCCACAAAAATTTTCAAATTAAAAAGGCATATTTAGAGGTCCCCGTGGATGGTGATTTTATTTAGTTTAATTCCCTCTTGTGGCCAATTAGATAGACACCCCTGCACACAGGCACACACTGGGGGGATGGGGGTGGGGGGAGTTTTAACTTTGGTTTTGGAAAAAAAAAATAAAACATAAAATGGCAGTATATCATTCTTCCATAGGCAGAAAGTATTTTCCCGGCTGCTGTTCTGTGAAGAACAGGGTTGTCAGGAATCAGTGAAAGTGTGTGCAGGATGGATTTTTATTTGGATTAGTTTTTTAAAGCCATCCAGTATGCCAGCCTCTTCCTAATTCAGCCCTAGCGAACTGCCAAGGTGAAGAATAAAAGTAGAAGTTCCCCCACCATGGCAGAGAGCGTTCCTTTAGCTCTCTTCAATTGCCCTCTAGTCAAAATCACTTCTTGCCCTTCCAAGGAGACTCTGAATGTAAGACTGATGGTAGGTTTACTTGTATTTGGTTTTTAATTCAGTGACCTGTGCAACTTGAATGCATTTTTATCATCTATGCATGGAGCTCATTTACCCAAATGGAACTCAGATCAATACAGGAGGCATACTGACTACAAAACGTGTCCCTGCCGTCTCTCGGGGCTCACTGCTGCTCTTCCCATCAGAACTGCAAAACTCGCCTCCCTCTCATCTGGTGGCAGGCTCCACATGTACCATATGAAAAAGGAGTTAATAAAATGCACATTGGAAATATAAAACAAGGTCAGGGGCGACAGTTTGGCTGAAGGCCTTTCTTCAAGTGTGGAAAACAAAAGAACAAGATCGTTTTAGCAGTTGCAGCTGTCCGGGAGAGGCAGCTTTGGTTGGAGAGCGGCAGCCAAAACCCTCGCTACCTGTTTGGTGCGTCCCCAATTCCCCAGTTTCTCCCTAACTCAAAGTGGGCGCCCCAAGCTTTGGGGAGTCACAATAGGAAAAAAGAAGAGGAAAATCTCCCCATCTTGCTCCGGAATGGAGCTCTTCCAGACTGAAGGGATGCGGCCGCGGGCAGGACAGGGGCGAGCTGAGGGCGGGAGGGGTCAGGCCCTAAGCCCCGCCCGGCTGTGCGCCCTCCTCTGAGCCGCAGGGATGAATGAAGGGTGTTACTTGCTGCCCGGTGAAAGTCACCCAGACTGGACGCCAGTCAGCGGTAGGTTTTAAAAAATAAGGACTTAAGATTCTTATTTTTTTGTTGGTCCATCCAGTGCCAACCAAACCAGAGTAAAGAAAACACCATTGTTGGGCCGTTGCTTGTTCCACAAGACCTCAAACACACCACTTGACAGATTTGTCTTCTTAATGAACTGTCTGGTTACTTTGGCATCACTTAAGAGCCATGAGGAAAACAGTGAAACTCAATCAGAAGATCTTTATCATTTTTAAATAAAGATAAAAGAGAAAACGCTTAATAATTATGTCACAGGACAATGTTATTAGCCAATAAAACCCATTAATATATGAACACAAATTGGTTTATCAGAGTAGCTGTGACCAGGCAAAAGAAAAGACTTTATAGCTCTGATAAAGAAGGAGAAGACTAGGTCATCCACATGGAACAAAGCCAGCTCCCAAAGAGGGCCTGAGACTGATGTAGGGGCACGGGAGCAGCCAGCACCCTGAGTCCCTAGGTGGGCAGCACAGACATCAGTCAGTCCTCCCCAGTCGTTAATTCTATTCTTGGTTGAGTAACTTCTCCCCATTAGCCTTGGTCTCTGCATTTGTGAAAAGGGGACAATAATCTCACCTTCCCAGATTCAATAATCCAACGTGTGTGGAGAAACTGGCATGGCACCTGGCACATAGTAAGTGCTGAACCAAAGTTGGAATATGTGCTTTCTCTTCCCTTTCCTGCCTCCAGCCATCCCTAGAAACACCTTAGCCTAAGTAAAACATCACTTGGTATGGTGCATTTGAGATCAGATTGTTGTTGTCTTGGGAAAATCTGGCTTGTAATAAGTTTTTTCACCTAAAGCAGAAATAGTGAAAGGGTCTAGGCCAATGGGCCCAGGAATTCCACCCATGTAAGACTTATATGAACCTCATCTTCTATCTCCCTATCAACCTTCATTGTTCAAAGATACTTGTTTCAGCAAAACCTTCATACCAAAGACATTTCCTCTAGACACTACTTGAAGTGTGTTCTCAGACATCATCTATCACCCAAGCTCTTGTTAAAAAGGCAGACACCCACCCCTTTATGCCCACCTATTCAGTCAGATTCTGCAAGGGTTCCTGGGTCATCACTATGCACCTTAAAGTTGGGGGATTTTTTAAAAATACTAATGCCAAGACCAAATTCTAGGCCAATTATATCAGAATCTCTGGTGTTGAAACCCAGCTATCAGTACCTTTTAAACTTCTCCAGATGATTCTCATGGGCGGCCAAGTTTCAGAGCCACTGCTTAAGTTCCGTTAGCAAAGTAAATGTTAAAAGACAGGACAATTATTTAAACAAGAAATAAAGGGTACAAAGGACTACCCTTGAAGTAGATCCATTGAAAAAAGAAGTTTTCAAATTTATGGTTAAAGACATAGAGATTTCTAAAATCCTAGCAATGGAAGAAAGGAAACTGGCAGACATTTTCATATTTAAAACTTGGCCCTTACACACCTCTTGTATAACAAGGTACCCGGGTGGGCAGAACATTTATTGACATAAGTCACCGTGTTTATTGATGCTGCTCGTTTTCCACTGATTTTAGAACTCTGTAGGGGAGGTGCTGTGACTTTGAAAAAGCTGTACTTTATAATCAAATTGTTTTACTTGAAGGTTTATGTAACATGCTGTACTATTAAACAGTAAATAAAAACCACTGATAAAACCCAGGTCCCCCACAGGTAGTTTGGCACATCCTTAATTATCTGGTTTATGAGCAAATTGCCACCTCGGCCTTGGTTTCAGCTTGTTACACGCATGTGTTACATACTTCTTACCTGGCAACCTCTCAGCAGATTCAGCCTTTAAATGATGTTGCCAAAATATGTTGTGTAGGGACTGAGAAGAGGGGGAAGTTACTGTAAGTAAAAAGGCTGAACTTCTGCACTGAAGTTTTGTTTTTGTGTTTGTTTGCAGGGAAGACTTAATTTGATGATTCTTTTTAAACTAGTGTACAATAGATCACACTCGTAGTCTAGGGAATGACAGCTGACTTTCATAAATAAAAGAAATGAATGAATGAAATCCACTTACACTGAAGTTTCTTGTGAAAGCTGAAAGGCCTTAGGGCTCCTGTGTCACATCCTACCTGCCCTGCTGGCAAGAACAGCTGGGAGCCTCCCCACTGCCTTCCAACAATTAATTAAACCTTCCAAGGAGGGTATCCTTCTATGCTTGTGCCATTCAAACTCAAGCTAAATAACATTTTTCAATGGCATTAGGTGACTTTTGTCCGTACTTTTATTATTTTACAAATGCCGGCACTCAGTGAGTCTCCCAAACACTGACAAGCATCTCTAACCCCAGAACACCTTGAAATCGATGCTTTTCTGGGCCTCAGAGGCTCACAGCATCCTGTGGGTTCTGCCTGATGGGCTCCCCCTGGTGGCTGCACCCCACTTCTCCTCTGCTGGTCTCTACTGAGAAGCCCTCTTCACAAATTCCCTGAAGACATCAGAAAAAAGGAGTGTGAGACAGACAAGAGAAGGAAAAACTGTGGGCTATGAAATGTGAAGAACTACCTTGCCCTTCAGAAGGACTACCTTCTTTTGAAGTCGGGTTCGAGGACCTGGCCTCCTTTACTGCCCAGACACTAGAGAACACACAGTATGTGCATTTAGGGAAGCCCCCTGCCCCAGGACCTGGGCTCAGGCTCTTCCGACACAGCATACCAAGCATTACAAAACATTGCAGCCCCTGCATCCGGTGTTAATTAGACAATGGAACCAGCAAACATTATTAATATATAGAATGCTATGGAGATTGATTGCTCTACTTTCATTTTTCTTCTTCCTGCCAGCCTGCTATGGGAGAAGGCCCTGCAGCTGTTCTGAATCCCATTGCCAGAGCATATTAAAACTTGTTTTGATGTTTCACCAGCAAGTCCTGTGCCTCATATAGCCAACAGGAACATCCCAAGTCCCAGTCAGAGGCCCAGACACAATCACCCTGTCAAGTATTGTTAGTAAGTTAGGATCATAAAAGATAATAAACTCTCTCCCATCTTTTATGATAGCACACCAAGATCAAACACTTTCCATACAGAGCACAAAGCCCCCAGGACCGGTTCTCCCTGACAGATGTTCATCTGCTATCTCGGTATTGACGTGTTACCTAACTTATTGATCCACAGAGGGGAGGAAATACAAAGGCTCTTGAAATCTGGTATTGTACAAGCGGCTTTCCAGGGCTGCTAGCCCTAGAAATAAAATGGAAACTCGATGTCACGTTTTAGGAGCTGTTTGAATATTGCCCTCTTATTGTTTTTGTCAATGTTTAAACAAAAAATAATAGGTCAAGACTAAGGAGTTGGACACACACAAAACCCCTCTGATTGTTTTTGTCTTTTATTCCATGAACAATACATTTAGCAGTGACCAACATGGTTTGTTATTCTTTATAAGCAGCTGATACCCACCTGACACCCTCAATCCCATGCACACAAAAGGCTTGCTCACCCTACATTTCATAGGTTGATGAGGAATGAGGTGCAATAAAAGTTCATTGTGCCTCAGTATGTAACCCAGTCTTTCTAGCTCTAATCCATTCTGCATTTGACCTCCAGGCTGCTTACGTTAAAGCAGAACTCTGAACGCACGACTCCAGGTTGATGGCGTCTTGGCAGATGTCCCTGCCAGCCAAAGGGAGGACACAGGCCAAAGGGCACTCAGGGCCCTGCTCCTCCGGGTCCCACCCAGCCTCACCAGTCTTGTCCTCAGCCTGTCCCTGTCATGAGCATATACCGCAGCCCAACCAAAGTAATTACCCCTTCCTCTGACTTTGCCCGTGAAGTCCTTGCCCATCTCTACAAATAAAAATGCTTGAAGGGTCAGACAAAACAAATCTCTCCTTCTTCTGATTATTGGCAGCCTTTTATCTGTATGTGTATGGCTCTCTCTCTGGACTCTTAAGAAATTTAAGAACCAGATGTTATGCATCTTTTAGCCTCACTCATTCCTTCTCTATAACAAGTGATTGAGAACTACTGTTCAGTGAGTGGATGAATTAAATACCCTACTCATTCCTGAATCCCCTGCCCTAAAATATCCCATGATTTTGTGTGAAGTAAGAAAAGAATTCAAAATCCCTGGAATCCCCTCCAGATTTGGCCCCTACACATCTTCATATTTTATCCTGAACTGCTTAAACAGAACTGTCTCCCACCACATTCTACCATCAGAACTGCCTCCTCACTTTTGCTTCCCACACAAACCCCCACATCTCCTTCTGAATATGGCACAGGCGCAGCCTAACCCTTTCTTCCCCACGCAGCTTTTATCAGCAACACCAGCCTTCAGATGTCTCTGAAGTTAAACAGCATCCCATATGTGTACCACACATTTGCCAACCAATCCTTGCAAAGCTTCATCACCATCATGAGCCAGTATTAGAAGGGCATTTCTTAAAATCTGAAGACATGAACTACATTCTCTTCATCTTTAAACTCCCACAGTCCCATACCTTGTTCATAATCATCAAATATTTTATCATTTTACTTTGAAATGCACTAAAACAAAGTGGTCAAATTATTAAATCAAGGCAAAAGTTATTCCACCCAATAATTCCAAATGAATGATTTGCCAGTAATGACTAATTAGTACTTCTTTTTTCATCATCCATATAGAGGAGCATTTTTCCAGATTTAAACATGGCTCATTGTAAGAAATCACAGCCTCTTAATCCAATATTTACTCATACTTGTATGATGTAATCTAATATTTTCAATTTTATTTCATTTCATTTTTAAAAAATACTGATCATGGTCCACTAATGATTTTATGACCTACAAATGTTCCACAATCAACTAAGGAGCCAGTGCTGCAAAACATTAATCTAGAGGTCCCTAGGCATTTCTAGCTACTGTAGAGTCTCCAAAACTTTATAAGGAGAGAAGTCTAGATTTTTTTTCCTGTACTAAATGAATAATCAAACTCCAAGATTAGACAAGACAGTTCAGTAAACTCTATGGTGATGAGAATTAAAAAGTCCCAAGCTAAAGAGAAATAGCCATAACTGTTCTAATTGATCATTAAATCAAAGCCTATACCTCATAGCTAGAAAACCTATTGTCTGTCTTTTTCTTTAGCTGATTGGTTAGGCAGTGAGAGCATCATGCTGGTGTGGCTGAAGTGTGGGTCAATCAACTTTCCTGTGTTTTATTTGTATCACACCAGAGCTCTTACCTCTATCAGTTTCTTGCAAATGCACATCACTAGTCACTTGCAAAGAGTTGGTTTAAGTTACCAAAGACAGTACTTTTATTATGGCTTTCTCTTACAGGTGATTTCATCCAGTATGATTTTGCCCCCAGGGAACATTTGGCAATCTCTGGAGATGCTTTTTAACTGTCATAGCTAGCATGGAGGGATGGAGTGCTACTGATGTCTAGTGGGTAGAGGCCAAAGATGCTGTTAAATATCCCACAGTGACAGGACCCCCCCCCCCCCCGCTACACACTGCCCCATACAGAGAGTTGTCTGGTCCCAAACATCAATGGTGCCACTGTTGAGAAACCCTGTTCTTAGCATTTTTATGCACTTTGTTTCTTTATTAGGCCTATACAATATTAACATCCAACTCTGCACACCAAAAATGGAGGAAGAGCCACAGCCATCACTAGGAGGTCTTGTTCTTCCATATCATCTCCACCTGTGGGACCTCAAATTAGACTCTATCAGGAGCATTGAGACTGCCTCTGAAAGGTCCCCATAATCTCCAACCAACTATGCTTATGGGGGTCCAACAATATCACAGCTTCACCACTTACATCCAAATTTTGGAACCCCCAGACATCAACTTAACAGTGGGGCATGGCTGGAGAAACCAATCTGGGAAATACAGACACTCTTTCAACATCTGTAAGAAATGTAATATTTGGATCCCTAATTCGAAGCATAACACTAAGTTGAAAACATGTCCCCTTTAAAATGTTCTCTGCTGCAAAGTCTCTGAGTCATTTGTTCAGTCATTTTCACTGAAGAAAGGGTGTTACCAGCTGCTAAGGTGAGTCCTACAAGCACCCGAAGAAGCCAATCATTATTTCCTGTGTGGATGTGCATTGCAAGTTGCAGCTGACACCGAGCTGTGTGACCTCTTCAGCTGCAGGGGTGTCTGTGGGGCTGGATCCTCAAGTTCTCAAGAAAGGGTGCTTTCTGCATGACGACCAAGACAGTTCTTTAACACAAATTCCAGGATTCTCTCATAGCTTCCCAGACAATTCTCTTACCACCAGTCTCTCCTCTTTCTATTCTAATCCATATTCAATCACCAGATTGATTTTCTTACACTATTTTATCATATGACTTTAACCAAAAACCTCCCATGACTTCTCCTTTTCACTGGAGGACCCCAGATATCCTGCTATTTGATGTCATTCCCTAACCTGGCCTCTACCATCTTCTCCAAATTTACCTCTCACCTAACCCGTCCCTCTGGTCTGACTGGGTTTGCCCAAGCACATCCCTGATTTGGTCTCTGTGAATACTGCTTTCTGCACTTAGAAAGCCTCTGGTGTCGATCAGAATCCTGGCAGGAAGCAAGACAGTGACACTCAGGAGCCTTAGCAAATGGAGGGGCTCCACAGAGGTGTGGTAAGAGTTTGGGGAATCACAGCAAAGGAGATTTTTCATCCTTTCCACTTGCACAGCAAATTGAGAGAACAGTGTTACCTGGAATAGGGACTGCCCGATAGCTAGGCCAAAAGTGGGCAGGACCTTGCAGCTGCTGCCAAAGACACAAGCAGGGAGGTATCAGAGGAAGAACTTCTCCAGCCTTTCCACTCCCTTGCTATGGTCTATGACTGGTTGAACTAACAGGCGGCCAGAGTGCAAGGAAGCCAGCAAAGCATTCCATGGAAGGCAGCCTCCCATGACTCAAGCAGGGAAAGAAATGAGTGCGTGACTGTGTGTGTGCATGTGTGTGTATGAGTAACCAACCCATAAAACTTTCTTCTCTCAACCAGATTGCCATTTACACATTTGTGCTCTTTCTTCCCTCTGAGCATCTTGAAAATGCACTGATGTGGCTCTTACTCTACTAAATCTCTTAATTTGTTCTTTAATGTGTCATCATTACTTATTATATTTTATTCTCTATCTCTTCTCCCTAGATGCAGTTGTGAACAAATTAGGTGGGGAAAGGCTGTTGTCTATGGGTTTGCTCCCCCTGTGGCTAAACCAGGCTGTGAACATTGACCTGCTCAACAAATGTGTACTGAATGAACAGGGGATGTAAGTAAAAGTCAGGAGGAAAGTTATTTGATGGATGATGGAAAATAAGTATAGATCTTCCTCACCTTACAGTGGGGTTATGTCCCAATAACCCCATCACAAATTGAAAATACAATAAGTCGAAAATGTGTGTAATATACCTAACCTGTCTAATATGCTGGCTTAGTTTAGCCTAACTTAAACATGCTCAGAACACTTACATTAGCTTACAGTTCAGTAAAATTATCTTTCACAGAGCTAATTTTATAATAAAGTGTTGAATATTTCATGCAATTTATTGAATACTGTACTGAAAGTGAAAACAGAATGGTCATGTGGACACAGTATGGTTGTAAGTGTATCAGTTTTCTAGCCTTAAGAATGTGCAACTGACTGGGAGCTAGGGCTTGCTACCCTGCCCAGCATCACAAGACAGTATTGCATGTATGGAAAGTATAGTATGCATGGGGCTAGCCTGGAGAAAGGTTAAAGTTCAAAATTCAAAGTACTGTTTCTACTGAACGCATATCGCTTTCACACCATCATAAAGTCGAAAAATTGTAAATTGAGCCATCAAAATTTGGGGACCATTTACTCACTGCCTAAAATTACATGTGGAAGACAAAATATAGTTCAAATATAGTTATATTTACAGCTTAAATTCCGTCTGAGCAGAAGCCAACCTCTCTGAGGTACACCACCTCCTTCTCCCTTGTGCCTCCAAAGCTGATCCACTTCAAAAATAAAACTAACGATTCTCAAAAATAGAGCATGGAGACAAGTAGGGACTCTGTGGCATCTGACTACACTGATGGACAGTGACTGCAATGGGGTATGGGGGGAACTCGATGATAAGGGTGAAAGTAGTAACCACATTGTCTTTCTTGTGAAACCTTCATAAGAGTGTATTTCAATGATGCCTTAATAAAATAAAGAAAAAAAAAACAGAGCAGGGATGAGGCAGAGCTGAAGTCTCTGCTTCTTTTTGCCCATTTCAAGTCCTGCCCAGTGGAATATACAATGTCTTCTAGCACAAGAAGGGTTAGAATGAACATTGCGTTACAATGATGAGAAAACTAGGAAACTGGAAAAGATACGTATTTAGAGTTCAAGGAACTTAATAATGTCAATCCTGAGGCTATGAGAACAAGCAGTGAGCAATTAAAAGATTCCAGTTCATTTTGACAGCAGATGGGCATTCCATATGTCTTCAAAGCCTAAGGGGTTATCCTTCTTATTTTGAAAAGGATTTTTCATTTTTAGGACCAATTCATCCTGCAATACTTAGAAAATCATTAAGTGTTTCTTCTACCAGTAGTGCAGTTTGAGGAAATTAGAGTAGAAGTCCATGCGGCATTCTATAGGAAAGTGCTTCAGGAAAGGCTGAGCAAGTCCCATGTGATTCCATAGAGCAAAATATATTATTCAAGAGATTCTAAATGAATGAGTTCCTTTAATAAGGTTTGCATTTTGACAAGGAAAACAAGGAGAAAATACTACTGTGAAAAGCTTCAATGGGAAAAGCGAATATTTGCATTGTCAGGGAATCAGAAGACAGAGCTATGAGATATCAACACTACTGTTAGCTAATTTACTATAATAATTTGTCTTGGGAAGACTGAGTGTTCAATGGACAGAGGCCACACCCAGGCAGAGAACAAAGGTAGTGCCTGGGTTAAGAAGAGTAAAGGGTAGTAGGAGAACAGCTAGGAAGCCCCCAGTGAGAAAGGAGATGGGTGTAGGTAAAAGGGAAGATTCTCCAATAGGCACCCTACCTCAATGGTCATGAATAAGTCCTCCCAGCTCAACACGGATTGCCTAAAACAATCCTTTCACTGCCAAAGGATTATAAATCTGACTGTTTTTTAATCTAGCAGCTTTTTAAGAATTTGCTTCAGCTTCATATTCACATGGGTTATAAGAGGCGAAATGTCAAGACTTTTTTAAACCTAAAATAGGTCTTTAGGTGCCACCTGAAAAGCAGAGTTTACCTCCTAGCACAAAACAAAGAGATCAATGAAAAAAGTTGATTCATTTTTATTTGATAGCAATGTGTTTCACCAGAGTCCAAGCTTTCAACAAATCATTTAGTGCAGAAGAGAGCCCACTGTGTCCCCCTGTCATTCCCATGCAGCCACCTTCAACTCAGCTCCAGCCCACACGGGCGCAAGTACAAATAAATGTTATGGTGCAGGAAGTTTTCACCACTCTGGTCAGCTAACACTTCCCAATTTTTACAAAATATATACCTTTAGAATTCTCCGACCTTGGAATAAAAGTATATTATTCACTTAGGAATTTTTCTGATGCTTTTTGGACCTCACTGAAATTCTTTAAAACTTTATTCGTAAGGTTCCAAACCTGGAATTATGTGAACAGTGATTCTGAATAAGAAATACAATCTTGGGCTTATTTAAATCTATTTGTTTTGGAAATAAATGAGTGGCACATGTATAAATACAGAGTATCTTCAAAATGGCATTCCTAGTTTCTCTACAGAAATCTGTCTTAGTTCCGTAGCCTTTTCTGCTAAAGAGCAGGGCCAAGAAGACACACTGCTGGGCCTCACTGCTCAGCTCTGCCCCTTCGAAGGAAAGTTGCAGAAGTCAAAGGCATCTTGTTCCCTGACAACAGCCTGAACCCCTTCAGAACAGTGTTGAAAGTAAAAAATAGATGTTTCTTGAGCTCTCGATGTCGCAGTAGACTTACCCACATTTTCTCACCTAACCTTATGCCAGTCCTGTGAGGTGGATTTTATTCCCATTTCTTACAGATTAACAAAGCAAGTCTTAGAGAGATAAGGAAGTGGTGCAGAGCCTGGATTTGAAAGCAAATTTCTTACTTTAGTCTTCTCTGGACTTTCCCATAATATGTTTTATATACTAGCCCCCTGCCCTAAAGTCCAGATGATTCTAATATCCCATTTAATTAAGAGAAAAGTAAGGTTTAAACCTTATTTCTTTGCCTGTGTGGCTCCGCACTCATCCTCCCAGAAAGCTAATCACACGTAGTGCAGAGGGTGAACAAATGGCAACCTCTCACCCAGCATCCTCCTTCAAAGCCCAAAGCCTCATAACAGAAACATCAACTTCTGAAGGGCGTATTTCTTGATGTTCTAAGTCCCTGAGTTTCCTTCTGTGACAGACAAGCATACAGGAGTACAAGGAATCCTTTTACCTTTTGTGGGCAACCTGAGTCCCCAGATTTCTTACTGGAATTTTAGAAAGCCAGCCTCAAGTTTTAAAAGAAGGGGCTGAGCTGGGGATGGAAAAGAAAAGTGAGAGGCTACATTTATATCTACTCTTCAATCCATTCACAATAGAAAATTTTAATTCCCTCTTCCTTGCCAACCCCCTCACTCCTGCCCCGCCACCCCCATACACCCACATTGCAAGATACACTCCATTGTAGTTCTCCCAGCCCAGAGCAAAGCAAATCAGGCAGAACCATATAATTTATTGCACCGAACTGGAATTACCCCCACCCACTTAAAAAATTTGGCTTCATTTCAGGGTAACAGCAGCCCAGCTCTGGCAGGGTTCAGTCAACGTGGGTGATCTGTGACATGTGGCAGAAATATAGAAGTCATCAGATTTAATAAACCAAAGTTCCACACACAACTGGAAGGCCTCTCTCAACAAAGGCCTGGAGAAGTTACTGCAGGCAGTTCCCGGGCTTTCTGGGGAAACATCCCCTCTGAGTCCAAAGCTCCCTCTTCACTAAGAAATCATGAAAGACCAATGGGCTGTCCCAGCTGACATGGGAGGCAGTGGAGCCAGGAACAAACGGGTACAACAAAGGCAGTGTTTCAAGCAAGAGAAGTGAAGGAGCAGCAGGCAGTGTGGCCGCCACCGGTTACTTCACAGCTCGAAGCTCTGGGAGGGTCTGTTTGGGTTTCCAGTGCATGCAAGAGGTGCCCTCTGCTGTCTAGCAGCCACAGTACACAGGACAAAGTAGAAGCCACTTCCCCAGGGTGAGCCCCAAGGGGCGGAGGGCGGCTGGAAATCCTGTTTCTACAGCAGTGACTCTGGTCTGTGGTGTATGTACATAAGCCACAGCCCAAATCCTCCCAGGAGGGCCATGGGTCCCCTGAATGCTCACACAGTTGAAGTGCATGTTTTAGATGACAGGTTTAAAGGGCACCCTGAAACCTCTGCAGAGCCTCACAGCTTTCACATCTCCCCAGTAATCCCCTCAGCAAAATAGATAGGTATGCAGAGAGAGTCAGAGTCTTACAGGCGAGGAGGGCAGAAGAAACGCTCAGATCCTTGACATCCGGTCCCTAAAATTTGGTCATGAAACCCTGAGGCAATGGCTCTGCAGACCCGACCCTCTACTTCTTAGGCCACTTGTGCCTCTGGTGACAATAATAATGGCACCAGTTAGTCACCTGCCACCATCCCAAACACCTTACCACAGCCCTGAAAGGTGCTGTCAGCCTTCTTCACAGATTAGGAAATCAAGTTTACAGAGTAAAGTAACTTGTGAAAGACACGTGTCATCAGGCACTAGAGCCAGGATTCAAACCCAGGTCTGTTTAGCTACAAACTCCCCCCTCTTTCTGCCACACTGCCCTGCCTCATATGTCATTGAACAGTTGACTAGCCTCCCCTACTGAGGCAGGTCAGCCAGGGAAAGCCTAACCCCAGTCCTATGAAAGCGAAGTCAAGCACAGTGAAATTGGACAATCCCCCCCGGTGGGGGAAATACTTTTGGCATGTGTCTGGCACTGTCACTTTTTATTTTGATGGCTTGTGCCAGGTGACTAAGTATCCCAGGAAAGCCCTACCTCACGAATGCCTGGGGAGGTCAGTGGGTTTCACATTAGGCCTAAACTGTGGGGGAGGCAAAAGTCAACCCTGGACTCACAGTTGGAAGCCCTGTGTCTTCATCCAGACTGTGCATCTCTTCAGCTCCAACATTTCGGGCTTGTCAATTTCTCTGAGTCCCAATTTTCCTCTTTTCATAAAATGGACATGCTGTTTTATAGTTATTATATGCAAATATGTATATATATGCATATATATACTGTTTTGTAAAGTTATAGGGATTAAATGAGCTCTCATATTAATATTCATATATGTTTACACACACACACACATGCCAACTAGGCAGTCCATAAATGTAGGTCTTTCTATATAACCAGAGCAAACAATGAAAAGGGTTGCTTTAAGATTTTTTACATCTCAACTAAACTGACGACATGTTCTATGAATTACCATAGAGGAGACACAGATGTTACAGTTCTTAGAGATCTACAATATTTGTGGCTTGCCTCACTTGGGGGGTACAGTTTGGAGAAACGTGGTGGGAAGGCAGCTCCTGTAAGAAAGCACATGCCATCGCTGCCGGCATTCAGAATTCTCTGGAGACAAAGACGGTCCTTCTCACAGACTGGTTCACCTCTTCAGCCCTGGGCTCAAATCGAAGGCTGGGAACAGGCTCTTCGCTGCCATTGTCTGTGGTTCTGGAGTGCCTGGTCACAAAAGCCAGGCCCTGTCCCGGAGACTTGGGAAAAACAAGGAGCAGACCGGCCGCCCTTCCTGCAGCCTCAAACCCCTGGCTGCAGGTCCTGACTCCTGTTTGCGTCCCACTTCTGTGTGATGCTCAGAACCTCAGAATGTTCTCCTCGCAACTGACTGCACTGACCACGACTTCCTCTGCTTGCTGAAGAGCAGACATTCTGCAAATTCAGTACATTTAGGAAGCATCTGGGACATACACATGCTCTCATCTTCATTTTTTGATTTTTTACAGAAAACTCTAAAACAGGCTTTTGAAAGAGATTATTACTAGGTGATACAAATCTCCTTTTTTAAATTCTTCCAGCTCTGCTATAAAACACATCACTCCCTCCAACACTGTGAATAAAACTGCAATATTTCCAGAACCTCTCACCTGGCCTTTGTGCATCTCCATACCAATAGGTGATCACAAAGTGGGTGGAGAGCGAGCACGCACAGAAACCGGAGAGGTGTGGTGTGACCTTGGCAGCAGGGTGGTGAGAGACACAGGTGAGCGGGAGTAGATGACTGCTTGTAAGCAATAAGCAGGTTTCTCCCCGTTTATTTCTCCCTTTGACTGATTTCGGCTTCAAAGGTTTATTCGTCCCAAGCTGGGAACTTATTTCCCCCCACCAGAGTTAAAAACACTCTGTGCCAATCACAAACAATCTGAGGGTCACCGTAATCTCCCCTCTCACAAGCAAACTGCTCTTCACGTTTTGTGAGCATATTTCCTCCCAGCACCGTCTGAGTCCGTCTGAGAATGTCATTCCCACCGATGAAGTCACCAGAGGAAAGATTTTAACTTATACCCTGCCACATGAAATCACTGTGACCTGAGTTGCTCAAACAAATTTTGGCAACAAAGAAATTCAATTAGAGGGTTGTCACTCTGCAAACAAGAGTATAAAAGCAAGTAGTTATAATAAGCCCTTTGTCCATATGTTTCAATGAAAAAGTTCACTTTTTTGGAAGAGTGGCATTTGTTCCACATGGCCGATATGATCTTTAAAAGATATGTTTTGATCTTATTTCAGCTATCAACTCCTAATTTATTGTTTGTGTGTCTGTGTTTGTTTAACAGCTATTTGGTGAATCATCTTATAAGGCAGCATAGCCAAGCGGTGCAGAGCTCGTTCCCTGGTGTTGGCCAGACCTGGTTCTCATCCAAGCTGGGCCACTCACAGGGTGCTGACTTTGGGCAAGGTGCCCAAAACCTCTGACCCTATAAAATGGAGATAACAGTACCAAAGTTTGAAATGTATTTATTAAAACAGATGATGAAATGCTAACTAGTATTTCTATATTTCCTCCTAATCTTCTTGTTTGGTAAATTGGTATTTTTACAGCTTACGTTTGTTTAAGTAAAAAATATTCTTGCTTGATGCCTCCACACAGCATTTCTGTGGAATTTGTTTAGATTCTAGATGCTTTTAGTCACTACCTTTATTTGCTAAATTTTTTCTCCAACCCTAAATTGCTATCACCAGGTAGGAGATGGTGCCAAATTCTGATGGCACGGGACTGCACCAGAGGCACCTCTGCTACGTGTGCTCTCTCACCAGCTGAACGTGCTGCACTCTGCCTACTGCTTGTTCATAAAACAAATACAAAGCTGTTGTTGTGGTTGTCTGCTCCCTGCTGCATCATTTCTTCTGTTGGGTCAGATTTCCCTTCTTTAGAATAGAATCGACTCCACATAGCCAAAACACAAACACACACACAAGTGTGCACACACACACACGCAAACACAAACTTTGGTGATGCAGTAAGAAAAACTGAAGCTGAAATATTCTGCAAGAGCTCATTTTCTACACACTTGGGATTTTCAAAAGGAAATGCCACTCTAACCTTAGCTGTCAACACATCAACAAAACTGTTCCCAAACCCTAAGATAGTTTTCTCTGGCCCTCTAGAGAACACTTAGAAGCCAGACTTTTCTCCATGTCAATTTCCTTCACACCCCTGGCCCCATGCTCAGGTCGTTCTTCTCTAGGCCTCTACTGTTCTCAACTCCAGTTGTTCTTCTTCAAACAGAATCTTTATCCACAGCACCTCTCTCCCCAGCCCAAACACAAAGGCCACAAGTCTCCTCCAACCACCACATTCAAGGATTATGTAAGCATTCAAGCATTACATTCAAAATATGTAGGTGTCTTTAATGATAAAATCTTAAAATGTAGATAGCCAGGGATGAAGGAGGGGAAAACTTATCAGCTCAGACATTAACTTCCCATTCCTGGTGCCTGCTGGGTGCTTCGGCTTGAGAAGGACTCTAGGTCCAAGCTAAAGCTCGGTGAGAAACATTGATGGGAGATTGGGAATTGGGCCCATAGAAGTCTTATATTCACCACTTTAGGGGTAGTGTATATAAAAAATTCCTAGTTAACCATTGCAGGATTTGAGATTTTTTTTACTAAGGTTCAGCAAGAAATAGCCTAAGGATCATGTAGCTTATCCTCTGCCACATAAAGTCACTATGACCCCAGGTGCTCAGATGAATTTTAGCAATAGAGAAACTCAATTAAAGAGTTGTTCTACCAACACAATTATATGACTGAGTAGTTAAAATTAGCCCTTTATCTCTATGTTCAGATACAGCCTCACTTTCTGTTGTTTCATCACTGAGTTCTACCTTAAGCAACTATATTTTATATTCTTCCCTGTCTATAATAAAAACCATAAGTCCAGAGATAACTGGTAAAGGAAAATAATTTCCTAGAGTGGCCACTTTGTCGGTAATTTAAAAATCAATAGGAAAAGCAGCTTAAATTCCACATGATCTGGAGAAATCAACAGCAGGGGAAGGAGGCTGAGGCCAGAGGCAGCCCCCTGACCAGTGAGAACAGGACCACATGGAGGGACACTCTTGTACCTAGCAAGTGGCCAGGTTAAGAGAAGTGATAGCAGGTAGCCGCTGCTTTTACACTGACTGGGCTGCCCACTTTATTCCAGGCCCCAATGTAGGCACCTCATATACACCATGCCCACAACAATATCCCTAAAATACTGAGGAGAAGAAACTTGCCTAAGATCAAAGAAGTAACCACACTCCAAAACAAAGTCTACTTAATACAACAAACTATATTGTGTACCAAATTATTTAATAGCTGATATAGAAAGGATCAAATAATAATGTGGAAATAATCTGAAATAGCCTATGGAAAAGGGTAATTGACACAAATATGTAAAAGCTGACCTTTTGCTGTGACTTTAAATGACTTTCGTACCTAAAAGGTTTTTTTTTTCTATTTCCTTTTTTTCTACTTATTACTTTCTTACAAGCCTTTTTTAAATTTGCTAATTCAGTTTTGTCATTCTAAATAATTATTTAAACTACTGATGAGCATTTTTGGAATGGGTGAGACCCTCATTTTTTTCTTACTACCAAGAAGCACCCACATACACACATGCTATTTCCTGACAACCATGCAGAGGTACCGTCAGACAGGTCTCAGGCTACAAGGGACCAAACGTCCTATTCAAAACACCTTAACCAAAAGAAGATCATTTGTTGGTTGGTGCCACAGAGAAGAGCAGCTTCACAAAGCTTGATTCAAGGCTCAAACAATGTCATCGGGGACCAGCTCCTCATTCTTCACCTCTCAGCATTGTTTCCTTGGCCCTGGCTCCAGATCCAGCCTCCAGGGGGACGCAGGAGGCCCACAGCAATTCTGGCTCCTGTCCCCACACTCCAAGAGTAGGACCTGTGTGTGTCCCCAGAGCCCCAGGGAAGATCTCACTGTGTGTCTCTGGCTCTGCATCACACTCACCCCTGGAGCAGTGCCTGTGGCCAAGGGGCTGTGAAGAGCCGGCTGCCTTGGGCATAGGGCCTTTGCCTAGCCCCCTGGGTCAGTACCACCTACATCACCCAGTCTAGGGGAAGAGAAAAGATGACTTCCCAGGGAGAAGTTGAGGCAGTGTGAACACCAGGGGAGTTTACAGCTACCAGAAGTCAGGGCCCACCACAGGGGAGCCCCAGTAATCTCTGCATCGCAGTTCTCGGGAGCAAAGTCACAGTGGATACCTGGGAGGGTTTTCAACATCTCTCCAGGATGCCAACAGAAACCTCATGGCAGGACATCATGACTAGACCAACTGAGATACAGTCCTGCGCTTCCACCAGGGGAGGACAATTTCTCCCTTTAGTAAACAAGAATTATACAGCTCAGAAATATGCTGCAATCCCAGAGAGAAGTTCTAACCCAGAAATGAAGATCCATGTTGTTTTAGGCCGATGGGAGGAAACTGGACCCAGAGAGTTATCACTGAAATCTGCACCAGTCACATGATTGCTCCTGCAGCCTCTCACAAAAGCACAAAACAACAAAACAGAACAGAACAAGGTTGAAATATCCTCCAGGAGGGGGAATATTCATCAGGAAACTCAAGAGGCAAGGTTTATGGAAGGGTTATCAGTTCCAAGCCTGAAAGCAGAAAGTCACCTTTCTCCTCAACAAGAGCCTGCTATATTGTCGTAAATGACAAAGCGTTTTCTTATTAATAGGGAAACAGTCCAAGATAGCAATGAATAGAGCTGGCCATCTTCATGACCATCAATTTAACTGGTTTTGGAAGGTTTTATAAAATGCTTCTCAGTCCCCTTGATGTAAGAGGGAGGTTATAATTTTGAGAGGGTCATCCCTGCAACACTCACAAGGACCATTTCTCACTAACTAAAGAGAGCAGAAAAGCAGCATATTTGGGAGCAATGACCTCTAAATAGGATGAGAGGAGTTCCTAAGGGGCCCAGATTGAGAGGTAAAGGCAGAGAAATCCCTACGGGTGTGTGGTAGGAAAGGGGAACCAGAAATAATTGTAGATTGTGAGAAAATATTCAAAGGCAATAAATAAGAAGGCCTATGTGTTCTCTTTCATCTGGAACCTAGTGGAAAAAAACACACACACAAAAATTCAACTGCTGTACCTCTAATAACCTTAGGCAAACCAATTCATCTCCCCAAAACTCAATTGCCTCGTCCATATAAAATTAGATTTAAAACCTTTCTTCTGAGAAAAATGCACTCCATCCTTTATAATTAAGAAATCTGGAAAGATGGCAGAGTAGAGAGAGCCTGAATTCACTTTCTTCCACCTACACATGGGGTATCTCACCATAAAGAAGAATAGTGACCAAAGTGAATACCTTCTATACCACAAGGGACAGAAAAATCACCAAAAAAAACAAAAAAAACCAAAAATGATCAGAACAGCAGAAGAAACAGAGGCACTGTAAGGGTGGGAACCCCAGCCCCCACACAGCTACTGGCAGAGGGGAGGGGAAGGAACATTATTGAGAGAGCCCAGTGCGGACTCCCTGTCCTGAGACCCAGGAAAGAAGACTCACAGTTTAAAGGGCAACTAGACCATAAGTGAAAGAAGCCAAGTTCCAGAACTAAACATGGACCTCTCAGCAAGGAAACCACTGGAGGCGACCTGGGGTCAGAGTGGTCAGCCAGCACCATTGCTGGCATCCCTTCCACACATCTTAGTGTGGCTGGGAGCAGGATCCGGGTGAACACAACGATCTCAGACTCGATCTAGCCAGCCCCCAGAACCCTGCCCATACTCAGGCACTCTGCAGGAGATCCAGCTGCCCTGCCTTGCTGTTACCCACAGGACAAACCCCATCAGAAGGACCAGAAAGTTCCCCAGCTCACAGGGAGTGTGCATGGGTCTGCGGGCTGGTGCCACCAGGGCAGCTCCCCATATCACTGTGGGAGAACACATGCATGGGGCTGATTCCTGGTCACCAAGACACCTGGTGGGTGCCAATGCAGGAATTCCCCAGGGCAGCCCAGAGCACACAGGGACCATGGGGGAATGTGTGCACACAGTGTCTGGTCCCAGCCCCCAGTGGGACCAGAGGGCACCCGATGCAGGAATTCTCCGGAGTAGTCTCAAGTGGACCAAAGCATACATGGGCATATGGATGAGGAGGCACAGGGGACTCAGCTGGCACTACCAATTCAGTTGCTACCTGGAGTGCACCCTTAACCACCACTGACCCACCACCCTTCCCTGCCTGTGCAGAAACCATAGGTGTCCAGCCAGGATCCTCTCAAATAAGCCCCTAAGACTACTCCCCCCAGGACTATTCCCTGGGAGCCCCAGCATGAGGAATAGCCTATCTCATGCTTACTTGGCCTCTAGCTTACCAAAAGCACAAGACACATGCAGTCTACATAGGGGACTGACTCTCCCACACAAGGCCATTCTTTCAGGGCTGAGAGAGCAAGCCTTTTCAACTAATGCATAGAGCCAAGCACAGAAATTCATACAAAATAAGGAGACAGAGGAAAGCACCCCAAATGACAGAACAAGAAGGAAAAAAAAACCTGAAAAAAACACTAAGTGAAATAGAGTTAACCAAACTACCTGACAAAAAGTTTAAAGCAATGGTTATAAAGATATTCACTGGACTTGAGGAAACAATAGCAGAACTCGAGGAGACCTCAACACAGAGATAGAATGCCTAAAAAAGAGCCAATCAGAAATGAAGAATTCAATAGATGAAATTTAAGAAAAATACACACTGGTTGGAATGAACAGCAGACAAGAGAATGCAAAAGAGTGGATCAGTGACTTGCCAGATAGAGTAATGGAAAGCACTGAAAACTGAACATCAGAAGGAAGAAAGAATTAAAAGAAATGAGAATAAGGTAAGAGAGCTCTGGGACATCAAACATCCTAATAGCATAAGAATCCCAAAAGGAAAAGAGAGAGAGAAAGGAGTAGAAAATTTATTTGAAGAGATAGCTGAAAACTTCCCTAACCTGGGAAAGGAAAGACTACCAGATACAGGAAGCACAGACAGCTCCAAACAAGATGAACCCAAGGAGGTCCAACCAAGACACCTTATAACAAATGTCAAAGATCAAAGACAAAGAGAGAATCTTAAAAGCTGCAAGAGAAAAGAAATTAATTATGTTTAAGGGAAACCCCATAAGATTATCAATTGATGTTTCTGCAGAAACTCTAGGGGCCAGAAAGAAATGGCATTATATACTCAAAGTGCTGAACAGGCATTACATATTCAAAGTGCTTTTCAATACTTTTGATACCTTCAATCAACAATATTCTACCCAGAAAGGTTATCATTAGGAATGGAAGGAGAGATAAAGAGGTTCACAAATATATTTAAGTTAAAAGAGTTCACCACTACCAAGCCAGCCTTACAAGAAATGTTAAAGGGACTTCTTTAAGAATAAAATAAAGATCCTAAATAGAAACAGAAATATAAGAAAGGGAAAATTTTACACTGGTAAAGCAAACATATAGCAAAGGTAGTATATTAATTACTTAAAAGTTAGTAAGAAAGTCAAAAAGACAAAAGTAGCAAAAGCAACTACATATAAATTTAGTTAAGGAAATCTCTTAATAAAAAGATGTAATAGAAGATATCATATACATAAAACATGGAGGATGGGATGTAAGAAATGTAATGCTGTTAGAATGTTTTCAAACTTAAGTGACCATCAATTTATTATATATTTTAATATTCATAGGATATCATTTAAGAGTCCCATATGGTAACCACAAATCAAAGCTTATAATAGAAACACAAAATGAAAGAGAAGGGAACCTAAACTTACGACAACACTAAAATAATAAACACAAGAGAAGAGAGCAAGAGGGAAGAAAGGATCAGAGAACAAAAACAACCAGAAAATATTTTTTAAATGACAATCAATACATATATATGGGTAATTATTTTAAATGTAAATGGCACAAATGTTCTCATTAAAAGACATAGGGAGATGGGCCAAGATGGCGGCGTGAGTAGAGCAGAGGAACTCTCCTCCCAAAACCACATAGAATTATGAAAATATAACAAAGACAACTTCCTAAAATAGAGACCAGAGGACACAGGACAACATCCAGACCACAACCACACCTGCAAGAACCCAGCGCCTCACGAAGGCAGTAAGATACAAGCCCCGGCCCAGCGGGACCCGAGTGCCCCTCCCCCCGGCTCCCGCCGGTGGAAAGAAACTGGAGCGGTTTTTTTTTGGAAGCCTTAAAGGGACAGGAACCCCAATACCAGGGAAACAGGGCAGTAAGGCCAGTGAGCGGGTGCCTGAGACCGGCGCCTGAGGACAAAGAAAATCACGCGTTTTTCCCTTTTTTTTTGGCGAGTGCTTTTTGGAAACCTTAAAGGGACAGGGACCCCAATACTAGGGAAACAGGGCAGCAAGACCGGTGAGTGGGTGCCTGAGACCAGTGCCTGAGGACAAAGAAAATCGCGTGTTTTTCCTTTTTTTTTGGTGAGTGCTTTTTGGAACCCTTAAAGGGACAGGGACCCCAATACTAGGGAAAAAGGGCAGCAAGACCAGTGAGGGGGTGCCTGAGATCGGCGCCTGAGGACAAAGAAAATCGTGTAATTTTTCCTTTTTTTTTTTTTTTCCTCTTTCGTTGTTGCTGTTGTTGTTTTGGTTTGGAGAGTGCTTTTTGGAAGTCTTAAAGGGGCAGGACAGGACACTTAGCCCAGAGGCAGGGAATCTGGGGATCTCTGGGCACTCTAACCCCTTGGGCAACAGGGAGCACAGAGGCCCATTACAGAGATAAATAGCCTCCCGGCCGCTCCCCCTCCAAAGGGGCTCCACTATTTTGGAGGAGCAGCCACAGCCAGGTCACGCCCACAGCAAAAGCGGATATAAACTCCATAGCAACCGGGCAGGTAGCAGAAGCCCTGTCTGCGCACAGCTGCCAAGCATAAGCCATTAGAGGTTGCTATTCTCCCAGGAGAGGAAGGCCACAAACCAACAAGAAGGAAAGCTCTTCCAGCTGTCACTCGTACCAGCTCTGCAAACTATCTCTATCACCATGAAAAGGCAAAACTACAGGCAGACAAAGATCATAGAGACAACACCTGAGAAGGAGACAGACCTAACCAGTCCTCCTGAAAAAGAATTCAAAATAAAAATCATGAACATGCTGACAGAGATGCAGAGGAAAATGCAAGAGCAATTGGATGAGATGCAGAGAAAAATGCAAGAACAATGGGATGAAGTCCGGAGGGAGATCACAGATGTCAGGAAGGAGATCACAGAAGTGAAACAATCCCTGGAAGGATTTACAAGCAGAATGGATAAGATGCGAGTGGCCATTGAAGGAATAGAAACCAGAGAACAGGAACGTATAGAAGCTGACATAGAGAGAGATAAAAGGATCTCCAGGAACGAAACAACACTAAAAGAACTATGTGACCAATACAAAAGGAATAATATTCGTATTATAGGGGTAACAGAAGAAGAAGAAAGAGGAAAAGGGATAGAAAGTCTCCTTGAAGAAATAATTGCTGAAAACTTCCCCAAACTGGGGGAGGAAATAATCGAACAAACCATGGAAATACACAGAACCCCCAACAGAAAGGATCGAAGGAGGACAACACCAAGACACATAATAATTAAAATGGCAAGGATCAAGGACAAGGAAAGAGTTTTAAAGGCAGCTAGAGAGAAAAAGGTCACCTATAAAGGAAAACCCATCAGGCTATCATCAGACTTCTCGACAGAAACCCTACAGGTCAGAAGAGAATGGCATGATATATTTAATGCAATGAAAACAGAAGGGCCTTGAACCAAGGATACTGTATCCAGCATGACTATCATTTAAATATGATGGCGGGATTAAACAATTCCCAGACATGCAAGAGCTGAGAGAATTTGCTTCCCACAAACCACCTCTACAGGGCATCTTACAGGGACTGCTCTAGATGGGAGCACTCCTAAAAAGAGCACAGAACAAAACATACAACATATGAAGAATGGAGGAGGAGGAATAAGAAGGGAGAGAAGAAAAGAATCTCCAAACAGTGTATATAACAGCTCAATAAGCGAGCTAAGTTAGGCAGTAAGATACTAAAGAAGCTAACCTTGAACCTTTGGTAACCACGAATCTAAAGCCTGCAATGGCAATAAGGACATATCTCTCAATAGTCACCCTAAATGTAAATGGACTTAATGCACCAATCAAAAGACACAGAGGATTAGAATGGATAAAAAAGCAGGACCCATCTATATGCTGCTTACAAGAAACTCACCTCAAACAATGGATAAAAAAGCAGGACCCATCTATATGCTGCTTACAAGAAACTCACCTCAAACCCAAAGACAAGCACAGACTAAAAGTCAAAGGATGGAAAAACACATTCCAGGCAAACAACAGTGAGAATAAAGCAGGGGTTGCAGTACTAATATCAGACAAAATAGACTTCAAAACAAAGAAAGTAACAAGAGATAAAGAAGGACACTACATAATGATAAAGGGCTCAGTCCAACAAGAGGATATAACCATTCTAAATATATATGCACCCAACACAGGAGCACCAGCATTTGTGAAACAAATACTAACAGAACTAAAGAGGGAAATAGACTGCAATGCATTCATCTTAGGAGACTACAACACACCACTCACCCCAAAGGATAGACCCACCAGGCAGAAAATAAGTAAGGACACACAGGCATTGAACAACACACTAGAACAGATGGACCTAACAGACATCTACAGAACTCTACATCCAAAAGTAACAGGATATACATTCTTCTCAAGTGCACGTGGAACATTCTCCAGAATAGACCACATACTAGCTCACAAAAAGAGCCTCAGAAAATTCCAAAAAATTAAATTCTACCAACCAATTTTTCAGACCACAAAGGCATAAAACTAGAAATAAATTCTATAAAGAAAAAAAAAGGCTCACAAACACATGGAGGCTTAACAACATGCTTCTAAATAATCAATGGATCAATGAACAAATCAAAATAGAGATCAAGGAATATATAGAAACAAATGACAACAACAACACTAAGCCCCAACTTCTGTGGGATGCAGCAAAAGCAGTCTTAAGAGGAAAGTATATAGCGATCCAGGCACACCTGAAGAAGGAAGAACAATCCCAAATGAATAGTCTAACATCACAACTATCAAAACTGGAAAAAGAAGAACAAATGAGGCCTAAAGTCAGCAGAAGGAGGGACATAATAAAGATCAGAGAAGAAATAAACAAAATTGAGAAGAATAAAACAATAGCAAAAATCAACGAAACCAAGAGCTGGTTCTTTGAGAAAATAAACAAAATAGATAAGCCTCTAGCCAAACTTATTAAGAGAAAAAGAGAATCAACAAACATAAACAAAATCAGAAATGAGAACGAAAAATCACGACAGACCCCACAGAAATACAAAGAATTATTAAAGACTACTATGAAAACCTATATGCCAACAAGCTGGAAAACCTAGAAGAAATGGACAACTTCCTAGAAAAATACAACCTCCCAAGACTGACCAAGGAAGAAACACTAAAGTTAAACAAACCAATTACGAGCAAAGAAATTGAAACGGTAATCAAAAAACTACCCAAGAATAAAACCCCGGGGCCAGATGGATTTACCTCGGAATTTTATCAGACACACAGAGAAGACATAATACCCATTCTCCTTAAAGTATTCCAAAAAATAGAAGAATAGGGAATACTCCCAAACTCATTCTATGAAGCCAACATCACCCTAATACCAAAACCAGGCAAAGACCCCACCAAAAAAGAAAATTACAGACCAATATCCCTGATGAATATAGATGCAAAAATACTCAATAAAATATTAGCAAACCGAATTCAAAAGTATATCAAAAGGATCATACACCATGACCAAGTGGGGTTCATCCCAGGGATGCAAGGATGGTACAACATTCGAAAATCCATCAACATCATCCACCACATCAACAAAAAGAAAGACAAAAACCACATGATCATCTCCATAGATGCTGAAAAAGCATTTGACAAAATTCAACATCCATTCATGATAAAAACTCTCAGCAAAATGGGAATAGAGGGCAAGTACCTCAACTTAATAAAGGCCATATATGATAAACCCACAGCCAGCATTATACTGAACAGCGAGAAGCTGAAAGCATTTCCTCTGAGATCAGGAACAACACAGGGATGCCCACTCTCCCCACTGTTATTTAACATAGTACTGGAGGTCCTAGCCACGGCAATCAGACAAAACAAAGAAATACAAGGAATCCAGATTGGTAAAGAAGAAGTTAAACTCTCACTATTTGCAGATGATATGATACTGTACATAAAAAACCCTAAAGACTCCACTCCAAAACTACTAGAACTGATATTGGAATACAGCAAAGTTGCAGGATACAAATTTAACACACAGAAATCTGTAGCTTTCCTATACACTAACAATGAATCAATAGAAAGAGAAATCAGGAAAACAATTCCATTCACCATTGCATCAAAAAGAATAAAATACCTAGGAATAAACCTAACCAAAGAAGTGAAAGACTTATACTCTGAAAACTACAAGTCACTCTTAAGAGAAATTAAAGGGGACACTAATAAATGGAAACTCATCCCATGCTCATGTCTAGGAAGAATTAATATCGTCAAAATGGCCATCCTGCCCAAAGCAATATACAGATTTGATGCAATCCCTCTCAAATTACCAGCAACATTCTTCAATGAATTGGAACAAATAATTCAAAAATTAATATGGAAACACCAGACCCCGAATAGCCAAAGCAATCCTGAAAAAGAAGAATAAAGTAGGGGGGATCTCACTCCCCAACTTCAAGCTCTACTACAAAGCCATAGTAATCAAGACAATTTCGTACTGGCACAAGAACAGAGCCACAGACCAGTGGAACAGATTAGAGACTCCAGAAATTAACCCAAACAAATATGGTCAATTGATTTTTGATAAAGGAGCCATGGACATACAATGGGGAAATGACAGTCTCTTCAACAGATGGTGTTGGCAAAACTGGACAGCTACGTGTAGGAGAATGAAACTGGACCGTTGTCTAACCCCATATACAAAGGTAAACTCAAAATGGATCAAAGACCTGAATGTAAGTCATGAAACCATTAAACTCTTGGAAAAAAACATAGGCAAAAACCCCTTAGACATAAACATGAGCGACCTCTTCTTGAACATATCTCCCCGGGCAAGGAAAACAACAGCAAAAATGAACAAGTGGGACTACATTAAGCTGAAAAGCTTCTGTACAGCAAAAGACACCATCAATAGAACAAAAAGGAACCCTACAGTATGGGAGAATATATTTGAAAATGACAGATCTGATAAAGGCTTGATGTCCAGAATATATAAAGAGCTCACACGCCTCAACAAACAAAAAACAAATAACCCAATTAAAATATGGACAGAGGAACTGAACAGACAGTTCTCTAAAAAAGAAATACAGATGGCCAACAGACACATGAAAAGATGCTCCACATCGCTAATTATCAGAGAAATGCAAATTAAAACTACAATGAGGTATCACCTCACACCAGTAAGGATAGCTGCCATCCAAAAGACAAACAACAACAAATGTTGGCGAGGCTGTGGAGAAAGGGGAACCCTCCTACACTGCTGGTGGGAATGTAAATTAGTTCAACCATTGTGGAAAGCAGTTTGGAGGTTCACCAAAATGCTCAAAACAGACCTACCATTTGACCCAGGAATTCCACTCCTAGGAATTTACCCTAAGAACGCAGCAATCAAGTTTGAGAAAGACAGATGCACCCCTATGTTTATCGCAGCACTATTTACAATAGCCAAGAATTGGAAGCAACCTAAATGTCCATCGGTAGATGAATGGATAAAGAAGATGTGGTACATATACACAATGGAATACTACTCAGCCATAAGAAGAGGGAAAATCCTACCATTTGCAGCAACATGGATGGAGCTAGAGAGTATTATGCTCAGTGAAATAAGCCAAGCAGAGAAAGAGAAATACCAAATGATTTCACTCATCTGAGGAGTATAAGAACAAAGGAAAAACTGAAGGAACAAAACAGCAGCGGAATTACAGAACCCAAAAATGGACTAACAGGTACCAAAGGGAAAGGAACTGGGGAGGATGGGTGGGCAGGAGGTATAAGGTGGGGGGAAGAAGAAGGGGGGTATTAAGATTAGCATGCATAGTGGGGGGAGGGAGAAAGGGGAGGGAGGGCTGTACAACACAGAGAGGACAAGTAGTGATTCTACATTTTGCTATGCTGATGGACAGTGACCGTAATGTGGTTTTTAGGGGGGACCTGATATAGGGGAGAGCATAGTAAACATAGTATTCTTCATGTAAGTGTAGATTAAAGATTAAAAAAAAAATCCGTTCCTGTGTGCTGACCTCCAATGAGTTCTACACAGTGGTATAGAGGTTATGTCAAAGTGTGGGCAAAGGGTCTGTTTGTTTCTATGCAGAAGATCAAGGCCTAGCTTGGCTACCCAGAAAATGAACTAAGATACGATATGAGGAGGAGCTTCTGGCATCAGCACTCTCTGGAGGACTCGTGCCGGGGGATGATCATCAAAAAGCCTCCACAGGGATCCGGGTGATGCTGCAGTTGTGGCTGCGTCCACCCCACCGTTTTCTGGACTTGCCACTGGAATGAGGAGGGAGATGTCTAGGCTGGCATGTGCATACAGTGAGACAACGAATTTGACCAGATCTGTACTGTTGGAACTCAATCAGGAGTTGGGAGGGGTGCAAGTTGCAGCACTCCAAAATCTTATGACTATAGACTATCTATGGTTAAAAGAACATATGGGATGTGAACTGATCCCAGAAATGGGTTGCTTTAATTTGTCTGACTTCTCTCAGACTGTTCAAGTACAGTTGGACAATATCCATCATATCATAGACAAATTTTCACAAATGCCTAGGGTGCCTAAATGGTTTTCTTGGCTTCACTGGAGATGGATGGTAATTATAGATTTGCTTTGTTTATGTCACCATATTCCTATTATGTTAATATGTGTGTGCAAGTTAGTTAGTAGTTTAAAACCTATACATACTTAAGGTACTCTACAAGAAGATATGTCAAAGAAATAATCAATCCTCCCATGTTTTCTTCCATATGCTACCTCTATAGCTTTTCTTCTTACTTCCTAATTACAACCCTTAAATAGAACTCGTGCCTCATATCGAATTTACCGTGTATCATAATTCCTCCAGGTGGTAAAGATACCTCGAGACAAGTGCTGGGCATAGAAGTCACAGGGCATAAATCTGCAAAGAAGTAAAAAGCTAACCTTTTCAAACAATATGGATTCTCTCTCACTTACCAACTTTACATTTCCCTGTATGGCCCCGGAAGATGACTGGTTAGCCAGAGACGGGTAAGATTCCTCAAGGGAGGAACAACCTAAGACAGGCACAGTCACAGGGGGGCCATCAGGTGAGAAATTGGGGAACAACAGTGGTGAAGCTTAGAACCTCACCCACCCCCCAGCCCCGTGTTGAGAGAAAGCTTCTGCATCCATGGATGTTTTATTGCCCTTGTCTAGCTCGGATTAGCAAATAGTCTACAGGCACACACCTGATCATCTACATTTGCTCTCTTACAACACTAAACTGTGTTTTCTCCCTTTATCTTGCATCTACCTACCACTTCAGCATTTTATTAATAATAATAATAATAATAATAATAATAATAATAATAATAAAGGGAGAAATGTGGGATCCACATATAAATCAAGTATAAAAATCAAATGAATATTCATATTTGACCTGATTGTTTATAGTTCATAATGTGTGATCAAAACCGAAAGTTTCTGTGATGAATGCCCTTGTACTGTTCACCATGTAAGAACTTATTCACTATGTAAGAATTCATTCACCATGTGTAAGAAGTTGTTCGTTATGCTTCAGAAGATTGGAGACTGAAGAGAACTAGGCTTGAGATGGATTAATGACTGTGCATTGAGCGTTGACCCCCCTATACAGAATTTTATTGTTGTTAACAACCATTTGATCAATAAATATGAGAAATGCCCTCTCAAAAAATTAAAAAATTAAAAATTAAAATTAAAAAAAAAGATTAAAAAAAAGACATAGGATGACTGAATGGATAAAAAAACAAGAACCATCTATTTCCTTCCTACCAGAGACCCATTTCAGACCTGAAGACACACACAGATTGAAACTGAAGGAATAGGAAAAGACATACTGTGCAAATAGGGATGAAAAAAAAAAGCTGGAGTTGCAATACTTATATCAGACAAAATAGGCATTGAATCAAAAAAGGACATTACATGATAATAAAAGGATCAGTCCAATTAAGTGGATATAACAATCACAAATATCTATGCACCCAACATAGGAGCACCTAAATATATAAACCAAATACTAACAGACCTAAATAGAGAAACTGACAGCAACACAATAATAGTAGAAGCCTTTAACACCCCACTTACATCAGTGGATAGAGCATCCAGACAGAAATAAAAAAGAAAATGGAGGCACTGAATGACACATTAGACCATTTGGACTTAACAGGTATATACAGAACATTCTTACCAAAAGCAACAGAATACACATTTTTCTCAAGTGTATCTGGAATGTCCTCCAAAAATAGGCTACATATTCGGACACAAAACACATCTCAACAAATTTAAGAAACTGAAATTGTATCAAGCATCTTCTCAGACCACAATGGTATGAAACTAGAATCAATTACAAGAAAAAAACTGGAAAAAATACAAACACATGGAGGCTGTACAACATACTTCTAAATAATCAATGGATAAAGGAATAGATTAAAGAGGAAATCAAACAATACATGGAGACAAATGAAAACAGAAACACAAGAGTTCAAAATATGAGGGATGCAGCAAAAGTGATTCTAAGAGAGATGTATATAGCAATACAAGCCTACCTCAAGAAACAATAATAATCCAAAATTAACAATCTAAACTACAACTACAGGAACTAGAAAAAGAAGGAGGGACATAATGAAGATCAGAGCATAAATAAATAAATAGAAACTAAGGAAATGCTAGAAAAATTCATTGAAACCAAGAGCTGGTTATTTGAGAAGATACACAAAATGGACAGACCCTTAGCCACTTATCAAAAAAGACACAGAAAAAATCAGAATTGAAAAGGAAAAGTTACAAAGAACATCACAGAAATTCAAAGAATTATAAGAGAATTCTATGAAAAATCATATGTCAGTAAATTGGACTACCTAGAAGAAATGGATAAATTCCTAGAAACAAACACTCTTCCAAGACTGACCCAGAAAAACCCAGAAAATATGGACAGATCAATTACTAGTAGCTAAATTGAATTAATAACCAAAAAACTCCCAACAAACAAAAGTCCAGGAAAAGATGGCTTCACAGCTGAATTCTAACAAACATCCTTATTAAAGTGTTCCTAAAAATAGAAGAGGAAATACTTCCAAACTCATTCTATGAGGACAATATTACTCTAATAGAAAAACCAGACAAAGGCAATGCAAAAGAAAACTACAGACCAATAATCCTGATGAACACCAATACAAAAATTCTCACAAAATATTAGCAAACTGAATTTAAAAATATATAAAAAGGATCATTCATCACAACCAAGTGGGATTTATTCCAGGGATACAAGGATGGTACAATATCCATAAATCAATATGATACAAAACATTAAAAGAAAGAAAAAACACATAATCATCTCAAAATATGCTGAAAAAGATTTGACAAAATTTAACATCCATAAAACCTGTCAACAAAGTGGGTATAGAGGGAACATAGCTCAAAATAATAAAGGTCATATACAGCAAACCCACAGCCAACATCTTACTCAATGGTGAAAAGCCAAATGCTTTTTCTCTAAGATCAGGAACAAGACAAGCTACCCACTCTCAACACTTTTATTCCACATAGTACTGGAAGTCCAAACCATGGCAATCAGACAAGAAAAAGAAATAAAAGGCATCCAAATTGGTAAGGAAGAAGTAAAATTGTCACTATTTCCAGATTACATGAAACTATATATAGAAAACCATAAAAACTCCACCAAAAAACTATTAGAACAAGTAACTAGATTCATCAAAGTTGCAGGACACAAAATTAATACATGGAAATCTGTTGCATTCTTCCATACTAACAGAAGACTATCAGAAAGAGAAATTAAAAAAGCAATTCCATTTACAATTGCATCAAAAAGAATAAAACACCTAGGAATAAACCTAACCAAAGTGAAAGACCTGAACTCTGAAAACTATGACACTAATGAATGGAAATGGAGGAGACAGAAATAAATGAAAATTTATTCCATGTTCATGGGTATGAAGGACGTGAGAATGGCCATTCTGCCCAAAGAAATTTATAGATTCAATGCAATCCCTATAAAATACCAATGGTATTTTTGAATAACCTAGAGTGAATAATATTAAAATTTATATGGAACCACAAAAAAATAGCCAATGCAATCTTGAGAAAGAAGAACAAAACTGGGAGTATCATGCTTCCTGATCTCTAGCGATACTACAAAGCTATAGTGATTAAAACAGTATGGTACTGTCACAAGAATAGACCCATTAATCAATGGAACAGAATAGAGATCCCAGAAATAAACCCAAGGCTATTTGATCAATTAGTATATGACAAAGGAGCTGTGAATATACAATGGTAGAAAGACAGTCTGTTTAACAAATGGTGTTGGGAAAGCGGGACAGCTACAATAAGATAATGAAGCTAGGTCACTGTCTTATACCATACATGAAAGAAGACTCTCAATGCATTAAAGACCTAAATGTAAGACATAAAACCATAGAACTCTTAGAAGAAAACATAGGCAAGAATCTCATGACCATGAACATGAGAAATTTCTTTATGGATTCATCTCCATGGGCAAGGGAAACAAAAGTAAAAATAAACAAGTGACATCAAACTAAAATGCTTCTGCACAACAAAGGAAACCCTCATAAAACAAAAAGGCAACTTACTGTATGGGAGAATATACTGCAAATGATATATCTAATAAGGGGCCAATATTCAAAATACATGTAAAGAACTCATACAACCCTATACCATAAAATAAGTAATCCAATTAAAAAATACACAGAGGACCCAAGTAGACATTTTTCCAAAGAAGATATACAGATGGCCTACAGACACATGAAAAGATGCTAATTATCAGGGAAATGCAAATCAAAACCACAGTGAGGTATTACCTCACACCAGTCAGAATGGCTACTCCCCAAAAGATAAGAAATAACAAGTGTTGATGAGGATGTGGAGAAAAGGGAACCCTCCGACTGTTAGAGGGAATGTAAACTGGTCTAGCCACTGTGGAAAACCATAGGGAGGTCCCTCAAAAACTAAAAATAGAAACACCCTTCAACCCAGCAATTCCACTCCTAGTAATTTGCCCAAAGAAAATAAAATCGCTAATTAGAAAAGATATATGTAAAACTATATTCATTGCAGCATTATTTACAAGAGCAAAGATACGGAAACCAGCCAAGTGTTCACCAGTAGATGAATGGATAAAGAATATGTAGTACATAGACACAATGGAATACTACTCAGCCTTAAAAAATGAAGAAATTTTGTCATTTTTTGACAACATGCATGGACAAAAAGGGTATTATGCTAAGTGAAATAAGCCAGACAGAGAGAGATAAATATTGTATATTTCACTTAAATGTGGGATATAAAAAGCAAAACAAACAAAAAAGAAATAGACCCATAAATATGGACAAGACTATGTTTACCAGGGGGAGGGGAAGTTGGGGAGGAATATGGGTGAAGTAGGTGAAGGGGATAAAGAGGTACACACTGCAATTTGTACATAAGTTAGGTATAGAAATGGTAGAACAACAAAGAGAATATAACCAATAATATTATAATACCTTGGCATGATAATAGTATAATTACATTTATTGTAGCAGCATCTAGTGATGTATGTAATTGTTGAGTCACTGTGTTGTACATCTGAAAGCAGTATAATATGTATATCAACTTTATTCTGATTAAAATAAAGAGATCAGAGTTAAGAGTCCATCATCTTCCCCATTACTTAGATGCTTTTGGTCAGATTTGGGAGACATTTTCAAGATGTTTGTTTTTCTGCTTAATACATACTCAATTATGAGATTTTGAATTCCATTTCTTTTTTTTTAAGAGGGAAATGGGGCTAGAAAGGATAGAAATGACACCAAGAAAATAAACTGATAAACATTCTGACACTTGGTTTATAGCCAAAGAAATGTTGGTACTTTTAAGTTTATCAGATGGCTCTTGGGAGAATATAATAAAAACTTGTGCAAATAAATCGCCTTGAATAGCATTAACAGAAACACAAGATCTGAAAACTGCCTTGTGCCATAAAGCAAGTCACATCAGCAGATCCTCACTGGGTCTCATCCTGCAGACAGAGGATTCCAGTCTGTTGTTCCTCACAAGATGTGGGGCCTCCTCTACACATCAGTGGGTTTCTACCTTGGTCCTAGGGAAATTTTGGAAAAACAAGGTCAAAGCTCCAGAAACAATACCAAAAAAAGAGAAGAATTCAACTTGAGTTGTGACTGCATCTTCTCTCTAGTGAAGACAATACATAATTTGTCTGACTTACCAAGTTTTAACATGGGCTATTATATGCCCTAGTTGGGGAGGTCAACCTGGCTTTAAATCATTATAAGTCTTTAAAGAAATGCAGTGTTATTCCATAGAATAAGGATGAAAGGAAAGCAAATTCTGTATCAGAGTAGGGATCAGCAATCTTGCCAAAGTCAGAGGCCAAGTCTTATTCCCCGGGTCCCTGACAGCAGGGCGTCACTGGGAAGGGAGCACACAGGTCTCAGCTGCCTTCGTATTCGTGGAGATGTTGTTACTTTGGACAACTGTGACTACAGCGCTGCCATAGGAAAAACGACCCCAAGTCTCCAGCTCCAGCCCATGCCATCCATCCCAGGGCCTGAGACGGAAGTCCTGTCAGGGGAGGTCAAGGCCGAGGACCATGAAGCAGGCCTTCCAAACCATTCTGTTCCCACCTGTCCACACAGCTCTGAAGGGCACACTGTGTGAAAACCCTCAAAATCATAGGGCCTGGAGCTGGTCTAACAAAAGAAAAGAGACATTTTTTACTGCCTGTAGTACTGGCATCCAGAGTGCCTAAGCACACCCCAAAATCAGTTTGTCATTCTGCTAAGCAGAACATTCCTGGCTGTACTTGGGGTAACAATATGCTCAACAGATGTGTTTTAAATACTCATATTATCCATCTTCTGGCTTAAAAATTAGTCGATTCTAGATGAATGAGGTTTAAAATAATTAATGAAAGGGCTCATACTTTCTAAATGCCTTTCAAGAAGTTAAAATGAATTAAAACATGATTATTAAAAATCATACTTAACACATAAGAGAAGTTATAGCTACTCACTAACAAAACAGAAAAAAATTCAAGTCCTATTTACTAATGGAGACAAATTATTTTTTAAAGAAAAATTCAGCTTTAAAAAAGACGTGCAAATGATAACAATTTTGAAAATGAAATTAAAGCTTGTAGGTGGAGGATTGAGATACATTAATCATCACCTGATAGGATTTTCAGAATAACTAAAGTCAACACTGAGCACAGAATCCCACCTGGTTCACAGCCAGAGATCAAGGCCTGGCAGTGTTTCATTGCCACACAAGCATTGCAAAGTACCCTGGCCAAGTTTCTCAGCATCTTTGCTTCTCAGAAATAAATCCTGTATCTAACAGAAACCTTTCTTTAACCTCATTACAAGTGGACTCCAAAAGTAAAACATGAAAGTTTATTAAGTTTATTCACACAAGTTTATTCATTCAACAAATATGCATAGAAGCTCTTCTATCTGTTAGACTCAGCAGGGAACACAAAGCTAAAGAGATAATACCCACTACGAACTCACAGGATTGATTAAAGGGCAGCCATACATATAGGAGAGCTCACAACCTTCCCGCCCCTTCACCTAGATGGATGCCTGCTCAGTTCTCCCCAAGATCTCCGTGGGTCAGGCAGGGCAGAAAGGCGGTGTGGTACTTTAGTTGGAAGGATGAAGGGATTACTATGCAAGTTCCCTCTTCTTAACCCAATTTGGGGTGGCTATTCTCTCTTGGGGCATGCCTGTACCTGTGAAGGACTGAGAGGGGCCCAGGGCTGCTGCTGTCCACTCAAGCCGTGGAAGGGCATGATGTGTTTAGGGAGTGCCTGCAATCTTCCATAATCCGCCTCTCCAGACTAACATCTCACCAAGATTCTCACATATCTACTCTCCTACAAATACACTGCAGTTTGCCTTCACCCAAGATATTTCCTCCCCATCCATCCCTACTTGTCTAAGGCCCATTCATCCTTTAAATGCCATCTTAAATGCTTCCTCCTCCGCTGTATACTTCTTGATCTTTGCCTCTAACCCCACCCACTCTAACAGACACTTTCCCTTCTCCAAATCCCTGTAACTGAGTTTGTTTTGACTACGAGGAATTCATTCTGCTCCAATTTTTTTGTAACAACTTGGGGACCTCTTATTCCCCCATCCCATCTTTAGTTGACTGCAAAATGCTCGAGAGCAAGCTCTGTGTTGGATTCATCTTTCTGTCTCTGGTCAAAATAGATACCAGGCCAGGTTGCATTTATTTATTTATGTATTTAACTCACATTTATTGAACATAAACTACGTGCCAGACTCTGGACAGTGGATTCAATAGTGAGTAAACATTGCTTCCCTGCTACCAAGGAATTTATACTCTAGTGATGGAATAGTCAATATTTAATAAATATCTGTTTAATAAATCAAAAGAGTACCTCCTACACTCAAAAATATCTCTTGCCTTCTTAACTCCATTCTTTTTCTTTCTCCATTTACTCTTTGAAATTTATTTCCATAAATGGTAACAAAAGGCTCCCTACCTATGGGAAGAAAGACTGAAAATGAAGACAAAGATTTAAGAAAAGAAACACTTTATACTTTGAGTCGCTTCAACTTTCTCAATTGGTGGTTAAGGAGTCTGCTTATATCTTATGGTTTGACATTTATGAGTCCCTCCAGGCAACGAAGGTATACACACCCTGTGTCTTGTAAATAGCGAGACTTTGTCTGAACAAATGATGCTCTCTTCATAATGGAACTAATAATAATAAGTGAGTGACCTTTGCTGGCAATTTCTCCACCAACCAGGATACTGAGAACTTGAAAATTATGCAATTGCTAAATCTGACAATGACCAGACAGAAATCAGTCAAAGGGAGGTGAACACGGCTGTAGAATGGAGTACATCTTCAAAGATAAAGGCCCTTCCTCTCTGCTCTTTCTCCTTAGCTCTGCAGCTGGCCCTCAAGTATGTGTCAGTGCTCATGAGGGCTGCACACATGGCGCACAGTGTTCCTGAGTTACCTTATACATGCCATGGTTTCAGCCGTTAACCTGACACTCTGAAAACTGTCTGTGGCCATCACTTCTCCTGAGCTCCAGATTCATGTATCCAGCTGATGCTGACATTACTATCTGAATATCCAATGGGCACATCATCATCTAAAAAGTCGAATGCCTTATGTCCCTCTCCTTCCCTTCCCCAGCTCCTGCTCAATGAGTCACTGTATTGGCATGTTCCTTTGCAGGAGCTGCTCTCTGGAGTACAATGCCTGTCCCCCTTCAACTCCCAGAAACACCCTCTTGTGTTTCCAGTCTCAGCCAAAGCAGCACCTTCTCTAAGATGGCCACCCTGAGCTGGAGAGCAAAGCTGGATGCCAGAGGACCATGTCTCAACTTCTTTTAGAGCTCTTATCAAATTGTTCTGCAACATTATGTTGACTAACTAGCTTGTGATTCCTTGGAGCACTGGCTACACTTTCAAATAATCTGGGGGGCTTTTAAAATTACTAATACTGATCCCACTCCCTCCACACACCTCACACCCTAAGATTCTGACTTCATTGGTTTGCATCCTGGACATTGGGACTTTTTTTAATCTCCTCAGATGATTCTTGTGCCCAGCTAAAATTAAGAACTTCTGGTCTTGAGCAAAGTAATTTCCTCTCGATTATGTGTTACTAAGTATCAGATGCTTACTAAGTATTTGTTAAATGAATAAACAAGTACAACATCTACATAGACATGTGAATTAAAGACCATGGACTCCCAATCCCATCCATCACCAATCCCACTAAGAGAAATCTTTTAGCCCCCTTCTCATATACACACAGAACTATTATTCAATTTCAGGCCCTCACTTTTGCCTGCTATTACATCTTTCTCCTCATGGCCTCCTTGTCTTAGAGTCCCCCAAAATGCCTTCTAAACTATGACTAGACTCATCTTTCTAAAAGGCTATCCATGTACTTTCCCTGCTTATAATAGATTTGTGTTTTCTATACAATAAAATCTGAACTTTACTAAATGAGCACCTTAATTTTCCTCCTTCTCTGCCTGGCATACTTCTACTGTTCCTTCATGACCTCAGTATCAACTCTTCTACCAAGCTAGCCACCCAAGTGCATAACTCTTCCATGAAAAGTTATCACATCCCATGCAAAGGAACATGCCAGCACAGAGACTTACTGAGCAGCAGCAGGTGAGGGAAGGAGAGGGACACAGGCATTCCACTCAGAGGATGACGGGCCCACTGGACATCAAGGTAGAAATGTCAGCTTCAGGTGGGTCCATGAATCTGGAGCTCAGGAGAAGTGAGGCTATGCCTCCGCAGCCCTTGATGTTTCTCTCTTTTATAGCTTTCCCTATGGTGTACTGACATTATTCATTTAAGTGATTGTGTCCCCCACATGAACTCCTTGAGGGCAGAGGCTCTATCCTGTCATCTATGTGTTCCTACTGTCTACCGCAGGCCATCAGCATTGGATGGGAGGATTGGTCAAGGAGAGAAAGAGAAAGGTGAAGCATGATTTATATTTAGAAAAAGGAGCAGTCCAAGAGGGTAAGGATGGAGATGGGAGCTCCTAAGGGGAAATCTACACTTCTGCTCTGCAGGAATGTGTTCCGAGTCACAGAAGCTTTGAGCAAAGGTGTCAGAGGTTGGAACACCTGGCTACTTACCTCCACAGCCATTATCTGCTCCCTCCGTGTCATCCCAGGCCTCCCTCTGCTGGTGGTCATGAGGGCAAAATAACTCCAACCTGAGTATATCTACCATTACAGGTGACTCTGAACCATGGGAGGTTATAAGGAAAGCTTTCAGCATACCTAATCTAAAATGATGTCTACACATTTAAAATCAGCTTTGCACTACTCTAAAGGAACAAGAACTTACAATGTGGATTCTTTCCTTCTCACTGCCACATGGGCCACACATCCTATGATTTGCTGCATGCACTTTGCACTGTGGAAATACTCTCTCCCAAAAGAACAACCAAGGGTGACTATTCTGTAGGCACTGAGATAGTCATGATTAATATCTGAACACTTGCAGATGCATGTTTTATTACTGGAGGATGGGAAGAGTTACAACCTTCCTCTTGGGACCAAGGAAGGGTGGATCAACTTGCCTACAGCCTTGGCAGTGGGTCTACACGACACACCCCTCTCCTTTGTTATACTCATCCAAGTTAGTCAGGGGGTTAATTATGAAACCAGTGTCTGTGATGATTACACGTTAGGTGTGAACTATACAGTCAGTGTTAATTATGGGTTATTGACGTGGCTGTTTGGGTTTGATTGACAGAATGCATGCAGCTCTGCAGAAAGCACAGTATTTCTTACTTTCTTATTCCAGATACTCTTCGTGAGAAAGAACTGTATTTCTGAGGAAACATAAGAAGAAGCATAATAAAAGTTCTGCATTTCTGAATAGGAGGGGTTCCTTTCATAAGGATCTACCTGAGGCAAGGGATTTAGATATGGGAGTAGCAGGAAAGACAGAAGTTTGGAAAACCAAGCAGCATGGGTTTACTGGCATGGGTTTAAGGCCAAGCAGTGCCTGTGTTCACCCAGACCTAACTCTACTCCAGTCTTAGGACAGGCAAATACATTCTTTACTTAATACCCCACAGTGCTTTGAGAAACCAGCTGTTATCCTTGAACATGAATAAGAATCATTAGAAGCCCATTTCTTTACAACTGGACTACTGCCTTTCTAGCAAATATTCATTAGATACTGTTCAGACCTACAGCTACACATATAAAAATATACACATGCAACTGCGTTTGTTCCACCTTAGAAATCGTTTATTTCCCTAAAACTTTCAGAGTAATAAGAAAAATTAGCATTGTCACTGACAGGGAGGTTTATTGTCTGTGGGGCTGGCTCTAAAATGAATACTAAGTGAAGGAAAAATGTCTTCTGGAATGCACAGTTCTCTGGGCATATGGTTTTTTCTGGTGGCACAGCTTGAGGGCCCTCAGTAGAAACTATCAAGGATTTGACACTTTCCAAATTTCAACCTTCTCCATCATCTTTGAGGAGCAAACTTTGAATGTCAGTACATGGTTCTAACATGGTTCTGTGGTTTTCTAATTATAACCTAAAAACTAAAAACTGAGCATTAACACAAGTCCCGCATAAGTTATAATTCTTTAGCAGTTCCGTGTGAGGCTGAATGGCTGAACACTGCCACGAAGTCTGCACACCCCTCTGCACTTGCGAGTCGGCATTGCTCGGCCAGATGCTCTGACATACACACGGCAGTGAGAAATCTCACTCACTCAAGGTGAGCATTCTTATTTTGGTTTGCCATTGATTCATGGGAAAGGGGCTTAGTAGATCAAAAACGCCAAAAATGTACACCTTCTTCATATATTATTCCCCCCCCAAAAAAAGCCTAGAAAACTACTAAGCTTTCACTTACGAACAAGTAATTCTTAAAATAAATTATGTTATTGCCAAGAAGTGTGTAAAAACTAAGAAATGATACATGATAGGACATGACTGAAATCATAAAAATGGAACTCCTTGGCACAATGAAGAGGGACGCCTAAGACCAAAGTCCAAGCCATCCCACAATCCATGCAGGGCCCAGGTAGCCATAAGCAGCATTAGTGACTTTCCTTTTTTTCCCATTAGTTTTTAAAACTTCTCCCACAAAAAGAAAGCCCTTCCTCATCTTTAACTCTCTGGTCCAGCCTGTGGATACCAACACAAGGAATGGCAGCCCTATGCTCAGACATGTGTACACTTATAGACTTTTATCCTCCAGATTTGAGAATTTAAAGTTCTATAGCTTCCCATGTTTCCTAGGACCTATCCGAAGGTACCCCAGATATGCTTGGAAATTGCCTGCACTTGATGTCTTAAGCTGAGAATACAAAATAGAAGCTTGCCCCCTAAAGCACAGGACTCTGTCTATTCATGGCACGTATCCACTTAACATTAGAACCAGGGGTGTAAGTCATTAATGAGAAGAGTCCATCTGGCCTAAAAAGGAAATTACCTCACAATCCAGCTAATTTCACATCAAATTACCCATGAAATTAAAAAAAAAAAAAGACATTGTGGAACCAAATGCAAATTCTAAATTCCCTGTGATTCTAGAATTCCAAATTTATCAGTTAGAATCATATCTCCACAAATCTTCTGAAGTTCTCTAAACCTTACTAATAGACGAAAACTCTTAAGTGCTGATGGCAGTTAATTAAGTAAATTCTTATACTTACTTAAAAGCATAGAATTAACTTGTCTTTTCTTTCTTCTGTTTTGTAAATTTTAGGGACTCATTCTTTTCACCAACTGTTCTAGTTGCTCTAACTTCGTCAATTACTTTTTCAGGGTAGCATTTTCTAAAACGGACTAGAAAGATGCAAGGTGTGGGGGGTACTTTTTATGAAACACAAGTCCTCACTCCTTTGACATCCAGATTCAAACCTGAAAGCACACTTTTTCAGCTCATTTCATTCCTCCTAAAAATGCCCACTCAATAGAAGAAAAAATAAGAAGGCAGCAAAATTCCAGAAGGATGATTTGGGCATGGTAGTTTCCTGAACAGAAACCGATATGATGAACATTGGGACTTTTTCCAAAACTACTCCTCTCGGCAAGTCTATTTTTTCTCCACTGGCTGAAAAACATTCAGGAGCTTTGCACCTGTGACTTTCTCCTATGCCATTTCGGTGTAGCAGGACACTAAAACACAAGCTGTAAATCCAGCCGGAAGGGAAACTGCCTTCCTGGACCTGTGGCTGTTTTCATATTTAAGGATTGACTTCAATTAACTGAGGGCAGGCGTGTCCGTAAAATTAATGTATTCCCCAAATCCCCAAAAATTCCCTTGAGTAAATTTGCTTTTATGATAAGATTATGTGGGGAGTCAAGAGAATGACTTTAAGAGATGTTCTTGGAAATTTCTTCACCTCAGAATGTTTTCAATGTGTCAATTTGGGCTGATCCCCAACAATAGCAATCCATAGGTTAGTCAGATGTCAGATTTTAAAGTGCGGCATTTTTAAGAGGGTTTTTATTCCTTCTCTCCTTTCAAACACATGCCAAAAGTAAACATGAGTTCAAATCCATTGTTAGGCTCTACAACCTCAAATCTTGTACCTTTGTCCTTTTCCTCTCTCCACCATCACCTCAAAATCCAATCAGAAGAAGGCAGCGGGGAATAAGGGCCATCCAGAATTACGGAGCACCACTCAGGGGATATCTTGCCTCAGCTTCCCAATCTTCCAGCACCTTCCAATTGTCCTTAAAATTTACAGCATGGCCCACTAGTGCTGTCTGGGTAGATCCAATAAAATGTCACTCGTCTAAGATAATGAAACTACATTTCCCAGTTTCCCCCACAGATAGGCCAGGCTGTATGAGAGCCAGTGGAGCAGGGGCCAGAAATGACGGCTGCTATTTCCACGCCTGATCCATAAAAACCTCCCACATCCTCATCTCTCATTGCAGGCCGGCTGCAGTGGGTCCATAAGAGGATTTCCAAGCCTGTAGATGGGATCCTTTAGATGAATGGGCCATGCTTTAATGACCTTGGGAAGACCCCACTATACCCTCCCTCCAGTCCAGAGTGCCATGACATCAACAAGAAGTAAGTTTTTACTGTGCTAAGACATTAAGCCATTTGGAATTGTTTATTACAGCAGCTAGTTTGTCCTGACTGAGAGTTGATGTTTGGAAAATCACTGAATTATATTTCTTCCTACAATAAAAATCATTAACATGTAATAGGACAAGCTGCTTTGAATTCAACACAGTGTAATCCTGAGCTCTGTGATTTAAAGACTTGTGTAAATATCAAGTTGTGTTCATAATGCTGATTTTTTTTTCATTTCATTAAATCCTTGGTTCCAAGGCATATACCAAGTACCGTTCCTTGCCTTACTGATGTTCTTTCCTCAAATTTATCTCCTCCTGAAATATGACTCACTTTTAAGATGATCAGTGTCATAAGATGTCATGTTTTTCCACCATTCCACAAAGTACACATTAAGTTTTATTTGGGTAACTATTAGCCAGATTTCACCAAAATTAATCATCTCTTGAGAAGGTTTATGGAAGGACAACTAAGAAAAATGGTGAATACTGATTGTTCTAGCTTAAAAAGGACCTTGTTTCCTTTAATCAAGAAATACAAGCTTCTCTAAAAGAAAAAAACTCAAGCGTCACAGAGCATTTCTCAGTAAGAACACTTTATAGTATAATGTTCCTCTTGACTAACCAGAGGAGTCCGTACTAATACATTAGAGACAGCAGAGCTGAGCCTGGGTCTTAACAATGCTTAAGTCTGAACACTGTAGCATCTGATCCAGTCTGAGGTCTGAACCCGGTGGAGCCTGCATGTTCCTAAACAAAGCGGGAAATCACTTCCATCATGGCATGCCACTGGCTGTGTAGCAGGCAACACTTTAGAGTAGAAACAAGAATTTGTACTATATAGCTCCAATATCCTTAGAAGAAATTGTCCCTGGCCTTTAAACAGTGAATGTGAAGTTTTTCTTTGGAATTTAAACATATTGTCACCTTTATCTCTTTACCTCTATCTGGTTAGATAAAAGATCTAACCAACTTTTAGCTGGAGCTCAAGCCGTCCTAACCATAAAAATGGATGTTTTCATAAAAGACTCCAAAAAAATAATTGCTTTACTATGATAAAAGCAGTAAGGCAGGTTATATATCCTCAGTTATTAATGTAACCTCAGCACTTTTAAGGCCCTAACCACAAGTTTGTAGCTAATTGCATTTCACTGATCTATATATGTAGCATAATGCCTTTTGGGGTCAAAGAGCACTGTTCTCAGCTCTACAAAAGCAGTTCTGGGAGAAAAGACTTGCAAGATATATTATTTCATAAAAGACTTGTATTCAAACAAAACACTCATGATTCTCAACAATAAGGTAACAAAATACCCAATTAACAATGGACAAGAGACCAGGACACCTTCCCCAAAGAAGATACATAGATGGCACACATAAACATAAAGTTGTCCAACGTCATATGTCATTAAGGAAGTGCAAGTTAAAGTAGCAATGAGATGCACTGCATACCTATTAGAAAGTGTAAAATCAAAAACAAAATAAAAACTGACAATACCAAATGCTGGTGAGGACCTGGGCAACAGAAATGCTCACTCATTGCTGATGGGAATGCAAAATGCCACAGGCACTTTGAAAGACAGTTTGACAGTTTCTACAAAGTAAGCATAAGCTTACCATAAGAACCAGCAACCACATTCCTTGGTATTTATGCAAATGGCTTAAAAACTTAGATCTACACAAAAACCTGCACTACATGTTTTTAGCAGCTTTATTCATAATTGCCAAAATTCGGAAGCAAGCAAGATGTCCTTTGGTAGGTGAATGGCTAAACAAAAAGTGGTGTGTCCAGACAATGGAAGATGACTCAGCACTAAAAAGAAATGAGTTGTTAAGCCATACAAAGACATGGAGGGAACTTAAATGCACATTATTAAATAGAAGAAGTTAGTTTGAAAGAACTGCATACTGTATGTTTCTAATTCTACGGCATTAGAGAAAAGGCATCACTCTATAGAGATTACAAGAAGGTCAGTAGTTGCCAAGAGTTTGGAGAAAGTAGAAAGGGATGAATAGGTGAAACACGGGGGATTTTTAGGGGAGTGAAACTATTCCGTATGACACTGTAATGGTAGATACATGACATTATGGATTATGGCATCTGTGAAAAGTCATAAATTATACCACACAGAGAGTGAGATTTAATGTAAATTATGGGCTTTAGCTAATAATAATGCATCAATATTCATTGTTCATTAATTGTAAAATATGTACCACACTAAAGCAAAATGTAATAGAAAAAAACTGCACAGGGGCAGACACATATGGGAGCTCTGTACTCTCTGTTCAATTTTTCTGTTGTAAATTAAGACTTTTTTTTTAAGTATGTCAAGTGGCCTAATTGAGTTTTTAGCTGAATTTTCCTTGATAAGGGGCTTACCACTTGGTCTAACCTGCGAGAAATGTTGACTGTACAAGCCCAGGGATTGGGTGTCAAGGGAACTGCAAGCCATTCATTGACATCATGTATTAGGTTACACAGATCAGGAACAGAGGTCTGTGGGAGAGGAAGAGTTGGTACCTGCATCAGCCAGGGACACAAATATCTGCACCAAATCAGTAGCAGCAACCATTCATGCACACAAGTCAAGTCACCTCTGCAGGATCACAGGAACAGTCTGCTGTACAAAAGAGGATGCCAGTGCGCATGCCGCGGCAGTGAACGCAATGGTGAATGCTTCAGTCACCATCACCAGTCGCCTGGGCAAGGCACTGCCAGCTCTGGAGAGGAAGCAAAGGGAGAAGGTGCCTCTGTGTTTCAGGAAGGTCTCCCTTCACACCAAGCAAACTGGGACATCCTTGATGGGCAAAACGATCAAGGGATCTTTTGCCAAAGCGATGGAAAGGCTGCATTTCCTTACAGGCAAAAAGGCCAATGCATGTTAACAAATATATCCAACACTTGCGCCCGCCTATTATGTGAGATGGAGTATTTTCCTTTTGCACAGCTTAATTGCCCTACAATCTAGATTCCCTGAGAAGTCTCAAATCACTTGAATTCATTGAAAATCTTCAAGTTTAGATTATCTGTTAGTCCAGAAACATGATTGTGTTCCACTTAAGCATGTTAATGTACATTAAAATCAATTTATTTTTATAATCAATAAAAATAATTCCAAAGAAAGAAGATTTTAAAAGATTACAGTGTAACTTCTAGTTGGTTTTCTTATTCAAATAAAATGCCTCTTTATCTGTTCCCACTAAAAACAAAGGAAGAAATTCTTGCTGTCAAACTAACATTTATAAAAAGAAGAATTAAGGGGAAAGTTTAATAAGTGTCCTAGAATGCACTGTCATTATTTTATTGGTGTTTGGGCTTCCTTTCCATATTTAATTATTTTTATTTCTAAAACAACTACATTATTGGTTTTAGCTGATATGTGTTCTAAGATATAACCCATTTATGAATTCTTTAATCAATAAATGTGTTCTTTACAATTAAAAGGACAGCTGTATCAGCTTTGCTGAAAATTATATTAGTAAAGTCCACAAAAGCATAGCTAGTAGATTTTTGAAACATAATTACATTGTAGGGTATCACCATCAATCCTGACTTACTAAAAATTCAGCTGTAGATATATACAAGAATATGGTCTTTTATTCACATCCCAACTTAACAAAATTATGTTACAAAATGTCTGTTACCACATATTCTCTTTGTTTTGCACTTGAAGAAAAAAATGCTTTGGCTGTTTTTTTATTATCAGTTAGCCTTCAGTGGGCATCATTTATTTACATCCCCAATGATTTAGGTGGTCATCAGTTATCAACAAGAAAACTGGACAAGGTTCTCTTGCTCTGAAGAATATAAAGCATGACTCTCGAATTGAGCACATGGTTAAACACCCTAACGTTGCCCAGATGTACGAAAGCCTGGAGAGAGAAAACTCTCGTGATGCGGTGATGGGGCTGTGCCTTGGCAATGGCCTCCTAAACAGGACCTGGAATCAAAAGAAACAAAGCAAAAGGGATGTGAAGATGCTCTCCAGGTGGACCGTGTCCTCTGTGGGGCATCTGCACCGGCACAGAATTGTACTCAGGCTCGATGCCATTCCTTCCTCCAAGGGAGGAGAAGCCACCGAAGGCCCCAGGTTCATAAACCCTTGACACGTCTGCCGCTGACAGTGAGCCCAGCACAATGTCCGTGCCCCAGTGCAGCTGAAGGAAACATCAGGGTCCTTATGATACTTGTCACCAGCACGCCATGGTGAGAAAATGAGCGCCAGCCCGCACACACACGGAAACAGAGACAGGGCAGCAGCGACCATCCCTTCCTCTCCTTTCTCATGTGTAGTTTGAGAACTGTGTATGTGAAAACTATGACTATAGTTTAGAGGGAGACTTTTGTACCTTCTTGTGAACAAAATATACCAAGGCAACAGAATGTGGCACTGATGAATATGGGAGGAATTCCTGCAAATTTTTGTGGGTTTAATGATTTGGGAGAAAAATCTTATTGAGGGCGGCCAGTGGTATTAGCTGGTTTACAATGTGTCTGTTCTTCCCATCCACCCAGATATTTTAAATGCCTTATAAAATGTCTTATGATTTGGGAAAGATCATAGCTACTTATTCCCAAGCTCCCAAATGCACTAAACTATACATAGCTTGCTCCATGTCACTGTTTTCAGGTTCCTCTTTGCAAGAGACTTCCAGAAGCTAGAAAGGGATTCTGTAACTTAGGACCCCTTTCCATAACACACAAAACATACCGGTACACTGGCTCCTTAAACGGGAGAAACTCCAGGGCAAGGAGAGACGGGCACACCGCAGAGACAGCGCGGGTTTGATTCCAGACCACCGCAATAAAGCGAGTATCCAGAAAAAGTGAGTCAAATGAAGTTTGGCTTTCGAGTGGGTATAAAAGTTATATTTACACTATATTGTAGTCTGTTAAATGCATAATAACCTTACATCTAAAAAAATGTACTTGCATTAATTTAAAAACACTCTGTGGCTAAAAAATGCTGACCATCATCTGAGCTTTCAGTGAGTCATAATCATTGATCACAGATCACCAACAAATACAGTAATGAAAAAGTTTGAAATATTGTGAGAATTTCCAAAATGTGACACAGAGAAATGACCAGATATTGGAAAAAATGGCATCGATAGATGTGCTAGAAACAAGGTTAGCACAAGCCAGTAAAATTTGTAAAAAATATAATAAACACAATATCTGCAAAACACAATAAAGTGAGCACAATAAAATAGGTATGCCTGTAATGGACTTCAAAAAGGAGGGATGCTGAAGCTACACATTCAAAGCAGTCTTGCAAGTGAAAAGCTTCTAACAAACTCCTGCATAGCTGCTTATGTTTTTTTTATTTTTTTGAGTGGGCATCTCTCATATTTATTGATCAAATGGTTGTTAACAACAATAAAATTCTGTATAGGGGACTCAAAGCACAGTCATTAATCAACCCCAAGCCTATATCTCAACAGTCTCCAATCTTCTGAAGCATAACAAACAAGTTCTTACATGGTGAACAAGGTCTTACATAGTGAATAAGTTCTTACATGGTGAACAGTGCAAGGGCAGTCATATCACAGAAACTTTCAGTTTTGATCATGCATCATGAACTACAAACAATCAAGTGAGATATGATTATTCGTTTGATTTTTATACATGATTTATATGTGAATCCCACATTTCTCCCTTATTGTTATTATTATTTTTTTAATAAAATGCTGAAGTGGTAGGTAGATGCAAGATAAAGGTAGAAAACATAATTTAGTGCTGTAAGAGGGCAAATGTAGATAATCAGGTGTGTGCCTATGGACTAAGTATTAATCCAAGCTAGACAAGGGCAACAAAACATCCACGGATGCAGATTTCTCTCAAAACGGGTAGTGAGGTTCTAAGCCTCCCCTCTGTTGGTCCCCAATTTCTCTCCTGATGGCCCCCCTGCGACTGTGCCTGTCTTAGGTTGTTCCTCCCTTGAGGAATCTTACCCACCTCTGGCTAACCAGTCATCTTCCGGGGCCATACAGGGAAATGTAAAATTGGTGAGAGAGAAGCAATATTCTTTGAAAAGGTTTAGCTGCTTATGTTTTAAGTAAACAACTTGTTGGCTTTAACTGCTTAGTGGCTGTCAAAATTTTAATCACATAAAGCCGTTTAGAAGTGTTAACACACCCATGACAGCAGGAGCCAAAGGCGTGGCTGCTCCCAGCCAGCTCAGGGCGTGTCTGCGTAGAGGGCCTCCCAGGCTCTGCTCTGCCTTCCTGAGTCACCATTTACACCCACTGCCTCTCCCGCTGAGGAAGCCTGGACACCAAAAAAGAGGAGAGACTAACAGAACAAACAGCTCTGACAAAAATTTGAGTAGAAGAAAGGAGACTAGCTATTTTTGAAAACATGGTCATGTTTTTAATGATATTGTAATTATTTGTTTTAAACTCTGCCCTGCCCTCCTCTCCCTGGTTGTATTTATGGTTAAAATATACAGAGGTCACCTACTTCACACACTATCCTAGTATACTGTGGTGCATGTAAAAATCTACCATGTTATTTAATGCCCTGGACTCTCCTATGAAGCTTTACCAAAGATATCTAGGGTTAGCCACGTGGGCATCGATGACCCCCAAAGGCACTGTGAATTAGGGGTCTTTCTTTGGGACTATGCTTAGGGGACTCTGCCCTGCTATAAGAATCATACAGTTAGGTGATTGAGAAATAAAATCAGAAGAATTTGTTTTATTTTTTCAATTAACGTTCTTAAAAAAACAAAAAAATATTGTGGCTGCTACAGAGACAGCTCACCTATGCTCCTCAGCACAGGCTCCTGGGGAGAGCCTTCTCAGTCAGGGTGTTCATCCAGTTTAGCCAAACTTCACCTGCCTAAAATACAGGGTTGGAGGAGAGCGCTCCGTGTGATTCACCTTGAGTCCCATGCCTCCTAGAGACAACCCTGTAAATAATGTTGTTTACACAAGATTCCGGCTGGTCACCTAGGAGCTATTCAGTGTTTTTGACTGCATGCTTTCCAAGTATAGTTTGATTAGAAAATGAGAAACTACATTTGTCTGGTCAATTAATGATTCATCTAGACACTGCTTATCATTCATTTCTTAGCAAGTCTCCCATTTTAAAATGAGACAATTCCCAAATTAGCAGACTGCCGATATCAAGTTGAGACTAGGTACAGAAAGCTGGAAGAATACACTGTTTGCTAGTGTTCCTCCTTGGAACTCAGAGAATTTAATGTTAACACTTTTATGGATTAAGTCAAGAAAGACTCCTTTAGTCTACAGTTGTAATATTCTAAAACACACAACACGAATATTAGTATTTAATGTTTACTTGGTCTACTTAGGGACTTGAAGACTGAAAATTGTATTCTGGATGAATACAACAGTATCAAAATGATTGGTAAGTATAAATGTTCATGTCTGTTTTGTTAATCCAATCGACTATGGCTCTAACTCTGAAACACAGGCCTAAAGGATCTCAAGAGGCGGCACTAAGCACTATGGCATTTTCTCCAGGTGGAGCAATATTACTTCAAAATGTAGTGAAAATTTAATAGTTGAAGCATATATGAAAACATATAAGATACATACAGTTTCTTATCATATTGAGTTATATAGTATATTAATTAAAACTATTTCTCCTTTAAGATGCTGTATAAATGCAAGTAAAAACCTAAATCCAGCATTTTCTAAGTGCAACTACATGTGATATAAATACACACTCTGTTGTCTGTGAAACTATTTTGTGATTCCTCTCAAAATGTTGTTTTATTCCGCATTAGCTTGACAAGGTAATCCTGAGAGTAAAAATTCCTCATGCTTCAGGTCTGGTTGCTTTTCCAGAATTGCTAACTGAATTCAAAGCAATTCTCACTGAAGTAATGAAAAAGGGCAAACAACCAGAACTGCTGCGGCCTGGAGTCTGCTGTCCTGGCTCTGGAGGGAGCACAAAGATTGGCCATCCGCCTCACTGTGGGATTCACTGATGGTTCACAGCTTCTGTGACTCGGACCTCAGCCCTGAGTCCTTGCAGGCCAGTCGTCCCCACTAGGGATGGTTTTACATAGACCAAGATCCCACAGAGAAGAGCTCTGTTTCTTTCCGAGGCACCCTTGTTTCTCGGGGAACTAGGGGTCCTGAGTTGGAGACCTCTCCCTCTCTCTGCCCTCCCTGGAGCCTGGGCCATCCAGGTGGAGCCTGCAGACAGATGTTCCGGCTGAACAACAACTGCCACAGAGCAGGCACTGTCCTCTCTCTGTACGTGCAATGACCGGCAAAAGCTGTTCTGCTTCTTGGCTTATAGAGATAGACAAGTTGTGCAAGAAAAAGTAATAGCAATAATAATAACTGATAGCAATGGAGCACTGAACGACTTGCTGTAAGCCCTGAACCAATATTAACATTTGTAATCCCTATAAAACCCTATGAAGGAGATCCTAATGGTATCCCATTTCACAGATGAGGTAAGTGAGGCATGAAGTGGAACGAGGACTCCAAACCTAGAAGAGTTAATCAGAGAATGTAAATGAGTAAACAAGCCAGGTTCCCAAAGCAATAGGGAATGGTGGGCAGTTGACTGGAGAGTAATGTCTGGATTAAAAGGCCAGATATTATTTGGCCTCATGGTGGATTGCAGTCAAATAGGAAACTTTACAATCTAGTGGAATGTAAATATACATTATGAAATGCCAAGCATAAACTAAAGAAAACATTCCTAGAGCGCCTGCTAAAAGAACACCCCCAAGAATTTAAAACCAAAAAAACAAGAGATTTTATGTAAAGACAATATCTCACCCTGTTTTCCTGCATCCTTATCCCCATGAGAATTGCTGCTATAAAACATGCTTTTACTGAATATTTTATCAAGTTATTCACAGACCCTCTTTATCCAACTGCTGCTAAGAATTAAAGTGTTCTCAGTTAGAGGTGAACTTTTTGATCTGCCTTTTTGTAAATCTTTCAGACTCTTGGTTGAGTAATACCAGGAAGTTGGAGGGTCTTCCCCAGGAGTAGTAGTTAAGCACTCAGTGTGGAAGCCCTGCCCACACAGCCGCCCCTCTGCTTGCGCATCAGAAATGCTGCCCAAAGATGGATGTCTGGTCCGTGTACGTAAATCACTAATTCCCATTTCAGGTATCCCGTGAGTGATAATCCCTGTGGATTCAGAGCTGGGGAAAACCTGGCCAGCTAGGAGGACCGGGTGTCACAGAAAGCATTTTCTCCCACCTTAAGTTTAAGAAATCACATATGTGCATCACCTACCTCTTAGCAAAGCTGCTGCCCAAGTGGTAATGTTGATATGGGGAATCTGTGAAGTCATGAAGCCTGTGATCTCGTGGTCAAGGTTTTTACTTCACCCCCAAATGCAAAGCAACATAAGCAGTTGAAAGGAACACATTAGAGTCCTCCTCTCCTGATCAATTCTTCAAGACCCAGTCCAATGTCATGTCCTCCATGAAGCCATCTCAGACATTCCTGAACCTTACACCAGGCAGGCTGGGCACCGTGCTCATGGGCTCAAACACATCTAGTTTTCCCCAGGGCTGGAGCGCTGACCCCCACACAGGGCATTATCCTTTGGCTGTGGGCCTCCCCCATCAGCCACCATCCTGTCCCCATTGCTGCAGAACCAGCACCTACACGCTGTGGGGGCCTTAACAGGGACTTTTAAATTGTTTCTCGGATGGACTTTTGAATTATCTAGGTATGTAAATGAGCCATTAATCCTCCATCAGTCATTAAGAGTTTAAGCAGAGCATTCTCATGACAGAGCTCAAGTATGAAATGTGTGAAACTCATACTAAAATATAGGGATGCTAACAAATGGTGTCCAAGAGGTTAAATGAGATTGCTTTAAGGAAGGAAAGTGTGTGATTCATTAATGTACCCAAGTTCTACAAGCGGTTCACCATTTTACTGCCCGGAGCAACCTAAGATTTAAGTATCCATAGTAACATACAGGTAATGTAGATAGTCTGCAAAAGAATTTTATCTTAATTTGTTTTAAAATGTCTCTACTCTATTCTCTTAATGCACCTTTTTCATCATAAATACTGCAAAGAAGGCATCAGAATCGACTCCAAAATGTCACCATGTCTGATCTAGAAAAGTTTAAATTAAGAACATTTTATTATATGAAGAAAGACAGTAGACTGAAATATAGTTTTAAAACTTAAAAAATAAACAAGGAGAGAAAATAAAAAATAAAAAGGTAACTGAGTAGCCCAAAGACTTTTTCTCCCCCATCTTCTTCAGCTACTTTTGAATTTTGCTGAATTTCAGCCTAGACTTGGAAATTTGTTGAAAGATAAATGTTTACCTTCAAATTTGCACCTTAAAAGAAACATACTAAATTAGCAGGTGCCCTCCCTTAGTTGATCTTTGATGAAGTACTTTTCATGCCTAACTTCTGGGGGTGAGCATCAGAATATAGTAAGGTTTTGGTTTTTTGTTTCTTTGTCTCGTTTTATGGGAAACCAAAATGTACAATAGCTCTGATTTCCATTCAACACATTCAACACACAATCCACAAAGGAAACACCAACAGTCACTGTGTCGGTATTTTTGTGCATCTAGTTTAAAGATCCTTTGGAGGGCTGCAGCATGATTAAACTTCAGGTAAGTTGACTAAATTAATAAACCAGCTGTTGACTTTAAAGCATGTCAGAAATCTCCGTGGAATGGAAGAGCTATTTTCTGTTACAACTAATAAATTTTCAAGTTAACATATCATCAGTTTTCAGTTAAAATTAAATCTCAAATTCACAATTGTCAGACTGAACACACTGTGTGCTTCACCTTTTGAACTATCACCCATGTTAAGTTGAACCCAGCTGTTCTATCTCCAGTTCTTTGCTGCATTAGGTGTGTGGGAAGCATAAGGAGCCCATGCTCCTCTCACTGCAATGAGATGTGTGCATTCTGCAGATAGTGCCGGTGGCCAATGCAGCACCAAGACCATGGAAAAGAGCACTTTGTTCCCAGAGCAAAGATTTCCCAGGCATCCCCTGGGGTGCAGGATCTGCCTGCCTGGCTGCTGAAATCCAAGCCCCAACCTAAAAACATGACCTCAGATTTATGCAGGCAATCTGCTCAGAAGTGCTGCTTCACTGCAATATTAACACCCACTACCTCCATCTCAAAACAGCTTTTTGGCACAAGCTGGCTGCAAAATAGCTCAGAAATACTTAAATCCAGTGCTTAAGTGGCTTAGAGGATTACTAGTAGGATAAAGAGTTTTTTCGGCTTTAGGTGGCTGATTCAGTGACAAACATGGTTGATAGTGAATGGAAATCCTGGTTGACGGTGAGTGTGAAACTCAGGATTAGTTCCTTACAGGTCTTCTCTGGCCTGACCTCCTTCACTAGTTTCTGGCTCCTTCCCTAGGTCCCTTTACAAGAAGTCTCACAACTACAAGCTGATAAAAACCTCTCTGAGGAACATTTGAATGTTGGCCACAAATTCCAAATGGATTTTGTCCTGCTTTCTTGTAAGTCTCTGCAGTTTTCATACATTTCTAAACTTTCTGGCCCAGCCAGGTTGAAATGCTTAAAATCCCAAGATCCTTATCAAAGCAATGGTTCCTCCATTTATTCTGTGACCTGGACACATAAAGGCCACTAAAGTAGCCATGCACACTTAAAGGCATACATTTAATGGTTAAGAACTTGGACTCTGAAGCACACTCCTTGGATTGAAACCCCAGCTTTGCTACTTCCTAACTGTGTGCACTTGGACAAGCTGTTCAATCCATTTGCTGAAGGGGTGTGGCACACACACTTCTGACAGATGTATCCACAGGGACAGCGATGCTTAGTGAGAAAAGCTTTTAGTTTGAGAAAGAGCAGCCACTCTCCATCCCCTTCATTATGCCATAGGTGGGGGTAAAACCCTGTGATACAGCCCACTTCGGGCTTCTGTACCTTCCCACCTCCCCTATTCCCATCATGCTTCAAAAATTTCTCCTTCATTTTCCTCCTTTCAAATCTCCAAGTTAAAAATCCCAGATTCCTTAAAACTTAATTTGCCCTTCCTGCTCTAGTATGAATGCACAGGCTTGACCGTGCCAAGATGAATTTGCTTTGTAAAAGACGACCTTATTAGCAAAATAAGTCATTCAACTGCTAAGTTCAAAGAGGGGTTATGTTAGCCAGAGTCTTTCCTACCACACGAGATATCTGCTCAATTTAAGATAATTTAGGGAGAGATCGTTTACAAAGGGACTGATCACAAAGTTAGAAGTGGATGAGCAGGAAGCACGGGGGGTAATGCAGGGACCTGGGGCTACCAGCAGCAGAGCTGTCACCACTCCTGGACCCAAAGGGACAGAGGGAGGAAGAGGATACCAGAATCTAAAAGTAGAATCACATAGCATTGGCTTTCCAGAAAGGAGAAATGACTTTATGTCAAGGGGAACAGCCAGTCCATGACAAGCTAACTGAGACAGAACCAGGGAATAATGACCTTGACCTCACTTTCACCCTTCTGTCTGGTCCCCATGGTGAGCCAGAAGTTCCCAGAGTCCATCAGTGCAGGCCATGCAAGTGGGCCTTGGGGCAGAAAGCAGGCTGGAAAAGGTCAGGAGGAGAAGCAAGAAAGCAAATGGAATACGTCCGGCAGAAGGACTGTGAGACATCTGGGGCAAAACTGTCCACTTCATCCCCTCACTGTATAAGGACAGAGAATACCTTAGGTTATGAACAAACCCGTTCTTCTCCTCTCCCTCAGAAAGTTCCAGACTCACCAACTTGGCCCAGAGTTTCTAAAAGTTTTGTGTTCACAAAAGAGTAAAACCTTATATATCCTCTTCCCACTACCACACACCTTCCTCAAAGTTTCAAAAAGAATCTGGTTTTGACCATCAGGCAGGCAAAGTAACTAGAAAGGCAATACTCCTCTGGCACATGCATAGCTTAAAGCCAGCATCTCTCCTGGAAATGCATTTCTTGAGCAGTCATATATCTCCAGGCTTCAGGTGGAAGCAAGGAAATAAGCAGAACATAAATTTAACAGAGAAAATGAACCCAAGAGTCCGATTCAAATCTCAGGAAAAGTGTGCTTTGTATGGAATCGGAGACCATGACTCACACTTAAGGCAGGATGTGGAAGTGGAGAAAGAGCCCCAACTTGAACATACACACCATGTAAATCCTCCTTTACTGTCAGTTCACATCTGAAGGTCAAATGTAAATGCATTTTGCAAACGGCACAATGCAAAGAAACTACACTGAAAGAGAAAAAAGAGTTGGCAGTGTGCTTCTGGCAGTGGTCATCGTCATCCGTGTGGAAATGGGTCAGCAGCACCCAAGAGCCACAGATGCGCTAAGGCAGGTGGAAGCAGCCTGCCCTTGCCCTGGGTGAAGATAAGCTTTGAGACGAAGTTAATACACATGGCCCTTCACTGAACCTGGGACCTGGGATATGCACTGAATTTGTTCTTCTATGGCTTCAGGACTGACAGTCTGTGGGACACAGTGAAAACTCTTGGCAACCACAGAGAAGTATTCTTTTAACCACGGAGAAGTGCTCTTTTAACCACAGAGAAGTGCTCTTTTAAGATGTATCTTTGGATTTCGACTTGTCTAGCCCTGGGTGGAACTACAAAATTACATTAACATAACACAGATTTATAGGAACTAGAACCAGACCCATTAGGAATTTGTGACTAACATTCGGATTCTCCTCTGAGACATTTTCAATGTACTTTTGTTGCAAGACATAGTGCTGCAAAAAGACATGTATAAGAGCCAGAGATATAAGTTCCTGGGTGTCTTTCACTGGACTGGGGACACTCAAACTCCACAGTTCTTTTTAAGAAATCTGATCTTGTTTTAACTGTCCTTCTTTTCTCTATGGGACAGAGTGGGCCACTCAGTAGAAAGAATCATGTATCTTACGCTGTTGTTGAGAGATCATAGCGTCCTGACAGTCCTAAAGCAGTTCCTAGTTAGCTGGCTCCTATCCTCTCCCTTGGCAGAGGGCTGAGCGTGTTTGTGATGCTGACTGGCACCTCGCCATCCAGAGCGGAGCCTTTCAGTACCAAGCAACTCCATCAGAAGATGGTGAGTGGTGAAATCAATAGTGTCCCAACTGGAGTCTCTTCTGGCAACTTGCTGTGGTATCTAATTTGGGGAGCAAACCTCAGGAAAAAAAATGGACAGATTCCAAGGGCAAAGAATATCTTAGGTTACTTTGGGGAATTCTCCATTTCATCTGTTTTGTAAGAGTTCAATATGAACTTTTTCTAGGAACAACTGTATCCCAATAAGATAACAATGGAAACCCACAACATTCATTCATGTTCATTTGAGATGACAATGCCAAGGGTTTTCTAAGAATACCACTGCTTCTGAGTTAGCCAGTGACGTCTTCCACATCTTGTTGGTGCACAGGCTGAAGGTGACTGAGTTGTAGTCAGAAAGCATTGTTGATGTGGGTGATGTCATTTGTGAGAACTTAGACTGTGCAAACTGAGAATGAACCACTTATGATTATGACCATCTACTCTATTTCTCAAAGGCTGCCATCCTTACTTAAAGGCCTGCATGTTCAATTTTCTGACCAAACAAGAATGTAAAAGACAAGATGGCAAAAATCCCTGGAGAATTCAATAGCCCAAGTTCCCTGTCAGAGAAAATAATGAGAAAATGAAATTTGGAAAAATTAGAGTCATATTAACAATGGAACAAGTAACCTATTGAGGTCTTTGATGATTGCTCTTGTACAGGAGCTTTATATCTGTCAAAACTATTCTCTTTCCTGCTCCGTTTTTTCCCCCTTTCCTCTTTCCCCACTCATTCACACACCATATTTCCAGAACAGAGAAGACCTCTGAAATTTAACTGCCTAAATTAGGCACTCACATCTTCACAAGACGTGCCTAAGTTTTAGTTTGGGCATAAGAAATCAACAAGTATTGCAGATAGAAATTGAATAAAGGGTAGGTTCTTTTCAACAAAAAAATTCCGCCCTTGGGGACTCTGAGATCAATGGAGTAATGCACAAAAACTCAGGTTTCTTTCCTCAATTTTTTAAACCTGAATTTTCCTATATAAGCTGTGAATGTCATGCATTCTTTACTCGAGCCTGACCCTGCCAAGCATGCTGGTAAAGAGCGAGAAATGAGAAGCAAGTGGCTGGATGAAGGAGGTAATGGGAAGAAATGGAAATGACTGAGTTCTCTAATGTACAAAAACAGGTAATTACTTCTCACATTTCCTATCCCATATTAACCATAACCTGGGCACACACTTCACTGAGTTTCTCAGTGTCACAGGAATAAGCTTTAGCCAAACTGGAAATATCCATCCTATATTATATATATATATATATATAAAGTCCACAATAAGTTCATTGACAGCAGGTCTGTTTCTAATATTGAAAACAGAAGACCCAAAAAGATATCCACATGGACAAATTTCCTGTTCTTGATTACACTGTGTGATTTGGGTTCTACACTAAGCCTAGGTTACGAGATTTAATCATTTTTTGTTTTCAGATGAAGGGAAGAACCAAATCCCACTTCTCTTACTACTTAGATTTAAGATCATAGTATATTAAGTCATTTCCAAACAACCCTGTATTCCATAAACATTAGTCAGTGATCAAACACTTTAAACTGCATTCTACTCTCCAGAATAGTTTTGTCCTTGAAATTCTCTTATACTTATGAGAGATTATTTATCTAATTTTGGATTAAGGAAATGAGAAATTCAGACTCTCTCTTTCTCTCTCCTTTATGCACTTTTAATCTATCAAAAACCTTCCAATGTATTATCAACAATAACATGATGTGCTCCCCTATCTTTTAATTATTTTAATGACATTCCCTTCAAGGGAACTTCTGAGATGACTTGATTGAAATTATTGAAATGGGGAAAAAGATGTAGGGTCAAGAAGGTTTTGTTATTTTTGTTTTAGAGATTTTCACTGCAATAGGTTGTAACTTTGAAAATTTTAAAGTACAATTAGTCTCCAACTTGCAAACACCAGTGGCAGAGGGAGCAATCTCCCGCCCTCTCCCCCACTAACCTGTCTTTTGGGAAAACATGGAACTGTTCAAGAAACTATGGGATCATACAACAAAGAAACTGTGAACACAGAAAAAGTTCTGTGTAGTGTTTCTCAAATGTCTCCTCAGGGCCCAGACAAGCAGAAGCTACAAACTGGATTCCAGAGAGGGGTCTTCTGGCATAGCCTGAAGTGGTCCCTGCACACAGGAAATGGAAGTGAAGCCTAGTGCTTTCTTCAAACAAGTCTGCATTCTATAATTAATACTTTTGTATTTTTTTTAGTGTTCATATATTTCACATTACTTACCACGAAAATAATTGACACTCCAGTAAGATGCTCCACATTCCCTGCCCAGGCTGATGGATGGGTGCCCAGTTTTAAAAGTAAGGCTTCAACATTTGCTCTGAAGGATAGACGTTTATCCTACAAAGTGTATGCCCAATCCAAAATATACTCATTCTCCCCCCAACTCTGCTTAAGTGTATCAGTTCCCTTTCTTAAACACTCTAGAATTCTTCTAACTGAATATCTGTTTGTCCCTACTTTAAAAATATTATACCACTAGAAGAGTTAAGTAATTACTAATCAAGGTTATGTTAGCATGAAGAAATTCAGACTGTTTTTTTGTTAGTATCTATTTGGCATCAGCTGCCCTTAGGATATTCAGTGGCAAACTTATGATTTGGGGGAAAATAAAAATATGTAATTGCTGCAGCTCACAGAGCCTCAGAGATAAAAGAGCTGGGGAATAAGTCTCAGGGCATAAAAGTGATAGGAAAGTGCCTCTTCCAAAAAGCATATCCATTTGGAAATCTCACTGGAGTCCATCTGTACCCTGTAAAGGATATAGAGACCTTTAGCCTCCCCTTCCTCCTGTACCACATGCCCCAAATTTCTACAACCTAACACACATAGTATAATAAGCATTTTGAATTTACTAATAGCTACCATTAAATATATTTGATTAGGCTTGTCTAAAAACTAAAATGTTATCTGTAATTTTATATGGGGAAATCAGTAAAAGTTCCAGACAACTAACTTACACATGAACTTTTGAAATACAACTTATCCATAAGACAGATTCTCTTATGTAAGCCTATGAACAGTTAACAAATGTCTAAGCTAGCTGAATTCTGGGGGTAGAAAATGGCTTCAATTGAGGAGTTATATACCTCTTTCAAGTTCCAGCACTTTTCCTTCAAGCAAAGTAATCAAGGAATGAAGGTGTCCAGAAGAGGACAGGTATATCAAGACAGAATTAGAAGTCGGCCATTTAGTGAAGTGAAAGGCATCATAAAAGGTCTTATAAAGCACCCCCTCCACCTCCCTGGCCAGTATCAGGTCCAACAGCTCCTTAAACCATGCCAGGATATCAAAAAAACTCGCTTTCTAAAGTTTGACAGTAAAATCTTCACCACCCTCTTCAACAACTCTTACAACTATCAAGATATGCATTTTTAAGCTCATCAATTTGAGCTGGAAGAAACAATAGCTAACATTTAGTGAGTGCTTGTGATGCTCCAGGCACTGTACTAAGTGTTGTGCAGCAATAAAGTGCAAGCTATATTAATCCATTTAGATAAATCCCATAATCCTCTGAAATTCTGAGAGAACAAGCCGTTAAAAGTAGGAGATAGGTGAAATAGTTGCATGATTAGTAAACTGAGTTAGAATTTCAGTCTCAAGCAGTCTGATTACAGACTTTATGTTCTTAACCACTGGTCTGTGCTGCCCAGAATCAGGAGGAGAGGCAGACTGCTGGCTCCCTGAGTCCCTGCCTCTCTGCACGTCCCTATGACCATCATCCTCTAAGGCTCCACCGCCAAGCTCTATCTTTTGACTCTCCATGAGTTACAATTATACCTGTTGCTTAATGCTGCAGGTGCAGAGCTGTGGGACGCCGGGGCAGGGGGAGCCGACCAGATTCTGCACAAAGCAACGTGTCAGCATCAAGATAGTTCAAGGGGATAGCGAGGCACACTGTTCCCTCTTACTCCTCTGCATGCAGACACATCTCGAAAAATAAAGCTTTTGCAAACATGCTTTACATTTCCAGTGGCACTGAACCAAAGTCAAATGATATTACTTGCCATAGTAACCAGCTACACCTAATTTAAAGCATGTTTATACTTAACTTAAAACCCTCTTTCTTCATTAAGGTCCTAACTAAAGAATTAGCAAATAATAAATAATTGTTCCTAGGGAAATACAGGGTTAGGTTCCAACAAATCTCTGGTCACAACATTTTTATCAACCCATCAGTATATACTTTGGTTTCTGTGTGTTGCTGCTTAAAGACAACTTATTTAATAGAAATGATTGATTCATGAACATTGATCTCATGGCCAATAGTGCTATAACTCTTGCTTTAGTAAGGCATACGTAATACATGCATTTTCTCTGTAAGGCACATCACAGCCTTTTTGCACTTAGGAACACTAGACCGCACACAGCACTTGGGAGCCATTTTAAAAAGCAAAATCACCAACAAAAAGCACACAAAAAAATACAAAAAACATGGCATTAAGTAGACCTCTAAAAGGACAATAACTGATAGAATGAGAACTAAATGCAAAGGCAAAGGGTCATTTACTCAACTTCAGCTGGGAATGAGCATAATAAAGCAACTCAAATTTTTCACTGGTCTTAGCATGCATGTCCACTAACATCTACAAAAGCACCATGACTATTGATTTGGGGGTTACAAATAAATTTTAGCAAATAGGCAAATCAGTAAATATGGAATCCACAAAAAATGAGGATCAACTATATATTGTAATTGTTAAGATTAAATCAGTTAATAGTGAAGGTATAAGAAAATTCATTTATAAGTGACAAAACATTGAAGAATATATAGTTCATGCTCCTTGACTAGCCATCTTCAAATCCTTTCAGAATAGTAAAGTGACTGCAATATCAAGATTCCCAACAAACAGTTGTTGAGTGAATGAATGATGAACATGACTTGTCCTTGAGCTTCTATTAATCTCAATAGGGAAGCAAGGCTCAAACACATGGAAATTACAGTTAGGTGACAGTACACAACACCACTTAAAGAGATTCTGAACCCTACTTCACATTCAAGGTAGTTCTGAGCTGGGCTTTGCTGTTCTTGGATCACGTTTGGACAGCCTGGGGTACCCAAGAGGTGGTGTCGTCACCTGGTTTCCCAAGGTAGCAGACACCTCAGGGAACTATAAGTGAAAGCCACATCTCCACCCCTGGCAGGAACCAGAGAAAAACACATTCATGAGATAGACCCCAGGTCCTTAGCACCTCACTCATTTCATAAGCTTCCCGACAATCACGACCCATTGTCTTAACAGTATTCCAGGTCCTTTCGCCAGCTGTAAACTAGCCAAAAACCAAGGGATATGGTTTATTTTCTATAGACTGTTAGGTTAAAATAACTTTCCCTTCCTGACTCCCTCTTTGCTCAGCAAATCTCCTTACTGGTTTCCTCTCTTTTCTTTTAAAACCATCGTAACTGGAGCTTCTCTACAGCTTGGTCATTAAAATCAGGCAGCAGAGATTTGGCAGGCAAAGAAAGGGTTTCAAGTCGAACATCCAAGGCACATGTGCAACAGGGAACTTCTCAACTTGGAAAAGAATAGAGATTAAAATTTGGCCCATAGCTGATTTGATCCCTGGAGAATTTTCTGATTCTTTTATCCAGAACTGCTTTTCAACTACAGCGTTTACTCTTCTGCCACCCCCACCTCACCCCTCAACTGAAATTCTGCAGGTTTTGTTGCTTTGACTCTTGGGACACTTTCCTCCTTTAAAATTCCTCCTTTAAAATGTGAAAACTGAGAAATGGATACCATTCTTTATGCTAAATGTCTAAGATAAAATCTTTTTTTCATTTGTCTTACTGTCCATGTTAGAAAATGTTTCAGAGACCAATAAAATCTGGTTTTTGCCTAAAGAATTCAAGCTAACTATAGGGTTAGTATTCCTCCCTCTCCTTTCAGCATTTTTTTAAATTAATTAATTTATTTTGTTGTCATTAATCTACAATTACATGAAGAATATTATGTTTACGAGGGTCCCCCCTTCATCAAATCCCCCTCCACAATCCCCATTACAGTACTGTCCATCAGCATAGTAAGATGCTGTAGAATCACTACTTGTCTTCTCTGTGTTGCACAGCCCTCCCCATGTCCCCACCCCCACATTATACATGTTAATCTTAATGTCCCCTTTCTTTTTCCCCATTCTTATCCCTTCCTTCCCTCCCTTACTCCCCAGTCCCTTTCCCTTTGGTAACTGTTAGTTCATTCTTACGTTCTATGATTCTGCTGCTGTTTTGTTCCTTCAGTCTTTCTTTGTTCCTATAGTCTTTGGGTTTGAGGTGAGTCTCTTGTAAGCAGCATAGAGATGGGTCTTGCTTTTTTATCCATTCTATTATTCTGTGTCTTTTGATTGGTGCATTCAGTCCATTTACATTTAGGGTGATTATTGAAAGATATGTACTTATTGCCATTGCAGGCTTTAGATTCATGGTTGCCAAAGGTTCAAGGTTAGCTTCTTTAGTATCTTACTGTCTAACTTAACTCACTTACTGAGCTATTTTAGACACTGTCTGGTCATTCTTTATTTTTCTCCCTTCTTATTCCTCCTCCTTCGTTCTTTATATGTTGGTTGTTTTATTCTGCGCTCTTTTGTGCTTCCCTTAACTGCTTTTGTGGGTAGTTGATTTTATTTTTTGCCTTTAGTTAGTATTTGGTTGGTCTGCTTTCTTTGCTGTGATTTTATTTTCTCTGGTGACATCTATTTAGTTTTAGAAGTGCTCCCATCTAGAGCAGTCCCTCTAAAATACCCTGTAGAGGTGGTTTCTGGGAGGCAAATTCCCTCAACTTTTGCTTGTCTGGGAATTGTTTAATCCCTCCTTCATATGTGAATGATAGTTGTGCTGGATACAGTATTCTTGGTTCAAGGCCCTTCTGTTTCATTGCATTAAGTATATCATGCCATTCTCTTCTGGCTTGTAAGGTTTCTGTTGAGAAGTCTGATGATAGCCTGATGGGTTTTCCTTTGTAAGTGACCTTTTTCCTCTCTCTAGCTGCCTTTAAAACTCTGTCCTTGTTCTTGACCTTTGCCATTTTAATTATTATGTGTCCTGGTGTTGTCCTCCTTGGATCCTTTCTGTTGGGAGTTCTGTACACTTCCATGGTCTGATCAATTATTTCCTCCCCCAGTTTGGGGAAGTTTTCAGCAATTATTTCTTCAAATACTCTTTCTATTCCTTTTTCTCTCTTCTTCTTCTTCTGGTACCCCTATAATGCTGATATTGTTCCTTTTGGATTGGTCACACAGTTCTCTTAATATTGTTTCATTCCTGGAGATCCTTTTATCTCTCTCTGCATCAGCTTCTATGCGTTCCTGTTCTCTGGTTTCTATTCCATCAATGGTCTCTTGCATCTTATCCATTCTGTTTATAAATCCTTCCAGAGATTGTTTCATTTCTGTAATCTCCCTCCAGATGTCTGTAATCTCCCTCTGGACTTCATCCCTTAGCTCTTGCATATTTCTCTGCATCTCCATCAGTGTGATTATGAGCTTTATTTTTAATTCTTTGTCAGGAAGACTGGTTAGGTCTATCTCCTTCTCAGGGTTTGCCTCTGTGATCTTGGTCTGTATCAATTTCTTCTGCCTTTTCATGGCGATAGATATATTTGTGGGGAGCTGGTGTGTGTGTTGGGTAAGAGAAAGTCCCTTCTTGCCAGTTTGTGGCCTTCCTCTCCTGGGAGAATAGCAGTCTCTAGTGGCTTGTCCTGGGCAGCTGCATGCAGATGGGGCTTCTGATCTTACTCAGCCGCTATGGAGTTTATTTAGCTCTGCAGTTGCTGTGGGCGTGGTCTGCCTCAGAGTGCTGCTCCAATATGGCAGAGCCATGTTGGAGGGGGAACAGGCGGGAGGCTGTTTATCGCAGTGAGGGGCCTCCAAGCTGCACTGCGGGGGTTCAGGCACCCAGAGCTCCCTGAGGTTTGCAGCTGCTGGGCTAAGTGTCCCAGGATGTTTCTGTCCAGCTGTGGGGTCCCTGTCCCTTTAAGACTTTCAAAAATCACTCGCTTTTCTTTGTCCCAGGGGCGCTGGCACACAGGTCTTACTGTCCTATTTCCCTAGTTTCCAGCACCCCACACATGCACTGTGTCTGCGCTCTGGTGTGGATGGCTAGGGCTGGGTGTTTAGCAGTCCTGGGCTCCCGCTCCCTCCCCGCTCCGACTCCTCTCCTCCCACCGGGAGCTGGGGTGAGGGGCATTCAGGTCCCACCAGGCTGGGGCTTGGATCTTACCCCCTTCCCGAGGCGCTGGGTTCTCACTGGTGTGGATGAGGTCTGGATGTTGTCCTGTGTCTTCTGGTCTCTCTTTTAGGATTAGTTGTATTTGTTGTGTTTTCAAAAATATATTTGGTTTTGGGAGGAGATTTCTGCTGCTCTACTCACACCGCCATCTTGGTTCTCTGTTTCCTTTCAGCCTTTTTTAATCAGTATCATCAAAAGTAAAAGCAACGAAATCACCAACTACCATGCTAACTATCATCATTTGACCCCCTGAGTCCAGAACTCCAGAGCAATAGTGCACTACATGTTGTTAAGTCTGGTGTAAACAAACACCAGTACCACCCTCCACGAGACCTTCTCTTTCATGATTCTTCCGTCATTAAGTCTAGAAGAAGCAGGGAGGAGGAAGAGGAAGAAAAGCAAGACGGCAGAGAAGGCCAATAAAAATCTGCAAGTTAGAAAACAGGTGACAGGTAATTGACCTGGGAAAGGTCTAAGCTAGATGGGAAACCCACAACTCAATCCAATTTATACTGTAGCACATGCAAAAGACTCAAGAACTGGGGACACCAAGTACTTCTGAAAAGTGACAAGGAGGGTGGGGGACCAAACTGGAGGACTGGCTGAGTGTCCACAGGAAGTGATTTGCTCCCCCCTTCCCCCTCACACCAAGAGTAGACCGGAATTTTCTTATCTGGATAAGGTAAAACAGTAACTCCTGGATGGAGGAACACTCGGTACAGGTAAGACCAGATAATACTAAATGAAAACAAGGAGATTTAACAAAATCCAACACACTGAATGCTGAAACTCCCCACTCTTTCTCCCCTTGCCTCCCAGGATGCTGGCAGCTGGTATTTGGGCTCTAGATAGGAGACCAGAAAAGTTGTCCCTGGGACCCCTACCCATCTCAAGAGAAAAGACCTATAGAAACAAACATCAGGATTCCTCCAAGGGAACAACACAGAAAGTCATCCTACAGTGAAGTCTGTCAGCGAGACCCACCCACGAGCATGAAGTTTCCAGCTGGCCTTTCAAGACCCAACTCCCATATACCTAGGCAGACACAGGTCGGTATCTGGGGAGGGCCTCTGGCTTTAAAGCAGGGACCCAAAACAAACAGTGCAAATGCAACCAAGAGGAAATAAAGACTATGGAAAGAGAAGGGAAAATACTATATTATAATTATCATCAAAAAAAAATTAAAAAGATATTGCAACTATGAGACAAGAACAGGACACTATTTTTTAAAATTTTTAAAGAAACAAGAGAAGAAGAAACAAAGTCTTGGAAATGAACACCATAATAGTTCCTATAAATGACAAACTCAATAAAAGACTTGAAGGAAAATTTGAGAAAAATCTCACAGAAAGTATATGAAAAATATGAGAAGATAGAAAACAGAAAAGATAAAACTATTTGAAGGCAAACCTAGGAAATCCTACATCCAAATAATAGCATATTTAGAAGGAGAAAACAGAAGAGGAGGAATCATTAAAGAAATCATTCAAGAAAGTTTCCCAGAACTGAAAATATGAGTTTCCAAATGCCAGGAGTCCACCAAGTGCCCATCACAGTGTCTGAAAGTAAGCTCACCAGAGCACGTCATCATGAGACTTCAGAACCCTGTGACCAAATGGAATATTCTAACGTTTCCAAAAAGTTAGTACAGGTTTTCTACAAAGGTCAAAGTACCAGAATGGTATCAGAATCTGGGTAGCATCACGAGGTGTTGGAGATCTCAGGGCAGTAATTCTGAGGAACCTAAAATTCTATACCTAGTCACATACCAATTGGGCATAAGGGTAAAAAAACGACATTTTTAGTCATGCAGAGTGTCAGATTATTTACCTCTTATATATCCTTTCTTAGGAAAATTCACTAATAATAGAAATGATAAGAAATAAATTGTAGTGTATTCACATAGAGAAATATTATGTATTAGTGAAAGCGAGTAAATTTCAGCTTAAGTAACAGCAATAAATCACAAAAACGTACTGTTGGACAGAAAGAACAAGTCACGGAAGGACATACAGTGTAGAATTTCAAAATATTCAAAATTAAACATGTTGCTTAGCAACACAAAATGAGGTGAAACTGCAAAGAAAAGCAAAGGCAGGAAAACACTGTTTAGAATCATACCCACCCATGAAAGGGAAGGAAGACGATGAGATCAGAAAGCAGCATACAGGGATTTCAAAGGTAAGAGTTATAGTCTACATAAATCGGAAAAACAAGTACTCCTATTGGAGCTCAGATAAACATACAGAGCTCTGCTGCATACAGTGCGACCTGCCAATGTTCTGTTCTGTTCTTTTTATGGAACAAAAGTAGAAGGGCTTGGGTAGACAAAGAATTATGGGAAAGTAAGAATATGTAGGAAGTTGTCTTTTGTTACAACGAACATGTAGCCCTCATGAAACCTGGCCCCCACATGGTTCAGTCTTGGAGCTGTAATGCATTCAAGAAACACATCTCAATAGCCAAAGGTAATTTAATAGGAATTCCTTTCTCTGCTGTATTTCTAGAAAACCATAATGAGGATCCCAATTCCTAGTCTTCAGTAACACTTACTAAATCTCCGTGCTTCTCCTACCCGCTTCCCGCACCCCTGTAGCTCCTCCCACACCAACAATTAGAATTTTGTCAGACTGGAGGTTGGAGGAGGGTGCTGTGAACACTACCATCTTATAAATTTTTTGCTATCATAAATGAATGCAGGGATTGTATAAAAGGCATGACACTAACACTGACTGCTGAGAAATACAAGTATGAAATTTGTCAGGGGTGGCCTTATTTAAAATACGCCAGCCAATTTCTCACCCTCCCATCTCGAATTTAACAATTTAGAGGAGAATTAGAAAGAAATGAAGGGTAAAGCATCAAGCCTTTCTCTTATCTAATGGTATGAAATAACACATTCAGGGAGAAGTTGTGGTAAAAGAAAGTATAAAAGATTAACTGATACGTTTTAAATTAGTATAAAAAATTTAGACCCAGAATTCAGTAAGAAGTGTTCTCCTTTAATACCAGGTTATAACCAAGAAACCATTTCCATATTCCAAATGAGTGTTCTGCAGTTTCTTCAGCTAACACATTAGTATTCTTGTGTGCTCTGTAGTAAAAAGGAGTGCCTGATTACAATTCACTATCCAGAATTTTATGGCTAGAACTTGAAGAAAACAGAGTTTCTGCCAAAATAGCTTCCTGCCCAGGTGCTGAACCAATTAACTCTTAAGCAATCAGGCAGTAAAACTGTAACAGTAAGTTTTCTGAAGTGCTATATGTAAGGAGACAGCTTAGAACAATAAAGATGAAAACTTGTTTTCATAACCAGAAGTGTTTAAAATCCCAAGACTGTTTGAACGCCTTGCTGAAATGCATGTGACACTGCAAATTCCCAAATGATCGAATGATTAAAGATCTATACAGTCAACACTGACACTTTTTTCTTAAATGTAGAGAAAACTATTTTATTATAATGTGTAATTTGACTGTCTATGGAGAACCCAGTGAATAAATTTGATTTTGAAAAAAAAAGTTGTTCAGACATGAGGTTGGCTATTATTTCATCCAGCTAGCAGAATCAAAATAAGAACTGCAGCCATGGTTCTCTTAAGAATGAAAAAGTAAGGTGCTGGTAGTCAACTAGTACATTTTTTCTGAGTCAGCTACAAAATATAAAATATAACATTGTATTATTTTAACAATTTCACAAAATAATGACTTAATGTTTACAGAAGAGTATGATTGTAAAACATGATAGTATGAAGCATACTATTCTAGATGCAAAAGTTCCTGGTCTCTGTAAAAATTAAACATCCAGATTTGCCAGTCTCAGAAGCACTGCAATAAGATCTTTTTCTCTGCACAAACTACAGGTTTTTGTAGACACCTTACAGGAGGATGAAATTGTTACTGTTTGGAAAATTAAGGTGCTAAATACAAGTGTGGCTTGGTTTCTTTCTTTTTTCCTTTCTTTCTTTCTAGTGGTTTTCCAAGGATCATTAGGGGGATATTTAGAACCCCAGATAAGCCACTAACCTGAGAATTGGAAAGTCTACTGGTTTTGTTGGCTTTGCCATTAATTGGTTTCACAGCCTAGAGTAGCCACTTACTATCTGTGCATTGTGGCGTCTATAATAAGGCATCGAAATCCACATACTCCTCCTCTGGATTCTGAATATAGGGTTTTGTCATATACTCTGATAGGTTCTGATTGGACAGAAAGTACAGTGGGAATATGGTCCCAATACACTTGTAAATTCCAAAGGAGAAGATTCTCATCAGTGATTAAGCAAAGAAGAAATATCTAGAAACTTGTAAACGCTCTCCAGCTCTAATTGGTACATTTCAATGGGAATGAAAACAATAGATAAAGATCAGTAAGGAAAGCAGTGATTAGGAACAGTTATTATGATAGAGTAATTAAAACAACAGGCATTGTAAGGCAAGCAGGAAGCAAGACAGCAGGGGGGCTGGAGAAGAGAAAGCCAAAAGAGAGTAAAGGGGAGAGGATTTATTTATGTGCAGGCAGCCACTACTCAGCTCCACTCACCAAACATTTATCGAGCCTGTCCTGAGGCCTTGCTCTGTGTTAAGAGCTGGCTAAGACCCAGGCCCTGCTTTGGGGAAGCTAAAAACATAATGGGGTGAATAACATGCAGGTGGATAAATTGACCTAAAGTATGATAAATGATATCACAGAGATGGCAAAAAAATGCTAAGGAAGCAAAGAAAAAGATATTGACATGTGTTGGCAGAGGTCAAGAGACTAAATTACAAATAGTCAACCCTCCGATTTTATCAGGACAGAAGATTAACATTAAGTTTTCAGCTCATTTTCATTTTCATATTTCTCACATTTTCTGTATAATACAGGAAGCTGCCACAGAACCCAATGTATGAGCTTCAGTTTCCATGGGCTTCAGGAGATGCAATCCCATTTGAACTGAGGTCTCTTGAGTTGTCTAAAAAGTAAAACCTTGCCTTTTCTTCAAAGTATAACTCCTACATTAGAAACCACCCCCTCAGTGAACTCCAGAGGAAATGAAACTGGAAGATATTGAACATACATACAAGAAAAGTTTTAATATTAATGCTAACCTAGGTAGTGTCTCAATCCATTAGACTTAGCTTTATTCTGCAAAATGCCAGCCCTCATGTTATATATCACACACACAAAGCTTAGTAAATAAAGAATGACCAATTATGTATGTATATTTCATTGTTGTGCCTGACAAAATCATCTGGAAAATAGAATGGAAAACATCAAGCAACTAGTGAAAAAAACAGGGTCTATTTCTTGACTCAGTTCCCCACTTTACTTTGTGCATGTGTGAAGTCAAAGAAATCCAGTTGTTTAGCCCCCCTGCTAAGTAAGTCATCTTTGTTTATATGTCTTTCGTGTAAGGAGACATTACCTTATCTTGTCGGTTAAAATGGAGAACAGGTTTCCTGTGACCACCATCAAGCTTCGACTGAAAAGCGTGCAGAGAAGCCAATGATTTGGCCACCTCCTGATGGTGCCAAAATGCTGCAAGGCATGGTGAGCTCCCCTAAGGCCAGAACAACACGTCTTCCTGAGGTTCCCTGTATTGGGCTAAATATTTACCCAGAAAAGGTGCCACTCAGCTCTCCAAGGGATGGGAGAAGCAGCAGAATGATTCTCATACATCCCCACCACTCCAAACTAAACAGTTTCATGAAAGTCAAGGACAAGAGGCTTCCAAACCACGTTGGCAGGACCACGAGAGGGGAGGTCTTGGTGCAACAACGAAGGTGGCTCTACCACCCTCCCCAGTGACAGATTTAGACACCCCACCTTAAGAAGAAGTGTATCAAAATAATCCTGGAGTAGAACCTCATGGAAAGTGCCAAAGGAATCATCTCTATTCATGGTCTGCAAATCCCAGCCACCTGTATTCCCCACCTCACAATGGCACACCTTTGCAGAAAGAAGTCCACGCCAACAGAAAGAAAAACAAGGAAATGTTATTAACTACAAGAAGACAAGGATTAATTTAAGAGAGCAAACACATGTTTGCAACAGGTCTCAGCCTCCCAGGATTACCTCATCCATCCAGACGTGGTCGGACGGTGAACCTGTGATCCCAAAGTAGATTTTGTATGATGAGAACACGATGTTTGCACAATTCATAGGGCCTGGGCTGAGGGGTACCGAAACTAAGGCAGTCAGCAGCCGAACCTATAAAGTCACACCTATAATTTTAGTCTTTCCTTAAGGCTTTTGTTTATCCTTACATTCTTAGTTTATGGCTTTCATATCTCACTCATTTCCCACAAAGTAAGCAAGGAGACATGAAGGGCTACAAGTACAAATTTGGAAATAATCTGGACTCTAATATTTATTGCTCTGATACACAGTTTCAAAACATCTAACGCTTCTGTGTTTGACCTAATATTTATGTGACCTCTGTGTCTGACCTCTCTCCGGTATGTGAGAGTCAAGCTGTCACCAAAGATTCTGAAAGGACATCTGAATCCTTTATTTCTAATTTTACCAGTTAAAACTTGAAATACAAATGTTCACATGAGATTTCAATTTGACTTAGTAAGTGATACATTTTCTATTACCAGTGCTGACAAACCATCCCTAAGGACTGACTAGAATTAGATTCTCGTGTTCCAGTGTAGATTCAGAGCAGACCTGCAATAGCTCCAGACTACAGTCCACGAGCACTGAAAGAAGCGCCAAAGCTCTCTAGCACATGAGGCTCTATTTTGAGCTTGGACGCAGCTGCCTGAACTCTGAGTCTGATACTCACCTTTAGTTCACTCAGCAGAAATCTACCAGCCAAATATTCATATTCAGAGAGGGAAACCCTCACTTCCACGCCCAGAGGTACCCCAAGAGGTGACAGTAAGGACTGAAAGAGGAGACCCAGGAACTTGATCTAGAAGTAACTGCACCCACCCTGCACTTTCTTCTTCCTTTGCATTGCTGATAGACAGTCACAACTGTCACACAATCTGGGAATGTTTGAGAAACTAAATTACCCTGGGATCTTGTTCTCTCTGCCTCATTCAGCTTCACATGGACATAGGCATTTTTTACAAGTCATCATTTCATTACACATATTGTCATGATTGTTTATCTTATGATACTGTAGCTTCCCATTGTATGATTATCCCAGTAATTGAATTTTCTATGGGATAAAGATCACATACATTTTTTATCTATTGTTATGTACAAGAGGGTTTTGGTGAATGAAATTGTCAATAAAATTGTCCCCATGAACACTCTCAGTGCAAAAGAAATGGAACAAAAAGGGAAGACAAAGAAGGTCTTGATCAGGCTTCATCCAACAGCAGACAAGTCACTATGACATCACTGACACATAATGCCTGGAGAAGGATGCTCACCCAGACAGGAAGAGAAACTAAGAGGTTCTGAATTCCTCCACCAGTGTTCCTCCTGGACATAAGACCCTTGAGAATTTGTTCTTTGTTTTCTTTGTGCCCTGAGACCCTTTCTCAGCACCATCCCCACCCACCAGGCTCTATTCCCAAGCCCTCAACCTGGGGCTGGACTGAGGCAAGCAGCCCTCAGTCCCTTTCCCAGGTGTAAGTCCCAGTGGAAGCCCAATTCCCTCAGGATCTGGTTCCAGAGGTGATCACTTGCTTTCTAGTCAACGCTGCCAATATCAGTGATCTGACAAGAGAAGGTCACTCCCCTCCACAGCCAGGGACCTCTACCCAATATAATTAAGAGTTGTGCATTTTCCTGTGGTCCCTGTGTTGTCTCAACAAAGGCAGTGCTGTTCTGAAAGAAACTTCAGTCCAAAGGCAAAAGTCTAGACCATTTCAATAAGCCTAAAAGGGTATTTTTTTAAGTTAAAATTAAAATCAAAACAAGAAACTTAATTGTCTCCTGTAGCCCACCTCTAAACCAGTTCAACAAGAGATCATTGCCCTACAGATCCCTGTGTCTATGATCAGGGTCAGCCCTGAAAGGGGATGTCCCCCTCCCCTCACACAGGTCTCTCAAGGGCAGGATGGCCACGAATCCTGTATACTGGGGATGCCCCAGCCATCGGGGGTAATTACTGGTAACACTCCTGCTCTCACCCTGAGTTCATATTGTCTGTATGTCCACTTTACTAAAGAGCCAATGATTCTGGGGGGCCTCAGGGTCATCTCTTTCCCTCACTCTTTCACTCCTATCCGCATCACCTGGGCCCCATGGCAGCCTCTGTCTGCGGCCCGAACCTCCCAGAATTCCCTGAGAACTCAGCCTGTGGTGGTTCTGGGCAGGCCTCAAACTTGTCCCCTTGGGGTGAACCAGACCTCAGTCAACTCTGTCCTTGGCCCCTACCCATGCCAATTAGCAAGCATAATCAGGTCCTACTGTAGCGCCTGCGCCACTCAGCACGTTTGACCTGAGCACTTGTTGTTATAGGTTGAATTGTGTCACCTAATATGTATATCTTGAAGTCTTAACCCATGGTACCTATGAATGTGACATTGCATGGAATAAGGTTTTTGCAGATATAATCAAGTAAAGACAAGGTCACTCAGGTAGGCTGTAGTCCAATATGACTGGGGTCCTTATAAGAAGAGGAAAAAACCATGTTAAGACAAAGACACAGAGAGAACACCATGCAACAACAGAGGTGGAGATTGGACTGATGCAGCTTCAAGCAAAAGGAACACCGAAGACTGATGACCACCCCCGGAGCTGGGAAGAGGTAAGAGATTCTACCCAGAGACTCAGAAGGCTTGTAGAGAAAATGGAAATTTCATGGCCCTGCAATCTCACCTGATTCTCATATTGCCCATTGTACACATGCAGACGCCTACTTGCGTACCTGTTGGCAGTAACTTTACAGCCGATAGAGTTCCGCCAGGAGCGAAGTGGGAGTCCTGGAAGTTATCAGCCAGAGGGAGGGGTGGGGGGAAAGCAAACAAGCTCCCAGACGTAATTGGTAGCAGAATCTGCCAGTCACCATAGAGGCCCGCCCACAGAGGTCCACCCTGTGCTAGGAGTAGAAAGGAGAGCCTTGGAGCCCTGTGTGAGCAGGAGGGAGGGGAAAGCCGGGCAGGGTCCTAGGAACAGGAGGGAGCGCAGAAGAAACCATGAGTGCGGGCGGTGCCTGGGGAGACGGGCCTGGAGCGGGGCCCAGAGACATGACGGTGGACGGGAGTCCAGCGTCCCACCTACGGCCGTGAGAATAAACCTTGGCATGAGCCCTCTTTTACATTTGGTTATAATTATTCATTCTCCTGAATTCACAATGAACTTGCCTGGAGCAGGGAACCCCCTCATCCCTGGGCAACGAGGAGCATGGCTACTGGCACCCTGATTTTTAACTCTTTGCCCCCAGAACTGTGAGAGAGTAGATATCTGATGTTTAAAGCCACCAAATCTAAGATAAGTTGTTAAAGTAGCCCAAGAAACTAATACACACATTTTGGCTAAAGCTGTGGTCCTCCACCACACCCATTCTGAGATGGTATAAATGCATGCTACGTCATTATGCTTCATTTCTCTGGCATTGTATTCACCAACTACAAAAAGTTAAGAGGCACAGCAGAAAATCTTGCTCATTCTGAGGACAGAGAAGTGGGTCAGCAGACAGACTTATTTTCTGCTTGTTTTTCCCCAATATCCAAACACTGATGCTCAGAATCCTTATTATTTTAGGAGATTCAAAAACTGTCCATCCTTTGTTTCTAGATAAATGACAATCAGGACACAGGAGTGTGTTTGGGTGGAGGTGCGGGGCAGAACAAGACATAAAGAGGGACTTGCCCATTCCAACACCTTTGAAGTCCTGTGCTCAGATATCATCTTCATATCAAATCCAGACCAGCTGGGAGGTCTCATCCTTCTCCCGAGGTGCACACAGAGAAACACACACTTTCCATTAAATGCCAAGGTCACCCATGGGGTGCTTCGGCAGAGCTGTGCAGAGAAGTTGTACAGCACCTGCATGCATATGTTTGGCCCAGTGCCCTCTCCTTGCTTCCCCTCTGATCAGAAGCACATTTATCTGCAACTTTTCTTAAGTCAGAAAAATAAAGAATCATTCCTAGACTTTTGATTTTTTAAAATCAGTTCCAGACCATGCACGATATTTTTGTTGAATTTCAATTATGACATCCTATTGAATTTATTTGTTCAAATAGAACACAAAGAGAAATTCGCCATAGATGGTTATGAATACTTGCTGCTGCAAAGTTGATCTCTCATCTCATCTTCCTCACTTCCCTTCTCTCCTCTCTGTCTCAGCCCTTCCCATGTCTGATTGGTCTCCCTCCCTGATTCACCTAATCCCTCCCTTCTCCTCTCCTCTCTTCTCTTCAGCAACAATCACAGCCAGCCCAAGGCAAGTCATGAAATAGGAAAATTGTTCTTCAACACTTCCTGTGCCTTTTTATGCAACTTTTCTCCCCTCAGCTCACCACCTCTGGGTAAGGGTACTGGGCATCTTTCTGTGTCTAGGTTTCCCTGTTTATATAAAAAGACTTGCTCTTTTCCTTTGCAAACTAAATAAAATAAGCCATCTTCAAGAGAGTTGTTGCAAGAATTAAAAAGTGCAAGTGTCTAAAACCGTGGCACTTCGAAGCTCTTACATCCCTCCTGCATCCCGGCCTCCCACACTGTGTTCCCTCCCTGCTCTCCACCCCAGGTCACAACACTCGCCACCAATCCACAGTGTAAGGTCAAATCAAGGAGGAACCTCTTTCAAGAATGCATTTTTTTGAACTTTATTTCTAATTGATGAACAAAAGAATGTAATACTTGATCAAAGCATTTTAGCCTTGAGAGTCAAGGTTGGGAATCAGAAAAAAAAGGAGCACTTCCTCTGCCTAGGGAAAATGTGAGTCCAAGTGGCACTCAGACTGCACAACCCACCCTGCCTCTCCTTGTTGAGGTGCCTTCTCATGAGAGGGTCAGATGGAGAAGCAAAGACAGGCACACCTAGTGTTAGTCCAGGCATCCAAGTGCCCACTAGCTTCTCTGACCTTGTTCCCCACATCCCAACCCTAGGGCATGGGGGTCCAAGGGGTCCCTCTCTTCTGACTTGACTTAAACGTGTCCTAACTTAAGCTCTAAGAAAGAAAAGGTTGATAGCTTCTAGTCCCTCTCCTTGCCAAGTTCAAGCCTCCCAATTGGAGGAGTGAAGGGTTGGTTCATATATATGTATTTGTTCAATAGTTTCCAAAGCTTCCTTGCTTGAGACAGATTGAGCTGCGTACCCAGATGTCACCTGCAGTTTCCCCGACCCTCAGGAACCTGTAAACATTTGACCTGAGCCTTCAGTTCCTTGGTCTATCACAGTCCAAACAGTAGGCTGTCTCTCTTTCAGTCTACACTCACCCAGTCAGAAACTCAGCCTCTTCTCCAGTAGTTAAGTCCTACACCCCTCTCAGCTGCCACTTCCCTTTTCTAATAAAGCTTCCCTAACTGTTTCCAGTGTGGTTAATAGAAGCCAACGAATGTAGGGAATAATAACATAGTTGCAGCCTGTACTGAGGTTGACTGGTTTGACTTGATGGGCCAGGGTGGGGTTGGGGGGGCCTACCTAACACACATGATTACTACCCTCACAATTCTGGCTCCTGCTAAACATTTACAAAATATTAAGGAATCAAATCAGTGAATGTATCTGCTGTTTTGGATTAAGAGCCTGTTTTAGATTAACACAAATCAAAGGAACAAAATCAAAAAGCAAATTAGAGTTTGCAAACAAGAATAATAATAAAATAAAGGAGAACACATAATTTCAGGTTGATGTAAAGTCCAAAGAAGGCAGAAAGCATCAGTCCTGGATGCCTCCAAATCTCAGGCTCCCTTGAGGAATGAAATCTATAGATTTCTGTGTATGCTTTCACATTGAATGATGAGGTAATAAAGCACATGTTAAGCAAAGATCCTCCTCTACATGCCTTTAGAAAAAATGCCAACCAAGGGGCCTGTGGTGTAAATGGAACATAGTGTGTGATCTAAAGTGTCCTTCAAAGGCTTCCTAGCCACTGACATGAAGGTAAATCTTCCTGTTGTTGCAGAAGAAAAGAAAAAGAGGGAGAGAGGGAGACAGAGGGAAAGAAGTTCGAAAAGTGACTTTGGGTTTCCTATAGTCAAGCTTTTAATATGTGAGTTTTCAACACGGATCTTCTGTGAATGCTTTCTTGATTAAAGTGCTGCTTCACAGAGGAAGGAAAGGAGAGAGAAAGAGAGTTCCAAATGTCAATTTCAAATGAATGATGAGATTATTCTTCCTCTTTAATTTATCCCTGTGGCATGTAAACACACATGATAATCTAGAACCAACTTAAAAAAACAAAAGGAAAACATAAGACCATTGCCTGGAACTTTGCATTAAAAGAAAGGGTATCATATGAAACCACAATGAGATATCACCTCACACCAGTAAGGATTGCCACCATCCAAAAGACAAACAACAACAAATGTTGGTGAGGTTGCGGAGAAAGGAGAACCTCCTACACTGCTGGTGGGAATGTAAATTAGTTCAACCACTGTGGAGAGCAGTATGGAGGTTCCTCAAAAAGCTCAAAACAGAAATACCATTTGACCCAGGAATTCCACTCCTAGGAATTTACCCTAAGAATGCAGGAGCCCAGTTTGAAAAAGACAGATGCACCCCTATGTTTATCGTTGCACTATTTACAATAGCCAAGAAATGGAAGCAACCTGAGTGTCCGTCAGTAGATGAATGGATAAAGAAGATGTGGTACATATAGACAATGGAATATTATTCAGCCATAAGAAGAAAACAAATCCTACCATTTGCAACAACATGGATGGAGCTAGAGGGTATTATGCTCAGTGAAATAAGCCAGGCGGAGAAAGACAAGTACCAAATGATTTCACTCATATGTGGAGTATAAGAACAAAGAGAAACTGAAGGAACAAAACAGCAGCAGAATCACAGAACCCAAGAATGGACTAACAGTTACCAAAGGGAAAGGGACTAGGGAGGAGGGGTGGGAAGAGAGGGATAAGGGCAGGGAAAAAGAAAGGGGACCTTACGATTAGCATGTATAATGTGGGGAGGGTACGGGGCGGACTCTACAACACAGAAGACAAGTAGTAATTTTACAGCATCTTACTACACTGATGGACAGTGACTGTGAAGGGGTATGTGGGGGGGACTTGGTGAAGGGGGAGCCTAGTAAACATAATGTTCTTCATGTAATTGTAGATTAATTATACCAAAATAAAGAAAATAATAATAATAATAAATATAAATAAATAAATAAAGGGTATCACATGAGACATCTTTTTCCATCAGTAATAATGCCACTAATGTCTGAGATGATGCACAGAAAAGTTTGGACCAACTCAGCTCCAGAAGCCTCCTAATGCAACCCCATCCAAAATATCCAGGCTTGCAAACAACCCCAGGCCTTGCCAGCTGCAACCATGATTGCAACAGTGGAGTCAGAGCATGTGGAGGAAAAAGATGGAAGGGAACATACAGCTTGCTGCCAGGTTCTGGATAGGGGATGCCACGAACAGTTACACTCAAATACCAGAAAATTTCTTCCTGCCAGATATTTGGGCAATTTGATGGCACAGTGAACACCCTGCATACTTATCAAAACCAGAACAACTCATTGCCATCAGTAATGTGCTGGCCTTCAGTCACAAAGACAGATCCTGCTTTTATAAGCCAATGGCACATAGTCCTAATGATGGGGATTTTCTGAGTATCTTTAGAGCAGACATTGGCAAACTTCTATAAGTCAGAGAGTGAATATTTTCATCTTCACGGGTTATATAGCCTCTATCGCAATTATTTAACTCTGCTGTTATATTCCCAAGGCAGCCACAAACTGTATGTAAATGTCTGATCATGACAGTGTTTCAAAAAACCATTATTTATAATAACAGACAATGGCCAGATCTGGCTTACAAGCTGTAGGTTGCCAAGCCTTGCTTTAGACAATCAACTTGTAGCTCCAACGTACCTCCAGAATGGCTGATTCACAGCGCAAGTAGACATGAACGCAGATCAACTTCCATGTTAGTATCATGCTCAGACACTCATTCACATTCACTCTCCACATCACACTCGGGTAGATTCGAGGTGCCTGCAATTCTCTGAGAATCTTCTGATGGAAGAGGTAAGATGTCTATCCTCTTTCTTTCACTGGGACTGCCTCTGTGACTGCTTGGCCAATAGAACACAGGAGGAAGGATGCTGGGTTGGAATCCAGGCCTAGGCGCCAAGAGATTGGCAGCTTCTCATCCCTATCTCCTTGGAGCATTTGGCTGTGTAATCCAGCTTCCATGCTGTGAGGTAGTCCAGGCATCTCCTCCAAGAGGCCCACTGGAGAGGAACGCAAGTCCCCAGCCAACACCCCCAGCTGGCTCCCAGCCCTAGAGCACCCCTTGAAAGACCCTCCACACATACTCTGTTGTCTGCTGTTCAGATGCAGAGGGTCCAGTAGGATTCTCCAAGGTCTTTGGGAATGAAAAAGCCACTAAATAGAGGATACTGAGTCCCTGAGGGATTGAATGGAGCAGAGACATCTCCCCAACCTGCACTCCACGAGCTCACTGTTGTCAGTCTTCACTGGGTGATGAAAAATCTTTATTTATTAAGCCACTGGTACTGTTCAGGTTACTATGCACTCCCAAAGTTGGTAAAGCCTAAAAAAGAAGAAAACAAGGAAGATAAGCCACTCTGGACAAGTGTTATAGCAGGACTCAAGAAAAGGGAAGAATTCACAGTATTTCCCAAGACAAACGGGTCGGGGCTCTATGATTGATTCACACTGTGAATCAGAACCTTCTGTGTTTCAAACCTCAGTGCGAAGTGTGGGTTGTTTATTCAGTGAAACCTACTCAGCAGTGGACCTTATTTATATGGGGCTGAACAGATGCACTTGAAAAATGGGGCTCTTTCCACACTGGTCTTAAGGAAGCAAAATAGACAGGCAGCAGGTTCTGTGATTGAGAGGTGTTGAAAGTGTCCCCTCTACCCTTCATACACACAATGCCTGAAATTGCTAATTACTGCTTTTGTTAAAGAAATTTAATGGGAAAATTATGGGAAAGGACTTATACTTTAGATGACCTAGTTGGGGTCAACAAGCTATGGCCCCCAAGGCCAAATCCAGCCTGGTGCCTGTGTTTGTATGGTCTATGAGCTAAATGCTTTTATATTTGTAAATGGTTGAAAAAATTCAAAAGAAGAAAAATATTCCACACCAAATTAAAATAACATGAAATTCATGTTTCAGTGTTCATGTTAACAGTGTATTGGAGCACAGCTATGCACATTCACTTCAGTATTGTCTGTAGCTGCTTTCTCACAAGGGCAGTCGAGTAGCTGTGACAGAGATCTCATGGCCTGCAAAGCCTAAAATATTTACCATCAAGCTCTTTAAAGCAAAAGTTTGCAAGTCCTTGCTTTAGGTCACCGTGGTCCACTCATCCTTTTTCCTGAATTAGTTTACCGGGTTGGAGCCCTCTCCTAACAAGCTCTGAGAGAACAACGTGCTATTCTGACAGTTTAATACAGAAATGGGAGGCAGAATGAAGTAGGGAATCAAAGATCTCAGGAGCAGGACACACTCCCAGCAGTGGGTGACGGTGAAGGGTCTCAGCGCGTCAGAAGAAGCCAACACGCACCTGGGAGGAGGATGTCACGGAAAGAGTGGGAAGGAGTGAGGAAAAAGGGAGAAAAGTGAAGGCAAAACTTAGACTGTTCCTTGAGTTGGTCCCAACTCACCATCCTGTCAACATAGCCAATGGTTTTAATGTTTCATTAAGTAAAGCAAACTGATCAAAAGAGTCATGTAGAAAATAGTTTTTTTTAAAAGAGCTTCAAAAAAGGAACCCAAAAGGCAGACTCTCGCCCTGTAACATGTTTTCCAGTTTTGTGCAATTATGAATCATTGCTAATACTGCCGATGGCGTGGTCCCCAGCCCTGCTATCTCAGTGATGGGGTCATTGGTCCTGTCCTTTCTGGCTGACCTCCTTTCTGATCTGCTGCTTCGTGGGGATCCAGAGACCTCCGTGGAATGCAACCAACAGAAGACCCACAGAAGCTTCAAAAGATTCCTCATTCAGGCCAGCTCTAGAGCCACATCCCTAAGACCTCCTTGACTTTGGCAGGGCCCAGGAGGACCCCTAAAGGGCTACAAACAACAGGAGTCTCTGTTTATGCTCTGATCTCCAATCTGACATTAGCCCAGAGTTACGGCCTGGGCAGCTGGCACAAGCTGGTCCTCGGACACAGGTAGATTAATGTGTAGAGGTTTGTGCTCAGTAATCTTTATTTTCAAATGGTTGGGAAATACTTCAAAATGACAAGGACAATTTATGAGCTTTCTCTAAAAACAATAATAATACAGATTTGGCATCTGTGAAGGTTTCAACAGCAAACAGAGACAAAGAAAGAAACCTTTAAATAAAACTTCCCCTTCTTTAAATAAAATCTTAACCTGCTTCCAGACATTTCCATGTTCTTTCATCCACTCCCCACCAAATCTCACTAACACCCTCATCCCTTTATAGTTCCCCTGACTCACAACTCTTCCTCTAAAGCCCCTCCAAAAAAGACTTCAAGAGGCATGCTTTTATTAAAAATAAAAAATTAATAATACTTTAAACACCATTAGACAATTTGATAAGGAACATGAAAAGTGCTGGCCTGCAGCCCTTGAGACCATATAAATGCTGGTCCTAAGCACGATAAGACAATCAATCATCTGGTTCACAAAAATGAAGAAGTAAAATATAGTAGTGAACAGAAACTTAGGCTGTTAGGACTGGAAAGGAAGTGAGCCATAATCTGGCCAAACCAGGACATTTCACAGATGGAGCAAGTGGCCGCCCCCGCTCTAGGTGGGCTCATGTGTTCCCAGGTTCCCAGCACAGTGCTGTCTCTGGTATCCTCGCGTTCCTCCAGGTGTGCCTCCTGCCCTTCCAGCCTCTCCGGGACAGTTGTCTTTAGAATGATAGAAGCTAGTCAAGCATTTCACCCATGAATCATAAAATACCTGTCAGGAACCTTTGCTGTTTCATGTAAAATTGCATCAACGTTTCTCATGGAAGCCACGCTGGTCCTCCTTGGGGAATGGAATCCAAAAGCTAGCACAGTCTCCCAAGTAAGTATGACCCACCTTCAATACCTAAGTCACCTGGATCCCTAAAGAAAGCCTATAATAATCCCTTTAACAGGCAAAGAATAGGTTCCCAGTTTGCCCAATTTATTACACCAATTGTTGATATTTACAACCAGTTTTTTTTAAGCACATTTCCCTAACTTCAGGCCCAGTAAAGAGGCTCCAGTACAGGGAAATGAGAGGATCCTAGAAGCTAAAGCTCTAGCCTCATGCCATCTGCAGGGTTAGACCAGGAAGCCAGTTTACACTGCTCAGGAGCCCATTCCGACTTCACTCACAAAAGATTTGTATTTGCATAAACTGTTGTATTAGACAGGCATATACATTTAGCCTGAAAAGCCCAGGAGTGTGAACTTGGAAAGGTTTAGGTAGATTCTATATTCACTATAGAAATGCTGAACTCCACATGTCAGATTTTACCATTGTACACTATGTACAATACAGCCCAAATTTTATTTTGCCCATCACTGACTGACAGCAAACCAACTAAACCATAAAATAACTCGAAGCACCAGAGAAAAGTTTACCTGACCCTCATCAGCCAGTGCATGTTTATTCCAGCTGATTGTGGCGGTGGAAGCAGCACTTTGCAAGCAATGTAGATCAATTGAAAAATGGGAACAATCTCCAGTTAGTACCTGATATTAGAAGAATAATGCTATATCTATTCCAAAAGTGTCTATTAATAGGAGAACCAGAGAAAAGGTAAAAAAAAAAAATGAACTGAGCTTAGATAAAGGCAAACTGCAAATGACTATGGGAGAAAGCAATATGTCTAGTCTGTGACTGTCCCCTGGGGCCTCTGTAAGTATAGACCTGCCTCTGTCTCCGTGGCTTTCAATGCTGACTGCACAACAGTCACCTGAGGACCATTTAAGAAAACACATGGGTGGGCCTCAAGTATCTGAGAGAGAGCCTGGCATTTTGTTTTTTAAAAGCTCCTCAGGAGATTCAAACGTGCAGTCAGCATTGAGAACCACTGACTCGCCTACAGGGACCTCCCGATGTCCAAAACCCCCAACTGGGGGGAGAGCAGCACGAAGATGGGTAACTGGGGACAGCAGCCCTGGAAGTTCTGAAAAACTTTTAAATTCTTCTTTGCTCTAACAACCAGCTTTTCCAGAGAAGACATCCTGAGTGGCTACCCACTCCCACTCCACGTCCAAGTCCCTTCTCCGCAGTAGTCTCCTGTGAGATCTGCTGAGATGGTCACTCAAAGGAGAAGAGAAAGTATGTGACACAGAATTTAGGGTCACCAAAGCTAAACGATTTTGACTGCATGACTATTATAAGCACACTCTTCTGCTTATGTAGTGCCTAGGCTGAGGGGATATGATATGCAAGGTGCCCTGAGGTTGTTGGGTTTCTTCCAAGCAACTGATCCAATTTTTTCTTAGAATAATTCTAAAAGTTCTCATAAGTCTGGGAGCCCCATTTCTAATACGTTTTTCTTTCTACCACTGAATTCATGAAATAACAGAGAATCCAAATGTATACCCCCTTATAGGCATAACATTGTCAGTCTTCTACACATGTTGAAGATCTGTTAACCACCAACATATGTGTTATACAATGGTTTTCCCTGGACAAAGTTAAAGTTATTCATCCTCCCAAATCCCTTTAGCTGCTTCAAGGTGACTTGAGTCCAAAGCATACTTAATTTAGAGCATGCTCTACTGTGGCTAATTAAAGTGTGTTTAAGTGGTTCAGCATATTTTCCCATGCAACTTGCCCCTCTGAGCAGATCTAGTTCTTTCCTTCCTTCCTCTTATTTCTATGATTCACTCAAGGATTGTGCTATTTGAGAAACCATGGTGCAAAGAATAATCATTGACACTGCAGTTGAAATGCAATATTAATCCTTAATTTTTTCTTATGAGGAAAGTCATATTCAAATATCCTGCCATTCATTTTCCATAAGGAGCAAAGCTTTCAGCTCAAACTGTGTTAATGGTAGCTTCCCACATGGAATTCCAGCCTTCTTTCAGATCCAGACACAACAGTAATGCAGGTGGATGAGAAGCAGCTAAATTCGAATGGAGTCAGAAGCTTCTGGACATTATTTTCACTAAATAATCTTGTAACACACCCATCTAATGAAAATCAGATCTCATTCAGAGTAAGGAACTTAGTTTCCCTGGATAAAATTAAATTGATCCCATAAGATCTATTACCCCAAGCACTAAAGGTCCTGTCTACACAGCACTAAATGAAGTGGTCAATGAATTAAGCCAAAACCCCTAATGAAAAACAAAATATTCTCTAGAATTCAAATCCTACTAGGGAACATATTGGAGAGAGTGACTCATATTTATTAATGGGTTTCAGGCACATGTGTTCCTTGATCAAATAAATACTTTGTTAATCAACAGATATATTTGAATGCTTACTATGTGTTCAGAACCACACCAAGTCAGAAAGGCGATCTGGAAGATGTCTAAGACTAGTGGAAAAGAAACAAACTCTGCATGACTTCTGCTCTCAATTATAGGTTAAAGCAATGTAACACATACGTATTTTTAAATTTTGGAGTTTTTCTCTTAGCTACCAAAACAAAAAAGTTACCCAAAGTCATCTCCATTTTAGCTACTGGAATCTGGTGTAATGAATAGCACATAGTAGGTCTCAAAAAAAATATCTGTGACAGGAATAAACAAGTGAATAAATGAGCTGATATTTTCTGAACAGAATACATCAAGCTCAAAGGTCACAGTATCAGAAACACTGTTTGTTAAGTGTTGTGAGCGTGAATATATTTAGAGTCCAGTCAGTCTTTACCAAAATCTATCATTTTCTTCCTCTCCCTGAGCATATAACTAACCCCCATGTTGCAGCCTCCCTTGCAGTGAGATGTGACCCTGACAGAGCAGGGTGGGGGAAGAACTGCCCAGTCTGACAAAGAAGGTACAGGCTGGTTGTATGACAAGCAGCCACATGAATCAGAAAGAAAACATGCACACGCACACATGCACACACACACACATCTTACCAGAGTGAGATTGTGAGGTTGTGTGACACAGACTAAGGGCAATTGACCTTTTGAAAACCAGAAGATGAATGTGGGACTGATTAACACGAGAAGTGATTGCTGAGCTGGTTGGTAAAGGAAGAGAGGTGTTTGGGTTGGCTGAAAAGACACAGGGACTTTCTGAATAGACAGAAAAGCACCAGAAAGAAATCATGAAATGATGGTCCATGTAGATGTGGAGGCAAACAATGCGGCAGGCTCAGCTACTGCGGATGGGTCCCAAGAGGCAGAGGAATTAAGCACCAAGTAGCCCCAAGCAGAGGCCTAAAGTGAGATGTGATGTCGTTTAGGCACAGCCTTCTGACAAACTAATGGCTGTCACACTCAACCCAAGTGTAAAGGTCCAATCAGGAACAAAAGAGCAAGGAGATGTCAGGGGGGAATCCGAAACTTCATCCTCTCTTGTTAGTCTCAAACCAAAAATAAACCTCCATCAAAAGTCCTTTGGTCTGTAGGTCAATTTAAAAGTTTTAAAGGCCTCAAGCCCAGTTATGGGCCTGTCACAGTGACTCATGTGAGGGATGGGGCCACTACACTCTAGATTATCACCTTCCACAGGGGTTTACCATCACCAAGGGGACAATAACTGTTTCTTAGTCAGTAGGAGAGGGTGAAAAAATTATTATAGTGGTTTGTAATAATATTTATGACAATATTTGGGATGAGATATTATTTCTTAGTATTTGGTTTTTTTATTTCTCCAGGAAGAAACTAAATCCATTTTAATTTTAATTGGTTTATTACCTTAAATTTAATTTAGTTTTCTCCTTAAAGAGATGACAATAAAAAGAAGGTTGAGAGACACTGATCTAGATCTAGAAAGAGCACCAAACCTAGTTTTGTTAATGAAGTTTCTCTTAAATATTCAGTAATGAAGATTGTGTTTAGCCTCTCTGGTTCCCAATCTTTTCCCTTTTTGTTTTGTCTCTGGTCCCAAGTTCTGATATACAACCTTTTTGTACTGAGGAAAATATGTGCCATATGAGTCACCTATATGTTAGAAAAATTTTAAGACAAGATTAGCGTTTTGCAGATAAGTTTGCACTTTAAGGTTTTTATCATACTCTGGAATGAAATATATTGTTCCATCAAGTGGGCTTACCACTACTAGGCTCAAAGCCTGCTTTGGACCAATAGGCAGACATGCCAGATGGCCTCTGTCCTTTCTACCAAACTTAGGCTGCAATGCCAAAATGCCAAGGCCCAGACCCCCAAGGGCATTATGACCCACACAGAGCAAGCATAATAGCAGTGCTAAAGCTCATCAAGCTCCTCGTGTGGTCCAGGTGCTGCTCACATCACTGCACATGAGCAACTCCATGAACCCCCAACAACTCTCTGAAGCAGATACTATTATTACTACCCTTATTTCACAGACAGTGAAACTGAAGCAAGAGAAATTATGTAACCTGCCACTTTACACATCCAGCAAGTGCCAGAGCCCAGGTTTAAACCCTACTACTTTTATACCAATGCTTATTCCCTGAAGCGCTCTGTGATCCCGCCGTGAAAACTGACTCACAACAACATCTCTGGGCCTGGCAGATCTGTGCTCAAATCCTGTCTCCATCATTTTCCACCTGGGAACCTTGAACTGATTACCTGGCTTCTCTGAGCCTCAGTTTCTGTAGTTTGCACATCTCATGGGGTTAGGTTAAAGTATAAATGATATAGTTTCTGGCTGACCAACTCTGTTAAAAAATAATACTATTAGGAAGTCGGGTCTTCCAAACTTGATCTATAGATCCAGTCAAAACTTCAGTAAGTTATTTTTGGAAATCAATAAACTGATTGTAAAGTTTATATGGAGAGCCAAAAGACCAGAATACCCAACACAATGTTGAAAAATAAGAAGAAATTTGGAGAACTGACATTGCCCAACTTTAAAACTAACTATAAAGTTACAGTAATCAAGACAGTATAGTATTGGTGAAAAAATAGACAGACTGATCAGTGTAACAGAACAGAGAGCCCAGAAACAAACCCATGTAAAGTCAGCTGATTCTCAACAAAAGAACAAAAGCTATTCAATGGAGAAAAAATAGACTTTTCAACAAATAGTGCTGGAAAAACTGGATATCAACATGCAAAAAAAAAATGAATTTAAACACAGACCCTAGTCACTTCACAAAAATTAACTTAAAATGGATCATAGATAACACAAAACTACAAAACTCCTAGAAGATAACATAGCAAAAAATCTAGATTACCTTGTATATGGTGATGACTTTTTAGATACAAGACCAAGGCATGATCCAGGAAACAAAATATTGATAAGCCAGACTTTATTAAAATTAAAAACTTCTGCTTTGCCTAAGACACTGTGAAGAGAATGAAAGACAAGCCACAGACTGGGAGAAAATACTTGCAAAAAAGTCTGATAAAGGAATGTTTTCCAAAATATACAAAGAATTCTTAAACTCAACACTAAGAAAATGAGTGATCTGATTTTTAAAATGGGCAAAAGACCTGAACAAATACCTTGCCATAGAAGATATACAGATGGAAAATACACATATGGAAAGATGCTCCACATCATATGTCATTAGAGAATTGCAAATTAAAACAATGTGATACCACTGTACACCTATTAGAATGCCCAAAATCCAGAACACTAGAAACAGCAAATGCTGGCAAGCATGTGGAACAACAAGAGTTCTCATTCATTTCTGGTGGAAATGCAAAATCATACAGCCACTTTGGAAGACAGTTTGGCTAAACACACTTTTACCATACAATCCAGCAATCACACTGCTCAGTACTCACCCAAAGGAGTTGAAAATGTGTGTCCACACAAAGCACTGCACAAGGATATTTATAGCAGCTTTTATATTCATAATTGCCTAAAGTTGGAAACATCCAAGATGTCCAACAGTAAGCATGAGGATAAATAAGCTGGGGTGCATCTAGACAATAGAGTATTTATACAGTGCTAAGAAGAAATAAGCTATTAAGCTATGAAGACATGGAGGAAATTTAAGTGCATATTACTAAGTGAAAGAAGCCTATCTGAAAAAACTACATGCTGTATGGTTACAACTATATGACCTTCTGGAAAAGGCAAAACTATGGAGATAGTATAAGGATCAGTGGTTGCCATGGTTTGATGGAGAGGGAGGGATCGATAGACAAAGCACAGAGGATTTTAGGGTAGTGAGACGACTTTGTATGATACTATAATGATGGACACATGTCATACATTTGTCCAAACCCAGAGAATGCACAACAGCCAAAGTGAGCCCTAATGTACACTATGGACTATGGGTGATAAGGATGAGTTGGTGTAGGTTCTGAGTTGTAACAAATGCACCGTTGTGGTGCAGAATGTTGCAGGAGGGCAGACTGGGAGGGAGAGGGGAGGTGGTATAGAGAAAATTTCTATACTTATGCCCAGTTTTGCTGTGAACAAATAACTGCTCTAAAAAATAAAGTCTATTTAAAAGGAAGGAGGATATCAAGATAGGCTTAGGGATCAAAAGAAGAAAAATGGAGGAAGAGTCCTTGTTAATCGTCCAAATCCAAGATCCAGGACAGCACTCAAAGGGGAGGCTGGGGGAAAATAAAACCCGAACATACGCTGCTGAGAGCCCTGCAGGCAAGGGCAGAGGGAAGGACATCTGAGCAAACCGGGTGCGCCGGTGACCAAGGGACTTCCGGACCCTCCCCTTCAGGGCCGAGTGCCGTCACGGAACATGCCCTGCCCCCGGGCAAGGTCCCATCTACCCCCCAACCTGTGGCTCCCTGAATATGTGAGAGGTGAAAGGTGTACGTTAAACTCTTGTTGAATTCCTGTGACAATACAGGAAACCATATACATCACACCAACATAGACAAAAGGCTACAAATCACCAAGGGGGCTACAGGGGTGAATGTTCAAAAGGGTCAGGAGCCAGGGAGCTCTGCTTCCTGGAATCAAATGCAGGCCAAGAGACTTTCTCACCTGGTAGCCTCAAGCATATCACATGACTCAAAGGTGGGGCCAAAAACCCAGATCCGAAAAATAAAAGAAAGTTAAACGAGAGGATAGTGGGGAAGAGAAGCCAGAATTTCTCAGGGACCACAATAAAGGCATTTATTAGCCAGACCCACCCCCTGGCACCTTAGAAACAAAAGGTCGTCATCCAAGTGCAAACAAACTTCTTTCCCTGCTGTGACTGCGTTTCATAATTCTTGTACTTCCTAACGTGGAGCCGCTCCATCTATGAGGTCATTTGTTTTCCTTAGAACTCAGTTACGGAGCTTGCCAGTCATTCAGATTGCAGGCACTGGCCAGGAATACTGTGTGAGGAAAGAAAAGCATTAAGCCCTTACTGCTCTCTCTTAGGTCAGTGAGAGCATTAGAATCCCATTCCACTGTCTTTTCAAAAAAACTATGCTTAACAAAGATAACAAGTTCCAAATGTTGTCTTTTCTTAAAGGTATGTTTGTTTCAAATCATATGTTTTTAATCTATGAAAAGCCTGAGTTATAATTATTCCAGTTCTACACACTATCCAAAAGCCAAGAGATAACATGCAGAAGTGATGAATGTGCTTTTGGTGATGTATAGAGCAACTGTTGATTGAAGACATAAACAGAGTCACACAGAAAGAGAAGAATTGCAGATCTATTCTGCATTATGCCTGCTCTCAGAACAAACCAGTTTCAGGTCATCCAGGTGAGGAGCAAAGGATCACTGCTTTGTGGAGAGACTCTGGTGTTATTCATTTACACTTTAGTATGAATTTGACGTATTCAACCCCCACACTATTTATATTTGAAATCTTATCCATAATTGGAAAATAAACAACCTTGTCTGTTTATTAAGGGAATTTGAAACCCCAATGAAAAATGAAATCGATATGGAAGAAAGAGGGACTTGAAAATCCACAATATGTCTAAGAGAAAAGAATTTAAGAATGTTTTTAATTGTACACTATTTATAATGCTAACTTAATGACCCCTTAGACTTATAATCAGAGGATCTATTGTAGGATTCCTTTCTTTTGCTAAATCTCAACAAACATGAGACTCCAGAAAAGGGGTTTTGTTTGTTTTGCTTTTGGTAATGCATTTTTCAATGCATATTTTTTAATTGAGAACATAAAACACTTGCAGGGAAGACCTAAACTTCTCTGATTTCATCACTGAAATTTATATCATTTTATTAATCACAAGATACAAAGTTATAAACACACATAAGCTGTTGGATTTAGTGAAGTATTGTAAACAATTAGACTATCTTATAAATGCAGTACAACCCCCTGAAATTCATGTTTAGAGAAGATCTCAAAGAAAAAAGACCCAAAACATTGTTGAGATGGGATTTTGGAATCCTGGGGATCTTTTTTTCCCATTTCTCACCCTTTCCCTCAAACATGAACTTCCACCACCAACCAAACTAGCGCATACTGACTGTGCTAGAGTCACCACATATTTGCTTCTGGAAAGGCAGTCCTTTTCTCTAAAGAACGGAAACAGAAATAATCAAATAGAATAAACAAAAATGATCTTTGTCAAAATTGATGAGCAATATTACCTAGAGGGGAAGTAAGAGATTACAGTCTTTTTCATTCTGTGATGAAAGCTAACATCACAGTTGTGAAAAGGAAAATCAATAGTTAATTCAAAAACCTTCTTAGGAATCAATTTTCTTCCAAGCTTGTTACAAATCTTAAGTGTATATCAAGTTGAACTTAAAACATACCATTGGTCACAGAGTATTGTGGAGGAAATGAGATTGATAAATGAATACTCCTTGATAGGAAACACAAATCCTCCATGAGAAGAGAAACCTGATTCATATTGCTCATAAATGTAATAACCACAGTCTGATGCTAAGCATTAAATTTCCAGGAACTCCATCCATAATGAATTAGTCAATTATCCGGGAAAGAAAGGGAAATAATCTGTAGATACATGTTCCAGAAGAAAATCAAACCATTAATTAAAGTGAGATATCTTCCCATACTGACATTAGAGGACTAAAATAAACATTAAAATGGTTCAATAACTGCATGAGATAATGGACCAATTCCAGAAATTATTATAAAACTTTATTTTATTCCTGCATGTATATTAGTAATATTCAATAATACCTACCATATGCAGAATAAGGCCCCAGAAAATGCCATATTTCAGAAGGAACAGAGATAAAGTCCCTCCGAGTATCAACAGTATCATCACACACATGCAAAAATTAATTGACAAGTGATCAAAACCCCTCAACAATTCTTACCTATTGGAGAGAAGTATTCTCTGAATTCAATATAGTTTTTCTGCTATAGAATATATATAAACAAACATAATTTTAAGGCTAAAGCCTCTGTGGCTGCATTGGGTTAAATGCTGTTTAGTAGACATTCTGCACTCAACAACAGATTCAAATAATTTGTAATGTGCCCAAATTGTCTGCTGGTTAGCTTTAGTTTACATGAAATTCAATCATGTATATATAAAGAGATTTCCTAAAATGGTGAAAAAGCAGCTTTCTTAAGCAGATAAATATTTCCTTTTAGTGAATTCTATAAATTCTATTTTGCTAATAATATGTCCCTACTAATAGCTCAGAAATAAATACAAGCTTGTTTATGGTTATGATAAATTTTACATTACTGAAGCCCTTTTCAATAAATTGCAATTTGCATAAAATTACATGTAAGAGTAACTGCCAAAACAGGAATAAAAATAACAACTAATCTTTTCTTCTGTGCTTGTTATGGTGCCAGCCACTATGTTTATGTATATTCTGATTTCATTTAATCATCATAAAAACTTGCAAGAAGGTATTCTATTGTCCCCATTTTTAAACAACTGGGAGCTACGAGAGTCTGGAAGAATAAACTTTATACTGTACTAACTGCCCAACAATCATGACATGCAAACTGGTGCAGTCTTGATTTGTCACTTTAAGACACAGGCTCAGCACATTTAAGCAACAAGTGTGTGCCCATGAAAAATATCATTCTCACACTTTTTGCTAGTACATACGAATAGGATCTGGTTTTAAATGATCACACCATCGCATCCTGTTCTAATTTATAAATTCCATACCATGGTCAACCTAAAAGCACATGTCCCTAGAAACAGCCCCACTGGAGACAGCTTTCTTCATGACAACAGCGTCATTTGCTTAGCCTCCCAGCTGCAAGAGCCCTCCTTCCTGAAGTCCCTGCTGTCCCTTTCTCCCTCCTTCCTGTCGCCACCTGGTTGGTGCAGTCACCACCCCGCACCTGGACCCCCTCAGCAGGATCCTGCTGGCTTCCCTTTTTACGCCTCCCTCTACTCACCTGCTTTCTGCCTACTCCTTTCTAGCTATCGTTTCTCTCCTCCAACCTCACTAGCCAAGCCTTGTAAAGGTGATCTGGCAACACCGCTTTTCTCCCATGTGCTCCCCACTCCCTGGACTCTGGGTCCTGCCCTTATCTTTGTTTTTCCTCTGGCTCTTTTGTGTCTCCTCTTCCCCCTCCTCCTTTAAATATCAGTGTTCCCCAGGCCCCATTCTGGCCCACCACCCTCCCCATCACATACCCTCCCTGGCCCAGTTCATTCACATAATGCCTGTAAGTCCAAAATCTCTATCTCAGATGAGACCTTTCCCCCCAACTCCCACTCTGCTCCCACATTTCAGGTCATGACACCCTACAATGAGTCCATGTCACTCATATCACCCCTCACCTCCATCCACTAATTTCAGCAGATTTTTCCTCCCAAATAGCTCATCAGTCTATCCCCTCCTCTCTAAACCTGTGACAACTAAGCTAATGGGTGACAGCAAAGCCCCTCACCTGGACTGTTACAAAAGCCTCCTAATAGTTTTCCTGCCTTCAGTCCTGCCCCTGGGAATACCACTTTCCACACGTTAGTGTTGTTTCCTGACATGTAAAGCCTGATTATAGCAAACCTCTTGCCTGGAAGTCTCCGATAGCTCTCCATCACCTGGCCTGTCTCTGCGATGTCACTGTCATGTCCCATGACCCGTGTTAGTTTTTCCAGAACCAAATCAGGTAGGCCCTCCTTGTTCTCGTGTGCTCTCAGGGCTTTGGGTGTGCTATTCCTCCTACGTGGAATGCCTCCCCCATTCTTTACCTGATGCTCCCAGAGGACACTGGCAATGGGTCAGAGGAAGCTTTGTGAAGAAGGAGAATGACAGCCTGCTAACAAAGGAAGCATGAAACAGAGTGCCACACACCAAGTCCTGAACCCCCAGCCTGTGTCGGCACAGCTAAGCTCCCCTGAGCAATCAGGGTTTCAACTGGCCCTTTGCATAAACTCTCTTGACTCGAAAACTGTCTTCATGTGCCCATTTTAGTCCATGTTTCTAAATTCCTTAGAGGCAGACCATGTTTTAGGCGACCTCATATTCCTGCTGTCCACCCCAGTACAGAATCTTACATGTGGTGAATATCCAGTAAATAGCTAGCGATGTAACCTGACAACATCCACTAACCAGAGAATTCTGAAACAAGTCCCCTCACACGTCCTCTGCTGGTGAGAAGTCAGTCTAGTGAGTGTAATGTCACTTGGACATCATCTGTATAAGGAAACTGTGCACTTGCATTTGGACAGAAGGCACGATTTAAAGGTTAAGATTTCACTCCCTGGCCTGTCACTTGCCATATATTAACTCATTTTATCCCCACAACAGCCCTCTGCAGGAGAGCCAGAGAAGCTGCAAGAGATGCTGATAACAAGTTCTTAGATGATCCTCGGACCTGTGTCTCCCATCCCTTAGGTCCAGTGGGTAAAGTCATAGAACACCCCAGTAAGTTTGGGAGTCCACGAGTTCCTGCATGGAACCCTGCAAAATGATGCTGGGGGGAAAGAGGCAGAAGGAAAATCTTCAGTGGACTGAGTTTTAACCTAAAATGACATATTTGCCTGGAATTTTCTAAGATTTCATTTCCTGTGATGATATGGATGGAAAGATGAAGATAAATTCAAGTTCTGGAAAACTAGAGAGAGTTACTTTTTTGTACACCTGAATGTGAAACTAAGAGATTTGTACTTATGACATATATTGGTAAAATATTTTTTGTATTTTACACTAGAGATATATACAGATCACATGGGAATATTGTATCAAGTGGTATGTGTAACTGACCAGGCAAATGGAGAAAAATTAAGTATCTCCACCTTTTGTTAATATGAAGCATTTACCTGGAAAAGGAGATAATGGTTGGTTTACTAACCAAGTCTTGAGCACTGTGGAAAGTCAGAATTATCTACTCAATCTATGTTTCACCAGTAACTTACTATAATCTTTGACTTTCCAATCCCGAGATGCCTGTAATTCTTGCTTTGAGGTAAATCCTCTGAAGTCACTCAGTGACATTTACTCCTCACAGTTAACATGAGAAAGAGGTGAAACACACTTCCATTCTAAACATCGTGGACTCACAGCCACCCCTTCTGAATCAACATTATTTTTTCTACTTTTCAGACCACTTAATAGTCCCATCTTTTTACAAAATCATGAAAGAAAAAGGGAAGGGAAGCATAGACCCTAAACACTTCCAGCCAACCCACCTGTACAAAGATCAAGCTCACAATGTGAAACTTCAGACAATAAACAATCAACTCTTAAATGATTTTGGCCTCTAATATGTAGTTGGAAAGAGCCCTCAGCTACTGGCATGTCTCTTTAAAAAGAGGAATTTGATTATGTGCAATTGTGTACATACTGTGTGCCTATTTAAAGTGTTATCCTTACCAATTTCTAGAGCTCAGTTACCCATAGCTTCACTCTGCAGCCCATGTGTGACCAAGTGTGATGAGTACGTGGGAGGACTGAAATCAGAAAAACTGGAGTTGAAATCCAAGGCAGCCACTGACCTAGAAAAGCTCACACTCTAGAGAGGATGACAGATACATAAAACAAAATTTCAATACAGTTTTGTGAGTGCTTTGACAGACATAAACCCACAGAGTTATGAGAGCAGAAGCAAAGGTATTAGCAATGAGAGGTGTCAAGAAATGACTCTTCCAGAGAGGATGCCTGAGCCAGGTCTTAAAAGAGAAGTAGGAGCCTGCCAGGCCAAAAAAAAGTGCCTATTAACTTCTGAACAAGGAAGATCAGTTACATCATCCACACGGCTACACAAGGAAAGCACACATCATCAGTCGCTGTGAAATGGGCATGAGAATCAATCCTGAAGAAGCGTGTCTCTGGTGCTTTTGATGAAAACTGTAGTAGGGAACTCAGGGGAAAAGATGAAAGATCAGAGAGACCTATAGGTATAAGAACCTTGTCTCTCCACACCATTTATCCACTCAAACTATTTTTATTGGACAGAACTGAAAGAAACATTGTTGGCAAATAAAATACCTACCAGTACATCCTGGACTGCTTCATGCTGCATGCATGCTTGGACTTTGACCTGTGCTGCACAAATCCATATTCAAGTGGTTAAGAGGCCATATAAGATGAGCGCTTGTTATGAATGAAACTCTGGTGATTACATCAGCTACACTAACCCAGAACAGCTGACAGCCCTTGCCAATATCATGCACTCAGCAATCAGCAACATCTTTGGTACAGATGTCTTGGGAAACCATTGTGCCAATTATACCGTAATGATGAGAGTAGAGAGCCTGGCTAGGGAATTCTCATTACGTCTTCTTTGAAAATGAATCTCTTAAAAGAGGGCAACATACAATATACACTGTGTATCCTGTCACTCCTTTGGCTTGCGCTGCACTCCTTTAGACTCTGTGGGTCATTGAGCTTTCTGATCTTGGAGTTGGGATGGCATAAGCTAAAGGGTTTTGGCACACACAAAACCCACTACATTCTTGAAAGCTCAAGACAGCTTTACAATGTCTCAAGCTACATCTGAGCAAACCTGTTTCTTACTAATACTGAGTCTTTTTGAATATTTTCTCCACAAAGGACAAAAGGAGAAAAATAGCATTTGTCAGTCAATCAGAACCCATCTAAACTTAACATAGTTAATTGGATGATGCAGTCTGCAGTGCCCTTTTAGAAAAAAACACAGAATAGAAGACAATCTTTTTCAGGAAAACAGGTGGTGCACGCCCTGGTGTCAGTGTGGACTTAGGTCTGTCACTTCTGTAATGGCCTAGTACTGTGTGATTCATTCACTTGTTTCAGCAAATATTCACCAAGCACCGACTGTATGCTAAGAACTGCTCCCAATGAGATTCAGTGCTCAGAAATGTGAACCTGAGGTTGAACAACATTTTTAGTCATCAGAGAAAGGGTATTTTATGTTTACTATATTGAACTTACTAAGATTAGGGAAATGTTCAAATAAGACTCTCACCAATAAGGAAGGAAGCAAAAATGTATTCATTGTCAAGCCTTACTCAGATAATTCCAGCACAAGCACCACTCTCGCTCCCAACCCTACTAGTCACTAACTCTTTTGGTAATTCTAGGACTTTTTTTAATTGAATAACTGTATGCATCAAGGGGCATTAGGTTAAGCAAAAAACTTTTAGTTTCTGGCCCCAGTAAATGAATCCAAGACTTTAGAAGAATGGGGAAGAAGGAATTGCTAAAGGTAGACCTTCTGATCATGAGGGTGATGCACCTTCGTAGGGCGGTGTAAATTTAGACACACTATTGCTTCCAGAAAAGACTTTCAATAGGAAACTTTATAGGCATTTTAAAGTCTCATGGGTGAGTCCCTGGAAATATCACAGTTAGGCAAAAAACATATGTGTTTCAACTCTTTCTAACTTGCTTTGGTGTTAACTTATAAAAACGCATAGGTGTATATTGGACTCATTAAACCGAGGGGCTCACAGCACTGGCTCCACCAGAGCAGGGTGCTGACAGGCGTTGCACGTGATGTGAGCTTCCCCACATCATTCTGCCAACATGCTTCCATTTTAATCCAAAACATTCCCAGCTTGTCGAATACTAGGCCTCCCTGGAAGACATAAAACCAATCATGCCACCTCACGCAGAGGTTCTCTGATGTGGACGAGTTTCCACTAGAGACTGTAAGGAGCACATGACCACATTTTCGTATGTTATTTCAAATCAACCCAAAATCCTCCCTCCAGAGCTAGTACAAGAGTAAAACAGTAACCCAGGGAAAGTACATAGAAGAAATGGAGTTCAAAGTGTACTGGCGTGACAGTTGTCAAGCACCAGATTTACTCATCATTGAATAAAGCCAGTGAACATTCCTGACTCACCTATGGACATTTCATTGAAAAACCCACTGAGGGTGAAGAGGTATACTTTTAATGAATTTATTTATTTTATTCATCTATTTTTTTAGAGTCTCCCAAGACTATCAAAATCATATTGAAGCTGACGCAAAAAGATGCTTTAAAATCTCCAAATTTTCTAGAAAGGCTACAAAGAGAGCTCACATAAAATACAATTTCATGTTGACAAATTGGCATGTCAAGACAATTAGACTCTTTGTAGCAAGATGGTGGACAGATGCATACAAGAATCATGAGTCTGATTGCTCTACAAAAGCCAATACGGCTGAGTCTCTAACAGAACTAATATGTCAAAGAGGAAGAGATAAGAATTGAAAATCTGATGGAAAACAGCCAGGCAGGAAATACAAAGGAAAGCATATTGAGTTGTGGTAAAAAATAGTATGAGTAAACTTTGTTCTGAGACATGTGTGGGGCTGGAAGCAAGACACCCAGGCAGAGTGATTATAAGCCATAAATAAGAGGTTTATGACAAACTGAACAATAAAAAAACTAGTGGAGAGGTGAGTTCTTCATGACGGAATGTGAGCTCTCTGCAAACCCTGTGAAAGGAAGTCAAGAAGAGCTCTGAATTTAGCAGAGCACCTGAAAGTGGTAAAGTGAAAGAAGGTGGCGATATGTTTCCTTCAATTAAAATAAAAGATAGAAATGCCACCAAAAATTGAAATCAATTTGACCAATATCTAGAAGATCAATATCCAAAGATATTTACTTGTCATCATATATCTGAAAGTATGCTCATTCATGCCACTGATTAGTGCAAATGGATCTCTAGGTTAGGTGACCCTGAAGGTAGCTGTGCTAATAAAGTGGGTGTAATGTTTGGGGCGCTCAGAGGAAGAACTGTACTGTGCCAGGCCAATTTAGTTTTCTTCTTCAATAAATGAATCACGTTGAAAGGGGTAAAAACAATAGTTCCAGAGAATTTTATTACTCCAAATCTGATATTCTTATCAATAAATGAAAAATACATGGTCTAGGTCATATTTCTCATGGGTGAGTACACTGTCAATTAGAAGGCTAAACCAAAAATTGGGCTATACTCAGCACCAATCTAAGGCATGACATTGAGTACGTTGGTCAACATTCATTAATGGCTTTATCAGCAACTTAACTGACAGGATACAGCACAATATCATTGGAATGTTCAGTAACAAATTGAGCATAAAGGGAACACTATAAAATAATGGAACATAACTTGGGGAGCTCAGTATATCAGGCTAAAATCAATTCTTTAGGAATGCTTACAGATTAAAAACAAGTACACAATTGGGTTAGGCAAAGATTCCTTAGATATAAAACCAAAGGCACAATTTGTAAAATAAAATAAAATTTTTAACTAAATTAAATAGACTTCATCAAAATTGTCAAAAAACAATGTTAACAGAATGAAAGGACAAGTCACTGATCGGGAGAAAACATTTGTAAATCACATATCTGATAAGGGACTTGTATTTATAATATATAAAGAACTCTCAAAAGAACTCATTAATAAGAAAAGAATCTACCTTGTTTAATGGGCAAAAGATATGAACAGATACCTCATTAAAGAATACATACAGATGGCAAATACATGAAAAGATGTTCATCATCATTAATCATTAAGGAAATGCAAACTAAAACCACAATAAGATATCACTACACACCTAGTAGGATGTCTAAAATTAAAAATATTGAATATAACAGGTGTTAGCAAGGATCTGGGTAAAATGGAATGCTCATACATTGTTAGTGGGAACACAAAATGTTGAATCCATTTTGGAAAACAGTTTTGCAATTTCTTAAAAAGTCAAACATACATTTACTCTGTCATCCATCCATTTCAATCCCTAATTATTTACCCAAGAAAAATGAAAGCATATGTCCATCAAAGATTTGTACACTAATGTTTATAGAAGCTTTATTTACAATAGTCAGAAACTGGAGGCAATCCAACTGTCTATTACCAGGTGAGCGGACAAAGAAATTGTGGCATATTCATATGTGAAATACTAGTCAGAGGTAAAAAGGAATAAATTGTTAATACACACTACAACATAGATGGTTTGCAAAGCAATTATACTGAGTGAAAGGAACCAAAAAAAAAAGGCATACATATTGAATAGTTCCATATTTACAAAATTCTAAGAAAGATGTAATCTAAAATGAAAGGTAATCTAAAAATGACAGACAGCAGATCAGTGGTTGCCCGGTGGGTGGGAGGAAGCCGTGGGTCATGAGGAGGGTAGGAAGAGCCACAGGAGGGAGCGACTGTAAGGACACAGGAAGCTCGTGGGGATGGTGGGGATGTTCATTATCTTGATTGTGTTGATGGTTTCACTGTGGCAGACATATGCTGAAACATAAAATTAAATATGCTATGTATGTATATAACATTATATATTTGATTACATCTCAATAAAACTGTTAACACACACATAAAATTGAAGTTAAAGAGAAAATTCCAAATGAAGAAAGAAAGAAACTGGTCTGGTAATGGATAATTCAATGTCTATATGCATCATCTTTAAAATATTACTGTCAGAAAAGAGCAACATGATATTGTTGTACAAGAGTCAGCAAATAATATTTCCATTATAACAATACTAGTTACACCCTTAATTCAAGTACAGAGGTTGGTCTAGGGCCCTTACTTGTAAAATATTAGAATGAAATCAATAGAAAATATATCCATTACACATGTAATTGGGTGAACTAAGAAGTATAAGCATTGGGTCATTTAAATTTTCTAAATAATAGCTACTAGATTCACACTGTCAAAATCCCCTTTCTGCTGAGTAGCTACCTCCCTTGAAATCTCAGTTCTGGTTCCACTATTTTTCCATCATGTTTGGCAGTTAAAACTATCTCATGTCCTGTGTAAAGTTTTCTTCTCTCTGCAGTTGTAGCTGAACCACCGGTCAGCCTCCTGGGCTAGGGACGCCGGAAGCGGTCTGCTCTCCCACCTGCCTGTCTCACCCGCCTCCTTTCTTTGTCCTGCTTCACCCCTCCAGCATAGGCTCAGTCCAAGAGCTGCAGGGGTGGGTGTTGAGTGAGGTTTGGCATCCTCTTGCTTCCATGGCTTCAAGTCATAGATGGCAAGAAGTCCACGGTCCCTTTTTTCATTATTTGTTGCTGCTCCTGTCTCCATGTCATGTACTCAAATGGTGACTGTCTCATGGGGCTGTATTTGTTGTTCCTCAGAGGGCAATCAGCGCCCTCCCACTGCATAGCACCCTCTAGGCGAGAAATCTGATGCTCTGAGGTTCTGCCCCATTCTCCCCACCTTTTGTACCTGAGGTGTCCTCACCCAAACAGACATATCTCTTAGAAGCTCCTACCCAGATTAAGCTTAGTTAATCCCAGCCTCTCATCTAGGTCCCCATTTGACCACAGGGAGCCCCCACATTTCCTTGAAGGTTAAACAGTGGGAAGGCAGACTGCCACCCACCCCATCCCAGAGCTCCCCCCTCCTTCTGCCATCTCTCCCCTAGTCCTCTTCTTCACAAGCAGTGTCAGACATGCTGATGGTTTTGGTCATAGGAGCACAGCAACTTTCAGAGAAGAATAGTCTGAGTACCCTGATCTTGCAGACAGTCGAAGGAACAAATTAAATGCCCCCTCTTCCACAGGCAAAGAGGAGGAAGATACCACTGCCATTCAGTGAGGGCTACACTGCCCCCCAAATCAGCTCTTCTCCCACTCTTTCCCTGCTCCTCTCCCAGTGGCATGAGGTTGGGGAGACTCACATTAAGAAGCAAGCCCTCTTTGGACCTGGATTTAGAGAATTTAGTACACGTTCCCAACAGGAGGCTCCACTGTAACCCTTGGCTGCCAGGAAAGAGATCTCCATCAGTCCCTACACACACACATGCCACATGAACCTACGTTCTGCAGAGCACTCTGCTGGGAGATCCAAAGAATTCCAGAATGAATGAGTTACAGTGTGATGGGACATTCAGCAAGGAACTGAATAACCATTATAAAAATAGAATAAGTAGAAAAACAGGAAAAATTCTATAAAATAACCACAGATAAAGGTCAAGGTAGATTGTATGCACCAAGCACTGCTCAGAAATCGTCTTCCTACATTCAAAAATGGAGGAGGAGATTTTCTCCAGATATGGGATCATGGAAACATTGGCATTTGTTCTGAACCTTGAAGAGAATGAAGAGTTTGAACTTGTAGACAGAGGTGGGGAAGCAATTAGAGGTGAGGAAATTTTCTGGAGACAGTAAATCACAAGGGTAACTTATTAACTATCTCTAAGTACAATGTTTCTCAACTTCCCTGATTATAGGAATCACTAAGGATGCTTGTTAAAAATACAGATTCCTAGCTCCACCCCAGACTTCCTGGATCAGATCCAGAGAAAGACACAGGGAATCTGAATTTCTAAAATACATTTCCTGGCCGATTCTTATGATGAAACAAATTTAAGAAATATTAATGAAGGACCTGAAGTCTCCTTTGTGTAAGAAATGAAACTGTTACCTATCTCATTGGACAAAAAGGGGGAGGCTTTTCTGTAAAAGTTTGGTGTGGAATAAGAAAGACACTAATTAAAGGTTTCTAAACACTGCAGTAGGCTTTTATGAGAGTTGGAATCCCCATCCCTGAAAATCTTTTAACATAGAGGAAATCACTATTTGCCCTGGAGGTGCTGGCTCTGGGGAGCAGGCAGAGGACTGAATTATTTGGGGATCATTGGGGGTTTGTGGGAAACTGAAACTCACCCAAGAAAGCGTGAGGGAGAAGAGTTTATTGTGAAAACACAAGGGACTCTCAAGGAGGCCAAATCGGGGAACTGGAGTTGGGGCCTTAGGAAAAACTGGAAAGTCACCAGGCACCTTTGCCTCCCTCTTTGGGAACAAGTGTTCTCTCACTGCTGTGTCTCTCTGTAAACCGTTCAATTCTCTTCTCAAGCCAGCTTCTCAATTTAATCATCCACTTATCAAAGGCACCTCATCCTCCAACTCAACATGGCCCCCCAGACACTGAGAATGAACTGATACAGTCTCCATGCCCTAATCCCATCTTCCTCCAGGTAATAAAATCTGAGTGGTTCGGCTGGAGTCACGTGCACATGTCTGATCCAACCAGCTATAGCTGAGGGTCCACCTTTTTGGCACTCATGTAGTTGGGAGAGTTGACAAAACTCTCACACAAGAATGGGTCACATGAATCTTCTGTTGCCTTGATTTTATGTTTTACTCCAAAAACATAATGTTCTTACTTGAAAACCTTATTCTTTCAAGACTTGCCCCTCTTGGCTTCATTTCGAAACTCTTATGAAAGGACCACCTATTTGAATGCCAAGAATAAGTATTTGTAAACAGAGAGTGACCTGGTCTCGTTTCAGAATCTTCTGGATAATCTGAATTGTTATCTAAGAATTTCTAAGTCTCCAAAACCAATGTAAGAATCAGTATGCTGAAATTCCTCCAATTTTTATGCTAATTTATCTATCATTTTAAAACATGTGTTTCAAGATAAACTTCAATGTGTGTTTCTAATTAATTTTCACTTAGCTCATCTGAATATTGACTAAGTTTTCTGAAGTCCAGAGGGCTTTTAAAAAGCTACCACAGTCCTAGAGCAAGAAGGCCAATGTTCACCTCAATACATGGGACTTTAATTCTACAGTGTCTCAGCTTGAGCTTTGTTGGTCAACCTGACCCACGAGTGATTCAAACTAAGCTTATTCAACACAGGTAGGTTGTCATTGTTTTTAGGAGGAAAACTGCTTTCCTTATCTCCTGTGGCTAAGAGATGTTAAAGAAGAACAAGACCACCAAACTGAGATATAATCCTATCCAGAAGTTCTTGTGGCATAGTGAATGGAAAGGGGGGGTGGGGGGGGTGGAGATAAGGGGCAGTGATCTTTATTATAAGTCTTGCCACATGCTGCATGTAGGGTCCCCAGTTCCCTAAAAGCCCATTCTCATTCCTTTTACTGCTTCTAATAGCCCCAGTTGTCTCCTCTACCTGCCTTCTATTTGTTCTCTCCACTCTCCTTTATAACCTCCTCTCAGCTGCTGTCTCCTCCTCATGAGGCACTCTCACCCTAGAATATGAATTTGCCATTGTGCAGTAACAGCAGGTTATATAGGGTCCTACTTTTATAAATAGGCTCACTTGAGCATCTCCCATTATTTTGAGGCTCCAATAGAGAATCAGGCAGGTGGAAACTTTTTCCTTTATTAAAACATTTCATCAAGGAAAGCAGCCAAGGAAACTGAATAGAAGAGCAGAAGCAAAGGAGGTGTACAGCATTAAAATTTCAAAAAAAAATACCTGCATTTGTTGCATTCTGACCCACAAGGCTTTGAGAAGCTAACAGATTATTCAGCTCATATTGTTAGTTCCAGAGATTTCACCAATTTTTGAGAGTTCTCCTCAGTTACAATCAGGGCTAGCCCTGAACACAGATGTACAGACCCTTAAAAGCAATGCACTTGCCAACTAAGAAAACAAGGCAAATTAAGAGATACTATGATATGTAAATTTCTGGGGGGAGAACATAGAGTGGTGAGCTAAAGAGTAACTGTGCCTGGTCCAAGAGCCTAAAAACCAGTCATTTAGGCAGAACAATGAGCCTCTCTGGAGAGGCAAGCAGCCAAACAAAAATATGACATCTCTAAAAATGAAACAAATGATAAAGAGAAGTCTCTTTTTAAAAATTTTTTTTATTGAGGTGAGATTCACACAACATGCAATTAGCCATGTCAAAGTATACAGTTCAGTGGCATTTAGAGCATACACAATATTAAGCAAGCCCCATCTCTTTCTAATTACAAATTTTTGTCATGGTCCCAGAACACCCATATGGTTTTCCCTTCCCCCATCTGCTTTTTGACCATAGATTTGCCTATTCTGGATTTGTCATACAAAAAGAATCATGCAATATGTGTCTGGCTTCTTTCACTTAGCATTATGTTTTTGAGGTTCATCCAAATTGTACCATGCTCAGTACTTATTTCCTTTTTATGACTGAATAATATTCCATTTTCTGTACATACTGCATTTTGTTTATCCATTTTTTCATTGATGGACCCTTGAGTTGTTTCTATCTTTGGGTTAATATGAACAATGCTGCTATAAACATTTATGTGCAAGTTTCTAAGAAGAGAACACCATTTGTTGCAACCCTCCAAAGAAGAGGAAAGCCATTTTTAAGGTAGTAACTCAGCATCCATTCCTCAAGATATGCAGTAGTGACACTACCCTGAAAGATAACCCAGACCCAGTAGAGTAGAAAACCTGGATGTTTACTTAGGTATGTATCAAACTGGAAAACTCCAGGGGCTGATAGTGGCACCTGAACACACTTAACAGGGTCCTCTTCTCCACCCAAATGAAATCAGTGGGGATGAACCACACCATATTCTTACCAGGTATTAAAGAAATGTTGTGGCCAACCTCAGAGATATCTGAACAGGGCCATTTGCATGATTAATGAATTAATATCACTGAGAAGTGAGCTGTTATGATCATGTTCCTAGAGTCAGACAAGGGGTGGGAGTGGAAAGAGAAATTCAGACAATTGTCTATTTTTTTCCTATGAAACTTGTTTTTTGTTTTTTTTTTTTGAAGACTGCACAGCTGCAGGAATTGTGTGAGCATTTTGGGACTGTCAAACCATCATCCAACTTTGTGAAGAGTTCTTCCGATGTGGATTTTATTGATTTCAGCTGGAGAATCCATCCCACCACCCCCTCCACACACACCAGCGCAAAGCCACGTGCCCACCAAGCACTGCATCTCTTCTGCCCTGGAGCGATTAGGAAGCAGGGGCCACCATAGGGGAAACACATGGTGTCAGTTTGTGCCCCAAGTCAGTCCACAGCATCTACAAGCTACAGGAGGTGAGGCGGGGATGGCGACATCCCAACAGGAGAAGCAGCCCAACAAAGTCCACTTTGCTGTGGGCATTTGTCCCTTTGTGAAATCTCTGTTTTGTGTGTCTTTTTGGCAGACAGTAGTCTTGATTTTCTAAATGTTCAGTAGAAAGTTTTCCTTTCTATAACTTTCTGGAGCCTCAGCAGCACTAATGTATTCTGCATCAACATGCGCAATGGAGAAATATTGCTGGCACCAAATAAATAAATAAAAGACAGTTTAGGGAAATGGGTGGGGTGGAGATTTCTGGGAGTGAAGCAGACATCTGCTCCTGCTCAGAGCATTCAGTCTGACCCACCTCGAAGCACCCTTGCCCCCACTAGATTTAGATGCTCTGATGTTCACAAAGCAGCTCTGCTCTCCTTGCAGTCACCATGTCAACACAGGGGACCCAACCATAAAGGAAGGGCATTGAAAAAGCCATGTGGAGGACCTCCTTCAGGCACACACTGTGAACAGAAGCAGCAATCACTTCAGTTCTCTTTGCTCAAAAACCAAATGTAAGCTTTTGCCAACTCTCTGGCTTTGGAGGACAAGCTTTGAGGAAGACTATTGCAGGATAATATTTCCCATGTTGGAGATAAATTCTAAATTTTTCCAGGCTCATCATGAAGGAAAAGTTCTTGAAGATAAGTGAATCCAGCCAAGCGTTCTTCACTTTAAGCACTGTAACAACTTCCTTGACATAAAAATTCACTCAAAAGGGACAGTTCTAATGGAGACTTCTAGTAAGAGAGAGGGAGTGTGCTCTGGAGTAGGGGGATCAAGTTCAAGTAGATTTCAGGATAGATGACTTACAATTTCAGTGTACTTCTTTTTTTTAAAATAACATTCTTACTCAGATGTAAAACATACAAGTCCTCTAGAGTACTTGATACTTAATTTTGGTTTAAAAAAACAGCATAACATTTACCATTTTAACCATTTTTAAGTCCACAGTACAGTAACGTTAACTATTTTCACATGGCTCTGCGACGCATCTCTCCAACTTTTTCATCTACAAAACCGAAACTCCATACTCGTTAGCAGCTCCCCTTTCCTCCTTCCTCCCAGCTCCTGAGAATCGCCAAACTTTTTTCTAAGAGTTTAGAGTCCCTGATTATTTAGAGTGGAAAGAACTTACAAAGCATCTAATCCAAACCTTTCATTTCAAGTAGACCGAGGTGTACGTAAGCTCCACTATTGAAGCTGCTAGTTCAGTGGTGACCAGGAGCAATGGCCAGGTCTTGGGCCTCTGCTGCCCAACCCAGCCTTGTCCCCAATGTGGCATTATATTAAAAATGTTATTATGGTTTTCGTTGTCTCCCATTATCCAAATCAATGTTCATCTCCATACAAAGAAACAATTTTGCAGTAATTAATATACAAATATCAGATTACAGTTCCAGAACTATTTTGTAAATTGAGCAAGAGAATCAAAGAAAATTTGTGTCCATCACATAACCCTCCCCAAAACACTTTGTTCAGGCTTGAGGGAACACTACAGAGGTCCCACAGAGAGTCTGGAAAAACCTTTGTGTTAAAAAGAAGGTGAGTATTTAGACTAAATAAGTGAAAATTCTGAAATGAGTTCAAGTACAAGGATGAGAACAGGTACTTTTCATCTTTAATGCAGTCACAGTATTAGACTTAGAGGAAAAGAATGTGCTGATCCACATCCACTGGGAATGAGTGACCCAGGAAAGTCACCTTTCCTAAAGGCCACTGGAATTTGTCTCCAGATTCTCGTCCTCATGATGTCACAGAGGGAATTCCTCGTGTTTCTTTCTGGGCTTCAATTCCATGACTCTACAGCACCAGGGTTTTCACAGGCCATCCCAGTGGTCCAAGTATGGGCTGAGAGATAAATCAGGCCACATGTGTCCCACAAGGGCCCACAGAACAGACTCTGATGCACCCTATGTTGGGTTTTGACTTTCTCCCTGTAACTCCGGAGGGAAAGACCCAGGGCAAAATACCTTTGAAACCAAAATCAGTCAAAGGGAGAAATTAAGTGGGAGAAACCCATTATTTCTTACAAGCAGTCTTCCACTTCTGCTCTCCCGGGTCACTTGTGACCCAGCTGCAGAAGAGACCCCACCAACCTCTCTGGTCCAGATAAGCCCTCAGTGGCCCTTGTAATTACATATTCATATGGAGATGGACTACTTCTCTCCACCCTTTGGAAACACCTATTCATGTGGAGATGCACTAAGGCCAAGCTAGAGATTCTGGAAATATTGCAATTTTACCCACTCTCCCAAATCCTCCAAGTATGTCTGGGTGACATCTCTAGGAGGCAAAAGACAATTGAGCCCAAACTATGACACTAGAAAGGCTAAAATTGTTTTTGTGAAATCACAAGTTTGAGAGGGCCGCAGAACTGCAAAGATGAGTCTCCCAGCTCCTGTGCACCACAGGTCAAGCAAGCTCCTGAGCCACCCAAGGTCACTGACAGCAGCAATGAAACTCACACTCAAGAGTTTGGACTGTGGAGACAGCATGTCTGGGTTTGAACCTCACCTCCGGATTTAAGCTCTTGGACATGGCATCAAATCTCTCTCTGCCTCAGTTTCCATATGTGCAAAATGAGGTGATACCTCAAAGGGTTGTAGTGAAGATAAAGTTAATATATCTAAATTACTTAGCATGGTGCCTGACTGATGATAAGCACTCAAAAAAAATGCAACCATGATTATGATAATCCACTCCACAATACAGACCTGACCTTCTTACTCACTCTTTCTGCCACACTCTTCCTCCTCTTTCTTTCCCTAACATCTTTATTTCCTCCCCTTTTTCCCTTATCAGACACTGTCTATGCCTGCATTCATTCCCATTGCAAGAACAATCTGATGTTTAGTGATCTGAAAAACAGTCAAAAGGACTCTTCACTATAACATAAAACTTCCTCTAAAATAACATCATTAGATGAAATATTGCAATTTTCAATCCTATAAACAATCAACTTTTTCTATGTAAGAGCCCTGAGAGAAGTAGCACACTGAATTATCCTGACTCCTAATCACTCTGGCACATCCTCTTGCAGTTATATTTGTCTGAAGTTACCTTATTTTTTATTAACTGTTTAATTACTGACCTCCCCAAGCTCTCTAAAAACAGGAGCTTATCAACCTTGTTCACAACCATAACCCTAATGCCTACAACAGAGCTTAGCATGTAGTAGATGCTCAATAAATAATTTGGTGTCAAATGCTGAATGACTCTACTTACTTCCTTACCCACCCGCCATATGCATCCTCTCCATGGTCCTGCTCTCTGCATGTGCTGTTCTCATTGCACAGAACACAAGCTTCACTCCAGGTGATCAGTGACTGCCTTGTGTGGCCTTGGTAGGAATAATGTGATATCAGGGAGGTATCACAGCACACGTAGTTCAGGAAAAACTTCCAGATGACTCTGACAAACTACCTCATCTGAAAAAAATAGACTAGAAGAAAGTCAACAGCATAACTTCTCTGAGTAACTTATTCAAAGACTATACACACACATAGCCTTAAGAGTGAAAAAATCCAGGTTTCAAGATTCAGGGTGAATTAGTTTTAGTTATACCTGGGACTGAAACACTTAGAAGCTTTAATAATAACATATTCATTTTCATATAAAAAGCAAAATTGAGTCGGGAACTACAGTGCCCTTCCTCTGTATGCACACCTTTTATAGAAAGCCGTATAGCAGCTGGTTAGTCCAGGCAGTCAGAACCAGTGCCCATCTGAAGGTAGGCATACTAAATTGCTAGTCGAGGGCTTTAGTAGAAATCACCTCCTAACCACCTTACAAACTAACATGAAGTGATGGCACACCACAGATCCCCTTGCTGATCATCTCCCCTGCACACTTCTTCACAACTCTTTTTCTCCAGACCAGCTGAAACTTATCTGGTGCCCAACCTCCTCAAGGCTGTCTTCTCCCATGACTCACCTGATAGATAATGTGAGAGTGCTCAGGCCTGACAATGGCCACATCAGTGTTTCAAGAAGGGAGATCAATGATTTTAACTTGACAGGCATTGAAAAAGGGACAGCAGGCCAGTAGAGGAAGTAAACAGAGATAAGAGGCCTCCAGGTCCTCCCCTCACATCATGCTTCATGGAAGCACAGCCCAAGAAAAGCACCATTTCTCTGTATGGTTATATGGCACCAACAAAAGCTTAGTCTAAATTAAGATCATGCATTCCTATTGCAACTTCTCTAAGGGCCAAGCTTCTTAGAATCACCTAAGACAGAGACTGGCAAACATTTCTGTGGGGGGGCCAGCTAGTAAGTATTTTAGGCTCTGTTGTAACCATTTAATTCTGCCCTTGCAGTGGGATGGCAGCCATGGACAAAATGTAAATGAATGAGCAGCGTGGTATTCCAGGAAAACTTTACCCAGGAAAACGAGCTCTCCCATTCCTACCAGTTCTGCAGGGCTCAGTGTGAGCACTTGATCTGGCACACGGCCGCCTCTGACCCGCTTCAGCCGTCAGCGCTCCTGTGTGGCTCCGACTCAGATTCTCTGATATCAAGTCCATGAACACCCAATTCAGTTTTATAACTGTCAAGTTTCTTCCGCTGAAAACTCTCTGAAAAAGAAACTTCATCTTCCTCGGTTTCCTTACATTTGGCCCAGTGTTACAGATTGTTAAAACCTCCACAATGTTTGTGAACTAAATGAATGGTTTTGAACTTCTATCCATTTAATTACTTTTGGCCATGAAATTCTGCTTTTTTAAAAGCCAGGTATTGAAGCACTTTGATGATGTGGTATCTCCATCACAAGAGCACAGTGTTTCAAAATACATGAGGATTTCTTTGCATTTACTCTTTCTCCAAGTTGAAATGATGCATCTATGATGGAAAATCCAGAAATAACACAGGCTCAGAATGGAATTCCAGACACTTCAGTGGATTCAGCTCTGATCACAAATCGAGACACAGGTTTTGACAAGTGACCATCCACCCACTTGAGTTAGGCCACTATCCTCCATTCTACATTGATGCTCTCTGGACTTGCTGGGGGGTTAAAAAAAAAAGCTCTGAATGTGACAGAGCTAGTGACAGGCACATCCAACATGAACAGATTCAACCAGGGCGAGTAGAAAGAGTCTGGATTCTGGTTCTGAACTAGCCCCCCACTCCCTAACCCAGACCCAATCCAATAGCTTTAAGCCTTATTTCTCAAGTCAAGTCAGGCCCAGAAAACATTTTGAGAACTTCCATTTGTGGGAATATGCCCCCAGTACCCATGGGAACAGGTAATAAAATAGGGTGAGATCAACATATCCAGTTTTATTTCTAGACTATGTTGTCTGAACAGAAATAGTCTAAAGTTGACAAAATTTTCTCAGCTTACCATAGCAATGATTTATCTCTCCCATAATCTTAATATTGCCTCCAAATGTGTGAAAAAGGAACTGTACCATTTCAAGAAATCTAATTTTTGATGTCAAAATAAGTTAGAATCACTGTATCAGTTCCAGACAGTTAGTGACCTCACCCTGATATATGTCTGTGCAACACATCTTCCTTTAAAATACTTTGTTCCACTGCTGAAAGAGAAAATGGTCTGGAATCATTTGGGGACAAATTTAGACATGTTGGGCAACAAACTATGCAGACAGCTGCTTGGTATGCAATTAAAATACCACTGGTGGGAACGACGGCTCTGGAAATGGTAAAGGGAAATACACTTTTCCCTTCAGGAAACCAATCCCAGTTGACAGCCTCACTCAGCAAAATGAGATGGAGTTCTTAGCATGGCTCCTGGTAAGGGGTCCACCTGACCCCCATTCAGCACCTGATCAGCCTCTGACAAACTACACAGAGGGGAGTCAGAAATACTTCTGGAATGGAAGCAGAGAGCACCACACGCATTTCACACTCTGAGTTCGCAGACAAGGCACAGCTGAGGGCCTCTGGGCACTCTTGATCTCCTGATGCAGCCTTCTGGGAGCAGGCTGCAAGGGACGACCTTGGATCCAAAATCATTAGTACTGCTCTTGGTGTCCCTGAAGGGACACATTTGAGCTAGAAGTGACCAAGCGCATGTAACACCTCCACGAAGGCCTGTAGCTGCTTCTAGAGGAAACACCTGCCCTCTTCATAGTACTCGGAAAGCTCCACAACGGCAGCTAGGCTTCTCGTTTGGTGAAGAAAAAGCCACTGTGTTCCATGCTTTCATCACATCTGTGGGTGAGAGGCACTCCTTCCTCTAAGTATACCTATTTTCTTCTCTAATGGACAATACCAAACACACAAAACTAGAGAGACTAATAATAAGCCTTTCACCCACCACCTATCTCAATGGTTATCAACCTTTGGCCAATCATGTTTCATCTGTAACTCACCCTCTCCCCTCTCCATTCCACCAACGCTGGATTCCTTTAGGTAAATCCCAGACATAATCTCATCTATAAACATTTCAGTATGAATCTTTAAAAGGTAAGGGCTCTTTTTCATACAACCATTAACATTTTTTTTACTAATTGCTTAATATGATCAAATATCCAGTCAGTAACCAAACTTCCCTGATTGTCCCATAGTATTGTTTTATCACTTGCTCAAGTGGAGGCCCATATATTACAATTGACATATCTCATATCTCAACCTGTATCACTCGCCCTCTTTCTCTTGCTATTTATTATTGAAGAAAACAGGGTTTTCTTTCCTGAATCATTTCTCACATTCTGAATTTTCTGCTTGCATCCCCATGGTGTCACTTAACATGTCACTCTTCCCCTATTTCTTCCTGTAAACTATTAGTTAGGTCTAGAGGCTTAATTACATTCAAGTTTGTTTTTGACAAAAATGCTTTGTGAGTGATTAAATACAGGTGTCAGCAAGCAGATCACATCTAGTTGTTCCCCTTTTTATGATGTTAGCAGCCATTTCAGATCATTGCCTGAATTACTTGTTTCATTAGTGGTTGCAAAACTGAGATACTCTCTCTATTTTTTTGTTTAGCTTGAATACTTCTTTGAAGACAATGGGTCCTTCTTTAACTATTTAATTACTTTGAGGCACACCTTGCACAGAAAATACAATAAAATGATTGATTCTTTTTATCAATTTTCGAAAGAGTGTGTGTGTGTGTTTGTGTGTGTGTGTGCGCGCGCATGCACACATGGAGAGAAAAGGGGTACAGGAATTGGGAATTATAAATTAAATCTTTGGAAAGGTTATATGGGAGTTCATTATCCTATTCAAATTAACAAAATAAATAAAGCCTATCTTTTCCCCAGTGAACTCAGATGTTGCCTTTTCTTCATATCCATTTGCAAGGAGTGTTTATACTGATCCACTCTCCGTGAACCACCACAACACTCCTTTAATTATAGAAGCTTTATAGTATGTTTTAATATTCTGATAGAATTCACCTTTCTCATTGCTCTTCTTTCTCAGGGGTTTCCTGGATATTCTTGCTGCTTTGCTCTTCTTAACAGAATGTTACGATATTTTTATTGGAATTGCATTACATTCATAAGTTACCTTAGGATTGACATCTATCTGACATCTATGTGAAAGACAAGATGTTGAGTCTTGCTACCCAAGAGCTTGGTATACATTTCCATTTGATCAAGTCCACTTTTGTATTTCTCAGGATGTTTTATAGTTTTTCTCATCTGTGACTTGACACTTTCTCTTTGATTACTTTGCTATTATAAACGTGTTATTCTCTTCTGTTACATCATTTAACAAGTTTCAATATCCCTTTTGAGTTTCCCAAATGAAAAAGTTTTCTATCAGTTTGTAATTATTCTGAGGCAGACATTTTCTAGCCTGTTTTCAGTATCTTACTATTGCCAATTGTGTTGTAGAATTCTCAAAAGAAAATATACTGTAATTCACTTTAATTAAAAGTTGCAAACATAAGCTGTAGCTGTGCATGGGATGTTAAGAACCCCTGAATCACAAGAGTTAAATTGGCTCAAAGCAACATATGGCAAATGACATCTGGTATCTGCAGAAGGCTTATGTCTTCCACATCAAAAACAGAAGGAGGGGAGCTGGAAAAAATAATTCAGTCTTCATGAAATATAAAAGAAATCTTTTCAGTGCCATCAACATACCTGAAGAAATCATATGTGAACTAACTCCTCTTGAACTAAAGAGTAAGAATTTGTCAAGGTTAATTCAGTTCTTTTAAGGTAGGAAATTGAATTATAAAAAGGAGTAAGTCTGAGGACTAAAGGGAAACCATCCATTGGTCACCCGATGGCCTGAAAAAAAACACTCCTGCATGATCCTGATTCTCACGGTGCTCATTCCGTATCTACCACGCAACCTTCAGGAGTGAAAATACTTGCCAACTTCCAAGAACTCAGCTTCGAGCAGGGACATTTCTCACTATAAACAAACCAGTCAGCCTTATGGTACACACATCAGTGTCTAAGGTGCCCATGGAGAATACAGTCACTAGCCTGGGTGGCTGAGCACCATCAAGGCTTGTGGGGAGGCCTACTCAGGTGCCATTACGCCTCTCAAACTGATGTGAGCGTCCTGGGTGTCAGAGGAAGATTAAAAACCATAAAATCAAGTTAATGTGGTTTAATGTCTGCAAAGATGCTGGAAAACCCTAGATTGTTTTAACTCTCAGATAAGGACATGGTTGGCTTTTCTGGACCAATAAATGGATTCCTAAGAGGGAAGCTAGGTGGACAAAATGACCCCTGGGAATCCTTACACACGCGAGATGTTCCACTGATGGATTCAAAGGAACTCCTGCAACATGGCATGCGAGTCCTTGATGGGAGAGGTGCAAGTTCTGTGCTGTCAGGAAGGAGCCCTGATGGTAAGAGCAGATTTTTCTAGTGGTTCCAATGAGTGGCACTAGGGCTATTGCAACATTTTAAACCTCAGCAAATAGGTGGTGGCAATTCTTCTCAAGTAGAGATTTAGTAGGATCAATAGGAACTCTACTTTAAAGTCAAACTAATTTAAAATTATTCTCCATAGCAGCCCCACCAAGTTTTTTTGCTCTTTAAGGGAGGAAACCTGACAGGATTAGGGAGTCTGACTGCTTGCCTACAACTTGACATTTTTACAAAGCCAGACAGGTTTGTTACTCTAGAAACTCAGAGTAAAATTAATTTGAGAACAAAGTTGAAACTTGCATCCAACTTACTCTTTACTGTAAAATTCCCATTGAAAATTTCGCCTCCACTTTTTGTATGCCTAATATTTTCCTACTTGATTTCTTCTGAAGATTCTCAAAGACAAAAACTTTAAGAGATAGATTACAATAAATGATACTAAAATTACATTAAACCTATAAAACCACAGTCTGGCTAATCTATGGCTTTGCTAAAATAAGTTCAGCATTTTTTTTATTAAGCTATGATTGATATACACTCTTATGAAAATTTCACATGAAAAAACAATATTGCTACTACATTTCCCATATTATCAAGTCCCCACCCATACCCCAGTGCAGTCACTGTCCCTCAGTCCCCCTCTCCCTCCCTCCCCACCTGCCCTCCTGCACCCCTCCCCTTTGGAACCACTAATTCATTCTTGGAGTCTGTGAGTCTGCTGCCATTTTGTTCCTTCAGTTTTGCTTCATTGTTATACTCCACAATGAGGGAAATCATTTGGCATTTGTTTTTCTCCACCTGGCTTATTTCACTGAGCATAATGTCCTCCAGCTCCATCCATGTTGTTGCAAATGGTAGGATTTGTTTCTTTCTTATGGCTGAATAGTATTCCATTGTATATATGTACCATATCTTCTTTATCCATTCATCTACTGATGGACACTTAGGTTGCTTCCATATATTCGCTATTGTAAAAAAGTGCTGTGATAAACATAGGGGTGCATATGTCTTTTTGAATCTGAGAAGTTGTATTCTTTAGGTATATTCCAAGGAGTGGGATTCTGGGGTCCAGTGGTATTTCTATTTTTAGTTTTTTGAGGAACCTCCATACTGCTTTCCACAATGGTTGAACTAGCTTACATTCCCACCAGCAGTGTAGGAGGGTTCCCCTTTCTCCGCATCTTCACAGCATTTGTTGTTCTTAGTCTTTTCGATGCTGGCCATCCTTACTGGTGTGAGGTGATATCTCATTGTGGTTTTAATTTGCATTTCCCTGATGATTAGTGATGTGGAGCATCTTCTCATGTGTCTGTTGGCCATCTGAATTTCTTCTTTGGAGAACTGTCTCTTCATATCCTCTGCCCATTTGTTAATCAGGTTATTTGCTTTTTAGGTGTTGAGGTGTGTAAGTTCTTTATATATTTTGGATGTTAACCCCTTGTCAGATATGTCATTTATAAATATATTCTCCCATACTGTAGGAAGCCTTTTTGTTTTGTTGATGATGTCCTTTGCCGTACAAAAACTTTTTAGTTTGATGTAGTCCCATGAGTTCATTTTTGCTTTTGTTTACTTTTCTTGAGGAGATGGGTTCAGGAAGAAGTTGCTCGTGCTTATATTCAGGAGATGTTTGCCCATGTTGTCTTCTAAGAGTTTATGGTTTCATGACTTAAATTCAAGTCTTTAATCCATTTTGAGTTTACTTTTCTGTGTGGGGTTAAACAATAATCCAGTTTCATTCTCTTGCATGTAGCTGTCCAGTTTTGCCAACACCAGCTGTTGAAGAGGCTGTCATTTCCCCATTGTATGTCCATGGCTCCTTTATCATATATTTATTGACCATGTATTGTTGGGTTTATATCAGGACTCTCTAGTCTATTCCATTGGTCTATGGGTCTGTTCTTGTGCCAGTACCAAACTGTCTTGATTACTGTGGCTTTGTAGTAGAGCTTGAAGTTGGGGAGCATAATTCCCCCTGCTTTATTCTTCCTTCTCAGGATTGCTTTGGCTATTCGAGGTCTTTTGTGGTTCCATATGAATTTCAGGACGATTTTCTCTAGATCGTTGAAGAATGCTGTTGGTTTTATGATAGAAATTGCATTGAATTTGTAGATTGCTTTAGGCGGGATGGACATTTTGACAATATTAATTCTTCCTATCCATGACCATGGGATGTGTTTCCATTTATTGGTATCTTCTTTAATTTCTCCCATGAGTGTCTTGTAGTTTTCAGAGTATAGGTCTTTCACTTCCTTGGTTAGGTTTATTCCTAGGTATTTTATTCTTTTTGATGCAATTGTGAATGGAATTGTTTTACTGATTTCTCTCTCATCTAGTTCATTGGTAGTGTATAGGAATGCCACAGATTTCTGTGTATTAATTTTGTATCCTGCAACTTTGCTGAATTCGGATATTAGATCTAGTAGTTTTGGAGTGGATTCTTTAGGGTTTTTTATGTACAATATCATGTCATCTGCAAACAGAGACAGTTTGACTTCTTCCTTGCCAATCTGGATGCCTTTTATTTCTTTGTGTTGTCTTATTGCCATGGCTAGGACCTCTAGTACTATTTTGAATCAAAGTGGGGAGAGTGGGCATCCTTGTCTTGTTCCCAATCATAAAGGAAAAGCTTTTAGCTTCTCGCTGTTAAGTATAATGTTGGCTGTAGGTTTGTCATATATGGCCTTTATTATGTTGAGGTACTTGCCCTCTATACCCATTTTATTGAGAGTTTTTATCATGAATGGATGTTGAATTTTGTTGAATGCTTTTTCAGCATCTATGGAGATGATCATGTGGTTTTGTCCTTCTTTTTGTTGATGTTGCGGAAAATGTTGATGGATTTTCATATGTTGTACCATCCTTGCATCCCTGGAATAAATCCTACTTGATCATGATGAATGATCTTTTTGATGTATTTTTGAATTCGATTTACTAATATTTTGTTGAGTATTTTTGCATCTATGTTCATCAGGGATATTGGTCTGTAATTTTCTTTTTTTGTGGTGTCTTTGCCTTCTTTTGGTATTAGAGTGATGCTAGCCTCCTAGAATGAGTTTGGGAGTATTCCCTCCTCTTCTATTTTTTGGAAAACTTTAAGGAGAATGGGTATTAGGTCTTCACTAAATGTTTGATAAAATTAAGCAGTGAAGCCATCTGGTCCAGGGGTTTTGCTCTTAGTTCAGTGGTTTTATTAGCAAATTGCACAGCACCTTTAGAAAGAGTCAAGCCTTCCTGACTAACGCCAATTTTCATCTCTACCCCAACTGCCTTTTACTCTGCCAACTAGAAAGAGGCACCGAGTTTATTCCTGGGGCTTTACTAGGGATCAGCAGACATCTTCAGAGTTACTAAATGGACTTGGGCTCAGGAGCCTGCACATCCTCAGATTTGGAAATGAATCTGTTTTCTTCTCATGCCACCTTTTCTTTCATCTTCACTAGGACAAATAGAGAGGCAGCCCAGAGATAACCCTAAGATATTAAACTTCCCTTTCTAGGGGCAAGTGGACAAGGAGGAGCCAACACAAGAGACTGAGAAGAACAGAATATTCACCAACTAGAGGAAGACCAGGAGGCTATACTATCGCAGAAAGCATCTCTGAGGCTGAAGAGCATCTCAAGACTAAAGACAAAGTTGATAAAGTCAAGTTCCACCAAAGCCTTATAAAAAGAGGTGGAATAACAAGGATTCCTTTTGTTCCAACAGTTTGAGCATGGTCTTGAAAGAGTTACAAGAAGATCTGATCAAGAGCACAGGTGGGGATATCAGTCTGGAGGGAGGGAAGAGATGCCTCTGAGGTCAGTGGTAAGGTTGGGGAGTGAGAAGGCACAGAAAGGAAATCCACAGAGGAGAGGGAGAAGCTGAAGTTCATGCCCATGACTCAGTTTGTCTGAAAAGAGGCAGCTAAGGATAGCTGCTGAGAAGAAGCAGGGCTGCCGGGAGGGGGAGCACTGGGGAGAGTCCACGGTGTCTGGAGAGAGGGCTGGGAGAAGCTCCTCCCTGCCCCACGCCACATCCTTGGCACCCGCCCACCCCACCCCTAACACACACAGCACAGTGCCTGGTCACGGTACTCATTTTCTAGATTACTTATTCTCATTTATTGAGTACCTTCTTGGCACAAGGTACTGCTGGGCTCAAGAGATTCAAAGGTACCATAATATTTGGAGAGCTGTAAGTACTCCCCACCCAGATTTTATCAGTGAAACATCTGCTCATCCTTAAGGTCTCATTTTAATTTATTCATTCTTTCACTCATTCACCCAGTAATTAATTATACAGTCCTTACTATATTAGACTTGTTGCATATACCAGACACTCAAGAAATATCTGTTGAATAAATGAATGAGTGAATAAATGAACTGATATAGGAGACTTATTTCTGAAGGACAAAGTCTAACAAGAAAAAAATCTGTAATCACCATTTGCTATGGTACCAACTACTTGCTAAAAGGATTCTAAGTGTGAGGCATTCAGTAGAGTGAATTTAAATGGGCAAAGCTAACTTTTGACAGAAGTGATGATTTGGGGGAAAAATAATGAATAAGGATTGGCACTGATGCTAAAGGAGTGGGTGGCCCACAGAAGGAAATGTTGTTACCAGAACCACTCTCCCCAGTAATCACAGGTGGGATCCAGCTGGATACTACAGCACTTGCTGTAAGAAAAGGAATGGAATTTCTTACCTTAATTGAACCATGAATAATACTTCTGTTCTGCTTCAAACCATAAACATATATATGACTCCAACAGTTGTAAGATAAAAGACAAGACCTTGCAGTACAACTGAGAAAAGAAGTATCATTATACTTTGCAATCTCTCAGATTTAATTAAAGTTCAGAAATAAAATAGCTCCATGTTACTACTCTAGAAAAATTACGGTAGAAGGAACAGCAACAGGAAAACAGCAAAATGATAAACATCACAGTGCAGCAAACTCAAAGCTGTCTACCATGTAAGACATGGACTTGAGAACATTTCCTTGGCACTTGTGGACTGTTTGAACTAAATGGAGCATAAAGAGGCCTTACTTTTTTTTTTAATTCCATTCACCCTCTTAGGAGGACCAATGAGTCTTTGAATAACTTAACAGTGAATCTGGAGTTCTACTTGATTCTAGGAACTTTTACACTGTTGAACTGGGTGGCCTCCAACAGCGGAAATACAGAAAGCCTTTCCTACAGTACCTCTTTGCAAATAAATCACTCTCGAAACAGCTTTCAAAAATCAGGAGGTCTCCAGCAGCAAGACCATTTGGCTTGCAATTATTTCCTTGGCCCTGGCCATATTCACCCAACACAGGTCGCCCTAGTTTCCATCTTTGTCCATATATCCAGTGTAAAGAAGAAACAAAATACTGCCATCATTTTTTATCTCCCACTCCAGCCCCTTACGAAATCATAATACACAAACCAAAAGCTAATGAAAGGAAAAGGTAATTAAAGGGAAATCTAAATAAAGGGAAAGTGTTAATAAGCAAGTATTCAACAACTTGGCTGTACCTGTCGTGAAAAGGTTGAAATATTTCTAGACCCTTTCCCTCCCCCAGCCATCCACAATCTAGCAAGCAAAGGGTTAATGCCTGGCACCTACAGAAAGCATCCATTCTGACTGGTCAATGCCTGTGCTCCACAGAGATGGAGCTATGCATAGATAAAACATTCGTGAAAAAGGCAAAATGCATTCATTCTTTTTCCTGATTCCATTTACAGTCATGATAGTTTTCTCTAGCTGCTGGGCAAATGAGTTAATTTCACAGTTAAAGAAAGTAAGAAAGCAATGTTTAACCCTGTGTTTCCACAAAGATACAGTGCATCAAAGCTGGCACAAATAAGAATATTGTAATAATAACCCAACTTGTACTTTGATTTTGCTGATGGTTTTCATTCCCAAAGAAAATCTTCTAATGGACTGAGTCATAGGGCTATAAACCAATGATACCAAAGAAGATTAGACCTGTGCTTAAGGACTGAGGCATGCTGGCCCCTTGCACATACAATCGCCATGTTAGTAGTTCTCCAGGTCCTGTGAGGTTCCTTAACCACTCATTTCCCTAGCCAGCCCTTCCCATGCCCAGAGTGTCTCTTCTACCACCCAGGCTCTGCCTTGACACTCTAAAAATTTTTCTTATGCTCTGGTAGAAATTCCCAGAAAGTCATTTCCCATTCCTTTTCTCTAGTGTTTACTAAATGAGCCAGGGTACTTACCAACACTTCCCCCAGTAAAAGCAACCCACGGAACTACTGGCTGACTGTTAACAAATGAGTGAGTTCCCTTGAAGCCAGGACGTCCCCTGCTCAGGAACCTCTGCCGAGCGTCACATCACCTACCAGCTGATCATGAGTGTGCAGCTGTGGCCCTGGCAGTCTTTGTGGAGCTTAAGCTGATGGGGGATTGGGTGTGGAACCAAGGGTATTCCCTCACCTTGAGTATAATGAATAAACCCATTTACATGGTCCTATGGTCTGAATGTTTGTCCTGCCCAAATTCCCATATTGTAATCCTAATCTAGTGGCTTCAGAGGTGGATACAGCTATGTCAGGTCACAAGGGTGAAGCCCCATCAGTGAGATCAGAGATGCTATGAGAGAGACCCCACAGAGCTCCCTGCCCGCTTTGCCACATGAGGTACAACAAGAAGTCTGTGACCCAGAAGAGGACCCTCAACCAAACATGCTCTCATCTTGAGCGTTCAGCCTCCAGAACTGTATGAAATACATTTCTGTACTTTATAAGCAACCCAATTTGAGGCATTTTATTATAGCATCCAGAACAGACTAAGACACCTGGGGACATAGGGATCCTGTTGAGAGAAAGTCATGTTGTGCCAAGAATTTGGAAGAGGGATGGAGATGATGAAGAGTATGGAAGGAAGAATGCAGCACCTGCCCCAGCCCACCCTAGAGGTGGAAGGACCGTGTTGCTTTCTCTAAGGCAGCTCCGGGCCACAGTGAAGTGGGGTACCCAGTGAACCTCTGGGGTGAATGACACCAGGTCTGGGGCAAGTCCCTCCCTCACTTTCCCTGTAAGCAGAGGACACCAACACAGACTTTCAGGGAAGAAAAACATGAAGAGACCACGTCCCAGGAACACAGAGAGAAACTCATCTAGGGCCTCCCAGAAATAACTGAGGAGGGTCTGCAGGAGGAGCTGTGGTCCCTCACGAGCAGATGCCAGCGGGGACAGGAAGACATACGTTCCTCTGCTCCTGGATCTCGGTACAGCGGAGCTAGAGGCCTGAGGACGTCCTTCTGGATTGTATTCACCCGTTCACCCCAAGGTTAAAATGCACTATCATTATTTCTCGCAATCTCCTGGGAAGCAGAGAGGTGGAAAGACCTTACATCAATTTTCTAAGGAAGAGCCCTAAATAGAGGCCCCATTCTAAGTAAGTCATTGGTCCAAATATACATGGAATGCTGGGGATGTCAGGAGGGAAGTAACAGAGCACTTCATGAGAGTCCAGTGTTCTGTCCCATGTGCTAATGGCTTTCTGGACATGAACTGGACAAGAATGTTCCAGACAATGGAAATGCTTTGACTTATTCAGACTTTGGTGTCAAGAATAACTTTTCCCCTTCATTTAGACAATGTTTCTAAACTTGTTTCTTTATTTCCCTGCCCCCTGAGACTTTCTAAACTTTTTTTCCCAGTCACCCTCCCCAGTGAAATTTTAATGCTACAGATATACTGTGTATCTGTTAATGTGCTTCACATATATACTTATATCTAAAATATAAAAATCCTGGATACTGTATATGTTTGTGTACTCTATGTATATCCGTACTTCACACATTTTTTTTTAAGTAATATTTGTTTGCCCCCAAAAAACAATATTTTCTCCCTGGAGGGTGATATTGCCCTGTTGGGAGTGTAACATTCGACTCCTCCAGTGTCTATAGCATGTGCATCTTGAGACCTCACCCTGCAAGCCTTTGGGCCAACCGAGGCCAAGCCCATCTTCCAGTGAGCCAGCAGCACATCCACCTGTGAGAGTCCAGAACATTCCTTCATGCATGAGGCTGAGACAGTATCCTCATGTATTCCCCAGTACTATGAGTTATGATTATCATGTTCCAAAATTGGCCAGCTGCTGCTTTACATATATCTGAATGAAGTCAGCTTTTACTTTGCTGCTGAATCACATGTGCCTGCTCAAGTGTAACCCATTATTATTTATTTATGTAGCTAGATATGTCCTGAGCTTCTCCAGAGCACAGCAGTCTAATCACCTTTCCCTCCGTGAATTGAAAAATCAAATTTCCCTTATTATGCCAGACATGTTTTAAACAATGTAATCTCTCCATATAAAGTTCTTAACATTCCCCAAATTCCAATCTCTTTATTTTTCATAATCTATACCAAATGTCAAATCACTGGTGAAGATGGCCAAACTGGGAGTTCGCACCAGCCTCTCCAGCTCCCTGCTCGCTGCTCAAAGAAAATAAAGTCAACATCTACCTTTTTTTTTTTTTTTTTTTTTGCCACAGGCTCTAAGAAATCCTCAAAACATGGGATTTTAAATGGAGAAGGTGTTTCCCAATTATAGTAAGCAGAGGGAATCATTAAACAGGCACCTACCACTCTAGGGAAAGTCCACACATTCAGCTTCAGTCACCATAAAATAGAAGTATCTTAAACAGAGCCTTTGTGCTGCCCCACGACACCTTCAGCCTTCACTTAGAGGTCTCGCCTTCTCAGTACATCTACTCCAAGACTGCTGATAGCATCCAATTAATCAACCAGGTATTAGACCTTGTGGTGCAGAGCGGCGAAGCACTAACAAGGACCACGTGTGGTTGCGAACGGCCTCCGTGCAACCAGCCAAGCTTGTCAAATGGAGAGAAAACACTTGAGACAGAGCTATCAGGAATCCTAGAGGCCACCCCAAGCATTAATACTGTGTGTGTTTGTATGTGCCAAGGGCCTCGGACAGATTCCAAATGGTACATTACTGTTTTGTGTCAACTGCATTTCAAAAACTCTCTATTTTCAACATCTTTTGAGAGGTTCCCCATTCACTCATAACAGCAGTTGTAGGTCCATTACCCTTCAACACATAACCATCTAAATTAGTTTAACTCATTAGGAAGAAGGAGTGCACTGGAAAAATAAACGTTTTTTTTTTGCCAAATTATGCCACACTTTGGCCTTCCCACCTCAACTAGTCATGCAGAATTGGCAACTTGTTAACATATCTGAAATATGCTTTGAAAGACTTCAGTGCAAGGCCAACTTCAGCTTTTAACCAACCCTTAAGATTCACACATTTTCACATTTTGCATTTTCATCAATAATTTATCAGCCTGACACCAACTGTATGTTGATATTAACAGATCGTGTAGAGTTTCTAAGTCAATGTTTCTTAGCCGGAGGTGTTCCTCTAAGTATCTGGAGAGATTTTGAACGCTAACATGCTGATTCCCATACCTAGGGAGCTGACTGAACATGGTCTGGGGTGGGCTCTGGAATCTTGATTTTTAAATAGTTAACCCAGCGCTTGGTTTGCACATAGGTTTAGGAATAAGTGCATCAGTCCTTTAAAGGATTAAATTAACATGTTTTGTTCATATAAACGTTACAGATGTTGTATTTATTGTTATTTACATACAACTTTAAATGTGTCTCTTGTGTGGAGTGATGTGAACCTCCCTGGAAGATGGGGTAGTCCTCTTCTGTCTATGGTTCTGGTTACTACTGCTAGGTACCAAGCCACTCCAAAACTGGTGGTGGAAAGCAACCCTTCATTTATGTCAGGAGATCAAACAGGGCACAGCAGGGATGGTCATCCCTGACCTCACTTAGGAAAACTCACACAATGAAGGTGACTCAACAGCTAGGGACAAGAACCATCCACAGGCTCCTTCACCCTCACGGCCGGCACCCGGGCTGCAATGGCTGAACGCAGAGCTCAGAAGGGACTGTCAGCCAGAGCACATCACAGGGCCTCCTCACAGCATGGTGACCTTGGGGTAGGTAATTTTCTTACCCCGCATGAGTGTTCCAGAGGACAGTGCGGGAACTGCCTCTATGACCACCTTAGCATCATGTCTGTTTACCTGCCCAAACTGAAAAAAAAAAAAAAACCATGAAGAATTTTCAGGTACTATCCATAGCCTCAGAGGGAAGAGATTGGAGGGGAGGAGCACAGCTTCTAATGCTCCTCCACCTCCACCCGACTTGGCTTACAGTAGACCCCAAGGGGATGCTACCCCTTCACATCCCTGACACAAGCAAAAAGGAACACGTGCACACACCTAGAAATTCTGCACCCAGCTATCAGATTACGGAGGGCATGTGGCTAGCCATCCCACGGAGGTGCAAATGAGAAAACAAGAAGCACACTCCCGAGAGAAGAAGGAAAATGCCCTTTTTACACCTGCAAACAATGTTCACCTTCTTGCCTTGTGCTCCTTAGCTCGTACTGCATCAAGACTGCGCATTTCCACAGTGCTCCGTAGTTTCCAGGGAGCCTTCTCATTCACTCTCTCATTTAGAATCCACAGGAGGGATGCCTGCAGCAGGTACAGAGGAAGGCAGGTTTCCATAGCCCCAGTTTTCAGATGTGAGGCTAGAGAGACAAAGAAGCAGGGTGGTTTGTTTGCAGTCCTACTGGTATTGAAGGCTGGGGGCCAGAGCTTGCAGGCACCACCTCCCACTTCACACCCCCAGGGGGGCACCTAACTGTCTTCACTAATTATGCAACAGAAAATCTCACCATGCACACCTCAGCCCTACTACTGAAAGTGTTTGAGCCAGCAGTTCAAACTGTGGTTCATTTCATATCATTAGCTGACATTTATTGAGTGCTTACTATATATATAACTCTGGTATGGATGTAAAAGTTGTTCATGTGTAATTTCAGTTACAAAACTTGTCTGTCATGTGCCAGTTTATTCCTACAAGGTGAATAAATAGGAGATACAATCCCCAAGACACAAAAACTTAGTAGCTCATATACAATTTTTCACAAGGTAACTGTTGCTTATATCATCTAGAAAAACCGAGTAAACCCCGAACAGCCGATGTAGGGACCATGCGGGGACACCTGCACACGCCCTTCCTCTTCTCTCTTTCCCCGCTTGACCCACGTGCTTTGCCCTGTGAATGTATATGTTTCCTCCCAAATTTGCACAATTTTCTTGCGAAAACTATTGGGGGAAGCTTAAAAGGATAAAACGTAGAAAAAAAAGAGACTCTGACATCACAAAAGCAAGAGGCCTTAGGACATCCACCTGGCGCACCGCTGGTGGTGGCGCTGCAGAAGTCAAAGCAGGCTGTTGAGAGCAGGAGCGACGGTGCTGCCGCAGTGTCTGGAGCAAGCCTGCGAAAGCTGCGAGTAACGGTGCTGTCGCGCTGCAGACGCTCACGACGACGTCCAGGGGCTGCCCGCCAGGCCGACCGCGCCAAAGCTGTCGCCTCCCGGAACGGCGGACAGGCTCCTGCACCGACTGAGGACAGCGCCTGCAGAGCCACCGAGCAGCAGCACTTCACGGCCTCTCATCTCACTCGGAGCCACACACGCAGCTTCTTTAAAAAAGAAAAGAAATGGCAAAACAACAAATGCTGAATTTCGATTTTAATTGATTGCAGAAGGAAAATGACAAGCCAACCACCGCACCTTTGAGGTCGTACGTACGTTTGTCCTACTGTTTCCTTCTTGCCTCCCTTCTCGGTCCCGCACACACACAATGCGCTGTATGACTCCGCCCGCAGACCTTAGGCTTTCTGTAAGGGAGGTGCTCCGTGTGCCACAGCTTTTCTTTATTCTGTTAGGGATTTTAGATGATCAAAACCTTTATTAGGCTTTTAGAAAAGTATTCCTACTAGACTACTCAGGTGTTGAATGGTCCACCCAATTCTATTTTTCCCATCAGTCCCATCATTTTTATTGCATGAAATTCTATAATGCCTTGATTTTTAGGAAGACATATGTGACATCGTATATGTCTTCTAAATAACTGTATTATCTCATTTAATCCTTCTTTTATCCTTACATTACAAGAGAAAACACTGAACACTGGGTGAGGTTTCCATTTGACATTACAGTACCACACCCTGAGCACCTTATCCCACTCGTGTCCCTTTTCTTTCTTGTAGTACGTTTGCTAAGCTCCTCCACCATTCAAAAGCCTTTTCCTAGGATGTCATGCTGAGAAAAATCACAAACTGGGGAGCAGCTCCCAGCCCCACTGGAAGGAGGATATTAGCTCTGTATTCAAGTGGAAACTGGTTTTTAGTAGTTAGGCCAAAAGTATACTAAAACTTAAGGCCAAAAGAAAGAAACAGAAGGACTTCCAAGAAATAGATCCTAAGGAAAAAAAGTCCAACTGCCAATCTGAAATAACACAGGCAATTTTCCCAAAGTGACTGATAACTATTACATTACTTTCCCTGAAGTCAGCAGCAGAATAGGAATTAGACTATCTTGGGGCCTTCTCTACACTTTTTAAATATTGTGTTTCTGTTGCTTGGAAAGTTCATATTTCTGCATCAGACTGTTCTCTTTGCTATATTTCACACCCTCTCTGGCTTCACATCAAAAGAAAAAGGTCACTATTTGTTTATAATGGAATGGGGTGCAATGGTGAATAATACGGATGCATATTTTACTTGGAACACATGCAATTCACCTTTCTTCTCCAAGTAAATTCAAATGTTGAGAGAGACTGCAGAGTATAAGCCTTCAAAAGGAGGCCCTCCTTGAGCATTCAAAACATTTTTTATCACACCATAAGATCCTTGTGCTTCAAGCAAGAAGCAGCTGCAAAGGAAAAGACAGTTTCTGTAAGACACTTACTGTGTTTGGGGTTGTTTGGGATAGTTGTTATTTCTCTTGGGGCAAATTTTAAATGCAAAGAACAACAAAAATAACAAATCATGTTGATGGAATCGGGTATGAGGGGTCTAAATGAATGACCTCAGATAGGTACATCTGCCACATCCTGGAACAAGAGATTTTCTCAGGCCCTTTGCTTGGAGTTTTTAAGAAGGATTTGGAATGAATGTTTCCACATTAAAGTAGAATGCTAAGGCCAAGATGGAGAGAATCAACTCTGTTGAGCTTTTGAAATAGAGACAGGACAAGATCAGACTTGCAGCATACAATGGATTATCATCCATTTGGAAATAGACAGGAACTAAAGATACAGAACATAAAACTTTCCAAAAGATTCCTATTTTATTTCTTTTGTGGCCACATGTGTCTGTCTAATCTTGAACACAGAATCAGAACATTGAAAAGACTTTGCGACTTCATTGAATCCACACCCAAGCCTTTGGGAAGACCTCCCACTAAACCTCCAGACACATGGGGACTTACCCTGTTTTAAAAGACCTCCACGAAGTCTTTACAAAAAGCGTTCAAACACCAGCCCTCCTGCCAGCAGTCTCCTTGGCTTGTTCCATTTGCATTGGCCCCACCCCCAGTAATCAATCCCACCCCAGCAAATGGGAACAGCTCCCGAGTCCCTTCTCAGAACAGTACAGTGTCTGCCCATGCTTCTGAGCAGGGTATGGCCCTGCTGCAGCCCCCGAGCCCACAGAGTCCAGGGCCAAGGCATAGGTGTGGGTCTCAGGCAGCAAAGGCCTGTCCCCTCATCTCTGACATGGCCAAAGGCAGCCCTTTGGATCCTGAGAGGCCAGCTTCAGAGGAGAAAAATTCCCAAATATTTCAGAGCCTTGGAGTGTTTTATTCTTCACAAGGAATAAAGATCCACAGATCTTCTATCAGGGAGGCTGCTTGTAACACCTGATGTAACATATTTGCTCTTTCTCTTTAACAGTGGACTGATAATTGCTGAGCTTCCCCAAAATCAGAACCCCAATCAAGGATTTGCAGGGCCAACTTCTAATGAAATTCCCACTCTGCTGGCTGGAAACAGCAGGGGAGTAAACTTCTTTTTCGTCATTAATATGAAAGAATTGAAGGTGTTAGGAATAGCCCCAGGACTAAAGAAACAGGTTTTAACAATGATGTTGCCCAGGAAATGTTTGTGGCCAGAAACCTGAATGAAGAACTAGGAGCACTCAGTAAGCTGGAGGGGATGTCTGCTCTCCGGGCCACTTGGGTCACGCCATCTCAGAGTGGCTCCTGGAAACATCCTTTCCTCCGGGTAGTGTTTTAAGTATTCCCCATGTCGATCATCAACTGGACTACAAGAGACATAAGAGGGATATTAGTCATATCCATCAAAGCATCTAGGATCTCGTAAGAAGACTTGGACCACCTCTGCTCCCCTCTAGCAATCAGCAGATAGGCCACCCCGCCATCACCCCACAGTGAGAGGTTGAGCCCTATTTAACCACCCGCTCCAGTGTTAGCCCCAGAGGCAGAGGCCTTGAACTGTAAAGACAGGGGATCTGGGATTATTGGTGTGGCCATCCACTCCACTCTACAGTGACATAACCCTCAGAGAAACCAAGACCCCACTGGAAATGGAGAGGCCGTCAGGATCAAACTCCTCTCCAGTGGCACAGATTCTCCACCACCAGACCCCTCAAACCAGGACTGTGTCCCAGAGTCAGGTAAACTAGCCACACCCCTGCAGATAAGGCCTCCATTTAACTTCCTGCTTGTCATATGTGCTCTTTGAAGGCCTCATGCAAACTAAAACCCAGTTTTGCTATTTAGTGTAATGACTGTGAAAAGCATCCCCTTTCATTTAACATGACCATCTTTTAACTTCCCTAATTTGTTTACACATTCACTGAGAAATCACATCCAAGTTCCTATGACCCCTAACAGCTCAGATGACTTTAAACTGACGTATGAATTTGGATCACGTTAAATCAATGTTCCCTCAACTCCAGTCACCCTTTCTTTGGTAAGGTGATTTTCCACTAAATAAGGACATCTGTACGTGGCAGATTGCTTTCACAAACTTGATTCATGTGTCTTTTAAAGAAAGCATATAAATGACACCATCATAAGCTTTTCTCCTCTCAGGTTTGTAACTGGAGTGTCATAAATATGAGACTTGATCATCATTGATGCAAGTCACTGCCTTCGGGCACCGAAAGACTCTCCGGAAGGGCCGCAGCGCCCCCTGCTGGTTTGCTTTACAGGCTGCGTTTTTCCAAGGGGCAAGTCTGGGTATGAAGTCCTTTGATGCTAAAATCCCTTGTAGTTAAGAGAGGAAATGAGGTTCTGAATGCGACGGTCTTCATTTCCTCAGCAACGCATGCTGCAGCAAAGAGAGGCTCACGTTTCTTCCATTATTATTTGTAGCATTTAATATAACCAGCCACATTAGACCTGATGACATCTCGATGGCATTGTTTCCCATTACTAATGGTGCGAGACAAACTGTGAGGGAGTTCAACTTGTTCCCTGGATGTCATGCTCCCACTGCAGAGCAATGGAGCGGCGGCACTGGAGGTGTTTGAGGCCCCTCAGCAGGACGAGGAGGGCCCAGCTGAGATGACAGAGCCTGGTCCCGTGCCACTCAGCCTACTACTTGGGGGACCAACGGAGAGCTGGAGTCTGCAGGAAGAAATCCCTCATCTGCAGACATAATTATCAGTCCTGATCAGCTCAAACACCCTAACCATTTACTGCCAAAAGGGATCTCTATGGCTCCAGAAAACCGAGAGATCCTTTGGGTGGCTGGGGACTATAGCCTGGTCGCAAATCAGTCATTCATTATTCAACAAAAACATCATTGAATTCAACAAATATTTAGTGAGCACTCACATTGTCCTGGCACTGTGTAGGCATCAGGATACAGGGGTGAACAAAAAGCAAAACCTCCCCTTAATGGAGCTTATTGTATGAGGGAGAAAACTGGCAACATCCAAATGATCCCCAAGGGAAAGGCTGACAAATGATGACAGAGGACATGGCGGGAAGTGCCATGGGGGCATATATAATCTGGGGGAGTAGAGACAGGGTCCCTGGTAAGTGACTTAGAACTGAGACCAGAAGGACCTCCGGGAGTTACTGAGGACTGGGGATGAGCATTTCAGGCCGAGCAAGGAGCACGGGAAAGGCCAATCAATATCTCCCGGACAGTCATTGGATGTGAGCCTGCCATGGGTTTCTATGTATTTATAACATTATTTCTATAAAACTGATTCCAAAAAATTATACAAAAGACAATAAATCTTTCCTGGCAATTGACCAAATTCCTGAAGCAAACCGAGTCATCAGCTTCTGTCTCTGGAGGTGAGAGAACAATGGCCACACCTCTGATACTTCTTCCAGTTTTAAAGCCGACCTTCTGGGAGTTGTGGGTCCCACTGGACTCTCTGCTTTGTCTTTGCATACGTGTAGCATCATCGTGCACCTGTCCCAGAGCCAGAGTTTTCCCTTCTATGGACATGGTCAGCTGACCTGGATCTCTCAACTTCCCAGATGCCAGACATTCTTCCTGTACTCAGTAGTGCCTACATATTTAGAAAGTCCCCAAATTGTATCCTGGTTTTGTTTGACTACACCTCAGAAAGATAATTTGCAACATTATGTTATGTATATACTTCTGTGATTTTAATACTCCTTTAGCATTTACTATGTGCCAGAGGAGTTCTAAGTGCTTCACAAATTGTAACTCATTTAATCCTCCTGACAATCCTATGAGAAGGTTACTAACATTATGTGCAAGTTACAAATGGGGAAACTGAGGCCCCAAGAAGTTAAGAAGCTTTCTGGAAGTCACTCAGCCAGTAAGGGGCAGAGCCACACTTGGGCTTCCAGAAAACAAGCTGAAAACCATTACTCCAGGTACCCTCCACTAAGCAAAACTGAAGAGTCACTCAACCAGCAGCCTTTCTCCCCCAGCTGTAAATGAAGTCTATGCCTCTGACGGGTAGAACTCCAGCAATTCTACCTCCTAAATACATCTGACATCCTTTTTCTTACCTCCCTCTCATTGGTTTTTGTGCCAACCCAGTCAGCTATGGGTTGCATTTTATCTCCTCGGTCTCTTCTCCGCTGCAACAAAGAATTGAAAGGCAGAGATACAGTAGCAAAGCAGGGTGAAAGTTTTATTTGAATACACTCCAAGGGAGGAGCAGGCCAGAGTCAAGGTAGAGAAAGGCCCCGAACTTTTAGGGAAAGGTCTATTTATCACCACCTAGCTGGGAAGCACTTCTTTGATTGACAGGTGAGGTCATTTCATTGACACTCTAGTTGCGTACCCATTCCCCTTGGTGCTCTGTCTTTTCCCAGGATGTACACAGAAGAGCCCAAGGGAGGTGGGACAAAACCTCAATTTTATTTTAATGAGATTATGAGGAGACGTGGTTTGGACAGTTCTTAGTTTTCTTTGATTGGATCCACATTGGGACCTGGTAGGGAAGGGTTTGGTCTGGCCCCAACAGGCAAGGGTCATCTCCCTGCAAAGCCTTTGTTGTCTTCACGTGGGACCCCCTCCCTGGCAGTTTGGGCAGTTTCTTCCTTGAATCTTATCTTCCTCTTCCTGGGCTGTTCATGTCTATCTGTCTACCTAACCCTCCTAACAAGTCCACCATCTCCAGTATGACCATTACAGCCCCCAGCCATCCTACCTGCTCCCCAGGCTCCAGGTAACCTCCCCTACTCATCTGCAATCCACACCACATCACAGCACTCTAGAAACGACTGTTTGCTCCAGCACAGACTTCTCTAGCCCACCACTGCCTGCAGATGGAAAGCACCCCTCACGCTGGGTCCTGCAGGAGCTGGTCCCAGTCTCCTTTTGCAGTCTCATTTCCCAAATCTGCACCCACTCTCACCCTCAGCTCACATTCACTCCTGCAGCAGCACTGGCCCACTGCCTTCCCTGCAGGACTCACACCCCGCCTGCAGAGCAATGGAGCGGCGGCACTGTCCGCGTCCGCGTGCCAGGCCTCCTGCTGGGCAGGTCCTCCCCGCCTCCCGTCCCCCCAAGGTTCTGCTCAGGGAGCAGCCCTAGCCAGCTCTCCACGCTCTCCCCAACAGAATCTTTGTTTCCTTTGTGCTGCCTCTAAGCCTGGCACATATGGGGGGTGGGGGGGCTCCGGAGGAAGGAAAATGAGGCACTTGATGCAGGGGTGAGCTTAAGGGGGAGCCCAAACATCCAGTAACCAGATCAATAATATTTTTATTGTAGGAAGGTATATACAACATAAATTGTATTATTTTAACCATTTTTAAATGTACAATTCAGTGGCATTCAACATACGCACAACATTATGCAACCATAGCCACTATCCATTTGCAGAACTTCTTCCCCAACAGGACCTCTGGGCTCCTTAAGCCCTAACTCCTCATTTCTACTCCTCCAGCCCCCGAGAACCCCTCTTTTACTTTGTCTCTAGGAATTTGCCTCTCTGAAAACCTCCCATCAGTGGCATCATAGACTGTCTTTTTGTCCACGCTTCACTTAGCATCATAAACATAATTAATATTTTAATGTAACATTTTAATATTAATAATAAATGAAAAAAATCTATTATAAACACAACATCAAAATTTTAGACAAAGATAGGCTCAGTATCATGGATTTTTCCTTTTGCCTCAGGCCCCAATATGCTCAGCACTGATCCTGTCTTCATTGAAAATACTGATATTTTGTTCATCGCAGATTTTTTTACACTCATTTTGATTTTTCATAAATATTGCATTAACTAGTATTTATCTCAATTACTGATAATTTTTTTGATGCTCCCTTATTTTTCACTCAAGGCAAGTGCCTCACATGTCATATCCGAGGCCCAACTCTCCTCGTGCCAAACCCTATCCTTCCCACCATCCCACGCAGTGCACAGCAAAAGAGAGGACATGCTTGTCTTGAAGCTGTGTGCATACACCTCCTACAGCCATCGCAACCCCTCCGAGGAGACTACTGTCCTGAAGTCCCTCTTATACTCTCGGGCCACAGCTGCGGGCACAGCCCCAGCTCATGCATCCTGCCACACTGATTGTCTCTCTAGTCTGTGAGCTATTTGAGGGCAGAGACTAGATCTTTCTCATCTTGGTGCTTATGTGGCCTGTACAGTGCTGGGTTCATAGAAGACTCTAATATAATTATTTGTTGAATGAAAAGTCCTTTAGCTCCTTTTCCCACCATTAAGTATTTCAAGGTAGCTAAATGAGACTTCGCCTTTATCTAGGTTAGCTCCAGTAATCCATATAGAATCATTATATATTATATAATGTATATAAAATATATATGATAATGTATACCCATGAGGTTAGTCCCATAATCCATATAGGTCCCTATTGAAAGGCTGGTCACCTAGAAAGCCCTACCTTTAGCATTTATCTCAGAAAAGGACTTTTTGGGATTACCTGGTCTCCTGCTTGTTCTTGGTTGTCCGGCCCAGGCACAGCCTGCTCAGACTTCCTGAAGCTGTTTTCACTCACCCTTCCCCTGGGCTGCTGTGCCACAGAGGAGAGACATCAGCTGAGGACTGCTGGAGAAGCACTGATGTCTGGCTCTCCAGGGCACTGACTCTGCCTGTTTCTGCTTCTGACCAGAGTCCTGTCTGCATGTCGGCCTGGCGTTCCTGGCTGCCTTGCTGCTGGCTTACAGACCTGGCTGCATCTTCAGCAGGAATACCTGCCCCTCATTTGGTTTCCTGGTCTTACTTCCTATCTTGTGTCCACAATCCTGACATCAACTTGAAGCCTCCAACCACAAGCTATGGCCAGCATCTCCTGCGTTCCAGGTCCTGGCAGTGTGATTTACAGGTTTCTTGTGTTTGAATTTAGTTTGGACCCCATCATTTCAATGGAGATTTCACTTCTTATATGATGCCAGTAGAATATGGGGTTTCCAAATTCTCAAGTGCCAAGAATTGTTCATCTGGCTTTACATTCAGATGTCTTTAAAGCAAAACCAAACAACACACCGGCCAAAATCTCAGCTCCTGAATTTATCATCCACCTCAGAATCAAACATCCCCACTGTAATGAAGTCCATTTCACGAGTAAGTAGAGTTTTGCTTGGATCGATTTGCTGTAGCTGCTGGATCACTTAACTTTATAACCAGAAGATTTCCTACTCTCCTTTAGGAGGCCTTCTGATTTTGAAGTTCCTCCTTCTCTCTTGTCTCCATGAAGTCTGCAGTCCTTTGCACAATTAAGATCAGCTAACCAAAGAGGTGCCCGGGTATAATAAGACGGCGACAATCACCTTGTACCCTGTGTCACCTTTCGTAGTCCTTCAAGGCTGAGCTGAAAGCAATCCAGACTACTCTTCCTAATTTGATAAATGCCAAAATCAGCTTACAAATACAAACCAGTACCGGAAGATGAAAAGAGGGAGTGCAAGGAAGATGCAATACCCGAATCCATGTTGAGACTGTACAGCGCTGGGTTCCGTTCCTAGGAATTTGCCTACCTGAAAACCTCCCTCAAACCTACCTGAAAATAGGAGAACAGCCAATTCATAAATTTTAGTCATGAAATAAATGCCCTTAAACATTTATTAAAGTATAAATGTAAAGATATCATGGTTCCCTCCTACACTGTTGATGGGAATATAAATAGGTGCGATCACTATGGAAAGCAGTGTGGAGGTTCCTCAAAAAACTGAAAGTAGAAATACCATATGACCCACTAATTCCACTTCTAGGAATCTACCCAAAGAAAACAGAATCCTTGATTTGAAAAGACATGTGCACCCCTATGTTCGTTGCTGCATTATTTACAATATTTAATGTATAGAAGCAACCAAAGTGTCCATCAGTAGATGAATGGAAAAAGAAGAGGTGGTACATATACACTAGGCAATATTATTCAGCCATAAAAAAGTAAAGAAATCCTGCCATTTGCAACAACATGGATGGACTTAGAGGGTATTATGCTCACTGAACTAAGCCAAATGGAGGAGAGAAATACCATATGATTTCACTTATTTATGGAATCTAAAAACAAAACAAAACAAAATGAACAAGCAGTAGACTCATAGAAACTGAGAAATGACTAGTGGTTACCATGAGGGGGTGGGTTAGGGTGAATGGGTGGGGAGGGTGAGGGGGCTAAAAGGGCACAAAACTCTCAGTCATAAGTTGATCATGGGTACAGTCATACAGCATGGAAAATATAGCGAATGATTCTGTAACAACCTCTTATGTAGACAGATAGAACTGCACTAGTGGGGGTGAGGATTTCATAACACAGGTAACTGTTGAACCACTGTGCTGAATACTTGAAACCAATATAAGATTGTATATCAACTATACTTACATAATAATATATATATTTATACATGTATATATTGTGGTTCCTTCATGGTATAATTCATATTTGAAGGCAAGTGCATTGCATGGCATCAATCCATATCTCTTTCTTTGTTTAGAGTATGATTATAAATAATGAAATTAATTTTTATTTGTGCCTTGCAGAATTAGATTTCTTTAGTATGCTCATCTCAGATGACTTGAATAAATATGTAATGATAAAAATTTTAATTATGTTACTATTTTTACATATACACAATGTATTAGTTTGCTAGGGCTCCATAACAAAGTACCAAAGGATGGGTGGTACTTTTTTTTGTATTGCAGTTCTTGAGGCTATGAGACCAAGATCAGGGGTGGTTCCCTCTGAAGGCTATGAGGGAAGGACGTGCTCCAGGCCCTTCTCCTTGGCTTATAGAGAACCATCTTCTCTCTTTACATTTCTTCCTGTCATCTTCCGTCTACTCGTGCCTGTCTCTGTGCCCGGATTCCCCCTTTTTATAAAGATACCGGTCATACTGGGTTACAGCCACCATAACGGCCCTTATTTTAACTTGATTACCGCGATAAATCTACCTTAAAATAAGGTCCCATTCTGAGGTACTAGGGGTGAGAACTCCAACATAATTTTTCTTAGGGAGAAGGGCACAATTCAACTCATAACACATACCATATCCAAGTTTTTGTACCTGACTTCACTTTAGGAAGGATTTAAGATATCCATCTATGTATGTCAACATGAAAGGCAAATTTAGAAAATGTACTGGCCAGCGTTTCTCATTCGACCTTCCAGAAGAGAGGCTTCCCGTGGTGGTGAGCATCAGCCCCCTGGAGGAGAACAAACAGGCAGAACTACTTCCTTTGTTTCCCTTGGGTCTTAATTTTCTGAGGTTAGAAAGAATTGTATGTCATGGAGGGCATGGAAAAGTTTTAACATGGATGTATTATTCTTGAGTTCTTTAATCCCTAGGCTTTAAATGGAGCAGCTTGTCACTTGTTGAGAGAGCAATCTACCCCACCTTCATCACAGCTGATCCTCATCTCAAATCCCGTTCTCATGCCATTCCGTCACACTGGCTACATAACTTGCAAGGCGCAGTGCAAAATGAAAATATGGACTCCTTGTTCATGAATTATTAAAAATGTTAAGACAGCAACATCAGGGCGTTAAATTAAGAGTGAGGCCCTTCTAAGCACAGAGCTCTGTGCAGGAGAACAGCTTGCAGGCTCAGGAAGCCATCCCTGAATGCAGTGTGTCTGAAGTAATTCAACCAAATACACGTTTTGCACTGGTGAAAATACTGTTAAATTGTTTACTTAGGAGAAAGTTTCAGTGAAGGGCACAGGGCACAACTGACAACCCTCCACAGTGACCTATGAAAGGAAAGGCTGTATTATGAATCAGAGTTATGGTAACAGTTTGGGCCTGGGGAGGCTAGACCTCAAGGACTTACTCAATGTTTACCTCTTGCTCATCTAACTGCCAGGCTAGTTGGGTGAATCCTGTTAGGCTGTTCTTGGAACAGCCCATGGGCTCTCCATCTTATGACTCTACTACCTTGAGTTCTTTGCTTCCAGTCACAAGGAGAGAGGGAGTAGAGAAAGGCCATCTTTTCTTAATTGCTTCACGCCAGAAATATCATATTATCTTTTCTCATTGACCAGAACTCAATCCAGTTCTCCCAACCTAACCTCAGAGTCTGGGAAAGGTAGTTTCCTTTTATGGCCAGGAAAAGGCAATGGATTAGTTAACATCTAGCTTGACTTGCCACAGAAACTATGCGTTTCTGTGGAAATAAAACAAATCCATCAACTGTATATTAGTAAGTGTTAACTAAGTGCATAGGACATGCTGGTCTTGAGAAGAAGTTAGGGAAAATATTTGAGTACCTCCCCTCCCCATGCTTAGAGTTTTGTTGTGGAGAGGGGACATAGAAACATCAAAACGATCAATATCAAATATAATCGTATCATTATGGGCAAAACTTCATGCAGGAAGTCGTACTTGAGAAGTATGTGGAAATAAATGAAGACCACACAAACGAGAACAAGCAAAGGCTTTTTATTCCAAATTTGGTAGAGCAAAAGAATCACCACCATCTCCTGCATTCTGCAGAGACTCAAAAGCAAGCAGAGGAGTGACAGAGCTGTACAGTGGAGAAAAGAGAGGGTTCCAGGGCCCTGCCGTGAAGCGGTTGAATGGGACGCCGTGCGTGAGATAACTGAAAGTGAAGCATCCTATATGATTGGTTAGGGGCACGTATTTGGCTTTTACCAGTTGGTCCTAATTTGGAAGTGAGGTCAAAATTAAGGAAACTGTCAGTTAAAACCAAGACCTGGCATTCAGGCCCGGTGGTCATAAGGCCTTCTTGTTTGGCTCCCAGGCCGGTGGCTAGAGACAATGGTCTGACTTCTTAAAAGTCTGAGCTGTGGGTAGTAGGTTGCTTCCTGAGATAGTTGCTACAGAGTGTGGGTCACAGAGTTCTACTTCTGTATAGAGTCTGGCTATTGTCTATTTATACTTTTCAGTCTCTCATGAGCTTTGCAAATGAAAGCAGAAGGACAGTCCACAAATGGTTCTTCACTAACTAAAGAATATAATAAAATCTCTGACATGTTCATTTTATATCTTTATGAGTTGCCATCATTATACCCTTTTCAAAAAGTAGAAATGTAACAGTAATTCAGCAATATCTGTCAAAATGACAAAAGTACATTCCCTTTGATGCAGCAACTTCACTTCATCTTACAGGTGTATTTTTAAATGTGCAAAACAGCATATTAAAACAGTCTTTGAAACAAGGTTGTAAAGAACCTAAATACCCACCAACAGGAGCCTTAACTATTGCCTAACAATGAAACACCTATAAACTCAGAAAAAAAGAATGAGGAAGCTCTGTAGGTATTGATAAGGACAGGTTCCCCCAAGACATACCTAGTGAAGAAGCAAGAGGCAGAGCTTGTCTATAACATGCAGGTGTGCACGGCACAGTCTCACAGGGAGGTCATATGAATGCTCGTGTGGCCTGGCAGGGTGCCCAGGGAACTGCCGACTCTTCTGCCTCTGGCAGACAGAGGTGGAAGGGGCGCTTTGAGTCTTTTCACTATAGAACCCTTCTTTGCAGCTTGCTCACTTATGGGACGGGATGGTGAAGGTACAAGGGAGCAGAGGGACGAGTCCCAAGATGGCGTCCTGATTTCTGATCCGGAGGGGTTATAAGCATGGTGATGCCAGTTGCAAGATGGAGAAAGTGAGAGGAAGCTTGAGATGGGCCATCTGAGCGGAGATCTCTGTGAGTAGTTGGATACAGGGACCCAGAGCCCAGAAACTCATCTGAATCTCATGAAACAGGCAGATGGGGAAATGACCTGAGCTGAAGCTGGAGGGGTGAGTCCCCTGGAGCTCCCCATCCCCCTGCACCCACTGTACCCCTCACTGGGCTCCCTGACCTCCTGTCTCCAAGGCCAACTGCAGCACAACCCCACTAGAACAGCCTGGTTTGTTTGTTTTTTGAAAGAGCCCTTCTTCCTGAAATACTTATATATGAAATGATATAATATTTGAGATTTCATTCAAAATAATTCAGAGGGTGAAGGGAAGTAGGTGCAAGTAGAGAAGATGACTTGAATTGATAACTGAAGAAACTAAATGGTGGGTACTCATGGGCTTATTACAATATTCTCTATTTTTATACATACGATTAAGATTTTCCTAATACAAGTGTTTTTTAAAAGTACCAATGCTCAGGCCTCACCCCAAGCAATTAAATATGTTAAAAATTCTAGGAAAAACAATATTGTTTAAAACCTCACCAGGTGGTGCTCCAGGGTTGAAATTGCTCTATTAATCAAGATTCAGTTCCCATCTCATCACCCATCATTGCCTCACTGGGTCCAAACTCCCTGCATCCAGCTCCAGTCACCTGCTTCAGCACCTACCCGAAGACTGTACTGTCTTTCTAGCCTCCTTAGATGGCTCGTTCTGGGTCATAGTAAGGAAAAAGCAAATGAAAATAAAATGGGGGCAGATACGAAGACACTGTGACTCCCCAAATGTTTATTCATTTGAATCACATGCTGACTGTAAACTGATCTGAATGTCAAAGAGCAGGGTTCTCTGTGCCTTAAAGGTCAGTGACTGGACTTGCTCCAAACAGCTGGAACCCAGCCACAGGACTGGGACACGTGCATCTGGGAGTCCAGGCAGGTGTTCATCTGGTCTCAGGTCACCCCACCAGGGGGCAGCTACGCGTGCAAGGTGGAAGTTGGCTCCGGGCCTGCAGCCCAGCTCCATGCCTGTGAGCTGGATGTCTCAGGAAAGTCACCTTGCTGATCTGAGTCTAATTCCTTCATCGGTGAAAAGGGAAAATGCACCCTGGGCAGAGGTGCCAAACACCTGACAAGGAAATCCTACATAAGGAACCTGAGAAGACACCAGGTCCCAGTGGGATCTCAGGAATCCCAGGTTCCTCTCCTTTCCTGCTCACAAGTGCCAGTGTAAGGGAGTACCAGCTCTGTGGACTTCCTGGAAAGGAAGGAGAAGGAAAGTCATATCAGAACTAAAACCAAATCCAATTCTCCGACCAGCCTCCAAGCAGACCAGGGCCCCTGGGTGACCCTCATGTGACCTCCCCACAGTGACTATGGGCTTCTGAACACTAACTGGTCCCTTCTGTGAGGCTGATCTTCTCTTAAATCTGCAACTATAGATAAAGCCCACCCTCTGGAGGCCAGATAACATGGTGGATACTTTGCCCATGCTTTAGCAAACAAGTTGTTTTAGAAACTTATTTCTAACCAAGAAAGAAAAACGCACTACAAGAGGTGGCCAGAGAACATAGGAAGTCACATATTCCCCCACAGCCAACACCCCTGCCCCTGGACCCATGCACCCTAGATCACCAGCCCTAGACACACAGCCAAGTTTGCAGGGCCCCACAGAGGATCCACAACCACACACCACATTTCATCACATGGTCTTGTACCCCCACCCTTAAATTCCCAAATTAATAATGGGATTATTACTGCACATGCTCCCTGGCACCCACCACTCCTACTCCCCGATTTCCTTTGGAGCAGGGCTCTACCTGGATGCTGCTCCACGGCTGCACTATGAGGCAAGACACCCGGAGGAGCATCCACCCTCTACAATGCACTCCTTTCTCCCTTCCTCACCACAAAACACTCCTGGCAGCTCTACAGATCACAGTGAGCGCGCTGCAAGGAGGAAAGAAGAAGGTGACCCTCTACCCCTCAACTTAACAGCCCATAGACCGTGAGACCCACATCAGCATGTGGCTGTGTCTTCCCACAGTTGGGGGGCCTCCATGTGTAGTGTGCAGATTGCACTTTACCTCAGAGAGGGATGTGGAGGGGAGAAGAGGTACTCACTAAGTCGTAAGCTCTGTCATGATGCTATATTCACCAAGAGAACGTTAAACTCTTTTGCCTATTTTGCATAAAAACACTGGATGAGCTCTTACAGCTCTCAATGTCAGGTTGTATGAATTCTAAGTTCTCAAGCCATACAGCCAAAAGAAGTCAACCTACTATGAAGGAGTTTCATGACAAACCCCTACTTCCACCAGTAACGCCAACTTACCTCTGCATCAGTCTACACAGCAACTCAGAATCCAGTGGTCTTGTGTAATGCACACAGAAGACAAGAGTTGAAATCAGCGGGACTGAGTTTGGGTCATTATCTTCATTCAAGCATTCAGTGATTATTTATTGAGGATCTCCTCCATGCCAGGAATAGGTCTAAGCACCGTAAGCGTACAACAATGAATAAAATAGACAACACAAATCCCAGCCTTCATGTTGCTTATATTCTAGTGGAGGGAGACGGACAATAAATAAACAAAATCAATAAGCAAAATATATGATGTGTTAGATGGTAAAAAATGTGGAAAAAATAAAGCTGAAAGGGGACAGAGTGTTCTGAGGAAGATGGCAATTATAAACAGAGGGTCAGGGAGTAAGGGAGTGGGCCATGCAGATAAATGGGGAAAAGCATTCCAGGCAGAAGGAACAGCATGGACAGAGGCACTAAGGTGGGAGCATGTAGGCTAGTTTGGGACAGCCAGAAGGCCACTGTGACCGGAGCAGAGTGAGCAAGGGTTAACAGAAGTAGAAGATGCAGGCTAACTACGAGAGCTTGAATACCCACTCAGCCCTTCAAATCCTTAGTTTCCCCCTCTGTGAAAAGAGACCAGTAATACCATTTCATGGGGAGAAGATAAAGTACAGCATATATGTTGGAGAACTTTGTACACAATAAAAATAGTAAGGTATAGCACAACTGACGTACCCATCAGTTTCTGCTACAGTCTTCTTTCCCCTTCCCTGTGTCCTATTCAGCCACAGGTACATACAAAATCCTCCCAAATTCCCCAAAAATGAGAGCCCCCCCTCATATCCTGACTCAGCTGCATGTGGAGGTCTTTCACAACCAGTGGCTGGCCGATTTGAGAGAAGGAAGGAAACGCCCACCGGACACACTCAGCCACCCACCAGCTACTATGAGGAGTTGCCTGTGTCTGCACAGCACCTGGCACAGAAGAGATGCTCAATAAATGCCAAGCGAATTGGATTAAACTAAAAAATAGTCTCAGACAGAGGCGGGAAGACAGACTAATAACACAAGTGACTACAAAACAGAAGCCAAGAACTAGGGAAGAGTTATACAGACACTCATAATTAAGGTGAAATTTGCAGCTAAAACTGTGCAATGTTGGTCTATAAGAAAAAAATCTGCCTGCCCTTGCCTGGCACTTGAAGCTACACATTCAGGCCAGATTTTCTCCCATGTGCATCTGTTCTCCACATGAAGACAGAACACTGCTGAGGTTGAACAGACACAAGAGGGAATTGGAAATAGCTGAAATGGAGAAAATCCCAGAAAAATCAAGGCTTAGAGTCACACAGATCCATGGGCAAATCCATGTTTACTGGCTTATTCCACAAGAAGGTTGATTCCAGCATTCAACACTCAAACTGCCCAGTTCCCTACTCACAGCGGGCCAATAGTGGACCTGGGCCAGCTGTCAGCCAGAAGGCTGTGGGCATGTCCAGAGGTAACCCAACTCAGTTCAACCAGTGGAAACGAACAGTCAGACCTCAGGGCAACCAAATAGAAACACCCAGTCCAGAAGCCGAACCCCGAGCAGGAGCGAGGAGACAGGAGCTCCGGTTTGGAAGGGGAAGACCGAAGCAGGAAAGGCTGCCTCCAGGCAGAGAGACCCAAGCACTCACCTGCAGGGGCTGTGCTGCAAGCTGGCATTTGCAGAGTGGGTACAGCACCTAGCTTAAAGGGCTCCAGGGAAGACCCACACCAATTCAGGAAAGAGGCATCCTTCTAGCCTCCTTCGTTGTTGTCCAGTGATACCCGGGAGTATCTGAGCACTGGCCTTTCCTCCCATCACATCTTCCCCAAGCCCATATTGTCACTTTTTATAACAATAATATTATTAATTCCTTGCCAAGTCCCTTTTATCTGTATGAGACTTCCTATTTCACACCTATTTGATATACACACCTACACTGTGCAGGGGACGTTAGAATTCCCACCACACAGTTGTGAAAACAGGTCCCTAATCCCGAAGTCCAAATCTCCTAAGCCATAGCTAATTCAGTGCAGCGCTGGGGCTTAGAAATCCTCGACATGCTTAGCATATTAACAGCAAACAATAGAAAACAAAGCAATAACTTCATTTCTTGTGCATTAGCATTTTGGCCACACTTTTGGTAGACGGCTGGCTTACCATAGCACAAGACTGACCTCTAATCAGCACTGGAAGTGTTAATACATCTAGACTGCCTGGTAAGGGTCACATACCCCTCACTCCCTACCTACCCCATCCCCACCAAACAGGCTACAGAGGTGACAGGGTGTTTTAGAAATAGAGGATCCTAATTTTGTGGTAAGAGCAGGCTACAAGGGTTCTGACCAAAGGGCCAAAATTTTCTCCCCAAAGAATGTCAGATTAGCTTAGGAAAATACGTGTGTTCCTCCTTTCACTGAAGAGAAAAATGTATAAAAATACAAACAAAAGCACAAGTGTGCATGTTCCATGAACCCAGCTGCCACCTACAAAGCAACATTCAAATTCAAGTCATGTTTTTTCTGCTGTCTCTCCATCAGCCTTCTTTGATTGCTCATTATGTTTGATTCTTCCACCAAGGTGTTGGGAATTTGGAAAAGAAGCAGTATGATTTTCCCCAAGGTCCAGCCCCCATCAGAGATGATTCTGGAACATGCATCTGCTCAGTCATGGGGGGTAAAAGCACTTAAATGCATCTCTGTGGCTTCACCTGAAACATAGATTCTTCCCGCCCACCTTTTTCACAAGTCTGTTTTGAAGAACATTTAAACATGGTGCTTCAACACTGCCAGGCTCTGGAGAAGACAGCTTTGGTAGAGCCAATAAATTCTTGACTTAAGGAAGGCCAACAAAGAACCTGTACCGTTTCAGAGAGCATAGTTCCTGGACTTCTACCAGATGTCTTTCTCCAGCAAGTGGTTTTTACAAGCACCTTGAATATATACGTTTAACACAAATTATTTGGTTCTTAATAAAGTACTGGCACATTTAGATTTCTGTGGCACATTTTTGCCTTTATAAAGAAAGATTTTAATAACTTTTTCTCTGATATGTGTCCCAAAAACCTCTGGGTGAGCAGTGCTGGCAGGGATTGTTACATGCTAGACGTCCAAAGTTAACAGCTATTGGGAATTTTATTTACTTTCTTCTTCTCTTCGAGGGTACTTAATGCTATTAAAGTTCTGTCTGGCAGCAGAAAAGGGTATAAAAGTGGCCACTTAAGAAAAGCAATTTGGCCATTTGTGACAACAGCTGCCTAATGTTGCATTTTATTTAATTGGAAAAGGATGCAGGAAGTCTGACAGCATTAGAGAGACTCGGGGCTTGGAGATCATAGGAATTTTCTCCTCTATTTTCTTCTAATAAAATTACCATTATTAAGCAATTTATTGAGTGTCAACAACATACTAGACACTTTTTGAATTATTTGAAATGGGATGATTAAGGAAAAATCATTTAAACTCTACTGAAAGGGCACTCTGCAGACTTTCCAGAGCAGGTGACAGGGTGACACTGTCGTTAAGACCGTACGCAATAGCTATGAAGTCAAAGCCAAGACCCTGAGCAGGCGTGTAAGGCCCTGCCTCCCCCTCTGGCCTCAGCTGACTCCCAGTCCTCCTCTACCATTCGGTCTTCCAACTGCAGCAAGCTGTCTGCCTCTCCCCAGGGCCCCACTTTTCCCCCAGACTGGCACCTGCTCTTCTGCCTGTTCGGCACACCCTTCCCAGCGGATCTGCCTCGGGAACATCTAATCCCTTCAAATATCCCTTATTCCTTAAAATACCTTCAATCCCACTTCTGGGTATATACCCACAACAGCTAAAAGCAGGAACTGGAAGATACATGCACACCCATGTTCATAGCAGCATCATTCACAAGAAATGAAAGGTGGAAGTAATTCAAATGTCCATCAACAGACGAATGCATAAACAAAATGTGATGTGTAAACACGACGGAATATTATTCAGCCTGGGAAGGGAAGGAAATTCTGACACATGTTGTGACATGGATAAACCACTGTGACTGGCTCGGCTTATTCGCAGCTGCGACTCCCCAGCAGACCCACCCGTGTACATCAAACCTAGTGCAGGCTTCTCCTGAAACTACTTTGTTTTTAAAGATGAAGTATTAAGGATCAGTCCAACCTGTCAGCAGTAGAAGTAAGGCAGGTAGCAAAATACTTAAGTATTCTCTTAAACTGCTAATGTGGGCCTGGAATATAAGAAAGTCAAGCATTCATCCATTAATACAAATTAGAAGTAATCTGATTAGCCAAATCCTAGAAAAGATAAACTGCACAGGGAGTGAATTTTGTTTGGAAGGGGAGCGTGGTGATCATACTAATAATTTTTAACTCCTTGTACTGAATGTAGTCAGTGAGTTGTGAGCTGAAGAATCATTTAGGTAGAAATGCAAAGAACTGTCACCCTCTATTAGTTGCCAGCACTGCTCCAACAAATTAGCACAAACTCAGTGGCTTAAAAGGACAAAAATGTATTCCCTCACAATTTTGGAAGTCAGAAATCTGAAATCGAAGTGTCAGCAGGATCCCATTCCCCCCAAAGCCTCTGTGGAAGAATCCTGCCTTGTCTCTCCCAGCTCCTGGAGGCTTCCAGCAATCCTTGGCGTTCTTCGGCTTACAGCAACAGCACTGTATTCTCTGCCCTCACATAGCTGTCTTCGCTGTGTCTCTCCTGACTAAATATCCCTCTTTTTCTTCTACCAAAACACCAATTATTGGGCTTAGGGGCTTCCCTAAATCCAGGATGATTTTATCTCAAGATCCTTAACTAACTTCATCTGCCAAGACCTTATTTCCAAATAAGGTCATATTTTGGGGTTTCAGGTGGACACGAATTTTTGGAAGACACTATTTAACCCACTATGCCCTCCAAATGTGAAGCCAGTAAGTGTGAATACAGAAGTGAGATGAGTCATCTGTAGGGGTACCTCACTATGCCACCGAGAGTGAGATGCTTCCCGCAGCTCATACATGGAAGATATATTCTGATCTTAACAAGGAAACCATATTGCAAGCTGCATAATATCAATTATTTATATCATTCAGACTTGTATAAACAGAAAGATAGGAATGTTCAAGAAGATCAGTAGAGGGAGGTTCTGTATACCTCATGGTAGTTTTGGTACAATCCCAGAAAGTGAACGTTCTGATTACAATTACCATTATTAGTACCTAGATGAGACTTTCTCAAACTGATTTTTGCAGAAAACTAATCCTATAAGATGTTAATTGAATTAACATTGTATACCCACAAATCCACAATTTTATGCTCAACACACAAAATTGCATTTGTGAGGAACAGAACTAAGGACCTGTTGGTGCCCCCGAGGTGACCTCGCCACAGGGCAGCAGTATGAGAGGGCTGCCCTAAGTGTCCAGCAGCACTTTCTGTCCCCAACCCACCCTCTGCCTGCAGCCCTCTACTTCTGCAAATGTATACACGTTCCACTTACCAACTCTTAACAAGAGATTGAAAATTTCCATCAGTGAGTGGAGGGAAGCAGCTATTCTTTTAGGTAAGTGAATATTATTCAGCCAAACATGTAATTAAATTGCTCACTATACTTCAAATCACGCAATGAACTTCTTAAGTAACTTAAAAACCCTAAAACTGGCATTTGAAAATGTGGGTGTACTCTGAAGCATTCTGTACTTCCACCTCTGTGAAGATTCACTAAGGATAAAAGAGATTTCTAGATGTACCTCATTTAAGTGTTGGAACTCTGGGCTTCTTGCACACACACACACACACACACACACACACACACACACACACACACACATGCATACTCACACACTTGCCACACACTCCTGGCCTGGTGCCACATTCCCCTCCTCACTAGCAGGCACACCTGTTTACAAGCAGGAAGCCACAAACAGTGCATCAGAGCAGAAACCGAGGAAACCAGGCAGCAAGAACAGAGCGACCAGAGCGGGGCAGCAAGGAAACATGATCAAAACCCCCAATACTTAATACAAATCCATCATATTTGAGAGTATGTGCAAACCTCCAAAGAGTCCTCTGAACTGTATTCACCATTTAGATCCATTCTCATCACTGACCTTAAAACAGGCCCCAGCAAGTTGAAGCCAGAGTACTAGCAAAGACAAATATACCATTAATGGTTAGTTTGATCAAGAAAGCTGATACTTGAGTGTGAGGTGTTTCATTTTTTTAAAAAGGCTATCAGGGCTGGAAACAGGAGGAAGATGACAGACGAGGCTCTAAACATTTGCTGTGTGGACTGGTGGACAAACAGACGGAAAGACTTGTGACAACAATCTCAGGAAGATAGAAGATGGCTGCTTAAACTCTCAATGGCACAATAAAGTGGGAAATAAAGTTTGTGCTGGGCCATGATTTACACGTTTGCTTTTTATAAAGTGAGAATAGGCTTAACTATTAATTACCAAAATCTTCAGCTAATTGGGACAGTATATCTTCACTTTCAACAAGTCATTGTTGTGTTGTGTGGGCTCAGGACCTGGGTCCGTTTGTTAGGATGTTGTTATTCCATAGAAGATTACTAAGATCCCAGGCAAACCCCAAATTCAGAAAGTCATCTCTAACGTGATGCCCCCCAAGAAAGCTTTGATAGCTGGTCCCCTCACTATTAACTCAGCTGGGGATCGGTTCAGCCTCACACTCATGTAATTCAAAAAGACACTGAGCACTATGCTTTCTGTGATTTTCAAGGTCACAAAGCCCAGGTTGGTCATCTGGGAGTGTGGGTTCCAGCTCAGGACATGAGCTCCGCAGTTCCGAGGACAGAAAGGCTGACAAAGGGCAGGGATGGCGGCGCTACCCTGCAGGTCTCAGGGAGGCCTCCTCCGTGAGAGAGTGAGAGCTGACAGTAGGGAGATGTTTCCTGTGGCCAGGAGGGACCACGCGGGGGATAACAAGACCATGCCAGCTGGAAACAACCCCACCCGAGAGGCCCATCTGCCTGGCTAGGTGACCTCAGCAGAAAGGGTCTGTGTGGGGCACGCCACTAGAAGCATGAGCGGAAGATGGTGCCAGACAATGGTAGGGCAAGAGGTTCCCTCAGGCAGGAGTCCTTAAATAGCCCCAAGAGGGCCCCTACCTCATATGGGCATCCGCCCAAACCATAAAATGAGACGGCCACATCAGATTCTTCTGCCCTGACCTCCCCTTCCTGCCCCTGATTCCTGCCACGTACACAGGCGTGCATGCGTGTGTGTGTGTGTGTGTGTGTGTGTGTGTGTGTGAGAGAGAGAGACAGAGAGACAGAGAGACAGAGAGAGAGAGAGAGAGAGAGAGGGAAAGATCGGGACAGCACAGAGTAAGGAAGAGAAGAGGTTAACGCCACAAGTTTCTGAACCTGTAGGTCCAGGCACCAGGCGCGGCGGCAGATGCTTGAAAGAGAGACTAAAAGTCTTTGCTCAGATCAGACCGAGCTTTTTAAGAACTTTTAAAGGGGACTATGAATTAATACCTAAAAATAACAGCAAAAGCTCTGGAATACACCCAAAATATCATCCAGGAGGAGAGAAGGAAGATTACCATAAGCACATGGAAAAAAAGTGGTGTAAGAACATAAAATTCTTTTATGGTATCTACCTCACCCATGGCAACTGTTTCAAAAATATTTTGCTGTATTGCCCTCTGATCCTCTGATCCTCTGATCCTGAGTCAATAAACCTTTATAGGTATAAAATCCCCCTTCCCTGTTCACCTCAATCCCTCCCCAGGAGCAACCTCAACCCTGAAGCTGATGTATGTCATTCCTGCCTGTGTTTTTATAGTCTCACAACATAATTATGTATCTGAAAATAGCATATGGCATCTGTTTGAGATTTTTGACAGGCGGTGATGTCCTTTGTAACTATAATTCAGAAGCCAAAGTAGGAGTTTGGCTTTTTTATTTTAATAAAATAACAGAAGTGAAGGGACTTTTTAAATTTCCTCTTTACACGCGTGTCTCACTGGCTGTGAATGAAATATTGCAGCTCATGACGTGATGAAACAGAGGAGCTCAGCCTGAGCCAAGTGGCTGTGGTAAATGAAGCAAAGCAAGGCTGGTGCGCAAAGGACATCTCAGAGCAGTTACAGAAGGTATCCGGAAGAGGGCGATGTCATCTAGGAAAAGAGTGCCCGTGCCGCGGTGGCTGCTTTGGATAATTAATTTGGATAACCAGCATAGACCTCTACCTTAACTTTTTTAACTGCTAGAAGATAAAATTAGAAAACACAAGTTTGATCATGTGAATTAGTTGCTCAAGGTTAGAAAACTAGTTGATGGTCACTACCTCTGCCTTCCAGTTTAGCACTATGGGGGGCTCTGTTAGCAGCCCTGCGAATGATTTAAGCAGACCCAAGAAATCAGATCGGCCTAAATCGGATCCTAGGTGACATCTGTACTTTTTATTGAATTTCTTATGACCCCGTGTGCTAGTTCTAAGCCCTCAACATGCTCAACTGGATATTTTGTTCATCAAGATGGTACTAGGGCTTGAGGAAAGAACCAGAGGTGAAGAACTTAGAAACTGATAAGATTATAAAATCAGGCTGAAGCAGTGGTATTTTTAACCCAAAAAGGAAACCTTAAGCTTCAATTTTTTGCATAGGTTTTTTATCGTATATTGGTAATGTCTCATGTGAAATTTTTAGAATGTTATCAGAGGTACATCCTATTGATCACCCAGTTGGGATCAAGGTATTAAATATGTCAGACTAGGATAATCAATGCAAAAGTTGCTATAGTGTCAGCTACTGCACCACAGTAGCTGACACTATAGAGCAGAGGTTAGCATGTAGGCCCAGAGCCTATTTTTATACAGTTTTATTGGAGCACAGCCATAACCATTTGTTCATATAGCATCTGTTGTTGCTCTTGAGCAGTTGAGTAGTTGCCACAGAGACATGATATCTTTCATTTGGCCTCTTGGCCTGAAAAACCTAAAATATATACTATTTGGTCTTTCACAGAAAACCTTTGCCAATCACTCTCATGAAGCAGTGTTGTCCATTCAAACTTTCTATGATGATGAAAAGACTCTCTCTATATACTGTCCAACACAGTAGCCACTAGCCATATGTGGCAACTGAACACTTAGGAGAAATTAAGTAGTTACTATACTGGACAGCAACTGAAGACCAGAATTTTTTTATTTTAATTTCGATTAATTTTATTGATTTAGCCACATGTGGCCAGGAGCTTTGAGGAACTAATGTCCAATGGCATGTGTCAAGCTCTTGGCTTCTCACAGTGCTGAGGTTGTGTTACTGACAAAAACCGGAGTGTGAGGTTGTGCCTGTGGGCAGTGGTTCATTGACTCGGACTGTACAGTGTTGAGGTACTAAGGTGTTGGTACCCTAATCCTACTACTTCTGTATCCTATCCCAATACTGTCCCACAACTCTCCACCACCCCCCAGAAAGACCATAACTCAAGCTCTTCTGAGGAAAGTCATATTCCATCTCTTGGTCTATATTTAGCTCTTCTAATCCAATCAGTGTGTCATTTGGGAACACTTTGGCTGCAAGTGACAGAATGCCTAGGAGCAAAGAACAGCCTTAAGCACGCAGGGTTTATTTTGTCACATAGCAAGCGTGTCTGGAAGCAGATGGCTTCTCGCGTTGGATCAGCAGTTCAGCAATGTCGGAGCCGTGTCTCTACAGTTCCCTTGTATTTCCTCTCTTGGTTGTAAAATGGCTGCTGACACATTTAAAGCAGAAAGAAGAGGAAATAGGTGTTGCACCCAACACATCTGTCCCTTTTATCAGGAAAATAAAAGATTTCCACGAAGACACTGGATACTAACCCTTACCTTCCTGGTGTCTGGGAATAACTACTGGGTATGGGGATAAGTCCACCAGAGCTCCAAGATAGGCTGAGAAAGCAGGAAGATAGCATTGTCTGGATTGGCTGAGCCACTAATACTTGTCACCTAGGGCTGGGCACACTGGCCTATGAAGGAAGCAGTGGATATTGGGTAGATACCTTACAGTGTCTCCCAATTTTACTATGGCTTACACCCCAAAGGGGGTCTTCTTGTTGGGCAGAAAGGTAGACATAAATGGGTAGAGGGAGAATAAAGCCAGTAAAGCCCACTAAAAGGGATTCAAAGAGTTAACCAGATAAAATCAGAGAGCCAGAAATTTCAAGGACTAGGAGTTACTTAGAATGTCCGTACACTCTCCAGACAAAAAAAAAAAAATAACATACCCAAATGAGAAGTTTCCAAGAACAGACTCTCCCCAGATAAGAGAAATAAAACATCCAAAGACAGGCACGGAAATCAGAACAGCCCCTGTCTTCTTCTCACCGATTAGACCAAGCCTCCAAGGCCAAAGTCATCAATCAAGGACTCCTCTGCCCTGCCAGGAACCCATAAAAGGAGACTCAGAGTAAGCGGCCCATGCCTGTCTAACCATAGGCAGGCCTCCTCTGCTATACAGGATTAGATAAAATTCACTTTGCCTTCCTAACTTTGCTTTCTTGTCTCATTGTATTTGACTTCCCTGCGTGTCCAAACCAACTTTCTTTCCAACATTCTGAAGTTAGTTTTCCAAGATTTCATGAACAGGTATGTGTTCTTTGTATCCATCCCTTAGTTCAAGAATTATCTGTTGACTACCATTTGGATGTCAGACATTGGACCAGATGTCAGAAAGGGCGGAAGACGAGGCTGGACATGCTGGTCCAGAATATGGAGGTCTGTAAAAGCATGAATGGAAGGTTTTTGAAATGATATAAAGATTTATGCCACATAAACCACAGATTTATATGTTTACTTAAGAGTATCAATTGAATACTCCAAGACAACCCTGGCTTACTGTGATATTTTACTGTATATCCATAAACACAGTTCTGTTGGGTGATTATTCTGATGGTTTCAAAATCTAGGAAATATAAATCTCAGTGACTCCATGTGTAAGAAATGTGCTACATCTTTTGTTACTTTTCTATGTAAATCCTCCATGCTGCTTGGGTGGCAGAAACTTTGTCTCAGTGCATTTGTGGTTTCTAGGTGGTGCCTAAGCCCAGGGAAAAGGTAGTCATCTCCTGAATGAAGAGACCAATCGGCCCGTTATGGCATCTCCACATACCAGTGACATTAAAATTGGATCCCAGCAGCCACCTGCTTAGGGAAGACACACACCTCGTCCCCAGCCTCGGGTCCCTTCAGGGCCGGCTCTGCTCCCCTCTCCGGTTCAGTCACTCCGCAGCCCCTCCCCCCACAGCGCAGCGGGGACTCCGATTCCATTCGGGTCACTAATCAGCGTGGCCACTTCTATTCTAAGATCACTTCTGCCCTGAAGTCCTGCCACCTCCACAGGCTCTAGGAGGAGAACGAGGCTCAGAGCCCCCGCCAGGTTCTTGCACCCCGCAGCTCAAACTGAGGGCTTTGTGGCCTCTGGGACTCGGGCAGGCGTGTGGGCCACTCTCTGTGAACCCAGTCATCTGTGTTCTCGAGGCCTCCCTATCTCTTCGTCTCCCCTGGGAACTTTCAGCCAGCTATTTATCGACTTGAGTTTATATATATACATATATATAAAAAATACATAAATATATAGAATATATATTATATAGAAATATATTTTGCCCTCAAGTATTTTCCATCCTAAATCATGCTAAATCATCCAGATTTCCCCCAAACAGAGCCATCCCCAGAGAAGCAGAAGAAAATATGGGAGTAGGTGGGAATTTATCCAGAAAGGGGGATGTGGAGAGAAGGCCTCCAGCTGCTCCATCCCCTCCTCCCAGGAGACCTGCCTCCCGGCCCAGGCAAAGCAGCAAGTCGCCCTCCCGGGCGCATTAGCGCTGCTTGTGCGTCTCAGACTCCACTGCCCCTTGAAATGATACTCCAATTTCATATGCAAATAATTCATGTGAATATACACAATGAGTTGTGGGTGACGTGCACTCCAAGCTAAAGGACTAATGAATTAATGAATCACATCTTAAAGGGTGAAAGAGATTGAGGACCTGGAGGAAAGCTACCAGGCATATTTATGCAAAAGGATAGCCTCAGGCACAAATACAAGTTAGCACTGGGCATATTTAAAGAATTGCAAGTAGAGGATTCTCCCCTTATCTCTGAGGAATGTGGTCCAAGACCCCCTGTGGATGCCTGAAACTACAGATAGTAACCAAACCCAATATATACTGTTTTATTTTCCTATACACACATACCCATGATAAAGCTTATAAATCAGGCATAGTAAGAGATTAACAACAATAATGAATAATAAAATACAATCATTTTTTATATAATGAACAATTATAACAATATGCTGTAATAAAAGTTATGTGAATATGGTCTCTCCCTCAAAATATCTTTACTCACCCTTCTTCTGATGATGATGTGAGATGATAAAATGCCTCTGTGATGAGATGAAGTGAGGTCAGAGAAGTAGATGTTGTGATGTAGTTTTAGGCTACTATTGACCTTTGGACAAAACCTCAGAAAGAGGATCATCTGCTTTTGGACTGGGGTTGAGAAAAGGTTGACCAGGGGCTGACAATGGGTAGCTAAACTGAGAAAGTAAAGTCAGGGATAAGGGGAAACTACTGATTTTCACATACGGCTGCATCCCATTATTTGTTATGTTCTGTAAAGTCTGCAAACACTGAATCAGCAAACACCAAACCATTGCACCTGGGGGAAAACACAGGGTTGGGGTCCTGTAAGCCTCTGGTCATACCATTTTCATCAGTGAATCAATACCTACCCTTCGTTTATCTGTGTTTCCCGTTAAAGACATCTTATTTAATATATGCTCTTAATCACAAACATTGAATTCACAGCCCACAGCACTGTAATTCATGCCTGAACAAAGCTTATCTAACACATGTATTTTTGTGTTAGATAACAGGCACATTACAGGCTTCTTGCACTTAGGAACACTAGACAGCACTTTAGCACTACACTCAGAAGCCACTTTAAACAGTGAAACTGCCAACAAAAACAAAAATGCAGAAAATATGACACCACACAAAGGGTGAAAAGTTCACTTGTTTCCAGCATGATAGCTGAGACAAGGACGCAGAGTGCCATCGTGCCTGACCTCTGGGAGGCTGGGAACAACCACCTGGGCAACTCAACTGCTCACCACGCTGCCAGTCCCATACCCACCATGACCACCAAGGGGCCTCAAGTACTGATTTTGGGGTTACCAATGAATTTTATATAGTAGGAAAATCTGCACGTAAGGAATCCACAAATAAGGAGAGTTGACTGGAGCTAGAAGGTAGGAGGTAGGCCATGCAACTGCTTTGGAATAAGAGTCCAGAGAAGCTAGAAAACAGATCCCCAATGGCCTTGTGTGTCCAGTTACTGGGCATGCCCTCTCTTAGGATAACATGCAGGGAGGAAGCAGACTGCACACAAGACAGTGGAGTCACTGATCTCAAGGAAGGAATTCGCTGGTGTGGGGGACCTGGCACTGCTGGTGGCTGGTGAGGAGACACTATTTTGAGTTCACCAAATTAATGCCTTTCAACCATGCTCTGACTTCATCAAGATCTGAGGAGAGAAAGCAAAAAGAAGTCGTAAGATACCTTCATATGGGGCATTAAACACTGGCAGGTTCTGCATTTATGAAGGAAATTAAGAATTTCAAGCAGAGCAGCACAAGCAGAAGTAACACCAGCCCGCTTGGGTCACAGCGTTCAACAGTCAATATTATGCAGTAAAACACTGCCAGCTGCCTGCAGCGGGGCTGCCTTGGAAGCCTGCCTGGAGGACAAGTAACAGATTGTGACCCCACTGATTCCTAAGGGGTTAGGGCCTAGGGGGTTTTGGACGTCCTGTGACTATGACCCTATCCTTGACAAGGGCTGCCCCCTACAAACCATCATAAATCATTTAACAACTTCTACAAGATTTCTTTGGGAGTTTCCAACTAATACTTGATGTCACAGTAAATAACATTTTAAAGCTTTTTATTTCCCAACATTATTTTTCCTGGAAAACAGCTATTGAATATGGATATCTTCCCATAAGACTACTTATGTGTTAATTTTGAGCTAAAAAGTAAAACACCAATGAAAACTATATCATTTTTGGATACTGTTTTCCATTTTAAAATCTCAGCTGCTATTTTCACAACTGGAAGTTTCAAATTCTTCATTTGTAACATAGAAATCTTAGAACCAATGATGTCCAAGCTCCCTCCATTTCTGGGATTCTGGGATTCTGGTAGGGTCTGCTTTTTGAACTTAGAAATCTGGGGAAGGTCCACATCACATTGTCAACACATATACAAATTCTAAGTCCAAAATTGTCATTGACCTTTCAGAATGGATTCTCAGATGAAGCTTCGTAGAAGTTTGCTCCAGCTTTTCAATGGCAAGAAGCTACTGAAAAAATGTACAGCCTGAGGGGCGGAGCCAGGATGGCGGCATGAGTACAGCAGTGGAAATCTCCTCCCAAAAACACATAGAGCTATGAAAATATAAAAAAGAAAACTCTTCCTAAAATAGAGACCAGAGGACACAGGACAACATCCAGACCACATCCACACCTGCAAGAACCCAGCGCCTAGAGAAAGGGGGAGAGGAAGGCCACAAACCAACAAGAAGTGAAGTTCTTCCAGCGACCACTTGTAGCAACTCTGCAAACTATCTCTATCACCATGAAAAGGCAAAACTACAGGCAGACAAAGATCACAGAGACAACACCTGAGAAGAAGACAGACCTAAACAGTCCTCCTGAAAAAGAATTCAAAATAAAAATCATGAACATGCTGACAGAGATGCAGAGAAAAATGCAAGAGCAATGGGATGAAGGCCAGAGGGAGATCACAGATGTCAGGAAGGAGATCACAGAAGTGAAATAATCCCTGGAAGGATTTATAAGCAGAATGGATAAGATGCAAGAGGCCATTGAAGGAATAGAAGCCAGAGAACAGGAACGTATAGAAGCTGACATAGAGAGAGATAAAAGGATCTCCAGGAACCAAACAACACAAAGAGAACTATGTGACCAATCCAAAAGGAATAATATTCGTATTATAGGGGTACCAGAAGAAGAAGAAAGAGGAAAAGGGATAGAAAGTCTCTTTGAAGAAATAATTGCTGAAAACTTCCCCAAACTGGGGGAGGAAATAATCGAACAGACCATGGAATTACACAGAACCCCCAACAGAAAGGATCCAAGGAGGACAACACCAAGACACACAGTAATTAAAATGGCAAGGATCAAGGACAAGGAAAGAGTTTTAAAGGCAGCTAGAGAGAAAAAGGTCACCTATAAAGGAAAACCCATCAGGCTAACATCAGACTTCTCGACAGAAACCCTACAGGCCAGAAGAGAATGGCATGATATACTTAATGCAACGAAACAGAAGGGCCTTGAACCAAGGATACTGTATCCAGCACGACTATCATTTAAATCTGATGGCGGGATTAAACAATTCCCAGACAAGCAAAAGCTGAGGGATTTTGCTCCCACAAACCACCTCTACAGGGCATCCTACAGGGACTGCTCTAGATGGGAGCACTCCTAAAAAGAGCACAGAACAAAACATACAACATATGAAGAAGGGAGGAGGAGGAATAAGAAGGGAGAGAAGAAAAGAATCTCCAGACAGTGTATATAACAGCTCAATAAGCGAGCTAAGTTAGGCAGTAAGATACTAAAGAAGCTAACCTTGAACCTTTGGTAACCACGAATCTAAAGCCTGCAATGGCAATAAGTACATATCTCTCAATAGTCACCCTAAATGTAAATGGACTTAATGCACCAATCAAAAGACACAGAGTAATAGAATGGATAAAAAAGCAAGACCCATCTATATGCTGCTTACAAGAAACTCACCTTAAACCCAAAGACAAGCATAGACTAAAAGTCAAGGGATGGAAAAACATATTTCAGGCAAACAACAGTGAGAAGAAAGCAGGGGTTGCAGTACTAATATCAGACAAAATAGACTTCAAAACAAAGAAAGTAACAAGAGATAAAGAAGGATACTACATAATGATAAAGGGCTCAGTCCAACAAGAGGATATAACCATTCTAAATATATATGCACCCAATACAGGAGCACCAGCATATGTGAAGCAAATACTAACAGAACTAAAGAGGGAAATAGACTGCAATGCATTCATTGTAGGAGACTTCAACACACCACTCACCCCAAAGGATAGATCCACTGGGCAGAAAATAAGTAAGGACACACAGGCACTGAACAACACACTAGAACAGATGGACCTAATAGACATCTATAGAATTCTACATCCAAAAGCAACAGGATATACATTCTTCTCAAGTGCACATGGAACATTCTCCAGAATAGACCACATACTAGCTCACAAAAAGAGCCTCAGTAAACTCCAAAATATTGAAATTCTACCAACCAATTTTTCAGACCACAAAGGTATAAAACTAGAAATAAATTCTACAAAGAAAACAAAAAGGCACACAAACACATGGAGGCTTAACAACATGCCACTAAATAATCAATGGATCAATGAACAAATCAAAATAGAGATCAAGGAATATATAGAAACAATTGACAACAACAACACTAAGCCCCAACTTCTGTGGGACGAAGCGAAAGCAGTCTTAAGAGGAAAGTATATAGCAATCCAGGCACACTTGAAGAAGGAAGAACAAACCCAAATGAATAGTCTAACATCACAATTATCGAAACTGGAAAAAGAAGAACAAATGAGGCCTAAAGTCAGCAGAAGGAGGGACATAATAAAGATCAGAGAAGAAATAAACAAAATTGAGAAGAATAAAACAATAGCAAAAACCAACAAAACCAAGACCTGGTTCTTTGAGAAAATAAACAAAATAGATAAGCCTCTAGCCAAACTTATTAAGAGAAAAAGAGAATCAACAAACATAAACAAAATCAGAAATGAGAACAGAAAAATCAAGACAGACTCCACAGAAATACAAAGAATTATTAAAGACTACTATGAAAACCTATATGCCAACAAGCTGGAAAACTAGAAGAAATGGACAACTTCCTAGAAAAATACAGCCTCCCAAGACTGACCAAGGAAGAAACACTAAAGTTAAACAAACCAATTACGAGCAAAGAAATTGAAACGGTAATCAAAAAACTACCCAAGAACAAAACCCCGGGGCTGGACGGATTTACCTCGGAATTTTATCAGACACACAGAGAAGACATAATACCCATTCTCCTTAAAGTGTTCCAAAAAATAGAAGAAGAGGGAATACTCCCAAACTCATTCTATGAAGCCAACATCACCCTAATACCAAAACCAGGCAAAGACCCCACCAAAAAAGAAAATTACAGACCAATATCCCTGATGAATGTAGATGCAAAAATACTCAATAAAATATTAGCAAACCGAATTCAAAAGTATATCAAAAGGATCATACACCATGACCAAGTGGGGTTCATCCCAGGGATGCAAGGATGGTACAACATTCAAAAATCCATCAACATCATCCACCACATCAACAAAAAGAAAGACAAAAACCACATGATCATCTCCATAGATGCTGAAAAAGCATTTGACAAAATTCAACATCCATTCATGATAAAAACTCCCAGCAAAATGGGAATAGAGGGCAAGTACCTCAACTTAATAAAGGCCATATATGATAAACCCACAGCCAGCATTATACTGAACAGCGAGAAGCTGAAAGCATTTCCTCTGAGATCGGGAACAAGACAGGGATGCCCAGTCTCCCCACTGTTATTTAACATAGTACTGGAGGTCCTAGCCACAGCAATCAGACAAAACAAAGAAATACAAGGAATCCAGATTGGTAAAGAAGAAGTTAAACTGTCACTATTTGCAGATGATATGATACTGTACATAAAAAACCCTAAAGACTCCACTCCAAAACTACTAGAACTGATATCGGAATACAGCAAAGTTGCAGGATACAAAATTAACACACAGAAATCTGTAGCTTTCCTATACACTAACAACGAATCAATAGAAAGAGAAATCAGGAAAACAATTCCATTCACCATTGCATCAAAAAGAATAAAATACCTAGGAATAAACCTAACCAAAGAAGTGAAAGACTTATACTCTGAAAACTACAATTCACTCTTAAGAGAAATTAAAGGGGACACTAACAGATGGAAACTCATCCCATGCTCGTGGCTAGGAAGAATTAATATCGTCAAAATGGCCATCCTGCCCAAAGCAATATACAGATTTGACGCAATCCCTCTCAAATTACCAGCAACATTCTTCAATGAATTGGAACAAATAATTCAAAAATTCATATGGAAACACCAAAGACCCCGAATAGCCAAAGCAATCCTGAAAAAGAAGAATAAAGTAGGGGGGATCTCACTCCCCAACTTCAAGCTCTACTACAAAGCCATAGTAATAAAGACAATTTGGTACTGGCACAAGAACAGAGCCACAGACCAGTGGAACAGATTAGAAACTCCAGAAATTAACCCAAACAAATATGGTCAATTGATTTTTGATAAAGGAGCCATGGACATACAATGGGGAATGACAGTCTCTTCAACAGATGGTGTTGGCAAAACTGGACAGCTACATGTAGGAGAATGAAACTGGACCATTGTCTAACCCCATATACAAAGGTAAACTCAAAATGGATCAAAGACCTGAATGTAAGTCATGAAACCATTAAACTCTTGGAAAAAAACATAGGCAAAAACTCCTTAGACATAAACATGAGTGACCTCTTCTTGAACATATCTCCCCGGGCAAGGAAAACAACAGCAAAAATGAGCAAGTGGAACTACATTAAGCTGAAAAGCTTCTGTACAGCAAAAGACACCATCAATAGAACAAAAAGGAACCCTACAGTATGGGAGAATATATTTGAAAATGACAGATCCGATAAAGGCTTGACGTCCAGAATATATAAAGAGCTCACACGCCTCAACAAACAAAAAACAAACAACCCAATTAAAAAATGGGCAGAGGAACTGAACAGTTCTCTAAAAAAGAAATACAGATGGCCAACAGACACATGAAAAGATGCTCCACATCGCTAATTATCAGAGAAATGCAAATTAAAACTACAATGAGGTATCACCTCACACCAGTAAGGATAGCTGCCATCCAAAAGACAAACAACAACAAATGTTGGCGAGGCTGTGGAGAAAGGGGAACCCTCCTACACTGATGGTAGGAATGTAAATTAGTTCAACCATTGTGGAAAGCAGTTTGGAGGTTCATCAAAACGCTCAAAACAGACCTACCATTTGACCCAGGAATTCCACTCCTAGGAATTTATCCTAAGAACGCAGCAATCAAGTTTGAGAAAGACAGATGCACCCCTATGTTTATCGCAGCACTATTTACAATAGTCAAGAATTGGAAGCAACCAATGTCCATCGGTAGATAAATGGATAAAGAAGATGTGGTACATATACACAATGGAATACTACTCAGCCATAAGAAGTGGAAAAATCCAACCATTTGCAGCAACATGGATGGAGCTGGAGAGTATTATGCTCAGTGAAATAAGCCAAGCGGAGAAAGAGAAATACCAAATGATTTCACTCATCTGAGGAGTATAAGAACAAAGGAAAAACTGAAGGAACAAAACAGCAGCGGAATTACAGAACCCAAAAATGGACTAACAGGTACCAAAGGGAAAGGAACTGGGGAGGATGGGTGGGCAGGGAGGGATAAGGGGGGGGAAGAAGAAGAGGGGTATTAACATTAGCATGCATGGTGGGGAAGGGAGAAAGGGGAGGGTGGGCTGCACAACACAGAGAGGACAAGTAGGGATTCTAGAACATTTTGCTAAGCTGATGGACAGTAACTGTAATGTGGTTGTTAGGGGGGACCTGATATAGGGGAGAGCATAGTAAACATAGTACTCTTCATGTAAGTGTAGATTAAAGATTAAAAAAAAAAGAAAGAAAGAAAGAAAGAAAGAAAAGGGGCATTACTCCTTGATAGGATAAAACTATTGGTAAATCAAAGATCAACACATGCTTTAAATATCCTTAATGTTGATCACTTAAAGGGTGTCAGATGATCAGCTATGGAGGTACTCTTTTCTGATAATATTCCTTTCTCTTAATAAAAAAAAAAAAGCAGTCCCTGTGTGCTGACCTCCAATGAGTTCTGCACAGTGGTATAGAGGGCATGTCAAAGTGTGGGCAAAGGGTCTGTTTGTTTCTATGCAGAAGATCAAGGCCTAGCTTGGATACCCAGAAAATGAACTAAGATATGATATGAGGAGGAGCTTCCGGCATCAGCACTCTCTGGAGGACTCGTGCTGGGGGATGATCATCAAAAAGCCTCCACAGGGATCTGGGCGATGCTGCGGTTGTGGCTGCGTCCATCCCACTGTTTCCTGGACTTGCCACTGGAATGAGGAGGGAGATGTCTAGGCTGGCATGTGCATACAGTGAGACAATGAATTTGAGTGGATATGTACTGTTGGAACTCAACCAGGAGTTGGGAGGGGTGCAAGTTGTAGCACTCCAAAATCTTATGACTATAGACTCTCTACGGTTAAAAGAACATATGGGATGTGAACAGATCCCAGAAATGTGCTGCTTTAATTTGTCTGATTTTTCTCAGACTGTTCATGTACAGTAGGACAACATCCATCATATCATAGACAAATTTTCACAAATGCCTAGGGTGCCTAAATGGTTTTCTTGGCTTCACTGGAGATGGATGGTAATTATAGATTTGCTTTGTTTATGTCACCATATTCCTATTATGTTAATATGTGTGTGCAAATTAGTTAGTAGTTTAAAACCTATACATACTTAAGGTACTCTACAAGAAGATATTGCAAAGAAATAATCAATCCTCCCATGTTTCCTTCATATGCTACATCTATAGCTTTTCTTCTTCCTTCCTAATTACAACCTTTAAATAGAATTCGTGCCTCATATCGAATTTACCGAGTATCATAATTCCTCCAGGTGGTAAAGATACCTCGAGACAAGTGCTGGGCATAGAAGCCACAGGGCATAAATCTGCAAAGAAGTAAAAAGCTAACCTTTTCAAACAATATGGCTTCTCTCTCACTTACCAACTTTACATTTCCCTGTATGGCCCCGGAAGATGACTGGTTAGCCAGAGATGGGTAAGATTCCTCAAGGGAGGAACAACCTAAGACAGGCACAGTCGCAGGGGGGCCATCAGGTGAGAAATTGGGGATCAACAGAGGTGAGGCTCAGAACCTCACCCCCCCTGCTTTGAGAGAAATCTTCTGCATTCGTGGATGTTTTGCTGCCCTTGTCTAGCTTGGATTAATACTTAGTCCATAGGCACACACCTGATTATCTACATTTGCCCTCTTACAGCACTAAACTATGTTTTCTACCTTTATCTTGCATCTACCTACCACTTCAGCATTTTATTAAAAATAAAAATAGTAATAATAATAAAGGGAGAAATGTGGGATCAACATATAAATCAAGTATAAAAATCAAATGAATATTCATATTTGACCTGATTGTTTATAGTTCATAATGCGTGATCAAAACCGAAAGTTTCTGTGATGAATGCCCTTGTACTGTTCACCATGTAAGAATTTATTCACTATGTAAGAATTCGTTCACCATGTAAGAACTTGTTCGTTATGCTTCAGAAGATTGGAGACTGACGAGAATTAGGCTTGAGATGGATTAATGATTGTACATTGAGCATTGACCCCCCTATACTGAATTTTATTGTTGTTAACAACCATTTGATCAATAAATATGAGAGCTGCCCTCTCAAAAGAAAAAAAAAGATGTACAGCCCGAGAGATTTGGTCTATATGGGCAGAAAAAATAATGACAGCCTAGGGAAAAAGAGAAAAGGGGAGCAAACCCCTTCCCAAAGCACCCTCTCCAGAGAAGTGGGCTCTGGATGCAGGAAACTCAGAACCCCAGAGCTGATTAGGTTTGGCTTCTCAAGGTCGAAGCCTACCTTGTGGCTCTGTCAGGAGGGCAGATTTCCCTGGACACAGCAGAGGGGGCTCCAAGCCTGGCCTTTGCCTTCGGCTAAACTGGACGTCAGACAGAAGGGTTGACTGCAGTGCTACTCATTTAAATGAGAGAAAACGGTAACTAGGGGTGGCAGAAAAGAAGCCAAGGAAAATAATCTTGTCATAGATTCATGAATAATCTGTTCACTTTTTTTATCAGCAAAAAGCAAAAGTTCTACATGGTAGCTGGAGAGCTGTATAAAAAATTCAAAACTCACACAGGACGTTCTTGCTACCTGCTGCCCCAAAAGACACTGACCAGCAAAATGACCTTTGGGACAGGCCACATGACAGCATCATGGACACGCCACATCCCACGGGAAGGGGGAGAGGTGGCCTCTCCTCTGTAGGGAGAAGCAAAGAGAGGGATATCGGGCCCCAACCCTACAACTGGGGCACAGCAGAAATGAAGCTACACAAGTGAAAGCAGCAATTACAAGCACACAGAAAAAAAAAAAACAACAAAGGACCAAGAGACTATTGAACACGGGATAAGAGACAGACCCTGTTTCAGATGACATTATATTCCTGCAGCTGAGTTTACATTAGGATTTTAATGTGTACTTTATAAGTGAAAACCTGGAATTCAGCCGGACAGAAATTCCAGTTAGACAACCACATTCCCAAGACTATCCCATTGGAAGTGAGGAGGAAATCAGTGAAATGAATCATATAGTAAGGCAACTCCATTCTTTTTTGGCATGGGCTTAATAACAGCCACAAAATTGAATTTCATAGGCAGTTTGCTGTAAGGATTTACAAGAGGTCCCTAAAATTTTATACAAATTATTATAAAAATAAACACATACATGTCCTCTTTTTTTTTTCCTGTAGTGAGATTTCATAGCTTTCAAAAGATTTTTCAAAGGGGTTCATAATCCAAAAAAAGGGTGACCATCCCTGGTAGTAGTGGGAAGGGAGCTAGTCAACTACCACAGGCAAAAGATACTAAGGGGAGCTGATGTTTTCAGCAGCTGAGATAACCAAAAAGAGACAACATGTGGCTGTGGGAAACTATGTCTGGTGGCTCTTTGGGAGAATTTTATCAACTAGTTATTCAGTGTTGAACTGCCAATGGAATGGGATTTAAGCTAATCCAAAGAGGACACCTGACAGCAAAGAGATCTGGCTGAGCAGTGATACCACATCAGCATCCCGGTTGTGATCAGGACAAGATCTTTAGAAATTAAAGTGCTGATAAGCAGAATCTAAGATCTCCACTGAAGAACAGAATGAAAGCCCTGACATTGATTTAAAGAGATCCTTTTCCTGCAGCCAAAAAGGACATAAAATATCTCTTCTTATTCCCAAGACAGAAGCCTCACAGGCCATAGTGAAGAAGTGAAAATGGTGTACATGGTGCAGCTGATGCCGTTTACTGGAAGAGAGCCCAGAGAGGGTGGGGTTGGGGGAGGGGGTAGGTCAATTATTTTCACCTGTTATAAGTCTTCCTGCTCCAACTAAATCATATCTATGCCAAATACCTCCTGCACAGAGCCTTCTCAAAGAATCATGGAATTAAAAAGTGTTAATACAGAAATGAATGTTCAAAGTCATAGGTGCCAGTGCTCCTGGTTTAGTAGATACGAAAAGAGATTAGATTCTGTAAATGTAGATGTGGATAAAGGGAAGGTTTCTATGGCCAGGATTCTCACCTGGCCCTGGTTGGCTAGCTCACTACACACATTAGCTCAATACATTGCTATTGACTCTATATAAAGAGCTTCTCCCAGTGCTCGAGGCTGCTTCATGGCTACAGGGCTGTACGGCTGCAGGAGAGTGGAGACTGGAGTGGTGGCAGTGCTGAGGACAGAGGCTGAGACGGCTGCAGGGGGAGAGAGGCCCGGAGGCAGAGACCGGCTTGCTGCATGCAGACTCATCTTGAGTGGAAGGGATTGTAGTGACTGACCTGTCACCTTGAGAATTAAGTTGGGTATAAACCCTTTCACCCCAAGAACATTTGTCATTTTTTGGTCTCGTTGAATCCATAGTGAACTAGTCTGGGACTGAAACCCATTGGCAAGACAGTAGATCAGCTCGATTCATTCCCAGCTCCTGAGGACCATTGCCAAACTCATGAAGTATTTGTATTTATCAAGGTTTATTCAGACCGACAGATCTTCACATACTTTCCTGTTAGTATGAATCACTAAGCTGTTTGCCAATAAGATACACTGGAATGTAAATTTGAATTTGTAATGTTGGATTCCAGTAAGATCAAACATGAGTAGCATGGTTGAGCATAAAGTGAAGGTCCCTGTGGCCAGGATTCTCACCTGGCCCTGGTCAGCTAGCTCATACACATGTGTGGGCAATACATTGTTATTGACTCTATATAAAGAGCTTCACCTGGTGCTCTGGGCTACACAGTGGCATGGCTGCAAGGCTGCAGGAGAGCAGAGATGAGACTGTACTGGTCACAGCACTGAGGACAGAGACTGAGACGGCTGTGCGGGCAGACAGGCCCAGAGGCAGAGACGGGCTTGCTGCATGCAGACTCGCTCTGAGTGACGGGATTCTAGTAATTGACCTGCCACCTTGGGAATAAAGTTGGGTATAACCCTTTCACCCCAAGAATGTTCTACTGTCATTTCTTTGGTCACATAGAATCCATAGTGAACTTGCCTGGGGCTGAAACCCATTGGCAAGACAATGGTTTTCATTTTTTAAAAGATTTTTTTTAAGCCTGAAATCTTTTTAAAAAATTTTGTTAGCACTATTAGTAGTTGCTAGATTTACAAATTTTGTTCCCCTCATTTCTACAGCACACATCTCTTCCCTTTCCCCAAGCAAATCTCAGGTTGGTTTCAACTAGAAGAATATTAACAACAGGACTGGTTTAAAGATGGCAGTGTGAGAGTTGAGACAGAAAACTCCTCCCAAAACCACATATAATATGAAAATATAGCAAATATAACTAATCCTGTAAAAGCAACAGGAAAGAAGGCTATGGGAGACTGCCTACACCTGAGAACAGAGCAGACCTCATGGAAAAGGGTAAAGTACCAAAGCCATGATCTGGCAGGACCCAAAACCCTTCCCCCATCCCAGCTCACCAGCAGGAGGAAGAGAAACGGAGCAGGGAGGGGCTGGAGGCCTAGGACTGCTGAACACCCAGCACTGGAGATCTGCTCTGGGAACACGAACCTACATTACATGGTGCTCTGGAGATTAATGGGGCTGGAAAGCTAAGACAGGCAGAATACTCAGAGAGACTGAGATTCCAGCTGCTTGTGGAGAACAGGTACCCACAATCAGCCTCTCTGGGACAAAAGAAAAGTGGGCACTCAGAAAGACTTCCTAACAGTGAGAGGACTGCTAAAGGGGCAGGGACTGCACCGAGCTTGCTGCTCAGGAGAAAGGACAGGCGGAAAAAATTGTCCTGGAGCACTCAGCCCAGCAGGTTGGGAACTTTCAGGAGCTTTAGGCGCTCCATCCCCCTGTCTGCCAACCAGTGATGAGGACCCCCACTGCAATACACAGCCTGCCATTCATTCCTCCAGCCAGCAACAGCTCACAAAATGGCGGCCCTCACCATTGCACCAGGCCAGCCAGACAGTGGCCCCATCTATGGCAGCTACAAGTGCATAGCATAGAGGCTCCTCCCAGTGCACTCAGCCCACTGGCCCTGACAGTGGAGGCAGGCACTGCAGTGGGAAGTAGGAAAGAGCTCTTTCCTCCCAGCACGCACCAGCACCACTTGCCTGCGACCCCTGCCATCACTCCAGAAGCTGAGCAGCTCCACAAAGTAGAGCTTCTGGACACAAGAGGGCACCACTTATAAATATGAAAGGTCAAAGGAACCTGGTTCAAACCAAAATTCCACAAAAACCAGAAAGAAGACCAAGTGCAACTGAACTCATCGATATTCCTGAAAGAGATCTCAAAACAAAATTCATAAGCATGCTCACAGAGTTACAGAATAATATTCAAGATGTCAAGGAGGAATTCAAGAATGAGATAAAAACTTTGAAAAATACAGTATCAGAAATGAAACATACAAGGGAGGGATTTAAAAGCAGAATACATGAAGTAGAGGAGACAATAAATGAAATAGAAATTAGAAAACAGGAATACAAAGAAGCTGAGGTACAAAGAGAAAAAAGGATCTCTAGGAATGAAAGAATATTGAGAGAACTGTGTGGCCAATGCAAACAGAACAATATTCACATTATAGGGGTACCAGAAGAAGAAAAGAGAGAAAAGGATAGAAAGTGTCTTTGAGGAGGTATCTGATGAAAACATCCCAAATCTTTGGAAGGAGATAGTCTCTCAGGCCATGGAGGTGCACAGATCTCCCAAAACAAGGGACCAGGAAGACAACACCAAAACATATAATAATTAAAATGGCAAAGATCAAGGATAAGGACAGAGTATTAAAAGCAGACAGAGAGAGAAATAAGATCACACACAAAGGAAAAGGCATCAGGCTACCATCAGACTTCTCAACAGAAACTTTACAGGCCAGAAAGGAGTGACATGATATATTTAATACAATGAAACAGAAGGACCTCGAACCAAGAAGACTCTACCCACCAAGATTATCACTTAAAATTGAAGGATTAAACAATTTCCAGATAAGCAAAATTTGACAGAATTTACCTCCCACAAACCATCCCTATGATGTATTTTGGAAGGACTGCTCTAGATAGAAATGTTCCTAAGATTAAATAGCTGTCACCAGAGAAAATAAAACCACAGTAAAGAAAGTATACCAATTAATTAGTAAGCAAATGCAAAATTAAATCAACTACCCCCAAAGTCAGTCAATGTATAGACAAAGAGTACAGAATATGATACCTAATATATAAAGAATGGAAGAGGAAGAAAAAGAAGGGATAAAAAAAAGAACCTTTAGATTGTGTTTGTAATAACATACTAATTGAGTTAAGTTCAACTATTAGATAGTAAAGAACTTACCTTTCAACCTTTGGTAACGATGAATCTAAAGCCTGTGATGGCAATAAGTACATATCTATCGATAATCACAACCCTATATGTAAATGGTCTGAATGCAGCATTCAAAAGATATAGAATCAATGAATGGATTAAAAAAACAAGACCTATCTATATGCTGCCTACAAGACACTCACTTCAAACCCAAAGATATACAGAGAATAAAAGTGAAGGGATGAAAAAAGATATTTCATGCAAATAATAGGGAGAAAAAACTGGAGTTGCAGTACTTATAACAGACAAAATAGACTTCAAAATGAAGAAAGTCACAAAAGACAAAGACAAAGAATGGCATTCCATAATGAAAAGAGATCAGTCTAACAAGAGGATATAACCATTATAAATATCTATGCACCTGACATAGGAGCATCTAATTATGTGAAACAAATACTAACAGAATTAAAGGGGTAAATAGAATGCAATGCATTCATTTCAGGAAACTTCAACACACCACTCACTCCAAAGGACAGAGCAACAAGACAGAAAATAAGTAAGGAGACAGAGACACTGAACAATGTATTAGAACAGATGAACCTAACAGACAGCTACAGAATGCTCCACCCAAAAACAGCAGGACACAAATTCTTCTCAAGTGCACATGGAACATTTTCAAGAATAGATCATATACTAGGCCACAAAAAGAACCTCAGTAAATTCAGAAGGATTGAAATTGTATCAACCAGCTTCTCAGACCACAAGGGTATGAAACTAAAAATAAATTACGGAAAGAAAACAAAAAAAATCCCACAAACACACAGAGGCTTAACAACATGCTCCTAAATAACCAATGGATCAATGACCAAATAAAAACAGAGATCAACTAATATATATGGAGTCAAATGACAATTATTAATCAACACCACAAAATCTGTGGGACACAGTGAAGGCTGTGCAAAAAGGGAAGTATATTACAATGCAGGCTTATGTCAGGAAAGAAGAACAATCCCATATGAATAGCCTAAACTCACAATTAATGAAACTAGAAAAAGAAGAACAAATGAGGCCTCAAGTCAGTAGAAGGAGGGACATAATAAAGATTAGAGCAGAAAAAAATAAAGTCAAGAAGAATAAAACAATAGAAAGAATCAATGAAAGCAAGAGCTGGTTCTTCAAAAAAATTAACAAAATAGATAAAACTCTAGCCAGGCTTATCAAGAAAAAAAAGGGAGTCTACACACATAAACAGAATCAGAAATGAGAAAGGAAAAATCACTACAGATACCACAACAATACAAAGAATTATTAGAGAATGCTATGAAAAATTATATGCTAACAAATAGGATAACCTAGACAAAATGGACACCTTCTAGAAAAACACAGCCTTCCAAGACTGACCGAGAAAGAAACAAAAAATCTGAATAGACCAATTACCAGCAATGAAATTGAATTGGTAATCAAAAAACTACCTAAGAACAAAACTCCTGGACCAGATGGCTTCACTGCTGAATTTTATCAAACATTTAGTGAAGACCTAATAGCCATCCTCCATAAAGTTTCCCAAAAAGTAGAAAAGGACAGAATACTTTCAAACTCATTCTATGAGGCCAGCATCACTCTAATACCAAAACCAGGCAGACACCACACACAAAAAAATTATAGACCAATATACCCAATGAACATACATGCAAAAATCCTCAACAAAATGTTAGCAAACCAAAATCAAAAATACATCAAAAGATCATCCATCATGATCAAGTAGGATTTATTCCAGGGATTCAAGTATGGTACAACATTCAAAAATCCATCAACATCATCCATATCATCAAGAAAAAGAAGGACAAAAACCACATGATCATTTCCATAGATGCTGAAAAAGCATTCAACAAAATTCAGCATCCATTCATGATAAAAATTCTCAACAAAATGGATATAGCAGGCAAGAATCTCAACATAATAAAGGCTATATATGGCAAACCCACAGCCAATATCATACTTAATAGTGAGAAGCTGAAAGCTTTTCCTTTAAGATCGGGAACAAGACAAGGATGCCCACTCTCCCCACTTTGATTCAACATAGTACTGAATGTACTAGACATGGCAATCAGACAACACAAAGAAATAAAAGGCATCCAGAATGGTAAGGAAGAAGTTAAACTGTCATTGTTTACAGATGACATGATATTATACATAAAAAACCTAAAGAATCCACCCCAAAACTACTAGAACTAATAGCTGAATTCAGCATAGTTGCAGGATACAAAATTAATACACAGAAATCTGTTGCATTCTTATATACTAATGATGAACTAGCAGAAAGAGAAATCAAGAAAACAATTCCATTCACAATTGCATCAAAAAGAATAAAATACCTAGGAATAAACCTAAGCAAGAAGGTGAAAGACCTACACTCTGAAAACTACAAGACACTCATGAAAGAAATTTAAAAAGACACTAATAAATGGAAATGCATCCTATACTCATGGACAGGAAGAATTAATTTTGTCAAAATGGCCATCCTGCCTAAAGCAATCTATAGATTCAATGCAATCCCTATCAAAATACCAATGGCATTCTTCAATGAACTAGAGCAAATAGTTCTAAAATTCACATGGAACCACAAAAGACCCCAAATAGTCAAAGCAATCCTAAGAAGGAAGAATAAACATGGGGGAATTATGCTCCCTGACTTCAAGCTCTACTACAGAGCCACAGCAATCAAGACAATTTGGTATTGGTATAAGAACAGACCCATAGATCAACGGAACAGAATAGAGAGCCCAGATATAAACCCCAGCACATATGGTTAATTAATATGATAAAGGAGCCATGGAGATACAATGGAGAAATGACAGCCTCTTTAACAACTGGAGTTGGCAAAACTGGACAGCTACATGTAAGAGACTGAAGGTGCATTACTGTCTAACTCTATACACAAAAGTAAACTCAAAATGGATCAAAGACCTGAATGTAAGTCATAAAACCATAAAACTCTTAGAAGAAAACATAGACAAAAATCTCTTGAATATAAACATGAGCAACTTTTTTCTGAACACATCTCCTTGGGCAAGAGAAACAAAAGCAAAAATGAATAAATGAGACTACATTAAGCTGAAAACCTTCTGTACAGCAAAGGACACCATCAGCAGAACAAAAAGGCATCCTACAGTGTGAGAGAATATATTTGTAAATGACATATCCAAAAAGGGATTGACATCCAAAGTATATAAAGAGCTCACATGCCTCAACACCCAAAAAGCAAATAACCCAATTAAAAAATAGATGGAGGATATGAATAGACACTTCTCCAAAGAAGAAATTAAGATGGCCAAGAAGGACATGAAAAGATGGTCCTCATCACTAATTACCAAGGAAATGCAAATTAAAACCACAATGAGATACCATCTCACACCAGTTAGGATGGCCAACATTCAAAAGACAAGAAACAACAGATCCTGGTAAGGATGCAGAGAAAGGGGAACCCTCCTACACTGCTGGTGGGTATGTAAATTAGTTCAGCCATTGTGGAAAGCAGTATGGAGGTTCCTCAAAAAACTAAAAATAGAAATACCATTTGATCCAGGTATTCCACTCCTAGGAATTTACCCAAAGAAAAGAAGATCCCTGATTCAAAAAGACATATGCACCCCTATGTTTATTGCAGGGCTATTTACAATAGCCAAGATATGGAAGCAACCTAAGTGTCCATCAGTAGATGAATGGATAAAGAAGACGTGGTATGTGTACACAATGGAATATCATTTGCCATAAGAAGAAAACAAATCCTACCATTTACAACAACATGGATGGAGCTAAAGGGTATTATGCTCAGTGAAATAAGCCAGGCAAAGAAAAAGACAAGTACCAAATGATTTCACTCATTTGTGGAGTACAACAACAAAGCAAATCTGAAGGAACTAAACAGCGGCAGACTCACAGTCTCACAGACTTGAAAAAGGGACTCTTACCTAAGGGGAGGGGTGGGGGAGGGCAGGAGAAGGGTATTGAGGGGCATTATGATTGGCACACATGGCCAATCATGAGTGGGGTGTTGGTCACAGGGAGGGCAGAGTAGCACAGAGAAGACAAGTAGTGATACTGTGGCATCTTGTGACACTGATGGACAGTGACTATTAGGGGGTATGTGGTGGGGACTTGATAATATGGGTGAATGTAGTGACCACAATGTTACTAATGTGAAACCTTCATAAGATTGTATATCAATGATACTTTAATAATAAAAAACAGAAACTATACCCTCTAGTCCTAATTATACAATATTCTCTTAAATTTTCTTGTATTATTTTGTTACGTCTCTTTAAATCTTAATGTATCAAGATTTTTGTGTTATTTGGAATTCAATGTTATTTTTTCATGTCAGTAAACTCTGTCATAAGAAAAAAACAAATCCTACCATTTGCAACAACATGAATGGAGCTAAAGGGTATTATGCTCAGTGAAATAAGCAAGGTGGAGAAAGACAAGTACCAAATATTTCCCTCATTTGTGGAATACAACAACAAAGCAAAACTGAAGGAACAAAACAGGAGCAGACTCAGAGAACCCAAGAAGGGACTAGCAGTTACCAAAGGGGGGAGGGAGGGAAAGGGGATTGAGGGGCATTATGATGGGTACAAATGGTGTGTGGGGGTCATGGGGAAGACAGTGTAGCCCAGAGAAGACAAGTATTGACTGTGGAATCTTACTATACTGATGGACTGTACTTCAATGGGGTGTGGGGGGGACTTGATAATATGGGTGAATTTGGTAACAACAAAGTTTTTCACGTAAAACCTCCATAAGAGTGTATATCAGTGATACCTTAATAAAAAAATTCTTAAAAAAAGAATACTAACAGCAGATGCCCAGTGTTACCACCCTTTTTGTTGAAAGTCACTTCCTCCTACCCCACTATGACTGCAGCTGCTATCTTCTGACAATATGACTTCTGGGCCAGACACCTGAGCAGAGGCCTCGGCTCAGATGCTCACCATGCCCCATGTTCCCGGACACCAAGAGCCCATCACCCAACACCTAGACTTTTTGACTAACAGCTGATTAATATTCATTCATTGTTTTTAACAAGTAATTACCATGCAGATTACTTTTATTTTCTCTGAGAGTTGAAGCTAGCACCAATGGGTATAAATAACAAAATTTTATTTCAGTAAAGAAAGTACTTTCAGAATGCAGAGCTATAACAAAAGCTCTGTTCACACACAACCAACTTGACAGATATTCTGCAAAACCTCCTGTCCAGGCTCTTCAAAAATATCAACATTAGTAAAGAACAGACAAACAAAAAAAGCAGAGAAATTGCTCTGGGTTAAAGGAAATTACATCAACTAGATTAACTATAGACTGCATTAAAGAAATACAATGCAAAATACTTTTTCAAATCCTGGCTTGGGATTACTGGGAAAACTGGAGAAATCTGAACACAGGTATAGAGTCTATATTAGATAACAGAAATGAATCAGTGTTACATTTTCTAAGGGTAGTGATGAGGACTTTGGTTGCCCCCAGGTCATGGAAGAAGGTAAGATATAGCTCCATAGTTTGGTTCCAGAGCCATCTTAAATTTTCCTGTCACCAGAGGTGTGAAACAAAGACTATCAATCACCTGGTAGTGATTATTGGGTAAAGTTTCATCAGTGAATGGGGGTGGAGGTCTGAGTGTGTGCTCTTCAAAAACCTTAATATTGTGAAAGAGGAAAAAGAAAGCTGGAAAATTGTTCCAATTTTTGGAACCCTCAAGTGGTTAAACAGGTGAATTAAATTATCTTTATGGCCCTGCAGCAGGGGTTCTTTGAGAGGAAATCAGTCACACAACCTTCAGGGTCTACTAGCACAGACATGCGCACCCGGAGTGATTCACATCCTGTTGTCCAAGTCACAGCGGTAGAGAGTTCCATAAACCAAGGAAAACTGCTGGTGCTTGAAATAACTCTCTTAAGGTACAAATCACTTTCCTTGACAGAAATAACTGATGGGCCCTACATCGACACCAAAGTCCTCTGGTTAAATAAGAGCCTAACTCATCTGCCCCCCACGCCGCCTTTGCTTACCACTCTCACCCATTTTAAATACTAACCTCAATTCTCTACCTGTTCAGTGTGCATTCATGAGCTGCCGCAGGGCTCGATGCTGCTCCAGGCCCTGGGGATGCAAAGGTGGGAGTGTCCGTGTGACCTAGCAGGGCAGCTTTCGAGAACCTAAAAGATTTTTTTTGTAACCTGGTTACTCTGTGCTTTTAAAACACTAATATTAAGTCTATTAAAACTACAAATTCAAAAACAGCTTTTTTCTTAAGCTTTTGTTTTCAGTTTTAAAACCCTATTCTGTTTACAATTTGGTAAATTTTAGTTTTCACTATGACGAACCTTGATTTGTGTTTGGTCCCATATTTAAACATAATTTATTAACCCCCTTAAATATTTTAAGTTGAATTTATAAGAGTAATATATTAAAATTTTTAAGCTTTTGAAATGTCTACTAAGCAAATACTCACCAAGGATTTAAAATAAGTTTAGTAAAATATAAATAAAAGTAAACATGCAAATATCATTCAGCTTAAGTTCTTTTAAACATTGCCATGCTTTTTATAAACTTAGTAAAATACTGAATGAAAAATTGTAAATTGAAAGTCAAGCACATATTTTAAATTGGAATCAGAAAGCTAATCTGATAGGTTAATATACTGACAGCCTAATATATTGAATTTGGTATACTTAAATACCAAATAAACACAGGTTTTTCTACTGATTTTCCTGTAATTACATGAACGGAATGACCCTCTTGTGAGATGCAAGGAGAATTCCACAGAGACGTCTCAGCAACTCCCGACCCATCTATCCACATGAGTCAATATTCATAGGAATATGCTTTGCACCTGTCAGACTCTCCTAGGGATGGAAACTTTATCTGATTGGATTCTGCATATCTCTGCCTAAGGATCATCACACTGAAGTCCTGTTAATGACAGGAAGATCTACTCTTCACCCAGAGAAGCTGAGAGTATAAACTGAGACCAAGGGGAGATAATCCAGTGTCCCTAAGGGTCCCAACAACTGGTCCTCCCACCCCCAGAGTCCAGGCCCTCCACTGACTACCACCCCCACCGTCTCACCTAAATCCCTACCCACATCTCCTCTCCAAAGCTGCCCTGTCTGCGTACTGATGAGATCTAACATTTTCTGATTCCATAATGCTGAGACTGGTAAGATGGCCTGTGTTAACATGTGATCTCTCCCAAGGGCTTGAGTAACTTAGCTGGTTGCTCCTAAACAGACATTACAAACTGACAGCCCACAAGGCAACTTAAAGCCAAGATATGTTTGTTTGACCCAAATGATGTAATCCAGTTACGAAAGTGTACAGAAAACCAGAATATCCAGCACCTCTTGAAAATTTAGAGAACCCGGTAGCCCTAAACCCATATTCCTGAATGGCAAAAACTGGCTGGAGGTGAAGAAAATCTTCCTTTTTTGAAAAGGACATAAGGCCCCTCTGTTCACCCAGGCCCATCCATCACCCCACCTCGGCTCCCCTCTGTTCCCATTTCCCTCCTGAAGTGGGGTAGTCAACTTGAGTTTTCACACCTTTCTGAATAAAAACAAGGTCACCAGTGGAATCAGGCACCACAGACATGCTGGATAGAGTTCTTATAGCTTAGTCACACCCCTGCTGCTTATTATGTTCACAGAAAATCAGCCTGTATCACAGCTCCCAAGAGCCACTGCAATTTCCTACTGTCATTTTAAGAATGACAGATGTTAGATCTTAGTGCCCAAAATATCAGATTGACTACAAATATTCTTTAATGCAGAAGATTAAAGTTAGATGAAATTTGCGGATCATCTAATCCAACCTCCCTTTTTAATCAATGTTTGATTTGAGGTCCAGAAAGACAAAGCAGTGTGTCCAAAGTAGCTTAATATTGTACTTTCTGCATTTTACTGGATTCATTGATTTCTTCTTACATTTATTCAGACAATCCAGATAACTACTACTTAGAAACTAAAATGTTTTAAAAAAATGAATTTTCCTTGTCTAAATTTAGAATAAAAAACATGAAAGAAAGAAGAAACTCATCAAAGGTGGTGATTGATTAGACCTCCATCTCTGGCCTACTTAAAAATATTTTTAAGCACAAGTAAGAGCTGACATCAAAGGAAAATTTTAAAGAGCAATATTATCATTATTTTTGGCTTGATTTTTAAATACCAGTAAATGAATTCTCCATGTTTAAGCCTCCAAGTCCCAATTTACATACTCATCAACAGACTTCTTTAAAGGTCAAATTAAACTTGTTGAAAGGCAAAGATTAAATTATTTTAATTGGCTGAAATCTCAGTCACAAACCCTTATTCTGAAAACATTCCTGCCTACTCCCATGTAATCAACCTATTAACTTAATTCATCATTTTTCAACCCATGCCACAATTCTGAGATTGATGTTTTAGGTTGACACTACTGGTCAGTTTGCCAACTAATTATTTGCATGCTAAATTCACACAGAATTTCCTGTTATTATTTTTTCCTAAGCCCTACCACCTTTTCCTTCTGGGTTTCCAAATTCTCTCTGAGAGGTGTCTCTCTCAACATCGACTCACCTACCCAGGAAAAGCCTCTCTATGGGCTACCAGTTGCAGTGACCACTTTGGAAAGAAAGTGGAGAAAGGAGACTTCACAGGCATCAACAAATATGTATTAAAGATTTATTATGTGGCAGGCAATAGGCCACATAAATTACTTCATTTAATATCTCAGTAGAGAATTAAAAGGCATGAAAAATACATCCTGTTAGGAAGGGTCAATAAACTTAGTGCTGTACAACCTAGAAAAGAAAACGGTTTCTCATTTCAAGAAGAAAGGACTTCATGACTCTTAAAGGAGATAAAATACATAAATCACTACCTAAAACACTCAGATCTTGACCACAAGCAGGCTTACAGCCTCCCCTGTATTGTCTCCCTGTTCTTGTCACCTACATATGACATATCTTTCCATTTTTCTTATGCCTGTGGCTTGTCTCCAGATTACCTGATAACTCTAAGGGCTGGAATTGAACTCTGATTCCCCCTCACACACAGCACTAAGTAGATGTCCTGTCCTGTTCCCAGTAGTAGTCAATCAACAATTTTGAAGGAAATTACAATCAAAGAAGGTAAAAGGAGACCTAGTGAAGAAGATGGGAATAGCAAAACTGGGAGCACCCCATGCAATTACTTGAGCAATATTTGCTTAATTGGAGCAATGGGTCCTTATGGATCTATTTCAGCTATTCAAGCCTGCTCCACGAGGTAATTGTAGCATCTTTCTTGCTGCAAAGCTAAAATAACTCTAATGCCTTAATTGAGAACATGTTCCTCAACTTAGGAACTGCTTCGCACAGCTCTGAATCTAGATTAAACTCATGAATTCTACCAGGGATCTGGAACCTGCGGACTCTATGCTTAATTTTTAATAAGACTTACAGAGCCAAGTAAGGATATTCTTAGACTTGTTCATGTTTTTATTTTGTAAGCTGGATCTGGACGAATCCCTCTACCCTCACTTTTCCTTTACTTTCCTAGAGGGCATCTAGTTTCAACCTACAATACATTAGCCACTCTTCAATTTCAGATTTGGGGAAGCTGGAGGCTACTAGATTGAATCATTACAATTAAACCTATTTATTAAAAAAATGTTGATAATACAATGTTGTAAATATGATCCACAGTTGTCAAAGACTTAGTCGAAAACTGACAAAAAAAATTTTGGTCAAACAAAAATTCTAAATGAGGGCTTGGATTAACTGGCATTGTGTTTTATCCATTTCTCTTAGCTCTTGAGAGTTGTAATATTTCTTTACCTAGGAATTATAAGTGTTGGCAGATAGACCTGTGACAAACTGGAACTGATTTTTTTTCTAATACACATTTTCTTGTGATTGCAAAAGCAAAATATTCATTTGTCTATTCATTCAACAAACATTTATTGAGTACCTACTGGGTTCCAGTCATTGTGCTAGTGGAGGATGCTATGATGAACAACAGACATGTCCCTACTCTTGTGGAGCTTGGAATTAGTTATATTTGAACTGAAATCACAAGGAGAGGAGGAAGTAACTGGGAAATGGGAATGAATATTCGGAGGAGACAAGAACATTTCAGGGAAAGTAAACAATATAAACAAAAGTCCTATGGCCCTTCTTCAAGAAAGCAATTGATTAGATGCAGTAATCTCTACTCTTATTCAAAATACAAAGGAAATATATATATTTATTGTTCCATTTAAAGACACAGTGGAACTCAAAAGAAATGGACATCTTCATCTGCCAAAAATGAAAAGGGAACACATAAGCCTGAAGATGTTCAGTTTTTAAAACCACACAGTCCTTGGCATTGTATTTTATTCATTTCTGTTTTATTATTCATTGTGTTTTATTCATTGGGAGAAACTGGGCCAAATATACACCTTAAGGGCTGGCATGTTCATACCTTTGTGAGAAAGGAATTTAAGCCTCAGGCCCCATATATGACAAGACGTAGGAGTGGACATTTTTCAGACATACAAAAATTGTGCTGAGAAAACTCATAAGCATTACCTGAAAATTTTCAGCACACCCAGCATTGCAGGGAAAAGTGACTTTCTCAGATTCTCAGAAACAGATTTCAACAGCCACTCCCACACACACCGGGAGGTTTGACTCTTGAGACCGTACCATGCACCAGGACAGAGCCAACCACCTTTCCGTTCCATGCAGTACGGGAATTTGTAGCTGAGAACCTTGCATCAAAGTTGGCTTGAAAGCGGTGAACTCAGAGGACATTGGCAAGGGCAGTGGTAAGCCTTGCTCAAGAGGCCTCTACGGCCAGGGGCGTGGATTGGACTCCCTCTAAAGATGACTCTTCTGAAGGGAAAGTCCAAAGACCTCAAAACTAGGAGAATTTATGCTTAATAAGAAGTATTGTTAAATTGATTTTCAAATGAGTATTTTAACTGTACAAAGAGAGAAAGGGAAATGTAAATCTAACTCTTAAAAAGGTATAGAATGAATAAGAACAGATTGACTTGAAAATGAACCAACTAGAAACTTCTAAAAGTGAAAGATATAGTGGTCAAAATAGAAAGACTCAATATTAATATTAATAAGCAAAATAATAGATAAGACTCGGGTGAAGAAATAATTCACTGGACTATGGATCTAAGGAAATCACCCAGAACACAGCATAGATATAAAAAGGGATAGAAAATATGAAACTGAAGTTGGGACTATGGCATCTGAATGAAAAGCTCTATCATATGTTTAATAAATCTCTAGAATAAAAGATTAAGGAGACTAGTGAAGAGGCATCTTTGAAGTGGTCAATCTTCCAGATATGAAGAAAGTCATGAGATGTCAGATGAAAATACACAAAACTGAACTAAATAAATAAAAATAAAGGCCAAACCATCAAGAATAAGCAAAATCTTGGAACTACCAGAATAAGCAAAATCTTGGAACTACCAGAGAAAACAATCACAGCAACCATATGTACCAGAGATAATGGCTGAATATCTTTAAAATGATGATGGAAAATAGCCTAGAATTCTATATCCAGTTAAGCTATACTCCAAAAAATTTGGAGGAAATAAAAGCATTTTCAGACAAAGAAAGACAAGGACATAACTTGCCAGAGACCCTCACTGAAGAAACCTACTGAGGGATACACTTCAACAAAAAGGAACCGAGTAGGCTACAGAAGATGAACTGAAAAATTGATTTAAAAGAAAAAGGAAAGAAGGAAGGGAGGGAGGGAGGGAGGGAGGAAGAAATTTGTTATAAATTGTCCTGGAAATATAATTTAAAACAATATCTTCTCTCATCTCAACCCAGAAATCCACTCCACAAAGAAAGAAGAAAATGAAAAAAACTTTTACTGTTGAATGAGTACTAAACAAGGATGTAATGCTGATTACAGGCAATTTGCTAGAGATTGCAAAGAGATGAAAATCTTACTTTTTTATATAGCTAAGTAGATACAATTCATTATGGTCCTGTTTTCAAGATGAAATTGCAAAGTTTATTTTGTCTTTTTTACTGAAAATAAGGTTTGTCATTTGCAGTCAGGGGGCAGCTGAAGTTAGGCCCATCTGCTCTCAGATTGCAGGCATCTGTGTTCAAGAAGCATTCTAAGGTCTTTCTGGTAACGCTAAAATCATATTTTGAAATGATTACTCTCTCCTCTTGCTTAAAAAGACATTCAAGTTTAAATAGTCAAATACGTATGTTCAACTTGAATGTTCAAAGCATTCCAGGTTAGTAGTCAGGAGATTATTGTCCTTGTCATGACTGTGCCACTAAGGAGCTGTGAGAATTCAAGCAAGTTCTTCCCTCCCTCTGGTCTGAATGCAAAATAAGGGAGCGAGGCGAAATGAGTCCCCAGATCCTTAGCTCTTTGTCTGTATGTCTCTATTTAGGACACAGTTCAATTTGGCTGTGTGTGACGGGCTCCTGTTCCCGTTCTGGAAGAGCTTTAGAATAGTTCTGTCCTGGAGAACAGAGCTCCTTTCAGTCCAAATGCAAATAATAAACATTAAAGTGAGAAGAAATGAGCAGCTGTCTTCTATTCACACCACTGGGCTATGACAAAGCTCCAAGAAGGCAAGGTCATGGACTCTAGCTTGATTCCAAAATCAAGGTTTGCCCAGAGAAAAATCATTAGCACTTTAAGCCTGAAAAGTTACCATCGCAAAACAACCATTGTATTTGCTCACAATTCTGTGAGCCTACATTGGGCCTATATTTAGCTAGAAGGTTCATCTGCTGGTCTCAGTCACTCAAACAGCTGCAGTCATCTGAAAGCTCCCCTGAGCTGGATAGTCTGAAAGTTGATATTGTCTGCCAGGTGGTTCATTCTAACAAGCTAATCCAATCTTCGGCCTTTGACAGCAGTATTCCTAGAGGGTGAGGGCACAGGCTCCTCATCTGGAAGTTCAGATATTGCACATCATTGCCCTGCATTCTGTCAGGCAAGCTGCAGTCATCTTTGTTCAAAATAAACAACCACAACTCATCCAAGCAGCATCCCTAGCCCAGCATGAAGCAGGCACCCAGTACACATTTGATTAGAGGCTCTATGTCCTTAGCTACAAAGGACCTTAGTTGGGTCCTTCCTTCTCCTAGGAGAAACTAACAGTGACAGAGATTAGATGTCATACTGGTGGCGAATCCATTGAGTCACTACTACTGAGTACAAGGTTCTGATACACATCACTGAGGAGTGTTTTTCTTTTTCCTTTGGTTTGCAGTGGGATTGTCATTTCTCTTTGCAGATATAAAACATACAAACATGGAGTGTTGACCTCATAACAACACCTTTATAATTATAGTCACAACTCTGAAAGAGAAAAAACACAGGTGAGGTCTGACTGTCATAGATTCACCCATGGCAAATGAGATACAGATTCTCTGTTTGCTCTGCTGCTCCCTTACCCTCATAAGTAAAAAAAAAACCTGCCCAATCAATGTGATCAAACTCAACAAATATGTATTTAATGAGTGTTTAGTGCCAGGAACACAGTCCCTGGAAATAAAGATGGCATGCAAACAGGGTGTGCACATCCTCCCCCGTGCCTGACCCCACCCAGCCCAGGTGTCATTAGATCTGGAGGTACAGAATGTTTCTTCCTATTCTTATGATGGCAGCCTCAAGAATTCCATCCACTGGGATGGGCTGCCCCAACTACCCCACCTTTCAGATGAAAAGTTATGAGTAAGACTTAAGCAGCTCCTTGCTTTGGGGGATTGTGGTATGTTTGCACTTGCATATTCTCTTCCTTCTAAATGAAATGCCTTTCTCCTCTTTTCTGCTCAGCCCAGCATTTCCTCCTCTGAAGCCATACCCTTCCCCAGCCAGCTGGTTAGTCATCCATTTTTCAGACTCTTCATTACCCTGAGCCTAGCACACTGATACACCCATCACAACTACTGGACCACTGGCTTATGTGTCCATCTCTCCCAGGACTTTGAGGTTCCTAAGAATAGATGGTTTCTTATCTCTATGGCTCTAAGCAAAATAACTCAATGAACATTTGATAAGTGTTATCAGAAACAAGTGAAAGAAGGAACAAATGAGCATTAGACAATTAGATAAACAAGTCAAAGAGCATTAGACAATGTGCACTAACATTGTGAAGCCCACAGTGCAAGTTGACCTCTAACTCTCATCTCAAAACAATAGAACCCATCCGCCCTGTTTCCGCCTCCTTCACTTCCTCTTCCCCTAACAGACCTGAACCAAATTCAAAAATCTATGATCAATTTTTTTATGTTACCCTCAATGGATTCTAAAAAATTCTACGAAAAGAAAGATCCTTCTTCTTGACTTTGACTTTTTTTTTTTAAACAAGGGATTACATTTCATGTTTAAATGCCTGACCTGCCTCTTCATAGGCCACTCAGCAATTTTGACAATAGCTGATGGGTTTACTTCAGTCAAAATGGGGCATAATTAATTGCACTAGAACCCAGCAGGCATTTCTGGTGAGGTAAGTTTTAATCAGACACAATTACCTAGGGAGGATTGTGCTTAGCAAACCTTTGAAATGTCTTAACTCATGGTTCTATCACCTATTTCTGCTCAAGGAAAGGCAAATGGACAACTCATGTCAGTCTCTTGAGGCAGCAGCCACAAGCCACCAAACCTAGGCAACCAGCCCTTGGTTCAGCCACAGCCTTACCTGTGAATGTGTGTCGGCAGAGCTGGGGTAATAATGTAATCCATTCAAAACAACCAAAAATGTAGTAAGTCCCCAATGATATGATTTTGTTTAAAGTAATGACATAGTAACATTAGGAGATGTCTTTGATGATCTAACAAAGAAAGCCCCTGAACTTCTTGAGGGCAGACCTTACCACACCCTTCTTTATGTCTTTGCAAATACCATTCATATCAAATACCACTGGCACACACACAGTAAATTAAATACCTAATTAGTGCTTATAGTTGAGATAGGAGTATATGAGTCAGAAATTATTTGGGACCTAAGTCCAATAGATGCAGTTAATTAAATCATAAAACTTAGACCAAAATCGGTTGAGTGTTGTAAGATCTCACATTAATGAGTACATGCAAGAATGAAAAGCAATGAAGAAGACAGAAGAAAACATGGCACCAAATGAAAAGAAACAGCAAAATTTCGAAGGAGTCTCCTCAAAGGCAATCTTTCTGTTTTTCTGCTGAGCACTCCAGTTCTTTCATTCAGCTTGATCTTTCCTAGCTCGATAATAATAAACATGCCAGGAATTAGTTAGAATGATGGTTTCCAAACCACACTTACTATCTGAAGTACCTAGGGTGTTTTTAAAATATACATATTCTCATTCTTATTTCAGACCCCCTGAATGAGAATCTCCTGGGAAGGGCCCAGGAGTCTGTATTTTTCAGTCTCCCCAGATAATGCTTATGAGGCCATTCCTAGCAGTCATTGCTTTAGATCCATGATAAAGGAAAAAAAAAAAGACAAACGTAAAGGTGTACTGGTGTACACGTAAAGGGCTGATGTGTGTTGTCCCAAATTCCATATGTTGAAGTTCTAACCCCAGCACCTCAGAATGTGACTATATTTGGAGACAGTCTGTAAAGAGATAATTAATTTACAATCAGGTCACTAGGGTAAGCCCTCATCCAACATGACTGGTGTCCTTGAAAGAAGAGGAGATGAGGACACAGAGAAGTAAGGACCACGTAAATACACACGGAGAACACAGCCACCTGCAAGCCAAGGAGAAAGGCCTCAGAAGAAACCAAATGTGTGCTTTCTAGCCTCCAGACTGTGAGAAAATAAATTTCTGTTGGTTAAGCAACCCAGACGATGGTGCTTCATCACAGCAGCACTAGCAGCTAATACGTGTACCTTCCACTGTTCATTTGTCAACTGACAAATCTGAATGGCAAGAAGACATTGTAAAGGGTATCTTGTGGAATGAAGAGACATTGTATTGTATTTCAAAGGAAAAAATAGCCCCACTAAAATGACTAATTAATTGATAGGTTTCAGTTTTACTCAACTCCAATAGGGAGAGAAGTTGCTAAGGGAGAAGGGAAAGAGAAGAGGACAGAAAAGAGTAAACAAGAAAGGGAATCATGAAGAGCTGGTAGAACAGGAGGAAGGAGTGACATTCATGGAAGTGAAACTGTAACCCTTAAGGAATGAGCTGTAAGACAACGGCATTATCGGGAACAGCCTCCCCGGAGGGAAACAGTAAATATGCACGCCCACAACCACCTTGAAAGGTCCTTGTTTTCTCTCTGAGTCTTTCCTGGCCCAAGGAAAAAATTAATAATTTCTTTCTTCCATGTAATCAACAGCCATTTATAGTTACTAACTGCATATTAGACACTCAGATACCGTCTGACCATGCAAAGATGATTAACACAGGAGCTGTGCATCTAAGAGTGCCACTCTAGGAAAAAAGAGCTCTAGGTCTTCTTCAAGGCCCAATCCCCAAAAGACATGCTTAAACCTCCTTGAAGAGATCTTAGGTTCTTTGGTTCTTCACCTTTGTTGAGCTCCCAAGTTCCTAGGCTGGGAGTCCACATCTGATTTGTGTCCCGAGGCACCCAGGCAGCAGGTGGGTTTCCTCCCCCTTTGAGCTGTGATCAAAAAGTGCACTTCACCAACAGCCCACCTCTAGCACAAGGCCAGGCATATACTAGGTGCTCAATAAATATTTACTGAATTAAGGAAGCCTCCTAGTGGGTCTGGTACACCTCACCCCTCCCCTGTGCCCTAGACCCTTTCTGGAAGCAGCTTTGCCTTACTAGTCTTCTAGAAGAGGCCACATAAGGTAGTATTGGGGAAATATAATTGAAACAAATTCTCCTCCCAACCTAGAAATCCCCCCTACAAAGGTAAAAGAACGAAAACCATTTTATTATTGGACAAGCATGAAACTGAGTGTGATGTTCACCACAGGCAATTCTCAAAAGAGATTGTGAAGACAAAATATTTCATATAGCTAAGTGGGCACAATCCATTTTATTCATGTTTTCAAGATAAAACTGCTAATTCTATCATATCTTTAGGACTGGAGGTGGGGTTTGCATTTGGAGTCAGCAGACTTCCAACCTCCAGAACTGTGAGAAATAAGTTTCTGTTGTTTATATGCCACCCAGTTTATGGCATTCTGTTACAGCAGCCCAAGTTAACTACAACTTTACCTTCCTCGTATGGTTATTTGAAGGTTAAGTATGACAGTGTGTGTAAAATCCGTGTTCCTAATCACCGTGTCCCCTTTAGGTTGTGTCCAATAACCTATGCTCAGTAAATGTCGGTTCTCTTCCTTTCCCTTCCTCTCCAGTCAGTGGATCTATTTGTCAGGCCCACACCGCAGACTCAATGCTATCCTCCCAACTCCGTAGGAACATAAGTCCAACTCATTATTCAAGCCTGAACTTTATCCTGCTTCCTCCATGGTTCTGTACACCTCACACTGCAACCATCTCTCTTTTCTCTGAATCCCTGTACAGCTGTTTTCTATGCACCCTTCACAGTGAGTGGTGATTCTGCTACTGATGTGGTTTTGCTCAGTCCTTTCTCTGTCTCCATTACTAGACCCTTGAGAGTTTCTCCCATCTAACATGGTGCCTTAATCACAATATGTGCTTGTGTGCCTCTGGGTTCCTGTGAAAGCAAACCCTGAGGCAATTCTGGGTTAGGTAGTTTATTGGGAAGATGATCCCAAGAAACACAAGTGGGGCAAACAGGGCAGGAGAGGGAGGATCGCCAACAAAGTGTGTGCCAGGGAGCTGACTGCCATGGCAAGCAGCTAGAGCTCAGTCCTGCTGAGCACCCTCTGGGAAGCATCCTTCAGAAGCACCCCACCAGGGGATAGCAAAGCTGGAGTATCACTCACCGACTCTCATCCTCCATTGGTTAAGGGCTGACCAGGGACATTAATTCCCAGCACTTCCATCAGCCTCACACAGGCGTTGAACAAAACTCTTTTGGTTGCAAGAAGAAAAGCAAAGAGACATGGACAATTAAAGGCAGAAGTTGCCAATGTGCATAAGAGCTCTGTGCTGCGCCTGCTGGAGAACTCAGGGATGGGGCATGCACGCCACTTGCTGTAGTGCTCAATGGAAATCTAGCTGGTATTGAATGAATGGAAAAATAAATATTGCATAAATGCTGCCTATATCTTCTTAATACAAAGTCACCTATTTAAAAAAGTTACACCAATTTTCAATCTACTCTTCTATTTAACCCATTTAACATAGAATGTTCTGAGACCCAATTCTGGAATGTTCCAGAATAAAGATCATGGATATTTTGTCCTCTGATTCTGTTTTGGGATACTGTCAAAGTCCTTGGGGATTATACAAGACAAAGAGGAATGTGAAAACTTGTGGCTATCAAGAACATTTCTCAACCATTTCTCAAGTATTCTTTATGAAATAAATGTACAGTGGCTTGTCCATATCCAAACAGGAAGTCAGCTCTCAGGCTAGAAAAACAATTTGGAATTCCTCAAGTTTTCCAAAAGTCTAATCAAGTGAGACAAGTAACTAGCCATTCCCACAACCCACATCCTTGACTCTCCACCTAGCTAAGTGTTTATTTCATGCTCACATCATATTTTCTTTCCTCCTACAAGAACCATGACTTTATGTTTCCACAGAGTCGCTTTTCCCGGAGGACCACAGGATAGTACAAACAACTCGTGACTCTTAATAGCTTTTCTTTATCCTTCATTAATTACTTCCCCCAAACACTGTGGGTGGTAAAACTGAGGCCCATAATTTTAGTGCCAACATGTAGTATTTTTAATCAGGCTACAGAATATACACAGGGATTTCTTGGAATGTTAACCTTTACATTTTACACTTTTCCACATTAATAATGATGATATTAGCTTCAAGTCACTAATAAGTAAATGGTAAAGCAGTAGTAAAACCCAGAGTTACTTACTAATTTTTATCAATTCCAGTTCTCTTGTTTTGTAATATCTTGAATTTGACAACTTAAATTAGAGCAAAAATTCTCAGATCAGACTCAGAGTCTTCAAGGATGTATTCAAATTTGATTGGAGCTTAGCACTCACTCGTGCTCAGAATGAGGTCTTGAATAAATATAAACAATTCTAGGAAAATTGTGTATACTCTCAAAACTGACCTTTAAACCAAAGATGACCATCTTTATGAGCTACAACTCTGGGGCAAAATAAAACTGTGACATTTCCTCAAGATTAAACTTTTATTCCTGCTTGAACTTTTTTATAATTTTTTTTAACCTTATTATGGTGTTAGGCTAAGAAGAGTTTATTCAGGTAAGCTGTGATCTTCTACCAGTTTTATTCGCAAATATAAAACTAATGCCAAATATACTCAGCACCCACTGTTTATGACTACCTTCAAAGAACAGAATTTTCAAAGGGCAAATGAAAACCAAGAAGCCTCAGGCAAAGAGCTTACTAACTGCACCTTTTGCTCAGCTACATTCTTAAGAAACAGAAGAAAGAGGAAGAAGGATCTGACAGCACGAAGGGGGAAGAACAGACACAAAAAGCTGTGTGTGCAGCAGGTGCAAACACAGGGATGCCTGAACGCTGTTCAAGCAGGAGTTCAGAATGGTCTTCAGCAACCAGGAGGATCCTCGGAAGTGCTTAAAAACTAGAAGTCGTGGCCACTCACAAGAAATGTATTCACAGCTGCTGTGGGGTGAACACAACCAGTATTGCACTGAACAGACTCAGACACTTAGACATGCAGCCTTCCACCCTGTGGTGTCTTTCTGTTTCTGTCTGATGGACCAACACCCAGGACTGACCACTTAGAAACCAATACTCCAATCACCCATACGTATGCACTGACCCTTTTCAAGAGACCAAGTTCGGTATTTGAGGAGGCAAAGAGGAAGAAGCTTCAGTCCTTGCTGTCAAAGCAGTTACATCCTAGCTGGGCACTTGATTGAGACCTTAGGGAAAATGAACACCTCCAAGCAGTCCCACCCTGCCCTCCTTTCGGACTGAGCACTGCCTGCAGTGGCGGTGAGGAGTCCACCCTCCGGGAGACACCTGGCTGCCTCTTAATTATCATTTCCCCTCTCCTAGCTTTCATTTCCCTACAAAGAGGAGCCTAGTGCATCATGAGTTTTATTCTATAAAGTTGATGGCACAGAGTATTAAATAAACAGTTACTTTTGTCATTGTTGTTGTTACTATTATTATTATTATTATTAATACCTCCTCAAAAGAACTCCCTGGAGGATAAGGCAATGAACATCTTGGGAGGCCTGCTGTGGCACTGAAAAGCACTTTCTCACTGTTATCAATAGTACTTGGGGATGCTGAACACTTCGTGAATTCAATAGATGTTTATTATTTGCCATCAGGCTACAACAGCCACAGATAAAGTTCTCTGAGACACGGACATCAAGTCCCCAAAAAGGTCAGCATCACTCAGAATCGGCAGATGAACAAGCAGACGTTTGGAAGCCAGGCCACGCACAGCTAGAGTCCCCAGTGCAGGACAGGAATCAGAGGAAAGAAGCGATGTGCGCTAGGACCAGAGCCGCCCAGAGGAGGCAGTCAGAACGATGCGGGCCCCACGCCGCCCTGAGACAAGCCCCAGCTCTGGAACTGCACGAAGGAGCCCCAGGAGAGAAGCCCACTGTCCGCAAAGCCTGTGCTGCGGGAGGGAAGCTCCTCTGATTCATTCCCCTGCCCTGAGAAGGCCCCTTCTCCTCGGCCTCACAGAGAAGTGGAATGGCTTCCAGTAGCTCATCGGTGTTATTTTTTAAAAAGTAAGAAGAAAGAATTCCTGTGATGTAAGTGTTCATAACTTTGCCAGTAAAATGTCAGTTATTTAAAGTGATTATGCTTTTTAATTATTTGAGGTTATTTTAAATATGTGAATCATCTTCATGAAAAAGTCATAAAAATTATGAACAGTAAATCACTGTGGAAACCTCAAAAAAATTACAATTTTTCTTCCCTGGGATGGCACCTTCTTTTAATTGGTTAGTAGACTTTTCAGTAGGATGAGCCAGTCCTCTGGGGTCCAGAGGAGGGCGGGATCCCAGAGGGAGCTGGGGGTCCAGGAAGGCATGGGGTTCGAACAGAACCTTGAGAAATGGTTTACATTCAGCCAGGTGGAGAAGGGGCGCAGGGGGGGCTACCCAAGACAAGGGCTGAGCAGGATGGTGGCTCTGCAGCCTTCACCGAAGCTTCCCCCTAAAAAGCATCATCTCTGTGGGGTATAAATTAAGCCACATACCCTAGTCCTACTGTTCAGTCTGAATATCTGATACATACCTGACCGGGTATGTCTGCCTGCAACATTCATCCATCTCAGGATATACAGACTGAAATCCTGCCTGGACAGAGAATTTGTCTAACTAATAATCCTTGATGTAAAGCTTGAGAACATCTACCCAGGAGAGTCTTAGGCATAGGTACTGATGGAGGACTTGCCTGAAGGTGCTGCACGTAGCATTGTAAATTTTTTCAGCCCAATTGTGGAAGCTGACGGAGATGCGAGGAGCAGGATGAGGCCCCCACCGTGCAGCACCCTGTGCACCCTGTGCAGCACCGTGCAGCCTCCACAAAGTACTTGAAAATATGAAGAAACTTCCTGGGGGGAAAAAATCCCTCTACTTTGGTGTTTTTCTAACTCTTCCTAGGAAGAGATCAAATCCAAATAGTTCTAAGTCCAAATACAACCCCAGCTCTGAGTTTGCAGACAGAATTGAGGTTCAGTAAAAGTTGGGGCCTTCTTTAAATTGGAATTCTAAAGAGTATAATGCACTAATCTCTGAAGACCCATGTACCCATTACAATAGAAATGCATGTGGCCATTAAAATAAATACAAGGACTTTTACTATATATTCAGAAGAATGTTAAGTGAAAAACAACACAATGTAATGTCGAACAGATTGGATGTAGACCAGAATCCTGTAAACTGCAACACCAGCTGAAGTCCTGGGGAGAAAAGCACATTCTGAGGTGGATCAGGAATCATATAACTGGCTGGCACTTTACATTTATGGATTTTTTTTCCCATGAAGCAATTAATAATATATGACCCAAACCCATCAAATAATACCAGCTTGAAGGCAAGAAGCCAGAAGATAGCGAGCCCGCTGAGAGAATGCTCAGCACTAGAAACGTGTGTCCGATGAACGTAAACTGAATTGACACTTGGGTAAGTTTTTCCCACCAACTAATGGATGGGGGCAGGGTGGAAGGGAAAATCACTCACAGTCGAATAAAGAAATCAAATCTCTTTGCATCCCCTTTGTATTGTGAGTTGACAACTTGTAGCCTCTTAGATCTCAGTGATGCAAAATGGAGCTGAAAACCTGTGATGTGTTTCTGCCCACACTCCTGGAGCCTTATGTTTTTTCAGGCCAAGTTGCTAGCCATGTCCATTCGAGTCACAGTGAAAGCAGCCATGTCGTTGGCCGCTCCTCTGACCTTGCTGGTTGCTATAATAATGGGACCCCTGGCTTCTGATGGTTAATGGCTGCCCTTCCCGGCTTCCCTGAGCCCTCATGGCCAGCCTTGGAGTGAGGCACAGAAATGTGGCTTTAGCTGTGAATCCTTAGTTAGGGAACATATGTCCCCAGCACCAAAGAGGACCTCCTTGCCTGTCTTCAATGAGCAGAAAATCCCTCGCTGGAGCCTCAGGCCTGGCAGAAGCAAGCTGTCCTCACACCCCTATCTGCAGTTCAAAACCATCATCTCCAAATCCTACCCCAGAGAGGACCCCTGGAAACATTCATGTCATACTGTAGAAGATAGGATAGCCAGAAACAACAGCGTTTTGTCCACCTCTTGTTAAAGCGTGCCTTCAAATGTTGTTCTTTCTCCCTACACTGGGCATGAATGAATCACATTCCCAGGAAACACAACCAGTTGAGTAAATCAGCACTCTGGGATTTTGTCTTAAGAAATGAAGCTAGTTTGGTTGACTTGTTGGTTTGAGGTAGTTTTAACCAAACTCTTGAAGCCCTGAACAGGTATGCTCTGTTACTGCTTCAAGATGGGTTACATTGGTGCCCCCGTGCTTGTCCAGAAAAAGTGCCCTGTTGATTTAGAGCCCTACTCTGCGGGGTTACTCATGTACCTGAATACAGAAGAAAGACAAAGCAGTCTCGGAATCCAGCTTTAGGAATAGCATGGCTAACGTCACCCTTAAAACCACTTTCTTTTCAAATGAATGACATTAGGGAGCTACCAAAAAGAGGCTCTCTTTGAAGCACCTCTTATCAATGTACCAGAAAAAATAAAGAGATCTAGACTTTAAGTCCAGAGATAACTGAAAGAAAGAACAATATGATGCTTTTATGGTCACACAATTTCCCTGTGTTCCAGCCCTGATGGAATAATCAGGCATTACTGGGGAATATGAGTCAAGCTGGCAAGAGCACAGGAAACTGGGTGAGGCCTGTCTGTGCTATGTGAATAAGTAATACTCCCAGATGCAGGAGGGATTTTCATTTATCTTCCAAATTTGGAATGAACTCTTATACCTAAAAATGATGAGCAAACCTCTTGGACCTAAAAATATAACCACAGTATGACCTGAAGTAGATGACTTAAAAGCCCAGTAACTTCCTCCATCTTCTGTCACAGGGAAAGAAATCTGACTTCAAACCGGGGTGAAGGGGTCTCCAGCCCCAGAATGCAGGTAAGAGTTCCTTCATGCCCCGTCGCTGAGGGAAGGGAATTATGGTGTCAGTCCTTCCTGGGCACAGAAAACACTCCCACCAAGTTATAAGAGAACATTTCACTTCTTTCTCTAAGCTAAAACAATACGTCCCTCCTGACCACAGTCAAATTTCATTCCAACTGATGTCTTTTCAGTCCAGGTCAAGCTGTGGTCACAAAATCTTTGCACAGAAGAAAAGAAGAAAGCCAGTTGTTATTGTGAAGGAAAAACTTACACACATCTTTGACTCAAACCAGAGGAAAGGTAGGAATAAAAGCCCAATGGTATAAAATGTGAAAACTTCCTCTTCCTAGGGGTGGATAGGTTTGTTAGTTAATGAGTTAGTAAGTAAACGCCTGATAAGCTTGTGCAAAGTCCAGTACAGGGGGCTGCCCCAGCTCTAACCAGATCAAGTCAGCCTTGCTTCTGGACTCTGGGAAATCGGTGACCTGGGTGGACCCTGCCTTTTAGAAACAACTCCCAACATTTCTTCTGTGTTCTGGCCTTTCTCCATTTGAGCAGCCCGCTCTAAGGCTCCCTCACCCGCCTGTCCTCTCTTCAGAGAGATGCTCCTTCCAGGGGAACTACCAGCCTGTTCAGTCCCTTTGTGTAAGATATAAAAACATACTCACACCTGACTGACATAGGGTGCTTCTGAGGGGCAGGAAGCAGCGCTTGGGGAGCCATACAGTGCTCCCCTCACCCTCAGAGGAGCGCTGGCTAACGCAGACATATGCCCCATGGCCATGTCTCCATTCTCCTCCCCAGCTCTACCTTACAACCCAACAGGAGCACACCTGTAGCCATGGCCCAGATTGTCTGGAGTTTTGTCACTTTCAAAGAGCCCCAGGTGACAATTCCTTTCTCTCATTCTTACTGGAATGCTAACAAAAAGTGGCTTAGAAAGAAGTCTTATCCAGAGCCATCCTTTCTCAGACTTCATAATACTGTTTATGATTTTAAAGTAATACCTGTTTATTGTAGAAAGTGCAAGTACCTGTTCTCTTTTCTTTTTTCATGCAAATTATTGACTAGAAATTTGGAGCTTTTTTGCACAATGGATCACATTTATTTTCCTATGCCATTAAAAACTTTACTGAAACATAATAGCCATGGAAGTACCTTTTTCTTTTTTGCTTCCATCACTATTACAGCCTTAAAGTACTCTGAATTTAACTGTGTATTTACTTTTACAAATAAGCTTCATATTTTCATGTTTTCCTATTACTAATTAGTATTCTGTCATTTCAGCTTGAAGAACTCCATCTGACATTTCTTATAAGACCTGTCTAGCAGTGATGAACTTCTTCAACTTTTGTTTATAGGGAAAACACCTTACGTTTCTTCATTTCTGAAGGACAAGTTTGTCAGGTAGAGTATTCTGGGTTGGCACTTTTTTTCTCTTTCAGCAATTTGACTGTATCATATCAAGCCCTTCTGGCCTGCTGAGTTTCTGCTGAAAATTCTGATAATAGTCGTATAGGGGTTCCCTTGTGTATAACAAGTTGCATCTTTTTTGCTGCTTCTAAGATTCTCTCCTTGTCTTTAACTTTTGATAATTTAATTATAATATGTCTCGGTATAAATCTTTTTGATTCATTTTATTTGGAAGTCTGGGCTTCCTAGATGTGGATGTCTTTTTCTTTGCAGAGATTAGGGAAGTTTTTAGCCATTATCTCTTTAAGTAAATTTTCTGGTCCTTTCTTTCTCTCCTCCTCCTCCCTATAATGCATATATTTTTCTGCTTCTTGGTATCATACAAGTCCCTGAAGCTATCTTTACTCTTTTGTTCTTCTTTCCTTTTGCTCCTCTGATTGGATGAATTCCACTGCCTTGTCTTCAAGTTTATTTACCCTTTCTTCCACTTGATCTAGTCTGCCACTGAACCCCTCTATTGAATTTTTCAGCTCAAGTACCATATTCCTCAGCTCTGTGATTTCTATTTTGCGCTTTTTACCATATTCAATCTCCTTGTTGAAATCCTCATTTTGTTCCTGTATTTATTTCCTAACCTCAATGAGAATATTTATGACTGTCATTTTGAACTCCCTATGAGTAAATCACTTATCTCTGTTTCTGTAAGACCTGTTTCTGGAGATTTATCTTGTTCTTTTGTTTGGAACACATCCCTCTGTTTCTTCATTTTCCTTAACTCTCTATATTGGTTTCAGCATATTAGATAAAACAGCCACCTATTATAGTGTGGACAGAGTGGTCCCATGCAGATAGACCCATCAGTCAGTCCTGCATGAGCTCCTGGTTGTCTCTCAAATCTTTGTGATTATCCTAGCCACTTTCTTTGTTCTTAGCGGCTCCCAAGAGTTAGAGGTACAACAAGATCCCTCAAAAAGGACAATCCCATCAGCACCTAGATGCAGGTTGATTGGAAGCTGGACCTGCAGGAAGCAGCTGGAAAAGTATGTGGTTAGGCCTCTTTCAAGGAGAAACTGGAAAATGAGTGTTTCTGTCTGCTATCTTTGTGCAGGACCTGGGCTTATAGCCAATGAGAGAAGGGATTTTTTACCCATTAAGAAATGCTTCTTTGTTGCCACGGCCCTATAAGAGTTGTGAATATAAACTCCACTGGCTATCAGAGTCAGGTGTCCTGGGGACCACACCTCAGGTAGAAGCTGCAAAATCTGAGGTGCCAGATGTGTGTAAAAGCTCCTTCCAGGGAATTATTGGCAACTTGGAGCAGGCTAGTAGAAGAAGGCAGAGGAGCTGTCCACCCGTTGCCCCAGCCTCTAGAGAGAACTGCTGCACCACCTAGAGGTGTGCTGCTTTCAAAGCCTGCCTCTCAGGCAGCAGTTTTCAAAGTCCACAGATAGACCCCTTTCAGGGAAAGACTAAGAGATGGGTTTTGTCTGGTTCCTCTGCATTGAGCCTTGGAGAGATAGCTGATTAAGAACTTTTTCTTTGTTTACCACAGTCTTGTGGTACTCAGGGGCCTGTCCATCAGGTGGCAGCTCAAAAGCTGGGGTACAGATATGTGTATAAGCTCTTTCCAGGGAGATACTGAAAACTAGAATAGGCAAGAGGAAGGATGCAGGGTGGTGTCCTCAGGGAGGATTTCAGGCAGCAAATTAGAAACCTGACCCTCAGACAGCAGCCTTCAAAGTATGCAGATGTACCTCTACCAGGGAAAAGACTAGAAAATTGGTATTTTTTGCCTGCTTTCCCTGTGCTCAGCCTTGGGGGATAGCAGCAGTGAGTGCCCACATGCCCATTAACAACTGCTTCTTTCTTTGCTGTAGTCTTGTGGATCTTGTGGGTGCAGCCCATAGGCTTTAGCGCTAAATGTTTGGGTGACTCACCCCTCAGGTAGAAGTCTTGAAAGTTGGAGCACTAGATGTGGAGTCCAAACCCATTATTAATCAGGGAGATGATGGATGTTGTGAATACCTTCCTGGTTGTAGTATGCCATCCTGGTGATGTAGCTTATGGCCAAGAGTGTGTGTCGGCCTTTCTTATTTTCAATGTGGATATTTTCTCATTAGACTGATGCTAGGAGACATTCAGCTAGTTTCTAGATTTCTTTCAGAGGTAATTGCTCATGGATAGCTGTCTATTCAGTGTGGCCATGGGAGGATGGGAGTTCAGGGGCCTCCTACGTTGCCTTCTTGATTGACTCCCTCTAGAAGACCTTACATGTCCCCTTGGACTTGACTGAGATGTGTTCATCTATGCATTACCCATTATTGCCTGTGGTTTGGGTTCTTAGCTATTGTAGAAAAAGGTTTGAGTATATAAACAAACAAACAGATCCACTTCCTTCTCTACCCCTAGACATAGTTTAGCATGCCCTTTTGGAGATGACTAAATCTTCCAGGCAAGTTGAGAGAGTGTCACTTGCCTGAACAGGCCTGTGAGAAAGGCAGTATGCTGAAAGAACCTAACAGCACCTCCAAACTCAGTCTCCTTCTCTGCTTTGGAGGTGAAGTGATGGACACATCAAAGGGTTCCCTACCCTCCAGCTACTAGGGGGCTTGGCAAATGGGGCATGGCAACAGATCAGAGAGTGAGGGGCAGGGAAGCACAGGTACTTACTCCACTGGCTTCCTTCCTGCAGGGCGGTCTCCACCAAAGAGCAGAACTCCCCAGGCCCCAGCTTCTCCCAAGGCAGCCTCTCCATATGACTCTCTGCCCTGGTAGCTTCTCTCTCTCCCTACCCTTACCAGGCCTAGGCTATTTCTGTTCCTGTACTGAATTCCCCACTCATTCATCCAAACCCTGCCCACCCTTAACTAAAACCCTAAGTTATCCTATTCTGTTTCATATAGCAGAGATGTGCAAGTGCCTTTATAATTACAGCAGGACTGAGTAATTCACCAACAGCTAGCTCTAGGTTTCACAGATAATTTTGCTTTTTCAGGTCCTTTGAGTCCCTACCATGAAAGAATAGGGAGCAAATAGGCAAAACAAGTCACAAAACGTTTCAGCCTATGATATGTGCTATGTAGATGAGGTAAACAATGTGCTTTACAAGCACACATAACAAGGACTTGTTCATGCCAAACCCCTGGGGGTAGGAATGACTTTACTGGGGTAAGGAAGCCCTCCCTTGGATCAGAGATCCTCCCCTCCTATATTAAACTATGCCAGGTACTGCCTGTGACTTGAAGTTTGTTCTGACACCAGAACAACTTATGTCAAGGGGAGGTATATGAGACCCAGTCACTTATTCATTTACTTTGAGTGCCTCTGTATGCCATCGTCTCTTCCATTCTAGGTGATGACCTCACTTCCAAGCATCCTTTTACTCCTAAACAATCTGGTCATGAAACTGGAGGCAAGCTGCCGTATCATCACCATCTCTAAGCGGCCATGACACTTTGGTTCCTCACCTCCAGATCCACATCTTCAACATTCCACCACCCAGGAAGTCCTTTTGGGTTTTGCATGAGGTACCCTAATAAATTACACTCTAACAAACCTCTAACTTTCTGTTGTCTCGTGTTATTCCTACAGTGCCTGCCCTTCCACCATATAGAGATATCTAGGACTTTAACCTTCCATTTATTTCCACTCACCTTTTCCCTCTTGGATTCCTTTCTTTCCTTTCTATTGCCCCAAGTTTCTAACTGCTTTTAGTGTCTCCACCACCCAAATATTTTCCACTCTTCCATCAGGGGGATTTTTCTAAAATGACCTCTGTACATGCCACTCACCAAAATCTTAGCAAGGCATAACGATCCTGAGTTATTTTGCCTTCTTTAAACTTGACATGATCTCTTAGGCCTCAGAAACTGAAGCTCATTTTGTGTTCCCCTGACAGAATGTTCTTTCCTCTCCCTGCCTTAGTGAGTTCCTATGTAACCACAGAATTCCAGTCTATCATCACCTCCTCTCCCTGGTGGATGAAGCTGAGGAAGGACTTACAGGAAACAAAATATTTAATAAAGATTTTATGATTCTGCAGTAAGGAGATAAGTGAAACCCTCTTAGAGATGACTGTAATGTGCAGCACTGCTTTTGTGGCCATATTGAATTGAATGAATAATGATGAAAATGCAGGTTACTTTCTAAATTTTTTTAGTGAAGTATCGTTGAAATACAATATTATATTGGATTCAAGTATACAATATAAGTGATTTAACAGTTATGTTTATTATTAAATGTTTACCCCCAACTAGTAGAGTTACTGTCTGTCAACATAGAAAGATGTTACAAAACTACTGACTTTCTTTTTATGCTCTACTTCTATCCCCATGACTAATTATATTGTGATTGAGACCGTGCCTCTTTATCCCCTTCACCTATTTCACCCACCCAAGCCCAGTCCCTCCCCCATGGTAACCATCACTCACTTTTCAGTGTCTATGAGTCTATTGCTATTTGGTTCATTTTGTTTTGTTTGTTTTTAGATTCCACAAATAAATGAAATCATATGGTATTTACCTTTCTCCACCTGCCTTATTTCACTTAGAATAATACCCTCTAAGCCCATCCATGTTGTCACAAATGGCAAGATTTCATTCTTTTTTATTACTAAGTAATATTCCATTATGTATACATATCACCTCTTCTTTATACATACATTTAATGACAGATACTTTGGTTGCTTCCATATCTTAGCTATTGTAAATAATGCAGCAATAAACATAGGGGTCCATATATCTTTTCAAATCAGAGACTTTTGTTTTCTTCAAGTAAATTCCTAGAAGTGGAATTACTGGGTCATGTGTAATTTTTATTTTTAGTTTTCTGTGGAACCTCCATACTGCTTTCCACAGTGACTGCACAAATTTACATTGCAACCAACAGTGCAGGAAGGTTCCCTTTCTTCCACATCCTTGCCAAAACTTGTTATTTCTTGTATTTTGGACAGTAGCCATTCTGAAATCTGTGGGATAATATCTCATTGTGGTTTGGGTTTGTATTCCCTGATGATTAGCAATGTGGAACATCTTTTCATGTGCCTGTTGGTCATCGGTATTTCTTCTTTAGAAAAATGTCTGTTCAGATCCTCTGCCCATTTTTTAATTGGGTTATTTGTTTTTCTGGGGTTGAGTCATATGAGTTCTTTGTATATTTTGGATGTTAATCCCTTATCAGATATATCATTTATGAATATATTCTTCCATACTGTCAGTTGCCTTTTGTTTTGTTGTTAGTGTCCTTTGCCATACTTTTGGTTTGATGTAGTCCCACTTGGTCATTTTTGGTCTTGTTTCCCTTGCCCGAGGAGATAGGTCCAGGAAAAAAATTGCTCATGCTTATGTTCAAGAGATTTTTGCCTATGTTTTCCTCTAATAGTTTTATGGTTTCATGTTTTATATTTAGGTCTTTAATCCATTTTGATTTCACTTTTGTGTATAGTGTTAAGGAGTCATCCAGTTTCATTCTCTTGCATGTAGCTGTCCAGTTTTACCAGCATCATTTATGGAAGAAACTGTCTTTTCCACATTGTATATTCATGGCTCCTTTATTATATATTAATTGACCATAGCATAGCTTGAAGTCATAGAGCATAACACCCCAGCTTTGTTCTTTCTCAAGATTGCTTAGGCTATTCAGGGTCTTTTGTGGTTCCATATGAATTTTAGGCTTATTTGCTCTAGTTCATTGAAAAATGTCATTAGTATTTTAATAGGATTGCATTGGATCTTTAGATTGCTTTGAGCAGGATGGATGTTTTGATAATATTAATTCTTCCTATCCATGAGCATGGAATAGATTTCCATTTATTTATGTCTTCTTTAGTTTTTTTTATTACTGTCCTATTATTTCCAGAGTGCAGTATAGGTCTTTCACCTCCCTGGTTAGGTTTATTCCACGATAATTTATTCTCTTTGATGCAATTATAAATAGAATTGTTTTCCTGATTTCTCTTTCTGCTAGTCTGCTGTTAATGTATAAGAATGCAACAGATTTCTATGTATTGATTTTGTATCCTGTGACTTTGCTAAAACCAGTTATTAGTTCTGGCACTTTTTGGGTGGAGTCTTTAGGGTTTTCTATATATAGGATAATGTTGTCTGCACATAGTGACAGTTTAACTTCTTCCTTACCAATGCGGATGCCTTTTATCTCTTTACCTTGTCTGATGGCCATGGCTAGAACTTCCAGTACCATGTCGAATAAAATTGGTGGAAGTGGGCATCTTGTCTTCCTGATCTTAGAGAAAAAGCTTTCATTTTTTTTCACCATTGAGTATGTTGTTGCCTGTGGTTTTATCATATATGGCCTTAATTATGTTGAGATATGTTCCCTCTATACCCATTTCATCAAGAGTTCTTATCATGAGGAAATATTGAATTTTTTCAAATGATTTTTCAGCATCTGTTGAGATGATCATATGATTTTTATTCTTTCCTTTGTTAAAGTGGTATATCATATTGATTTACGAATGCTATCCCTGGAATAAATCACTTGGTCATGACAAAGGATCCTTCTGATGTATTTTTAAATTTGGTTTGCTGATATTATGTTGAGGATTTTTACATCTATTTTCATGAGTGATATTGGTCTATAATTTTCCTTTTTTGTATTTTCTTTGTCCGTTTTTGGGTTTAGATGCCAATCTCATAAACTGAAATTGGAAGTATTCCCTCTTTTATTTTTTGGAATACTTTAAGAAGGATGCATATTAACTCTTTTGTAAATGTTTTGTAGAATTCAACTGTGAAGCCATCTACTCCTAGAATTTTGTTTGTTGGGAGGTTTTTTTTATTACTAGTCCAGTTTCATTGCTGTTAATCTGTCTGCTCAGATTTTCTGTTTCTTCCCAGGTCAGTCTTAGAAGATTGTTCTTTGCTAAGAATTTCCCCATTTCTCCTAGGTTGTCCAATTTATTGGCATATAACTTTTCATATAATTCTATAACAATTCTTTGAATGTCTGTGGTCAGTTGTAACTTCTTTTTCATTTATGCTTTTGTTTATTTGTGCCCCCTCTCTTTTTTTCTGGATAAGTCTGGCTAGGGGTTTGTCAATTTTATTTCTTTCTTCCAGGAACCAGCTCTTGGTTTCAATGACATTTTTTCTACTGTTTCTTATTCTCTATTTCATATATTTCTGCTCTGATCTTTATTTATTATGTTCCTACTTCTACTAACTTTTGACTCCATTTGTTCTTTTTCTAATTCCTTTAGTTGTAGAATTAGATTGTTTATCTAGGAATATTATTGTTTCCTCAGGTAGGCCTGTTTTGCTATGTATTCAAAATATGAACTGCTGTGTTTGTTTTCACTTGTCTTCATGTATTGTTTAAGTTCCTCTTTGTTCACTAATCCATTGATTATTTAGAAGCATGTTGTTTAGGTTCCATGTGTTTTATGGCTTCTGTTTTCTTCATGTAATTGATTTCTAGTTTCACACTATTGTGGTCTGAAATGATGAATTATACGGTTTCAATCTTTTTGTACCCTAATATTTGTATCCTGCTGCTTTTGGGTGGAATGTTCTGTATATACCTGTTAAGTCCTTTTGCTCAAAGGTGTCATTCAATGCCTCCATTTCCTTATTTATTTTCTGTCTGGATGATCTATCCATTGATGTAAGTGGGGTGTTAAAATCCCCCTATGATTATATGGCAATATATTTCTCCATTTTGGTCTATTAGTATTTGTTTATAAATTTGGGTGCTCCTGTTTTGGGTCTATAGATATTTACAACTTTTGCATCCTCTTGGACTGATCCTTTTTTTACTGTGGAATGTCTTTCTTTGTCTCTTGTTAATTTCTTTGAAGTCTATTTTGTCCTGATGTAAGTACTGCTATTCCTGCTTCTTTCTCCCTTTTATTTGCATAAAATATCTTTTTGCATCCTTTCACTTTCAGTCTATGGTCTCTGGGTCTGAAATAAGTCTTTTCTAGGCAACATAAAGATGGGTCTTGTTTCTTTATCCATTCTGCCACACTGTGTCTTTTGATTTGTGCCTTTAGACCATTTACATTTAATGTAGTTATTTATAGGTATGTACTATTGCCACTTTATTAATTGTTTTCTGGTTGTTTTGAGAGTTCCTCTGTTCCTGTCTTCCTCTCTTATACTCTTCTCTTGTTATTGGATGGTTTTCTTTAGCATGATGCTTCAATTCCTTTATTTTTTCAATTTCTTTTGTGTATCTACTATAGGCTTTAGTTTGTGGTTACCATAAGGTTCATAGATAGTTTCCTAAATATAATACAGTCTATTTTAACTTGGTCATTGCTCTATTTTGAACACATTCTAAAGGCACTATTCTTATTCTTCTTCCTCCTCCACACTCTTATGTATTAGATGCCATAATCTGCATTTTTTGTGTATCCCTTGACTAATTTTGTGTATAGTTAATTTTATTACTTTTGTTTTGGTTTTTGGACTTCATATTTGCTTTGTAAGCAATTGGTCTACTACCCTTACTGTAGGTCTATTTTCATTAATGAAAAATATTTAAACTTAAAACATTTCCATCTACAGAAGTTCCTTTAACATATCCTGTAAGGCCAGTTTAGTGTGGTGAATTTTATTAACATTTGTTTACCTGGGAAATTTTGAATGTCTCTTTTAATTCTGAATGATAACCTTGCTGTGTAGAGAATTCTTGGTTGTAGGTTCTTCCCTTTTGATACTTTGAATGTCATGCCACTCCCTTCTGGCTTGTAAAGTTTCTGCTGATTAATCTGCTGATAGCCTTACGGAGTTTCCCTTAGAGGTAATTGTCTTCCTCCTCTTGCTACTTTTAAGATTCTCTCTTTATCTTGAATTTTTGCCATTTTAATTACTATATATCTTGATGTTGTCATCCTGGGGCTCATCTTGTTAGGGACTCTCTGGGCTTCCAGAACCTGAGTGTTTATTTCCTCCCCCAAATTGGGGAAGTTTTCAGCAATTACTTCTTCAAAGAGACTTCTATGCCTTTGTCTCCCTCCTGTACTTCTAGCACTCTTATTATGCAAATATTGTTTCATTTGGAATTGTCTCTCAGCTCTCTTAGCATCTTCTCATTTCTAAAGACTCCTTTTTCCCTCTTAGCCTTCTTATTTTCCTGTTCTCTAATTTCCATCTTAATGATTGTTTCCTACCTCAAGCAGTCTTCTATTCATTCGCTCTGTTGTATTTTTCATTTCAGTTATTGTATTCTTCAGCTATGAGTGGCTCTTTTCATATTTTCTGTCTCTTTGTTGAAGTTCTCACTGATATCATCAATTCTTCTCTTCAGTGCAGTGAGTAAATTTATGATTGTTACTTTGAATTCTTTATCAAGAAGATTGCTAATCAAGAAGATTGTTTCATTTAGCCCTTTTTTTTGGTATTCTGTCTTGTTCTTTTGTTTGGAACATTTTCCACTGCCTCCTATTTTGTCTGGATTTCTGTGTTTCTCCCTTTGTATTAGACAGATCAACTATGCCCTCCTGGTCTGGAAAGTAAGGACTTTATGAAGTGGGCATCCTGTGGTGCCCCAGAAGCTCAGAACTCTTTGCTGACAAGTGCCTCATTCTCTTTTGCAGCTGAGCTGAAGTTGCTCTTGGTGAACTGTGGGTAGGGCTTGCTCTTCTGCCCATCTGCTCATAGTGGCTCATCCCCGCAGCTCACCTCTGTGTGCCTTTTGTGTGACACAAGGTGCTTCTGCTGGGACTTGTTGTGGGTGAGGCCATCTTTTGCCACAAGTCAGCAATGGCAGCCACTGCTGGTATGTGTTTGGTGGGGCAGGCACACCATGGAACACTGGGGTTGTGACAATAGGGCCAGTAGAGAGTTTAGGTTTGGATCCCACAAGCATCTTGCCAGTTGAGCTGAACGAGGGCAGGAAGACTCAATAAAAAATAGTCCACCCTCTATTTGCCAGTCAGTAGAGTGGCTTTCTGATTTACAGATAATCACTCTTGTACCTGATCAAGGGAACTCAGCTCAAGATCAAGCCTGAGTACACTAACATTCACCAAGATAGGCCATACTTTGGGCCACAAAACAAACAAATTTTAAAAAATAGAAATCATACAATACCTACTGTCAAACCACAGTGGAATTAAACTAGAAATAAATAACAGAAACATAGCTGGAAAATCCCCAAATATTTGAAGATTAAGCATTATACTTCTAATAACATGTAGGTAAAGAAGAAACATCAAGGGAAATCTTAAAATATTTTGAATGAAATGAAAATGAAAACACAACTTACCAAAATTTGTAGGATGTAGTAAAAGCAGTGCTGATGAGGGAAATTTATAGCATTAAATGGAACATTAGATGTACGAGCTTAGTTAATCCTCAAAGGATAAGTATGTCTGAGAGAGATGAAAAGAATGAGGGAGGTACAGAGGGGCCAGTGTGAAAGGGGCATGGAGGAGGGACATCATGATGTGTAGGAGAAGCAGCAAACTCCTAAGTGCTTCTGGGAGGTAAAATGTGACAGCAGGCATTGTGAAAGATGAGATCAGCATGCAAGCAGGGGCCAGATCAAAGACATCATCCCTGCTGTGTTAACAGGGTGAATTTTAAAGCATTTATACCATAGCCAGTTAGAAGCATGGAAGCACTGGAAACTTATGAGAGGCAAAGGGACATGGACAGATCTGAGTTTTAGCTATGTAACCCAAATGTCCCTGGCCTCTCAAACCTGAAGGCATGAACGACTTGGTGATTATAAGAAGGGTTGAGGGGCTTTCTAGCCTTCATTTAGACAATATTCATTGAACTTCTAGATTCCTAGAAATGCTGTAGGTGTTGCAAATAAATAAATGATAGATAAAATCTCTGCTCTACTGGGAAAGCAAACACTAAGCAAGCAAACAAATACATGAAACATTTTCAGGTAGGAGGGCTGCCCTAGTACATGACAAGTGATGGTGGGCTTAAGACCCAGGGAAATGGGGATAGGGATATAGCAGAGGCAACAGAAGTCCTTTGTTCTTTGTCCCTGGGAACATGCTGTGTTAACTTCTGCTTGCCCAGAAGCAGAAACCTGGGGAGGCAAAAAGATGGCAGAGTAGGATGGCAAGGCAAAAACCTCCTCCCACATTCACACCAAGGAAGCAACTATAGCAAATACAGCGAACTGTGAAAATGACCTGAAGACTGCAGAACAGACTATTTACATCTGGTGAAGAAGAGAGGACTATATTGAGAAGGGCAAAAGAGCAGAGCCATGATTGATCAGGACCCAAGTCCTTCCCCATCCCAGCCCCAAAGTGGGAGGAAGAGGAATGAAGAGGAGATGGGATAAACACTCAGGAATCCACACACCTGGCCCTGGAGATCTGTTCCAGGAATACGAGTCCACATTGCATTGTGCTTTGGTGGTTAATGTGGCTGAACAATATGGAGAATTCAAGTACTCTGGGGGGAAGAAACTTCTGCTGCTTGTGGAAGACAGGCATATTCTGTTGGTCCCACCGAGGCCCCAACACAGAGGTGGCAGTATAAGAGATTTGCCAGCAGTGGGAAGTGTGAAAGAGGGTTGGGGTTGGAGGAAGTTCTCTCTAGAAGAGAAAGGACAGGGGATGACACTTTCCCAGCCCTCCCTCAGCCCAACTGGTTGGGTGCTCATGGGAGTTAGCTCTGAAATGCTCCATCTTCTTCACTGGCAGCTCAACCCCCAGAGGCATTCCTCTGCATACCCACTTTGCCTGGATCACTCATCCCAGCAGCACTCCAACTTTCCTGACTGGCAGGTGGAAGGTGGACAATACTTTCCTGGCTTTGCTGCTCCTCCCTCAGCCCAACTGGCCAGGTGCTTGCAGGAGCCAGCTCTGAATTCTCCATCTTCCTCACTGGTGGGTCATTCTTGCAGCAGTGGTGCTCCCCTATTTACCCATCCTGCTTGGCACACTCAGCCAAACCTTTTAAATAATGTTGATATAAGAAGTCATCAGGACTAATATGGAGGACTGAGGGGAGGCCTGGATCACAGATATAAGTATTCATGTAAAAAATTATACCCAATTATAAATAATAAAGTGGCTTTCTGATTTACAGATAATCAGTCTTGTACCTGATCAGGGGAACTCAGCTCAAGATCAAGCCTGAGTACACTAACATTCACCAAGATAGGCCATATTTTGGGCCATAAAACAAACAAATTTTAAAAAATAGAAATCATACAATATCTACTCTCAAACCACAGTGGAATTAAACTAGAAATAAATAACAGAAAGATAGCTGGAAAATCCCAAAGATTTGAAAATTAAACATTACACTTCTAATAATATGTAGGTAAAGAAGAAACATCAAGAGAAATTTTTTAATATTTTGAATGAAATGAAAATGAAAACACAACTTACCAAAATTTGTGGGACATAGTAAAAGGAGTGCTTAGAGGGAAATTTATAGCATTATAATGGAACATTAGAAAAGAAAGAAGATCCAAAATCAACCATCTAAGCTTCCACCTTACGAAATTAGAAAAAAAAGGGCAAATTAAATCCAAAGTAAACATAAAAATAAATAACAAAAATTATAACAGAAATAAATTTAATTGAAAATAGGAACTAAGTAGAGAAAAAACAGCAAGCCCAAAATCTGGTTATTTAAATGATCGATAAAATCCATAAGCAGCTAGCCAGGTTAAGAATAAAAGGGAGAGGACACAAACTACTAAAGCAGAAATTAAAGAGAGGACATCGCTGCAGATATCATAAACGTTAAAAAGACATAAAGCAATACCATGAATAACTCTTCCTACAAATTTGACAACCTAGATGAAATGGAACAATTCTTTGAAAGACACCATCTGCTAAACTCACACAACAAGAAATAGACAATCTGAATAGGCTTTATCTATTACAAAATTGAATCAATAATTATTAACCTCACAAAACAGGAAGCATCAATCCCAGATACATTCACTGGTGAATTCTACCAAATGTTTAAGGAAAAAATTATATGCATTCCTGATAATCTCCTTCAGAAAATAGAATCAGAGTGAATACTTCCAAACTCATTCTACAAGACCAGCTTATCCTAATACCAAAACCAAAGACATTATGAAAATGAAAAACTACAGACCAATATCTCTCATGAACACAGATGCAAAAATCCTCAACAAAATATTAGCAAATCAAATTCAACAATGAAAAGAATTATATTCTGCTACAAAGTTTTATTAATTTCAAGTATGCAAGGATGATGGTTCAACATTAGAAATATCAATTAATGTAATCCATCATATCAACAGGCAAAAGAAGAAAAATCACATGATCCTATCAATAGATGCAAAAACACATTTGACAAAATGAAACACCTATTCACAAGAGAAACAGTAAACTAAAAATGAGGGGAACTTCAACTTGATAAAGAATACCAACCAAAAAACCTAAAGCTAACATCATCATACTTACTGTTGAGGAACCTAAAGCTTTCCCACTAAGATCAGCAACAAACTTCTCCTTCACTATTGCTTTCCAACATTGTACTGGAAGTCATAGTTATTACAATAAGACAAAAAAGGAAATGAAATTTATACAGATTGGAATGGCAGAAATAAAACAGACTTTTTTCACATATGACATGATCCTCTATACAGAAAATCTGAGGGAATTGACAATTCCTAGAACTAATTAGGAGTTATAGCCAGGTTGCAGCATACAAGGTTAATATTAAAAAGTCCATTGCTTTCCAATTTACCAGCAATAAACAAGTTACACTGAAATTAAAAACACAATACCACTTACACTGAAATCTGCATAAATGAAATAGATATAAATCTAAGAAAATATGTATAATATCTATATTCAGAAATGGTAAAACTCTATGAAAGAAATCAAAGAAGGACTAAGTAAGTGGGGAGATATTGCAGAATCATGGATAGAAAGACTCAATATTATCCAGATTTCAGTTCTTCCCAACTTGATCTATAGATGCAATGAAATCCCAACCAAAATCCCAGCAAGTTATTTTGCAGATATTGATAAACTGACTCTAAAGTATACATGGAGATGAAAGACCTAGGAGAGCAAACACAATACTGAAGGAGAAGAGTTGGGGGACTGATGCTAGCCAACTTCAGGACTTACTATAGATCTACAATAATTAAGATAGAGTGGTTCTGGTGAAAGAATAAACACACAGATCAATGCAACAGAATAGAGAGCTCAGAAATAGACCCACATGAATATAGACAACTTATTTGTGACAAAACAATGGAGAAAAGATAGTGTATTTGACAAATGGTACTGGAACTGGACAACCACATGAAAAAAATAAATAAATCTAGCCACAGACCTTATACCCCTTACAAAAATTAATTCAAAATGGCACAGACCCACATGGAAAACTGAAAACTATAGTATATCTAGAAGACAAGATAAGAAAAAAACTCAGTGATCTAGGGTTTGGTTCTGACTTTGTAGATACAAGACCAAAGGAGCAGACCCATGACTTCATTCAAGCTCAAGTCTTCTGCTCTCTGAAAGATACTTCAAACAATAAAAAAAAAGAGTCACAGTCTCAAGAAAATATTTGCAAAAGACATATCTGATATAGGACTGTTATCCAAAATATACAAAGAATTCTTAAAAATCAACAGAAAGAAACCAAACAACCTGATTTTAAAATAGGCCAACACCTTAACAGGCACCATATCAAAGGAGATATATAGTTGGAAAATAAGCATATGAAGAAGATCCATACATACCTCACTACAGAAATGCAACTAAAACAAGATACCTCTATACACCCCATTAGAGCAGCCAAAATCCAGCATCCTGACAATAGCAAATGCTGTTGAGAATGTACAGCAACAGGAACCCTCACCCACTGTTGGCAGGGATGCAAAACAGTATCACCACTGTGGAAGACAGTTTAGTGATTTCTTACAAAATTAAACATGCTCTCATCATATGATCCAACAATCACACTCCTTGGTATTTACCCAAATGACTGAAAACTTATGTCTAAACAAAACCTGAACGTGGATATTTATAGCAGTTTTATTCACAATTGCCAAAACTTAGAAGCAACCAAATGTCCTCAGTAGCTGAATGGATAAGCAAACTCTGGTACAGCCAGGCAACTAACTATTATTCAGTGCTAAAAACAAATGAGCTATCAAGCCAGGAAAAGACAAGTAGTGACCTTACATGAATATTACCAAGTGAAGGAACCCATCTAAAAAAGCTATGTACTATATAAGTTCAACATTTTGGAAAAGGCAAAACTGCACAGATAATAAAAAGATCAGTAGTTGCCAAGGAGCAGAGGAAGGAAGGGAGGAATAGGTGGAGCTCAAAGGATTTTAGGACAGTGAAACTATTTTGTATGATAGACAGTACAATGATGGATACATGTCATACATTTGTCCCAAAGCATGTACAACATGAAGAGTGAATCCATAGTAACTGTGGATTTCAGGTGATAAAAAGTACAGATGCATGTCCAAAATTGTAGCAAATGTGGTGGAGAGAGCTATGTATGGGCAGGTTCAGGGATATATGGGAAATCTCTGCACTTGCTGCTCAATTTTGCTATGAACCTAAACCTCCTCTCAAAAAATGATCTATTTAAAAATATCTAGGTTCTATCTGCTAAGCTAAGGAACATATCTGAACCCCAGGGACTCCATCCCTTTGATACTTCTTGGGGTCATACCATCTTTCCTTTCTGTTAGAAAAAGCATAAAACCTAAATGTGTTTTATTCCCACCAGGAGGTTTAAACACTTTAACAGTAAGGTATTAACATAGGGCCACATGTTGGAAAATGTGCCAGGAGGCTGCTCAGGCTGAAAGTGGGAGTTGGTGGGGTGGGGAATTGGTAAGGACCTGGCTATACCTATTTGGGTTTTTTAAACCTACCAATAAAATTAAGACAAATGTAAGAGAAGGCCCAATATGGATATAATTGGCTTGGGCGACTCCAGGAAAGAATGTGAGCCCTGCAGTACTCAGCCAATGAGGAACCAGGGGAGGACTCGCATACTAGAGAATAAATTACGTGTGCCAACGGTCCCAAGTGTGCCTGCCTATCACACAGCCAATCTCGTATGACCGTCATTAAAGCCTCGCTCCGCTGTTCTCTTTGTCTCTGTGTCCACTTATTGAGTTTGGACCAGTGAGTATGCTTCTCACACTTTCCTCAAGATACTTCTACATGACTCTTTAATCAAATTCACTGAGAAAACATTTTACTTCACCTTGTTTACAGACATTGACTTATTTAAAATCCCAGTCCCTACCTCCACCACATACACCATCTATATGTCTGGGGTGAAAGGAGCAGCAGCTGAGACTAGAGGGCTACTGCACAGAGTCCAGGCATTAGAATTATATATGCATCCACATAACTCATTAGCCTCTCAGCATTTATTGAGCATACTTCTGAGCCTTTAGGGGAACCAAAAAAAATGGCAGGCACAGCATATGTCTCAGTAAACTAAATCTAATTGTTTAGGCAGGTCACTCTCTGGAAGCAATATAAAAATATGCTTGGAAACCAGCATATCAGCAGCGGCAAAAAAACCAAGCAACAAAGCTTATGCAGCAAGGTTAGGAAGGGTCAATCCCAATACATGGGGAACATTGCCCTTATGAAGAAATTAGGCGTATTCAGAATGTGAGGAGAGAGCAAGAAGGCATACAGACCAGGAAGAGGGCTCACATCAAATCCAACCATGCAGACACCCTGATCTTGGACTTCGCAGCCTATATATAGAATTGTGATAAGTCAATGTCTGCTGTTTAAGCCACCCAATCTGTGGTATTCTGTTACAACAGCTCAAACTGACTAAGACATACAGCATTTTAAAAATATCAAAATATTACATGCACAAAATTAAAATCAAAAGCAAGAATAGAAGATGATACACAGTGTGGCCATGTGCCTCGCTCAGTCCATGTCTGGGCAACCCATGGGCCACAGCAAGGGCCATGATGACATCTCACATCAAGGAGCAGTGCAAGGAGCTGAAAACTCTGGGGTCCACTTGCTCTGCTCTTCAGCTTGACTCCACAGTGATCCATCCCTCTAACAACTAGCCTTCCAAAACATGTGTGGACTACCCTGACTCCACATTCTACTTCAAGGACGCCTCACTTCCCAAGATCCTGCTGAGGAGTGTCAGGAGATCCAACCAGTTTCATCATCCTATAACAGGCAATGCTGGAGAAAATGGCAAACTGTCCAGAAATCCTCAAGTTTACATATAGGAAAAAACTTTCCACATACGAAGTGTTATCCCCAAGGAAAATGAGATTTCTCAGACATTTTTAAATTACTAATGCTACACATGGAGGAAAACCTTGCTATGATAATGATTTTTGCGTAAGTGTTGACTGTACAGGAAAAAGTAAATGAAATAGTAGAACATGTAAAAACTATAAAAGAATTAAAAGGAAAAAAGAAAGGAAGGAAAACAGAAGAAGCCAAAGTACATTTAATCCATGGCATTTCTGTTACATTGAGAATCTGAGTTGAAAGGCAAAGTTGAGTACAGGGCTCTGAAAACTAAGAACCAAATGAAGAAAGAAGAACAAGTAGGAAAAAACAATTAACCTGAAGACAGGGGTTGGGAGAGCAATTTGAAGCAGGTAATAATCTTGACATACCTAATCTCCAGTTCTCGGAGGACGATGGAGACGAGGAAGTAGATGAACCTGCTCCAGGAAGTGGATGGCTTACCGCTGAGGATGAAGAGGACCATCCAGGAAACCGGACAGCACGTGACAGGAGGTGTGCTTGGGCTTGAATGCCTCAACATCTGCGGTGATGCTGAGACAATTTTAGTTTTCTTTTTTCCTAAGAAAAATTAATTTTCAGGGTATTTTTCTGATAACTCTCATCATTGAGCTTAATAAACTGACTTTAAAAGTGAAAGAACAGAAAGGCCCTAATAATAGCAATTAAAACATTCCCCTACCCTACCAGTCCCCATCCCAAATAGATAGATGTTGTCACCATCTCAACCAGGATACAGGATAATGCTATCACTCCCCAAAACTCCCTCATGCCATCTTTTTATAGTCACATCCTCCCCCATTTTTACCCTCTAACAATCACTAATCTGCTCTCCATCACTATAGTTTTGTCTTTTCAGGAGTGTCATATAAATGGAATCACCTAGCTCATAACCTTTTGACACCAGCATCTTTAACTCAGCACAATGCCTTTCAGATCTAAATTGTTGCAAGTAGTCTGTTCATTATTTCTGCTGAGTACTATTCCATTTTATGTGTGTACTACAGTTTATCCATTCACACAATGAAGGATATTTGAATTGTTTCCAGATTTTAGAAATTATTACTAGAGTTGCTATACATATTTGTGTACAGTTTCTTCTCTCTAGATTAAACATACTCAGGAGGGGGATAGTTGGGTCCTATTTAACTTTATAACAAGTGTCCAAACCCATTTTTTCTGCCCTCAGTATATGAGTTCCAGTTGCTCCACATCTTGGTTAGTACTTGGTATTGTCAATATTTTTTATCTTAACAATTCTAACAAATGTGTAATGTTATTTAGCATGCTTTAATTTGCATTTATAAATGCAAGAAAGAACAAAAAGGCCATAACAATAGCAATTATTATGCTAGTGCAGTTGAACATCTTTTCATGTGCTTAATTCAATTCTTATGTTTTCTCTGATGAAGTACCTGTAGATTATTTAGAGAACACTGAAATCTTTACTATGTTGAGTCTCCCAATCCATGAACACATTAGGTCTTTCCATTTTGCTTCTTAAGAGAATATACTTAGCAGAATTTTAAATCTTTTAAAATTGTTAAGACTTCATTTATGACCCAGGATATGGTCTCTCTTGGAGACTTCTGTGTGCACTTAAAAAGAATATGTGTTCTATAAATGTCAGTTAGATTCAGTTGGTTAATGGTGTTGTTCAGCTTTATATCCTTGCTGATGTTTTGTCTGCTGGTTCTCTCTATTACTGAGAGAGGGTGTTGATCTCTACAACTGTAATATTTTTCTGTCTATTCTCTTTTTAGTTCTGTCAGTTTTTCTTCATATATATTGAAGCTGTTGTGAGATTCATACAGTTTTGAGCTTCTGTGTCTTCTTGGTGAAATGGCCTTTCTAATCCTTCTCTGATCAATATGTAATATGCCTTTTCATCCTGCTAATTTTCTTTCCTTTGAAGTATATACTTTGACATTAACATAACCATTACAGTTTCCTTCTTGTTAGTTTTTGCATGATATGTCTTTTTCCATCCTTTAACTTTTCATCTATCTTTATCATCATATTTGAAATGCATTTCTTATATACAGGACATAGTTAAGAAATTTTTTTAAATCCACTCTAATGATCTTAATAATTAATTAGTGTATTGAAAGGATTTACATTTACTGAAATTACTGGTATGTTTAGAGTTATTTTTATTATTTTATTATTTTCTATTCATTCTCTCTGTTTCTCATTTCTGTTTCCCCTTACTTGCCTTTTTTTTGGGGGGGGAGGCAGTACTTGAGCACCTTGTGTTCTATTCTAATTTATCTATTATGATATTGACAGTATCTTTATATAGTTTTTTTAGTAGTTGCTCTAGAGATTACAAAATACATACTTTTCACTATTTTGCCAATTGGAACATAAAAACCTTAACACCAGAAAATTCCCTTTACTCTGCCCTTCATTATGTTAGAGGCATTGTTTTAAATGTCACACCTACATACACTGAAAAGTTCATCAGACAATGATATACCTTTGCTCTCAACCATAAAACATATTTTTGAAGTTCTCAAGAGGAGAATAATAGTCTATAATATTTACCCAAATATTTACCAACCCTATTGCTCTTTCTCATTCTTGATGTTCAAAGTTCCTTTCTGGTATTATTTCCCTTCTATCTGTGGAATTCCCTTCAACAATTCTTTAAACAGTTCTGCTGGGTACAAATTCCCTTAGTCTTTCTTTGTCTGAGGATGACTTTGTTTCACTTTCATGCTTGAAAAAGATATTTTTGCTGTATACAGAATTCTAGACTGACAGTTCTTTTTATTTCAGCACTTGAGAAACAGTGTGGTACTTCCTGTGATCTCCACAGTTTCTGGAGAGAATCACTGTCACCAAATCATTGTTCTCCTGTAGATAATGGATTGTTTCTCTCCAGCTGCTTCAGGAATTTTCCTTCATCTTTGCTGCTTCAGAAATTTGAGTATGATATGTTTGGGCATGGATATCTGTGATTTTATCCTGTTTGGGGTTTGCTGTGCTTCTTAAATTTGTAGGTACATGTCTTTCTCCAAACATGTGACATTTTCAGCCATGTTTCTTCAAACCTTTTTTCTTTCAAACCATATTCTTTCTTCTCTCCTCTGGGAGTCTGATTACACAAATATTAGACCTGTTCATGTCATCCCATATGACCTTGAGGTCCTGTTCTATATTTTTTTCAATCTTTTTCTCTCTGTTTTTTCCCTCTGTCATTTTTATTCTGCTATTGAGCCCTTCCAGTGAATTTTAAAATTCTGGTTATTGTGTTTTGCAGTTCTGAAATTTCCACTTGATTCTTCTTTGTATCTCTATTTTTATTTTAACTTCCCATTTTAACTTCATTTCAAAAAGTGTTCATGATTGCTCTTTTGAACATTTTTATAATCTCTGTTTACAAGACTGTCAATTCCAACATCTGTGTTATGTCATCATTGGCATCTTTTAACTGTCTTTTCCAAATTAAGTTGAGAATTTCATAGTTCTTCATATGTCATGTAATTTTGGATTTTATCCTAGACATTTTTAGTATTACTTCATGAGACTCAGGGTCTTATTTAAATCCTATGAGAAAATGTTGATATTTTTGTTTTAGCAGGCTAAGTTAGGGTCAAGTCATACCTTCCAGGTCATTTTCTATGGGCTGTGACTACAATGTCAGTTCAGACTGCAGAGGCTTAAAGTGCTATTCAGATCTGTCCTCTTAGTGTGTAACTTAGTGACTAATCTGGGACTTGGGAAGAGGTCTGTTAGCTCAGCTCTCATGGCCTTCGGAATGCTGCTTAGGAACAGATCCACCGACACAAGCAGATAACCCAATTTTACGGAATCCACTTATTGACCTCTGCCTTCTCTGTTCCCTCCCCAGAACTTTCTGGTCCCTTTTCCAGTCCATCAGCCAAAAACCATGCACTTCTGTGTTTAAGTCATATCTGCAGTCCAAATGACAAGAGGACAGAAAGAGGGTTAAGAAAAAAAGAAAGAAAGTGGAAGGGAGACGTGTCAGCCAACTGCCTCTCAGAACTGCAGCTCCTCTAAATGAAAAGTGAGCACCACCTGCCCTCGGAACTTGGGCTCCTGCTGTTTTCTGCGGTGGCTGTCTTGGCCGACACTGCCCCAGCCACAGGACTGCCTGGGCCTGAGGGAAAAAATACACGCAGCAAAAGGAGACAGAGGAACACCAGGGTGATTCCCTCGATCTCTTATTTCTAAGAGTTCTCTTTTCTGCTTCAAGCCAGAACTAAAGGGATTTTCCTGGGCTTTTCTCTATTTCATAACTTACTTATGAAAACATAGCTTACTTCTGGATTTTGACAGTGTGAAGATCAGGCTGGAGACATCTGAGAAAAAAATATGGTAAATTCTCTGTTAGTTTGGTGGTACTTCAAATTCTGATATTCTTTCCCAGTCCACCTACTACTGCAGGTGGAAGAGAGGTGGTAGTGTCACCCTCTGAAGAGAGCAACCAGCTACTTGTTGGCAAGCTGACTTTACTCAACCCCCTCAGTTCTTTTTTTTAAATTAAGATATCATTGATATACACTCTTATGAAGGTTTCACATGAAAAACATTGTGGTTACTACATTCACCCATATTATCAAGTTCCCCCCATACCCCACTGAAGTCACTGTCCATCAATGTAGTAAAATGTCACAGAGTCCCTACTTGCCTTCTCTGTGCTACACTGTCTTCCCCATGACACCCCAACACACCATGTGCACCAATCATAATACCCCTCAATCCCCTTCTCCCTCCCTCCCCATCCGCCCTTCCCCATCCTTCCCCTTTGGTAACCGCTAGTCCCTTCTTGGAGTCTGTGAGTCTGCTGCTTTTTTGTTCCTTCAGTTTTGCTTCGTTGTTGTACTCCACAAATGACGGAAATCATTTAGTACTTGTTTTCCTCCACCTAGCTGATTTCACTGAGCATAAGACCCTCTAGCTCCATCCATGTTGTTGCAAATTCAACCCCCTCATCTCTTAAAGGGGCAGCAATTCATCCTGACAGGTAACCTTCCTTTTTTAAGTTCCCCAGGAACACAGGGCAATCAGAATCCTTATTATACGAAGAAAACTGATTGAAATGGTTCAAGAAATGAAATGTAGTTTGTGCTGTCATGTGCTGCCCAAAGCCCTCCACTCAGAACCAAAATACCCAGCTCCCCCCAACCAAGCTGCTGGGATGTCAGTAATTGATGCCTGTCAGCTGAGTCCCTCTCTAGGCATTGCCCTGGAAAAGCAAGCCAAAGAAAGCCACCTTGCCCAGGGCCTCATGAAGTCGGCTCACATCCAGTGACCATGCATGGTGAAAGTATAAAGCTGGAGCAGTCTTGGTGCAAAGGGCAGTTCTGAAGGGCCATCTCAGCTCAAGAGTTCCCAGGGAAATTGACGAAGTTAAGAGTTAATTCCTCCCTTTGCCCAGTGCTACTTCCTTCATCCCCCAACAAGCACCGAGTGGAGGGCCCCCTCCAATAAACCTCCTGTTTACAAATTATCTCAGTTTGCTTCCTGAGAAACCCACCCTAAGATACTAGGTCTAAGTGTAACAGGAATTGGGCGCATGACTCAAAACAGGTTAATATGACATAAGGGATGTTGTTCTGGGGTCTTCTGGGAAGTCTTCCTAACACTAGAGAGAACCATAGGAAAATATTATCTCTCTTTCAAACTAAATCTGAATAAGGACTCATATGGCTCCAGTTGCTACTGACAAGCGTGTTTTGAACCCAAGAACATCCAGCCTTAGAACAAAGTTCGTACTGTACTTAACAGACTGGTTACATGGAAAGAACCTGAGTCCCTAATGATGACACTGAGTCATCAGATCAACACACCTTGAAGACCACACCATTTTTAACTTCCTCATTGCAGGAGCCAACAAATGTTATTATTAGAAGCAGTCTGAAGGCTTATTTTTGTTTGTTTCTGCTACTTGCTGCCAAAACCTCTGAAACAGATGTGCCTCTTCCTGACTATCCATTCCTTTACTCCTAGAGATTTTCCATATTTTCAATAAACATTGAAAAGAGCTTTAAAAATCCACAACCAAGACAACTCACAAAAAAAAAAAACTGAACTGTGACTTAGTACAGATTGATGACCAGTTTTCTTTTTCTTCCTTCTTTCTTTCTTCCATCCTTCCTTCCTTCCTTTCTATAGGGAATTGAAAATACATTTTCTTTAATAAAAAAGGAGATCTAGTTGAACAAATATATTTATTTTACATGCAAAAAATAAATCACAGTGATGATATTACAACTTGGTTGAGAAGAATTACCCTAAAATCTATTTTTATCATCAAAGTACAATCTAGGCCATGATCTGAAATTTTGTATAGAATTAGAACTTCTGAAAATACCCTCTGTAATAGACATGTGAAGACAGACACCTGATAATTGCAAACAGTATTTACACACCTGTGGAAGAGGAAAAGAGATTTTCACATAATTACTTCAGAAGGATAATGCCTGTATGAAAGATATAGCTCTGAAACTGATTCAGTTTGCAATTTAAAAGACAAACAATCCATTATGACAACCCAAGAAAAAGTTACTTTCACATAGTATCTTGACTCACACTCTAACGGTCAAAGAACTATGATTTTGGCAGGCCCAAAAAACGTTTTCAAGAAGCAAAGAGCTCTGCTCTTACAGAGAGAATGCCACACTTAGCCATGTTTCAAGATTCGAGGATACAGCAGTGGAACACTGTGCTTTGATTTTAACTACTATGAGAGTCTCTCGCGTCTGCTGAATTAATCATGTTTTCTTCCCCAGCACCTGCCATTCCAAACCTGGTTCCTCAGGCATCTAAATACAAAATGTAATGACTCCATCACTGTGGATATCAGACAAAGCATAGGGCTGGTCATAGGAGACAAGCTTTAATCCCAGGTCTGCCCCCCACGGCAAGCTGGGTGACATTGGGCAATATCTCACTCTGGGCATATCTCACTTTATCTCTATTTCCTCATCTGCAAAGTGATCATTCTGTCTTCATGACTATGGATACCTGGGAAAATGAGAGGAACTATATAAATGCTGGAGTGGCTTGTGATGGTGAGACGCCATTTTTCCATTCACTCACCTGACATTTCACAACTCAGTCTCAGCCCAGTTTGCAGCCTGTAACATGTCAGTTTGTTATGGGGCAAGCTGGAGAGGGAGATTTCTTCACAAATACCCAAGACAGAAATAACAAATGCTCTTCTTCCTAATCTGCATTCAACCACCATTGTACTTTTTGTGCCTTGAGAGTGAGCCCACATCACCACCACGAAAGAAAAATGAATCCAACACCCCTGTTCTCTTTCTGCTTCATGTTTTAGGAATGAGACCAGTGGTTGTGGTTTAGCAAGTCTGACCAACTTTCTAGTAACCATGGTGAAAGCGTGGCTGAGTAGGGATAGAAGGAACCTGGAGTTCTTTGGAGGCATGTGAATGAGGTTGGCCCTTCAAATGTGTACAAAAATTTACCCCTAGTCCTCTAAGGGCTTACCCTCCAACTCCAGCAAGGCCTCAGTCTACAGCCTCAAAGCCACTATGACTCATAAGACCCGGGCTAGAGGGGCTGGCTCAGAAATACAGCCCAACGTGGGGACGGTGGCAGGAACCCACGGAGTGACCTGCAGGATGCCAGGCCTGGACGCTCCAAAGATTCAACAGGAAGGAACAGAGGGAGAAGGAGAAGCTGCTGCAGACCCAAGTCTGCTGAGTTGACGCGACGCTTGACCTCGACACTGATGACATTCTGGAAACGATTGGGGAAATTTGACTCTTGACTATGTGTTAGATATTATTGAATTAATGTTCCCTTAGATATTAAAATGGTATTATGATTGACTAGGAAAGTAAAAAATATCTTTGTTTTTGGAAAAGTATTATTTAGAATCACACAGGAGTGAGGTGTCATGATGCCTGCATACTGCTTTCCGATGGCTCACAGGAGGAAATGAGTGTGGGTGCGTGTGTACAGAGCCAGATGTTAGGAACTGGTGCATTCAAGAAGGCAGAATACAGGTGTCAGTTTTTCTAGTTCTTTCCATTTTCCTGGAATTCAACATTTTTTAACTTAAGGTAGATATACAACCCAACCAAATTTGGTCAGAGAGCATGTGGGGTTCCAGGGGTCTCATAGCTACAGGCCCCCAGGATATTTCCCTTTCCCAGAAGCCACTTTGCTTCCTAGTTCCTTGCAAAAGTCATTATTGACACTTACCATGGCCAACCACATAACACAACTGCTAAGAAAAGGTATGGGGGAAATACTAGAATCCCCATTTTACAGAGGAGAAAAATCAAAGCACATTCAAGTTGTTCAAGTTGGCCGCCTGGCAAGAAGCCGCTGCCGGAGCCATACTGATATTATACCCAGACCGCCCAGAGCGTCTCTGACCAGTTCTTTGTGCCTGTTTCTACTCCCCTTGCTCGTCACTCCCAGGCCCTCACGTGCAGCCTTCCTCAGAGGACTGACCTTAGCCTCCCAGAGCCACTGCACCGACTCCAAACTGCAGAGACTAGAAGCGCTAGGGAGTGTGTGTCCCTCTGGAATGATGCAGAGCTACAGCTGCCTCATCAATTTCAGGACACTAGGAATTCCTCCCATTTCAGTTTTATGACAGAAAATAAATGCTTCCTTCATTGGTACCACTGTCCTCATGAAGATCAACTGCTTATTCCCAAAACCAAACCACTTCCTTCCTGAACATCCGGATATCCCAAATGCTTGTGGTTTCGTGCCACATTCTCTCGGTCGCCATGGATGAGCAGTGCTCTGAGACGAAGTCCATAATCAGAGGCTCACACTTAGGCAGCTGACTCTTGCAGCCACCATGTGTCTTAACCCAGATCAAGCTAACAGAGGCCTTAAGGCAGCATCTGGTTATTTACTTATTTAGCTCTCATGAAACTCATGTAACACGCTAGGTATATGTTTAGGGAGGAATTTGCACAGCTGACTGTTTTTGAAATATCATATGCTAAGAAGGGCCCTTGGAGGTTGTTTGAATCTGTCTACTTCTAGTGATAGAAAGCTCACACTTCAAATGCCTAGACCTGTATTGTGACCGTCTAAGTTGTCACGAAGTTCTTTATAAGGAAAGTATGTGATCATTAGTGCCTGTAGTTTATGGCATCTATTCTCACTGTTCAACAATTTCTTCTGCCTTCTTCACAGGTCTTAGCTGATTCAGAACTACAATTGGCTGAATAGCCACATACTCTCTGAATTAAGTATTGTTATTTTCTGGAGGTAATAACCAAAATATATAATAACTGGTACAGCGAGAGGGCACCATCTAAAGCAGAGTAGGTGCTGGTATGGAAACACTGAAACAGGATCCCAGAGGACCCCACCCCTAGCTCTGCCAGGTATGAAGCACCCAGCAGCTAGACTGAGGGGAGCTCTGGGGCATCCCCTGGCAGCAGAGGAACACTCAGGTGGAGTTTGTGGCAACAATGATTTGCCTTTGGGTGCAGAACTATTTCCATATTTACAGTCATCACAGCTGTACCACTGAGGACTGCCTGACCATCAGTTCTGCAGTTCTGGTGGCATTTTAATGGCAGAAATAACAGAAAACATTATTTTGAAACCATATTAAAGAAAGGGTGATAATGAATGAATGAATGCAAATAGAGTGTGAAAGACAGACCCTACATACACATACAGACTCTCTCTCTCTCTCTCTCTCACACACACACACATATACACACAGAAAAACAAGTGAAACTCCAAACATCAATGGAAACAAAAATTTGTGGTCATCCTCTGCTGAACTCAGCTTAACATAATATAAACTTCAGATTATGTTATGCTTTAAGGACTTCTACTGAAAAGGCTGGTTTTGGTGCTTTCTGCTGCAGAGGATCCTGGCCAATTCCAGGTGTTGGCCTCAAAAAAATATGAAACGTTATTCAGCCAGCAGGGAAGAAACTAGTCAAAGCAGAGAGGAGAGCACTGAAGAAAACCAGCATCATCCAGGAGAACTCAAAGGGCATAAAACCACACTGGGCACCATCCCAGGATATCTGGAATATTTTCCAAGCCATTGGCCCCTAAAATCGTCCTTGGTCAGCAGAGTTTACACCGGCCAACACTGACTAACACCTCACCCCTTAGTCAGCAGCTGTCATGAACAAAACAACACGGAGGCTCCAAAAGGGAAAAGAACATTGACTTTGAGACACAAATGTAGTCATGTTTCCCAATTTAAATTAATAAGGAGTTTTACTCATTACTCAGTGACAGTCGATTTAAAATCCATACACACTGAGAGATTAGGTTAACTAAAGGGAGAATGATGTATCTGGCCTCAAGGTAGAAAACGCCCTATTCCCAGGTGGGGATTTCCATCTATCCAGATGGCACAGAATGCAAACCCACACAAGCAGAGGTCCAAAACTGCGTGAAAGAGACAGTTAACTTTTTTCTTTGGTGGCTTTCCATCACATCATCCATGTGCAAGGGTCTAAGATTGATCTCTAACAGAACCTGTCAGCAGAAAGGATTTTCCTGATGTAATTATGATGCTAATATGGTAAGAAAAATGAAATGACTATTACAAGAGATTTTTATTTTTCTCAACGACCTCAGAGACAGGGTAATACCAAGTACAGATATCAAATTGTATAATTAGGGTCAACATATTAATAGAGATTAACCTAAATATTCAACTGGCTCAGTGTTTGCATGTGTCAGTAATTAGACAACCTGGAGAGGACAAGTATGGGATAACCAGCTAGGAATCGATGATGAACAGTGGGAGTGCTTGACCTTCTAGCCTCTTCTCTTCCTTTCAGGAAACAGAAGTGAGGTTTATACATGAGGAAGAAAATCAATTGTTAGAGAGAAAGAAGCCATAAGAGCCAGTGTCAGAAGAAAGGATGAAGAGAAAAAGGCTTTAGAACTTGACTCCAACTTCTAGGATACGGAGGCTGTGCCAAGATTTACACAGAAAGGCAAACAAATCATTGACTTTGGGGAAAACTCTTTACAACCACCACTAATAATGAGATAATTGCACTGCAGGCCCCCACAGTATTCATCCTTGGTTCTGGGGGTACCATCAGGGAGGAATCACACTGCTCTGATTTGACAGTACACTCAAGTCCTAATAGGAAGTTACTCAGCTAATAAATAGTCATTTCCGTATTTTAATTTAATACATCCAAGTACTCACAACTTCAGTACATTTTGTTCAGCTAAAAGGGAATGGTAGGGTCAATTACACAACTAACTTGGAATTTATAGAGGATGCTTCCTACTTGGGCCAGTATGAGAAACTCAAGTGAATTAATGTACACTTAGAATTTAGGTTTTTGATACTCAGTTTACCATGAAAATTACTAATAGTTATAGATAGCATTTTCAGAAATATTTATTCTACAGATAGTATGTTGAGAAAAATTCTAAACATCAAAATCTGTTTCATACATACAGTATTTTTCAGTTTAGACTGGAAAGAACATTTAAACAGTGCAGGAACCACCTATCTGATTGATGAGAACTTAAAGGAGTTAGTCAAAACCTCCTCTTACAACTTCTCTGGTATTGTGGAACAAGGCATTGCCAATTTTGCAAACACACGCCAACTGAGGAGATTTTTCACACCAAGCTTTATCAATATGATAATTCAGACTCACCAAGAATTAGCACTTTTTTCCTGAGATAAGCAAGAATTACACTTCCGCTGAAGTGCTCCTTATCCGAGCATGATTAAGCTGCCTGATTGGTGAACCTGACAGGCCTTGCAAGACTGGGCTGCTGTGGTCTGTCCACTCCTGCTTGCTGGGTTTGAAATTCTCCCCTGCCAGAGATATCCCCAAAGTTATCATTTCTAGAAAAATGAAAAGCAACATCCTAGGAAACCTAGAATAGCTGCCATGCTTTTAGACATTACACAATTCCATTAAAAAAAGTCCTTGAGAACTTTACTATTTTTTTGGAGGGAGAAAACTGATGTCTTCTATGCATCCAATTCTTAACAAAACTGCAGGGAGCTTGAAAAAATGTAGACTGTACAAACACTTACAGAAAAAAAAACTGTGAACTGACTTAAGATCAGAGTTTACTTTTCAGATCAAATTGTTTATGGTTTTGCAAATGTGATTTCTACTTGCCAACTTTTTTTTTGTAACTCGTTCCTTATACCTCCTTGATTGAATACCAGACAGCCTAGACCTCAGCACAAAAGGTTTGAAACATTTTTGATACATAACAGACCTCAGTCTTTTTAAAAAATTAATATATTTTCAGGCGTATTTTTGTACAGTGTAAAGGGAACATTCTTACTGTGTTTTTTCAGTAAGACTTTCAGGCACTTCTTCCCTTTTGATTTCCTTTTTTCCTCTTTTTTAGCATGCAAGTATGTTGGTATGTTATGTCCTGGTTTAAAAAGGATTAAAATTGTAAAATAATCCTTACATCTAAAGGCCTTGTGGTTTAAAAAATAAAACTTTCTTTGTACAGCTATAGTAGAGATTTGTTCAATATTTATAGGTAAAGATTTATTGAAAATGGTGATAAAGACCTCAGAGCTGTTATCTTAGTTTAAAGATCATTTATGTACTGTACTATAGTAGGACTTAATGTATCTCACTGCGATATGTGGATGGGAGCTCCAGATGGAAGGTTTGAAACTGGATTCTCGATTTTTAGTCAAAAAAGAAAAGGCCCATAGTTTAAAAAGTTTCTCACTTTGTGCAATATAATCTAAATAAAGTACAGACCATCTGCATATTTTGTAGCAAATGGTGGCAAAGCAGACTCATTGTACTGTCAACATCATTGCCTGTTTTTGTGTGTGTGTGCTGGAAGTCTGTATCTTGACAATTTTAATAAGTCAGCTGGAACTGATAGAAAAAAAAAGTCCTTGAGGCCTTGCATGATGAGAATGTAACAAATTCTGATGGATTACCTTTGAAAAGCCCTAATTCCTGAGATTCCCAGTACTGCTGGCTTGCCTTGGACCCAGTCCTAACCCTATAAGCCCTTCATTGGCCACCAGGTTGCTGGTCATTCTTTGCTCTTCACTTCCAAAGGTTTCCTAGGGTTTCCTGCAGTAGTTGGGCTGCAGGGAGGAAAGAATACACTGTTTGTTTCTTTCAGCTGTTCCTTGGCATTAAGTCTGGCAATACTGCCTAGTGGCTTGAACTGAAGCCTGACCTTCACAGAAAAACACATTCAGACAAAAACATTGTTATTACACTTGATTTCTTGGTCCAGTGGGGCTGTAACCATGTCCTCCAGGTCTGCAAAGCCAAAGCCAAAATTCTTGGGTCTTAATCAGTTCCTGAGAAGTAGGACAGAGGATAAGGAAAGTGAAGGATATGGAAAAGGATGACATCAGAATGTGGGACAGCGCCAGCCCCAGATGTAATTATATCCTTAGACAAGAGGTGGCAATTTGACACCATATTCAGGGCCCTATAAATGTTACTTTTTCTTAGATGTTAATAAAAGATTCAATTCATTTAAAAATGGAATATTAATAAATGACATGATTTGGAAGACATTCATAATTACATTAAATGTTATAATTTAGAGTATGAAATTCAATAGAATCTTAATGTGAACATGGATGACCAGTGGATCTTGTTAAAATGCATATTTAGATTCAGTAAATCTGGGATGGGGACTGAGATTCTGCATTTCTGTTGAACCCCTTGGCCAGGGTGATGTTGCTGGTCCTGGGATTACACTTTAAAGCAAGACATTAGGCTATGCTGGTTAAGAAATAGTATGGATTTGAAGGAATGTGACCTGCTCCCAAAAGTGTTTACCTGATTTAATATCAAAAAAGAACACCCTACAGCAAAAAGTTTAAATCATTTGCCCCTGAAATATTCATGAAGAATCGTATATATATATATATATATATATATATATATGGGCCACAAATAAAAGTTCAATAAATTCCAAAAGTAGAAACAGTACAGATAACATTCCTTGATATCAATGTAACAAATGAAAAATTAAAAGCACAAATATGTAAAAAGAATGAGAGAATGAAAATAACTACCAAGAATGAGGTAGTTTAAACTCCTTGTTAATGTTTGAAAATACAGAATAAATTCATGACTTTTGAGAAAGATACAAATTACTAAAAAAAAAACTTAAGAGATAATTCTCAACAAACTTATAATCCTGGAAAACACTTTTAAAGTTGCCTAAGACTAAGTATCCCCAAAACACAAGAAATAGAAAGTTTTGCAGAGTCTTTCCAACCACCAAGGAATAAATATTCAAAGTTTGTTAAATTTTCCAGAAGAAAAATGGAAAGCTTTCCAATTATTTGAACAAAACCATGTAATTCTTATTCCAAAACTTAACAGAAAACTATATGCCAATTTCATTCATTAGTATTGAAACAAAATCCTAAATAAAATATTAGAAAATAAAATCAAACAATATTTTAAAAGACCACAACCCCATGATTGAGAATAGTTCAATCTGAGACTACAAAGTTGGTTCAGTATCAGCAAATTATCCATGTTTAAAGGTCAAAGGAGAAAAACAGTTAATTGCTTCAGTAAATGATGAAAAGACATTTGTAAAATCAAACGTCGATTGTTTTTTTAAAATTAGGAAAGACAATATCAAACAATACTTTCTTAACATGATCAAAAACACTGTTCTAATAAAAAGCCAACATCATGCATGAGGCCAAAGTTCTAAGAGGATATAATGGAAGCAGACATCTGATATTGCCATTAGTTAACATTCTTCAAGACATTAACTAATTATTAGATGGTATGATTACTAATTAAATATGATTATTAATATTGGAAAGAGGAGTTTCATTCATTTCATAAATCATAATAAGATTTTATATATGGAAAACCAAGAGAATTAACTGGAAAAAACAAACATTAGAAATACTAAGATAAACCAATAAGATTGTCAGTGAAAAAGTAAATACAAAAATCAACAGCTTAAACAATGATCAAAAAACATAATGGAAAGATGGTGGAATGGGGAGGCAAGACTAAAACCTTCTCCAAAAAACACACAAGAGAAAAATACAGCAAATGCAACTAGACGTGAAAATTACCTGAAGACTACAGAACAGACCACCTAGAGGAATTTAACCCAAACAGAACTACAAGATAAATACCTAAATGAAACAGAGATCACCAATCTTCTTGAAAAAGGAGCCAGTCTTACATATGTTATTATATGTTAAAGGGATTGCTGTAGATAGAAATGACCCTAAGGTTAAATAGTTTTCACCAGTGAAAATAAATCCACAGTAAGGGTATTAGACCAACTAATTACTCAGCAAGTATGAAATTAAAACAAAAAAAAGAGGCAAAATCAACTATACACAAAATCAGTCAAGGGATACACAAAAAGTATAGATTATGACATCTAATATGAAAAATGTGGAAAAGGAAGAAGAAAAAAATACCTTTAGACTGTGTTTGAAATAGAGCAATCATCAACTTAAGATAGACAATTATTTAGTAAAGAGCCATCCTTGAACTTTTGGTAATCAAAAAACCAAAGCCTATTATAAATACATACACACAAAATAAATGAGTTTAGAAAAGAGAGAAATCCAGTTACAACACCAAAGAAAACCGCCAATAACAAGAGAAAGGCATAAGAAAGGAAGAAAGGAACAGAGAGGAGATATAAAAAAACATCTAGAATACTATTAATGAAGTGGCAATAAGTACATATCTATCAATAATCACCTCAAATGTAAATGGACTGAATGTACCAATCAAAGACACAGAGTGGTAGAATGGAGGAGTAAACAAGACCCGTCTACATGCTGCCTACAGGACACTCATTTCAAACCCAAACACATACACAGACTGAAAGTGAAGGGATGGAAAAAGATACTCCATGCAAATAATAGGGAGAAAAAAGCAGGAGTAGTTGTACTTATATCAGACAAAATTGATCTCAAAACAAAGTTACAAAAGACAAAAAAGTACATTCCGTAATGATAAACGGATCAGTCCAACAAGAGGATATAACAATTATAAATACCTATGCACCCAAAATAGGCATACCTAAATATATAAAACAAATACTAACTGAATTAAAGAGGGAAATAGACTGGAACTCACTCATTTTGAAGATTTTAACACACCACTCACATCAATAGATCAACCAGATAGAAAAGAAATATGGAAAAACAGGTACTGAACAATGCATTAGAACAGATGGACTTAACAAATATCTACAGAACACTCCATCCAAAAGCAGCTGGACACACATTTTTCTCAAGTGTACATGGAACATTTTCCAGGATAGATCACATAAATTCTTATTTTTGTGTAACTCATAAATTCAAAAAGATTGAAATTGTATCAAGCAGCTTCTCAGACCACAATGGTATGAAACTAGAAATAAATTACACAAAGGAAATAAAAAGACTTAAAAACACATGGAGACTAAACAACATGCTTCTAAATAATCAATGGATCAATGAACAAATTAAAATAGAAATCAAGCAATACATGGAGACATGAAAACAAAAACACAAGAGCCCAAAATCTGTGGGACATGGCAAGGGCAATTCTAAGAGGAAAGCATATAGCAATACAGCCTTATCTCAAGAAACAAGAAAAATCCCAAATAAACAGTCTAAAATTACAATTAAAGAAACTGGAAAAATAAGAACAAATGAAACCCCAAGTCAGTAGAAGGAGGGACATAATAAAGATCAGAGCAGAAATAAATAAAAGAGAGAAGAAAAAAACAATAGAAAAAAATTAAAATTAATGAAGCCAAGAACTGGTTCTTTGAGATAATAAACAAAATAGATAAACCCCTAGCCAGACTTATCAAGAAAAAAAGAGTGTATACACATAAACAGAATCCAAAATGAGAAAGGAAAAATCACTACGGACACCATGGACATACAAAGTATTAGAGAATACTATGAAAAGTTATATGCAACAAATTGGATAACCTAGAAGAAATGGAAAACTTTCTAAAAAAAACCTTCCAAGACAGACCCAGGAAGAAATAGAAAATCTGAACAGACCAATTACCAGCAGTGAAACTGAACTGGTAATCAAAACATTCCCAAAAAACAGACCTCTGTCCCAGATGGCCTCATGGCTGAAGTTTATCAGACATTTAAAGAAGAGCTAATACACACACTTCTTAAAGCATTCCAAAAAGTAGAACAGGAGGGAATGCTTCCAAACTCACTCTATGAGGCCAGCATCACTCTAATACCAAAACCAGGCAAAGACACCACAAAAAAAGAAAATTACATACCAACATCCCTGATGAACATACATGCAAAAATCCTCAACAAAATATTAGCAAACCAAATTCAAAAATATATCAAAAATATCACCCATCACGATCAAGTGGAATTTATTCCAGGATGCAATGATGCTGCAATATTTGAAAATCAATCAACATCATACACCACATCAACAAAAAGAACAAAAATCACATGATCATCTCAGTAGATGCTGGAAAAGCATTTGACAAATTTCAACATCCATTCACAATTAAAACTCTTTAACAAATAGGTATAGAGGGCAAGTACCTCAATGTAATAAAGACCATATATGACAAATGCACAACCAACATCATACTTAACAGCAAGAAGCTGAAAGCCTTTCCTCTAAGATTGGAAACAAGACAAGGATGTCCACTCTCCCCACTGTTATTCAACATGGTACTAGAGGTCCTAGCCACAGCAATCAGAAAACACAAAGAGATAAAAGGCATCCAGAATGGTAAGGAAGAAGTTAAACTGTCACTGTTTGCAGATGATATGATATTATACATAGAAAACCCTAAAGAGTCCACTAAAAACCTATTAGAACAAATACCTGAATTTAGCAAAGTGGCAGGATACAAAATTAATACACAGAAATCTGTTGCATTCCTATATACTATCAATGAATTAGCAGAAAGAGAAATCAGGAAAACAACTCCATTTATAATTGCATCAAAAAGAAGAAAATATCTAGAAATAAACCTAACAACCAAGGAGGTGAAAGACCTTTACTCTGAAAACTACAAGACACTCATGAGAGAAATAAAAGAAGACATCAACAAATGGAAATCTACCCCATGTTCATAAATAGGAAGAACTAATATTGTCAAAATGGCCATCCTGACTAAAGCAATCTACAGATTTAATGCTATTCCTATCAATGGCATTCTTCAATGAACTAGAAAAAATAGTTCTAAAATTCATATGGAACCACAAAAGACCTCAAATAGCCAAACACATCTTGAGAAAGAAGAACAAAGCTGGGGAATTATGCTCCCTAACTTCAAGCTCTACTACCAACTCACAGTAAGCAAGACAATTTGGTACTGGCATAAGAACAGACCCATAGATCAATGGAACAGAATAGAGAGCCCAGATATAAACCCACACATACATGGTCAATTAATACATGATACAATATACAATGGGGAAAGACAGCCACTTCAACAACTGGTGCTGGCAAAACTGGACTGCTACATGTAAGAGAATGAAACTGGATTGTCTAACCCCAAAACCACAATGAGATATCACCTCACAACAGTTAGAATCACCACTACCTAAAAGACAAGAAACAACAAATGCTTGACGGGATGCATAGAAATAGGAACCCTCCTACACTGTTGGTAGGACTGCAAATTGGTGTACCCATTGTGGAAAGCTGTATGGAAGTTCCTCAAAAACTAAACATAGAAATACCATTGGGCCCTTTATTCCACTCCTAAGTATTTACCCAAAGAAAGCAAAATCCATGATTCAAAAAGGCATATACATCCCTAATGTATGGCTGCACTGTTTGCAATAGCCAAGATACGGAAGCAACCTAAGTGTCCATCAATAGATGAATGGATAAAGAAGACATGGTACATATACACAATGGAATATTATTCAGCCATAAAAAGAAAAGAAATTCTGCCATTAGCAATAGCATGGATGGACATAGAGGGTATTATGCTCAGTGAAATAAGCCAGGTGGAGAAAGATAAATACCATATGGTTTTGCTTATATGTGGAATATAAAAACAAAGCAAAACAAAAGGAACAAAACAGCATTAGACTCATAGACACTGAGAAGTGGCTAGTGGTTACCAAGCAGGAGGAGAGTAGGTGAGGGAGGTGAGGGGGACTTTTGAACCACTGTGATTATGTTTGATAATAAAAAATATAAAAAACACAATGGAAAAAATCCATTCCCAATAGCAACAAATATGAAAAGTATAAAGCACTCATATATATTTAAAACAATAAAAATCCAGTAAGAAAAATCTTGAACAAATGGAACATTAAACCTTATTCTTGGATAAAAACATAAATTCTCCCTAAATTAGTGTATAATGTTACCAGTTGTGTCAAACAGCAATTAAATAACCCAGTTCCAAATTCATTCTTCATTGACTGCTCTACAAAAATGGTTTTGCACCCTTTAAATATATTTCCTTTGCCAGCTATCATAAGGTTAAGGCTTATCAAGAGAGGGAACTTTGTCAAAAGAGATACTGCTGGAGGAAAAGAGTTTGCTCCTTGGTTCCCATGTGCCTACTCTACAGACTCCTGCAGTATGTTCAGCTTCTCCAAAACCTGGCTCCTGCAGTGCCCACGAGCCAGAAGCTTCCCTGGTACTACCCACCTCAGGAGATTTTATTCACCTGCCAGTGAACAGCGTTCCCCAACACCCAGCAGGGCATATTTTCAGCTCATCATCAGAGCAATTCCTTTGTTGTCCAGTGAGCCAGTGGCCTGTGCCCCGGTCTGGGTCCCAGCCTGGGGGATCTGCCTTGGGCTTCCACCTTAGCCATAGGAGTAGAGGATGCTCCTTGTACCTGCTGTTCCTATATTCTTTATAGTTCTATTTACTTCTTACTGGCCAAGTCCTTGTTGTTCCAATCCTTTGTTGTAGTTTATAATTATTTACATTAAACTTTCACAGTTCAAATTACTGTGTGGTTTCTCTCTTTTGCCTGATACAGTAATCAAAACACCAAATACGATTTTTTTTAATTGGATAAAATTCTTTTTAAGCTCTTCTGAATAAATAAACAAAATGAGAACAGCTTGGAGATTTATGGAAAAGGAGAGTAATGTACAGAGGTGAATCTTCTGTGACGTTAACAAACTTTAAGGTTCAGGTCCCCACACTTGCATGGACCACTTTTAAGGCTCTGGGAGGGGTCTATCGATGTATTCATATGGTCATATGTTTTTGTAAAAATTCCATATTTGGTATTTTAAACACAATTGGTTAAGATCTCTCTCTCTTTTCATTACAACTTCCTCTGTTTCATACTTTCCCTTGTGATAGATGGTACTGGAATGACCACGGGCATCCTGAGATCGGCTAAAGAGTAGTCGGCTTGAAGATTCATTTAGTTCAGATGTAGTTGGATATATTTATGTGGTATTCAGTCATTTCAGTGTAGAGTTAAAGCATTATATTAGGCATGCCAGTATAGGAATGGCTGCCAAAAAAATTTAACTCTCTATTATTCCATTCCCTCAAATTCAGGATGAAGGTACAGATTGAATATAACAATGATCAACAACAAATTTGTGAATGAGTACCATCATTTCAAAGCATATTCAAGACTAGTGACTGGAAAGATAAAAAAGCACTTTAAATGCCCTGAGAGCTTCTGGCCCATATATTAAGGAAATTTTATAGAGGTTTACAGAAGTTAGAAAGCCAAACTTGAAGTTTATCCCAGTTTACATGACATTACTAATGACAAGCTATGAAGCTAAAAGAAATTTTATATTGATTATAAACTTCAACTGTAAAAATGTTTCAATTAGGCAGTACAGCACAGAGAAAACAATTAATGATTCTTTAACATCTTACTAAGTTAATGGACAGTGATCACAATGGAGGGGTTGAGGACTTGATAATATGACTGTTGAAATCACTGTATTGTTTATGTGCACCATCATAAGATTGTGCATCAGTGATACTTTAATTTTAAAAAGTTTAATTATAAAAAATAAATTTTGGACAACCAATGATAGAAAAAACACTGACTTTCTATAGAAATTGTATCATAAAATTGTATGATATGAAGAGGCAAAGACTGGGGAAAAGTAGGGGTAAATTATCAAAGAGGGGTGTAACATTTGTTTGCTGTTTGTGACAACATTCGCACAATGGTAGCCCCAGAAAGAAAGAGGAGAGGGGGAGAGAAAGAATATTTGAAGAAATAATGGCTCAAAACTTCCCAAACTTGATTTTTAAAAAAAACAAAAATCTATGCATCCAAGAAGCTCAAGGACCCCCAAGTAGATCTATACCTGTGACATTATAACCAAACAGAAACAGAAAGGATATTGAAAGCAGCAAGAGGAGCGATTCATTACATACAAGGAATCTGCAATAGCATTAACAGCTAACTCCACATCAGAAAGCATGGCCTTCCAAGGGTTTTATTTTCCATACTACTATCCTTCAAAAACAAAGAAGTTAAAACATCCCCAGATTACAAAAACTGAGAGAATTAATCACAAGCAGATCTGTCTTACAAAAAATACTACAGACAGTCCTTCAGGCTGAAATGAAAGAACACTAAACAATAATTAGAAGTCACATGAATAAATAAAGAACACCAGTAGAGGTAATAACATTGGCAAACATAGAAGATAGTATAAATATATTTTTGGTTTGTAAGTCTTTCTTCTATGTAAATTAAAAGACAACTGCAGAAAGCAATAATCAGATGGGACTATAATGTACAAAGATATACTTTGTATGACAATAACAGCACAAAGTGGCAGATGGAATGAACTTATATAAGAACAAAATTTTTGTATACTATTAAAATTAAGTTATATTAATCCAAACAGATTGTTGTAAGTTGTTTATAGTAATCTCTATGACAACCACTATGAAAATAACTAAAAAATGGTGTTAAAAAAAGGGTGGGGATTGAAATGGTATACTAGAAAACACTTAACAAAAAAGAGGACAGTAATGGAGGGGAAGAAGAACAGAAAAGAATCATAAGAAATATAAAAAACAAAGAGCAAAATGACAGATGTGAATCCTATCAAACCAGTTATTGAATTAAATGTAAATGGATTAAACATTCCAATTAAATGGCAGAGATTGGAAGAATGGAGGAAAAGAACATAATCCAAGTTAAGTGCTATCTGTAAGACACATACTTTAGATTCAAATAGAAAAATAAGCTGAAGTAGAAGGATGAGAAAAGAGATACAATGCATTAAGTAACTAAAAGAGAGTTGGAGTGGCTATACTAATATCAGATAAAATAGAATTTAAGACAAAAGAACATTTTATAATGATAAAAGGGTAAATTCATCAGAAATAAATAATTATAAACATGTATGTACATAAAAAAACTAAAAATTCAAGAATTAAAAATGACAGAGCAAGGAAAAATGGTCAATTCAACGATAACATATGGAGACTTCAACACTTCACTTTCAATAATGGATAAGACATCTAGGCAGAAGATCAAAAAGGAAATAAAATACCTGTACAATATTATAAACCAACTAGACTTAACAGACATTTAAATAACACCCCACACAACAGAATATACATTCTTTTCAGGTACACACAAAACATTCTCTAGGATAGACCATATGCTAGGTAATAAAATCAGCCTCCATAAATTAACAAAGATTTAAATCATACAAAGCATGTCCTCCAACTACAATAGAATAAAATTTGAAATAAATAAAGGAAATTTGGGAAATTCACAAATATATGGAAGTTGAGCATCATACTCCTATACAACAAGTTGGTCAAAGAAGAAATCACAAGAAAAATTAGAAAGTATGCTGAGATGAATGAAAATGAAACATACTAAAAATGGGATGCAATGAAGGCAGTGTTTAGAGGGAAATTTATTACTGTGAATGCCTGTATTAGATTAATTATCTAATTTTTTAACTTCAGAAACTGGAAAAAGAACAGCAAACTAAGCTTAAAGAAAGCAGAAAGAAGAAAATAACAAAGAGTGGAAATAAATAAAATAAAAAATATAAAAATGGTAGAAAAAAGATTTTAAGTTAGTTCTAAAAGATCCAACTGACAAACTAGGTTGACAAAAAAGAAACTGAAAAAATTTACTTAAATCTGGAATGGAAGAGAAAACATTACCATCAATTTTATAGAAATAAACAAATTGTAAGGGAATACTATGAACAACTGTATGCCGACACATTAGATAACCTAGATAATTGGACAAATTCCTAGGACTGAAACTAACTCAAGAAAAAAAAAGCAAAGACATTGAATTAACAAGCAAAATATATTCCCACAAAGAAAATTCCAGACATAGATGGCTTCACTGGTGAATCCTCCCAAATGTTTAAAGAGGAATTAAAACCAATCCTTCACAAACTCTTCTAAAATATAGAAGGCAGAGAAAAACTTCCAAATTCAGTCTGTAAGTGCAATGTACTCTGGTATCTCACCACATAAAAACATGACAAGATAAGAAAACTACAAACTGATATCCCCCATGAATACAGATATAAAAACTCTCATCAAAATACTCTCAAACAGAATCTAAGAAGGATTATATGTCACGACCAAGTGGGATCTACCACACTATTCTGAGTTGACAGGCACAATGGAATTACAGCTCAGGGGACTGGTTCTGTGGGCTGGAGGTTGGAGGGCTGAGACAGCAAAATGAGGTTAACCTTATGTCAGTAATTCTAATGAAAATGGGATTAAGTTCCTCAAAGCATTCCTCAGAAACCTACTTTAATGCTTCTCAACCTGAAAGCCTCTCAGCTAACAGAAATCCAGGTTCACAATTTTTAAAAAACACCTAGAAGCCGATGGAAGTGAAGTAAATGGATTAGTAATTAAAAGTAATTAAAAGCCTCAGTGATTTCTTGACCTACCAGCTTTGTGATCTTGAGCAAAACACTTACACCCTCAAATCCTCAGGTGACCCTTCTGTAAAACAGAGATAACAAAATTACCTACTTTGTAGAATTGTTGAAATAATCAAATGAGATTTAGTAGGCTAGTATACAGTGTAGGCACAGGGAAAGATTTGATGGATGTTGGCAGCTGCGGGCTGCCACTGAAGATCTACACACATTGTTCTACAAAGGGAAGAGGGGAGCTCAGGCCTGCTAATCCCAGTCTTCCCTACATATCAGCCTGGTGTTCTTTAATGGGAGTGAATAGGCCTCAGTGCCCCACAGAAATTTCCCTTAAGTTCTAGTTATGACTGCCACTTCCTCTACCACCTCCCTGTCAGTTATTCTAGGAGCAGGGTCTCGGATGCCCAGCTCGCCCCCTGGAAGAGCCATGTCACCATATGGCAATCTCTCAGGGAACAAGAGTCTTGCCCAGGGTTCAGATAGTGTGCTCCTTCCCATCCATGCTGCCTCCCATTCAAAAGAGAAAAAAAGGTTTTCGATTTTGAGTCAAGGCTACTAGCCAGACAGACCCAGCTGTGCTAAACTAGACAAAGTGTTCATTTCTCTGTGCATTATTATCCTTAACTCGGAAAAGGCTGCTGTGAGAATTCAATAAAATAATGAAGATAAAATGTCAAACATAGGATTTGGTCATTTGGAGGAGAATGTCTTAATTTGTCCTATAGCTTTAAAAATGTATGTTATTAATTGCATTTTTTTCCCTTTAAAATGTAGCTATGTTTTAAAGAAAAAAATGCAAATAATACATACATTTTCCCCACAAATGGTTACACTCTTCCAAATTTCTGGTCTTCTGATAGAAGAACAAAAAGAGCATTACAGAGTAAAAGGCAGCTTTGCTTAGACATGGGTAGTACTAATAACTATTAACCTAATAACAGGAAAAATCTCCAGAGACATTGTGACAAAATCCCCATCAGCCGAACAAAATCCCCAGGAAACTCATCCCTGTGGAAGGGAAGAGAGTGACCCAAAGTTAAAAGTAAAAAGCCGAAACACTTAGTAAACTTTGGTGTAGGAAATCAAAGGTAGAGGAGTATGTGCTGGCCAGGGTGGAGGCCTGGCCCATCCTCAGAGAGTGGTTTCTGCTACTTGTCTCCAGAACCAAGTGGAATACTCATTTTTCTGCGATGGCTTTGGGATAGCCTAACCTGTAAACTTCTTTTTAAGTAACTGTTGAGTCTATCACAAAGGGTTTTAAATTTGCTAGGCTGTGTGGCCCACATGTGTTCCAGGGAGAGCAAAGCATGCTGTGATTCTCCAGCATTTAAAGCTGTCATGCAGTGTCTCAGAACAATGATAGAAGGTTTCTGAAATCTCCTTGTTTCTATTTGGAAAGAGGCTAGAGGCAGTTCTTTGTCACATATAGGATGTTTGAGAAATGACATTTCTTTTTAACATTTTGAAGCATATCATTGAAGAATTGGCAACCTCAAAGTCTCGCTTCAGCAAGCAGCTCGTGGAAAGGACAGCCACCCCCGCAGGAGGGCTACCTCCTTGTTTCGTTCACTGTGTTTACTGGCTCCATCAAAGGAAAATCCTGTTTTGGGGGTGGGGGGGTCCTTTTCAGAAATTACAAAGACTGTGTTTTGGAAATTATGAGAGGAAGGGACAAAGGAATAAGGGAATGAAGGAAGGAAGAGGAGAAATTGCCAAACAAAACTTTTGAAGGAAACACTTCATACTACACACAGAGGGCACTCCTGTCATACTTCGCCATAGAGTTCATTCTGCTACTTTCATGAAAAAGGGACCTCTAGGGCACCATCATCACGGTCACCACACAGACAGGCGCTGGTGACAGAGTCCTCCTGCTACCCAGCCATAGAGGCAGCACCCCTTAGAGGAAGCACATCTCTGAATCATGGTATTTTTTAAGATTTTTGTCAAGAAATAGGCACATCATGGAGAGAAATTCTCTACCATTAAGAAGAGGAAAATCTTTAAAATCACTTGGAGCTAAGCAGAAGTTTTGCTTTTTCTAAGAAAAAAAAAGAGAAATCGCATTCTTGTCTCACTTTGGGGTAAAAAAAAATCCTTTAGTTTTATTGCCTGCCAGTTATTCATACTTCCGTGAATAAAATAAATCTATTAAAAATCTTATAGTCATCATAAATAGTATTGAAAAATAACATGCTTTCTTGGTTAAGCTGCCAAGATGAAAAAAGAGAGAACAGTGACTGGTACCCTTTTTTTAAAAAATAGTCTTTAATTTTTAGAGCAATTTTAGGTTCATAGCAAATTAAACAGTAGGTACAGAGACTTCCCATATGTCCCCTGGCCCTGTCAGATGCACGGTCTCCCCTAAAATCAACATCCTGTACAGAGTGGTACACTAGTTGTAATCAGTTAACCTACATCAACACATCAGTACCACCCAAAGTCTGAAATTGCATTAAGGTTCATTCTTGGTGTTGAACATTCTACATATGTTCAACAAATGTATAACATATATCCACCATTATAGAATCACACAGAATAGTTTCGCTGCCCTGAAAATCCCCTGTGCTCTAATTATTCACCCCTCCCTTCCTTCTAACCCATGGCAACTACCGATCCTTTACTGTCTCCACAGTTCTGCCTTTTCCAGTATGTCATATAGTTGGAATCACACAGCAGGTAGCCTTTTCAGATTACTTCATTCAACTAGTAATACACATTAAAGGTTTTCATGATTCCATAGCTCATTTCTTTTTAAGAATGGATAATATTCCATTCTCTGAATGTACCAGTTTATTTATCCATTCATTGACTGAAGGACATCTTGGTTGTTTTGGTCACTCTGAATAAAGCTGCTGTTACATCCATATGCATGTTTTTGTGTGTACAGAGGTTTTCAACTCATTTGGGAAAAGGCCAAGTAATAAGATTGCTGGATCATATGGTAAGGGTATACTTATTTTTGTAAGAGACCACCAAACTGTCTTCCAAAGTGACTATACCAGTTTACATTCCAACCTGCAATGAGTGAGAGCTCCTGTTGCTACACATCCTCATCATCATTTATTGTTGCCAGAGTTCTGGATTTTGGCCATTCTAATAGGCATGTGATTGTATCTATTGTTGTTGTAATTTGCATTTCCCTAGTGTAATATGATGTGGAGCAACTTTTCATATGCTTATATGCTATCTGTCTATCTTCTTTAGTGAGGTATCTGTTCAGATCTTTTGTCCCATTTTAGTATCAGATTGTGTTTCCTTAGTATTGAGTTTTAAGAGTTCTTTGTATATTTTGGATGAGTTCTTGTGAGATATGTCTTTTGCAAATATTTTCTCCCAATCCGTGGTGTGTCTACTTATTCTCTTGATAGTGTTTTGTAGAGCAGTTTTCAATTTTAACAAAGTCCAGATTATCAATTATTTCTATCATGAATGTCATCTTTGGTGTTAAATTTAAAAAGATACATGACCAAAGTCATCTAGATTTTTTCCTGTTATATTAACAATTTTCTTATTTTGTGTTTTACAGTTAGGTCTATAACTCATTTTGAGTTCATTTTTGTGAAGGTGATATGGTCTGTGTCTATCTTTGTTTAAATATTTTTGCATGTGGATGCCCAATTGTTACAGCACCATTTTTTAAAAGTATTACCTTTTCTCCATTGCATTGCCTTTGTTCTTTCATAAAGGTACAGTTGACTATATTTATGTGGGTCTATTTCTAGGCTTTCTATTCTGTTCCACTGATGTGTGTCTATTCTTTCACAACACTGTCTTGATTACTGTAATTTTATAGCCAGTCTTGAAGTCAAATAGTGTCAGTCCTCCAGCTTTCTTGTTTTCAGTATTGTGTTGGCTGTCATAGGTCTTTTTCCTTTACATATACTGTATCATCAATTTGTCAATATCCACAAAATAACTAGCTGGGATTTTTATTGGAATTGCATTGACTCTATCGATCATGTGGAGAAGAACTGACATCTGGACAACAGTGTGTCTTCTTATCCATGATTCTGCAGTATCTCTCCATTTATTTAGTTCTTCTTAATTTCTGTCATCAGAGGGTTTTTTTTGCCATTTTCCTCATATAGATATTATACATATTTTCTTAGATTTATACCTGTGTATTTCACTTATGGAGGTGCTAATGTAAGTTCTACTGTGTTTTTAATTTCAAATTCCACTTGTTCACTGCTGGTGTACAGAAAAGCAATTGATATTTGAATATTAACTTGGTATCCTGCAACCTTGCTGTAACTGCTTATTAGTTGCAAGAGTGTTTTTGTCAGTTTCTTCAGGTTTTCTACATAGAAGATCATGTCATCTGTGAACAAAATGTTCTATTCTTTCCTTCCCATTCTGTATATCTTTCATTTTCTTTTCTTGTCTTATTGCAGTAGCTATGATTTCCAATGCAAAGGTGAAAAAGGACATTCTTGCCTTGTTTCTGATCTTAGTGGGAAGCTTCAAGTTTCTCACCATTAAGTATGATATCAATGTTAAGATTTTTGTTGATATTTTTTATCAAGTTGAGGAAGTTCCCCTATATTCCTAGTTTACTGAGAGTTTCTATCATGAATGAGTATTGGGTTTTGTCAAATGCTTTTTCTGCACCTATTAATAGGGTCATGTGATTTTTCTTCTTTAACCTGTTTATGTAATAGATTATACTGATTCTCTAAATATTGAACCAGCATTGCATATACCTGAGTAAATCCCATTGGTCATGGTGTATAATATTTTTTATATATTGTTGAGCTTCATCTACTGATATTTTGTTGCTCCCTTTAACTTTGAAATGCTGGAAGACACAGTTTATGACAGAAAGGTAAGGCTTGGGAATCCATGGTTTAACCTTCATGTCACTAGATATTACTTTTGATAGACTCTGAAGCGATCTGGGTATTCCCAGTTTCTCTTTTCAAAGAAATTAACACAATGAAAACCTCTCAGCAAACTGAAAACAAAAGGGAACTTCCTTAATCTGACAAGGTTACTTAAAAAGCCTTATAGAGAACAACATATTTCATGGTGAAAAACAGTAAATTCTTTACACCTAAGTTGGGACACAATATAAGGATGTCTACGAGCATTATTTCTATTCAACACTGTACTGAAGCTCTTCTATTGAAGAAATATTTGTCTAGCCTAGGTCATCTACCAGACGCAAAAAGTATAAAAATGAAAGAAAGATTGAGAAATTGTGTTGAAAATAATGATCTAGCCAAAGGTGAACTCATTGACATTTGGACAAAAAGTTGCTACAACTGTTGTTTACTAGAAAGTTGTGTTCTCTGAAAAAAAGCCAGCCTTCCTGGCTTTGTAAAGTGGAGTTATGCAAGCTTTAATTACAATCACAGCAATATTTTGTGAAAACTGGACTTTCAAGACTTGTAACCATCAAAAGAAAAGATCAAAACTGGCTATCCAACATTATATGCATGTTGCTTGTCAAAGGCTACCCAAAGGGTTAATTCTCTTATTCAAGCTAAGGAACTACTGTGTTCACACTGTCTTTTAAAAATAAAGTTTAGCTCACCTTGCCAATACTTTAAATGTTTCTTTTATTTAATGTGTAAATAAAGAATACATGTATTATTGTATCACAAAATTTTAACAATATTTGGTTAACAATATTTCACTATAATTAGTTTCCTTTGTAATCCTATTTTATTTTATGCATCTAAAAGCATTACTCTGAGAAGAGTCCATAGGCTTCACCAGACTGGCTAAAAACTCATTACACAGAAAAATTTAAGAACATCTGAGCTCGATAGGATGTTTAGAGGTGGAAAAAAATGTCCTGATAGCTCATGGTTTTTCTGAAAAGGATGTTGGAATCTCCTTGTGTGATAAAGACAGAAATATGCTAAGTGTTGAAATCATCATGGGAAATCTCTTGAGATTACTTATAATCTGAGTCTCATAAAGGCAACTGAAAAACCTCTTGCTGCTTGTTTTAATGCTAATGACCTCATCTACTACCAATGATTTAGGCTAGGAAGCTGCCTAGATTTTTGTTTTTGACCCTGATAGAATGTCCAGAACTCTACTTATAGTTGTATCAATGATTCCGTATCTTCAAGAAGGCAGTGATCACCTTGGTTACTTCCCCAGATTCACATTATATACATTGCCAAACTCTTGTATTTACTTATACCTTTTAACCCCAGACATGGAATCAGCTATTTCTCCAAGAATCCTTGGTTCTTTTTAGTGGAAAATAGTATTACAGACCATACATAGCACTGAATATTTGGGTTTTATATGGGGAAAATTGCTCCTGGGCTATTTCAGTGGGAAAGTGAAACAGGTTTTCTTGGAATAATTTCATATTGATATTTCAAATCTACTTTCAGCAAATCAGTGCTCCTAAATTTCTTGATTTCCTCTAAAAAGAATATCTTATGCTGATCCTTTTCTTTCCTATAAAATATAATTATTTACTTTATCCCACAATATAAGTTAAAAATGATACAACATACAAATATCAATTCTGAATATAGTTCAAAACTTTCTAGTAATTCCTTTTGGTTTTAGATAGTAGCTGCTTTTAGCTTGCAATAAAAAAACTCTTTTACTTTTGGACAACAAGAAACCCTAGGAGATCAGTTTCCATACAATAGTTTATTTGTTATCACCCTTTGGTCTATCTATAATAACTTAATAGGTAGTTACAAATAAATTTTTATGATTGTTAGCTAAATAAACCAATGCTGGCTCCAACTGTTTAATTTCTAGCAACATCAGAATCCTTATACTGAACTATATATGTTTTTAACTTTGTTAAATCCTGGCCTCATGTCCAAAGATTTTAAATTTTGGCAACTTTTCATACCTGTACACTCTAGTCATTTCAAATGTGCAATGGTCTCTTAAAATTTAAATATGATAGGTTGTTGTTCCAAATTTTACAGCATATACATCCAAATAACTCTCTGAATTAGTACTATATTGCCTAATACCTTTTAAGATTTTAATTGTCCTACAGGGCCTAGTACTTTATAAGTCCACCAATTACCAATAAACAGTATGTCTCACTTAAGGGTTTCAGCCCAGGAAAGTTCACTATGTATCCATACACAGTGGGAGTAAAAAAGGTGCTTATACCATGCTTTAGTCTCACGGTGGCAGGTCAGGCGCTAAAATCCTGTCTAGCCTCCGCGGCAGTCTTGAAATCTGTCTCTGCCTCTGCCCCTGCTCCAGCCTCTGCCTCAGGTGCTGCCTCCACTTCAAAGGTTCTGATCTCACCTCCTCCAGTCTCTGCTCTCTCTCTCTAGGCTCTGCTTGCTTTTAGTGAAGGGGGGAATCTCTTTTTATAGCAACACAGACAATAATGGCTTACTGCTAATGGGTACACAAGTATGTGTCTGCGCAGTAAGTTAAGTATTACATCATTGTATGTATACAATAGATAGATTAAATTAGGATCAAGTGAGGATACTGACCATGGAACTGCCATTTTCCATTGTCCACAGTACAAGAAGTGTAGTCTTTTGAAGTTTTGTTTCAAAGATTCTTGAGTCCTTGGTGAAATTCATATTAATAGGATGCTTGTTTTAATTGCATAGTGTTGAACTGCAAACTCTCAGAAGTCATTGGATAATACAAATATCTATTACTTTAATATAATAGAAATTCAATTCCCCAAGTCAATTTGAAATATAATAGACAACCAGAGCATATGAATTTAAAAGCCACTAAATGAAAAATGAATCTTACCCAGAATGTTCAAAAGGAAATTTTTTATAGATTCATATAATTCCAAATTAAGTCCTGCCACAACTGTTTCCTAAAATGTACCATTTTTTCCTATTAAAATACATTTTAATTGCAATTAATATCCCATGTCTTATCACAATTTGCATACATTTTAGCTATTTTGGTATTAGTGCAGAAATCCAAATTCCTGCCTTGCCCCAAGTTGCCATTTTTGCACTCTGCAATAACTACATGTATCAGTACAGAATAAAACACAAAACCATATTCTTTAAGACTACAGTTACGTCATCAGCTGTCTGACTTTCAGGCCTTTGAACTACACAACTGGCTTTCCTGAGTCTCCCACTTGCTGATGGCCTATCATGAGACTTCCCAGCCTCCATAGACATGTAAGCCAATGCCTTACGATAAATCTCTCTCATCCTTCTTTATTCTCTATATTTAGAAAGGTATGTAGGTAGGTAGGTGGATGAATAGGTAGATCTTTGTAACTCTGGGGGAAAAATAACTTTTGAGGCCATAATCAGTCAAAGGGAGAAGTAAAGTGGGAGAAACTAATTTACTGCTTACAAGCAGTCACCTACTTCTGCTCACCCATGTCTCTCAAGACCTGGCTGCAAAAAGGGCCCCATCAAACCTTTCCAGTCCAGATACGCCCTGCTCCCTGCCCCTTGTAATCACCTATTGATATGGAGATGGATACTTCTCTCTGCCCCTTGGAAACCTATTGATAGGGATATGTATCAGGCCAGGTAAGAGATTCAGGAAATATTGCAATTTTACCCACAGTCTATACTCCGGAAATCTCACTTCACAATCTACCCACTCCCCATCTTCCACAATGGCCCCTGTGAGGAAATTGGAGCACTGTAACCAGACTAATAACACACAATAACAACAGCAATAAAATCACGATAATCTTCAAGCTGGAGGATTCAGCTAGGTTCAAAGTCCTATGCAGATTAAGTCTATAGCTTGCACATTCCACAGGCAGTCAGGAGCTGAACAGGCAGGGAGTTAAAAGCAATTATCATGCAGCAGCTGCAGCCAGGTGGCAGGTCCAGGTCACAGGGATTGTAGAAGAAAATAACCTTAAGGGTGATTATATCTTTTAATGACACCAGCATAGGTAAATCTTGTTCATCAGGCAGAATGCATCCAAGAGAGTGGTCATGTGACAGGACAGTGGCAGGAATGGGATCTCGTCCTGGTCTAGTATACCAGACCTTCAACCCCTCCCTGTGGGAGTTACAGATGGCTCAGTATAAAGGGCTATGGGAGATACATGCACTGGCCATAAAGATAAAATAAAACTTCCCCACAAGATGCTCTTACCTCCTGGACATTTTGGGTACACTACTGTGATCTTTGGGGGCCACTCTGATGTTACTCCAGGAACACAGAGGAGGCCAGCTTTCAGGCCTTTTTCCCAAGGTGCCAGAAGGGCCAGCCATTACTGGTCCATGTATCTAAATGTCCAAGGCCACGTCCACTCAATAGAGTCTCCAAGGTTTAATGCAGTAGGGGCTGGCAGCAGGATGTTGCTCTGCTGGCCATATCCTGTCTTCAATAACTCCTCTTTGGCTTGCACATACAGTTGTATAGGAGAAGCAGCAATGTGTGTTAGCATGTCCACAGGGCTCAAGGCTCCTTTCTGGGGCTTCTCACTCAAACAGTAACATTTTCCATAAGCAAACTGACCAAACCATAGATTATTGGTGTCCAACTTCAAGCCAGATTTCAAAAAAACCATTGTACTTCTCTACCATGCCTGCCACAGTAGGGTTACATGGTACATGAAACTTCCACTTTATTCCTAATTACTGTACCCATTCTTGTAATGCATGTGCAGTTAAGTGGGTGCCTTGATTGCTTTTAATCATGTACAGCCAGACATAGGCTGCAAATAGATGACCTAGGCAGCTTTTGGTTGTTTGCTGATCTGCATGACATGCAGGAAAAGCAACCAATATTCCAGTAGCTGTGTCCACACAGTCATGGCATACTGATACCTTCTGATATAGGCAGAGGCCCAATATAGTCTACCTGCCACCTGACAAGGGGTATCATCCCCTTTACTATTGTCCCATGTTGCTGCAAGACTCAGTGTAAGTCCCTCTTAGAACACACAGGCACTCCTGAGCTTCTGGGCTCTGCTGACTTCTTCAAAGGACAATGGCAAGACCCACCAACAGACTACAGCCCACATTGTCTTTTACCCCATGTGCAACAAACACTGATATAACCATTGAGTTCAGAGGGAGGCTTCCTTCTAGCCAACGCACCTGGGCCAGTGTGTCTGCTTCATCATTCCCTGGGGATGCCAAAGGCAAATGGCCAGTCACATGATATACATAAGTGCCTTAATCTGAACGGAGGCCCATAGGTCTTGTCACATCTTTTGTCCCCAAAGGGGCCGGTGACCAACCATTAGTTGGTGTAGTATCATGTCAGTAGCCACAGGGTCAAGTCCCAGTAGATGCCCAGCTGTCAGTGCAGACAACTATGGGGAAGGGCTCTTGGGTGATCACAAGCCATACTGCCCGCAGCTCAACCCATTGCCTGCTCTTCCCCTCTCCATCCTCCATCCGTATTGTCTCAGTCTTAGAATGGAGAGCCACAGACCTCCACTTCAGGGCTGCCCATGACTGGAGCCATCTGTATACTAAGCATCTTCAGGTATAGGGGCTTTTACCTCCTGATAAGGACTCTCAGCTACCAATGGCTCAAAAATAAGTTCTTCCTGCTTTCCACTGGTATAAGTCACTGGCCCCAATAAGCACTGGAGTTCTCCACTTAAGGAGCTAGTGAGAAGGGCACTAGGCAGCTGAAGGGCACTATGCAGCTGTAAGAATGCACCCCATCTGGCCAGTGTAGGCTTCTGTGCACGCTGCTCCATGGCCTTTGGGTCCAGTCTCACACCCACCCTGCGATGGGATAGGTGTATACTACCTTGATCAGAGCTGCTCTGTTGATGGGTTTCTCAGCCACTAATTCTTGGTACACAGCAACCAGACACTTCTCTATCAAGGTGTACAGGACCCCTGCTCCTTTCCATAGTTGTGACCAGAATCCAACAGGTTGGTACATCCATTCAAGCCACTGCCAAAGGCCCCATCCATAACCATCTTGAGTTACATGAACATCCTGCTCCCAGGGCCTTGATGAGTCCATCACACTCACAGCCTGTACGGCCTTGACTGCTTACGTAGCGGCAGTAAAAGCAGTTGCACATGTCTCATCCCAACCAGTAAAAGGGCTTCAGAATTTGCGCCAAGTGTGGGACAAACACTCTTCAGTAGCCCAAAATACCCAAAAACTCTTGTAATACTGCCTCAGCGGTAGGGGTAGGGAAAGCCTGGACCTTGTCTATAACTGCTTCAGAAATAACTTTAGTTTTACCTGACCAGACAACCCCCAAGAACTTTACAGATAAACCAGGTCCCTGAACCTTGATGCTGTTCACAGCCCATCCTTTCTCCTACAGAGGTTGCAGCAGTCTAGGAACTGCCCCTTCTAAATCTGCAAGAGAACCAGATGTGAGCATATCATCATCAATGTAGTGATACAGCCACACCATTTGTGATTTCTCCCATGTGGCCAAGTCCTGGGCTACAAGTCCATGACAAATGGTGGGACTGTAGAGGTATCCCTGTGGAAGGACAGTGAGTGGCCACTGCCAGCCTTCCCACATGAAGGCAAACTGTTCCTGACTTTCCTGTACTATGTCAGAAGAGAAGAAAAGCATTAGCAAGGTCCACGCCATAATGAAACATCCCTAGTTCATGACTGAGTGTGTCCATAGGGCTGCTATAGAGGGGACAGCAGCATGAAAAGGGGGTGTGACTTTATTCAATTCCCTGTATCATGGTCACGTGCCAGGAGCTGTCCAGCTTTCTCACTGGCCACACCAGGGAATTAAAAGGACTATGAGTGGGCTTTATGATGCCTACCTCCAACTCCTGTGGAGTTTCTCCCATTTCCTTGTGTTTCCCAGGAAATCTATACTGCTTAGTATTTGTCACCCACTGAGATGCAGGCAGAGCTACAGGCAGGTGCTTAGCATGTCCCCTCAGAACTGCCTTTACTGCACATACCCTCAGTCTGAACTCACCTGCAGTGGTCTGTAACCACAGGCTCTGCAGGAAAACTACCCCCAAAATATATCCAGGGATGAGAGACACAGTATACTCCTTTGGGGGTAAATGCCCTTTCCCTAATGGGATTTTGGCCTTCTTCACTTGAATTGCCATACTCCCATAGCTATATATCACAGCAGAGGTCCCAGGAAAACACTCAAGGTTGCCATAAATCAGAGAACATTCAGCTTCTGCATCCACCAGTGCCAGGACATGTTTACATTCACAGGGGATCAATGAATTGCTAATTCTACATGCAGCCTCCAGTCCCCACCACATCCCCCAAGGTGGGGACGTTGATCCCCCCTCAGTTAAATCACAATGCCAGATCATCCTTCTGTCCCCCAGGAAGTCTCACATGGATACAGGCCAGACATGGGGCTTTGCCTCTGCCTTCCATGTCCTGGACCTCATTGGCTGGAATTGCTGCTCTGGCTTTAATTGGTGCCACAGTTCTAACAAGATCCTTTTGTGCTTCCCATCAATTTTTTTTTCAATACCCTCATATATCAAATCAGCTCACATCTGGGTCCTTGAGACCTTCACAGGGCCCTTTGCACCTCTCCTTTCAGTCATGGCCCATATTTCCTTCCAGGCTCTTATTGTTTAATACTCCCCCAGATCTGCTAAAGCACAAGTAGCCTCACTTATGGATTGCCCTATGTGGGGGCCAAGAATAGTCACTAGGGACCCAAAGACAGATGGGGGAGCTGTATGCAGCACCAGGTTTCTCATTCCTATGATGAATAACTCCTCATTGGGACCCTGGGGATCCATATTATAGATTATATTTTTTATGCCCAGCTCCCATAACACCTCCTGGAGCTCTGCAGACATTTCCCAGCTAGCGGGTAAGTATAGCAAATTACCCTGATTATGCCAAACGGCCCTGATGGCTGCTGTCGGCCAATCCAGAAGCACCCGATTCCCTGAGACATGACAGGCACTTTGCAACCACTGCCAGAGGGAAGGGTAAGTTGTCAGGGAAGCCAGTCTACCCATTTCAGAGCCCAGCATAACAATGTTTTCCATCCCCATATCCCTAAGACACAAAAGCCATGTGGGCAGAGGTTCCGGCGGCTTCTGCCAAAACAAGATTCTCATGTCCACCAGCTCATTCAGGGTATAGGGGAGGAGCATGGAGTGCTTCACAACTTGGGGAGGGGGCCGCTCCTCCCCCGAGGAGCCCATGGTTGTTGCATAATTATTTTCTGAATTACAACCAGGCAGGCCTTTAATACAGAAGAGGCTGGTGCCTTGGGCAGTGGTCTCAGCAAGTTTTGCCCTCGCCCCCATGCTCTCTTCCTCTCCCAACATCTTCTCTACCATCTCCCAGGGCTGAAGACACTGCTTTTTCCTCCCCCTCCCCTACAACCTCCTGTAATGCGGATTCTGTGGCTGCCCCCTCCCTCACTGCTAACATATCTTCCAGAAGTGTGACCCATCTTCTCAATAATTGTCTCTCCTCCTTAAGGGCATCCCGTAGGTCATCACCCAGCTCTTCCAGGTGACACTGAAGTGTGTCTCTCTCCTGGATAACCCTTTCTTGTATCTCGACAAACAAACATCCCACAATCCGCCTGCTACACAGTCAGTCAGGGACTCTAAGCAGTCTTCTATCTCATGAGGGATAATTCCACAGCTTCTGGTGTATCTACCCTTCCCCCATTCTGGGGAAGGCCCCACCACTCTAGGAGGTGCTTTACCCTAGACCAATTTCCCCACTAGGGGCCTCCCAAGAGGAAGTCCTATGGATAGGGGGTTCCCAGGTGGAGCCACACCCTCCACCACTGCAGTCACTGGGGCCTCCCCACCATCCACAGGGGCAGCCTGCCCAAGGGTCACACCCACGAAGACGGATTTCAGGTTCAGAGGCCCTAGGGACTACCACCAGATGTAAATCCAGGGGGAATATCTCCCAGCCTGGGACAGATTACCTTTGAAACCAAAATCAAAGGGAGAAATAGAGTGAGAAAGTTGTCCCACAAGCAATTGTCCACTTCTGCTCACCCATGTCTCTCACCACCTGGCTGCAAAAAAGGGACCCCACTAAACTTCTTTGGTTCAGTTATACCTTGCTCCCCCTGCCCTTGTAATCACCTATTGATATGGAGATGGACTACTTCTCCCACCCTTGGAAAGACCTATTGATATGGAGACGCACAAGGCCAGGCGAGAGATTCTGGAAATACTGCAATTTTACCCACAGTATGGCAATCCCTCAAAAAATTAAACATAGAACTACCATATCACCCTGCAGTTCTGGGTATAAACCCAAAATAATTGAAAGCAGCAACTTGAACAGATATTTGTGTACCATGTTCATAGAAGCATTATTTCTAATAGTCAAAAGGTGGAAAACAACCCAAGAGTTCACTGTGGGTGAGACAGGATGTGGTGTATACACACAGTGGAAGGCTAATTCAGCCTTAGAAAGGAAGGAAATTCTTTTAGACCTTCAGGACATTATGCTAAGTGCAATAAGTCAATCACAAATAGACAAATATTGTATGATTCCATTAATATGAGATACCTAGAGTACCTTCATACAGACAGAGTAGAAGAGTGGTTGCCAAGGGCTTGGGGAGAGAAAAGAATGGGAAATTATTGTTTAATGGTTAGGGAGATTCAGTTTGAGAAGATGAAAAAGTTGTGTAGATGGATGAATGGTGGTGATGGTTGCACAAGTGAATGTACTTAATGCTATTAAATTGTACACTTAGAAATGGTTGGAATGGCACATTTTATGTAATGTGTATTTCATTCCAAAAAGCTTTAAAAAACAAAAAAGGACTGGTTTGATGCATTTTGAAGAAGTGTTAGGTCTACATATGTTGTTCTGTAAAGCATAAATCATGGGACACCTAGTGGGGACTCCAAAAGAATTCCCTTCCAAAATCAGCTAGATAATTGATTGCACTCAGGAATCAATCAATCAAGAAGATGGAAATTTTGCAGCAATTTTAAATTCGATTATAATGATGTTTTGTTTATTGTATGCATTCCTATTATCATCTACCTTGCCAAAAGCTTTACCTTGAAACACCACACAGAGAATCCTTAGAATGTTAAAGTCTCAGAAATAGGACAGAAAAAGATGCCTAGAAAAGCAGCAGAAGTCAGCATTTGCTGCTTGTTAGGCAGAAAAATAGATATGAGTGGGGTGGAGAGGGAATTAAGGCCAGTAAAGTCCACTTATAAGGGACTCAAAGAGTTAATCAGTTAAAGCTCAAAAAGCCAGAAGTAACTTGGCTTGGAATGTTTGAATATTCCCCAGATAAAAGAGGGTACCTCAGCATAGCTCATATCTTTATTGTGTTAAGCATGCAGGCCCAGCTGTAAACAACATAGCAAAAGGCAGGAAGGATTCCATGTTAAAGATAAGATTGCATTTTAAAATCCAGGAAGTTAAGAAGATTCTTAACTTACTCTTTAGCAAACAAACAATAGCTCAGCCCATCTTTGGGGCTGGGCAAGCAGTCTTGTTTGATATGCTCCCAGACCAAGACACCAGTATCCCTGGAAGAAATCAGAGCAGTAAATTTCTTGTGTTAAGCTAATTTTAAATATTCAGAGACCACTTAACAAGTCTGCATTCCCAGCCCTTTGTCACATTCCTGAAAAATTCTTAAAAGGGGGAACCCCCAACCTTTCAGCGCATACCTCTCTCTGAGGTCACCGCACTTTCTAAGTGCATCTTTGACTTTTTCCCAAACTTTAAGGGGTGCCTCTTCTCTGGGGCAGCCCACACTCCCCTTTCTCCCAGTGTGCTCCTTTTTGCCTTAAATAGACTTCTCACTGCCCAACTTAAAACGTTTTGTATCTGCGCTTTTCCAATGGTGTCTTTGTTACTTTGCTTTGTCATTCTAATCTTCCCCGATTTCCCTCAAACCTTCACTCTCTCTGTCCTATCTCAGACAAGTAGGGAGGGGCCACTGAGCTCAGATGTGGGCTTGCAAATTACCAACGCCTAGGTGACAGGGAACTGCAGCTTACAGTCATGCTCTTTAGTAGCCTGCCTGAAAGTCTCCTTTCTTCACCTATAGGAAGTTCACAGAATGTAATCTCACTCCATCCAGTGCTCTGCAGCTCCCCCAAACCCCGGGGTGGTAGGGACTCAGTTCCCATGCTGCACAGATCCAAGAGGACACTGGACGCCAGGTGACACTGGCATGAGGAGTTAGCAGGGGACGTGCCCCATGCTGAGTAGCAGTTCAATGAACTTCCTTTACCGCTGTTCTGTCATTCCCTGACACTCACTTTAATGAATTCCTTCCTCACTATGTACTCTGACTTCCCTGCGTCTCTGAACCAAATTTCCCCAATACTGCTGACTTTTCTTTGCTTGGTTCACTTCTAAGAGCTGCCCACATACCATTCCTGCTTTATCGCTAGGGTTTGGGTGGTGAATAAATGCTAGACTGGATTCTAATGATTTCCTAGTGAGACAGGGACCATGGGTTTAGACAGAGTAGGGTGAAGGCCCCCAGAAAAGGCAAGGCAAGACAATACAGTCAGAGCAATGTAACTATATGCAAGGAAACCCCCTACCAAACTCCATGTTAAACAGTAAGCTCTAGACTCATTCTTCAGTGAGATCAGTTAGTATTTCCCAGATAAAGGAAAGTGCCCATGTTTTCATTATGCTAATCATTTGTAATCATGTGTAAGATCACTTTAGCATGCTAAAAGACCCACGCCTGTGTGCTGTTTTTCCTCCTTCAGACATGATCAGGTGATTTGCAACCAGGGCAATTAATAAGGGCAAGCAAGCCCAGCCATAAACAACATAGTAAAAGCAAGAAATATTCCATTTTAGATGGCCTTTTAAACTCCTTAGCATACAGACAATAACTCAGCCCACCTTGACGGCAGTGCAGGCAGTCTTGATTGATGACTGATATGCTCCCAGACCAAGAAGCTGCTATTCTGAGAAACAAACTCCAGTAAATTTCGTATGTTAATTTTGCAGAATTATCTGGAAGACTGAGGAGAAAAGAGACTTAATGTCTCTTCAAGGATGAACATTCTAGGACCACAACAGGTCCACACCACCAGCCCTTTATCACGTTATAAAACCCTTAGTGCACGACCACAGACTCTCTTGTCCCCTCCTGGCTTGAGCCAGGAGCTCTGTCCTCTCACTTTATCTCTAAAAAAATAAAAGTCTCTCCCTTGCTCTCCTACTTTGTTTGCGAAGTTCATTCTTAGGCTCCGTGAACAAGAACCCCGGCATCACCAGCTTCTGAGACTGCGTCTGAACATCGCACCCGACACCACGGACCAGTGCTCAGGCTGGAAAGGGGGCGGTGGGTCACGTCCCACAGCCCGTTCTGGCCCCCACAGCCCGAGGAGCACCGCGCTCCGCTCTCCCACATCTCCCTACTCTCTCCCCTCATCTCGCCCAGCTGGCTTTCGACCATCTTTTTTTCTTTCCTCTGTTCCTCTTTCAGGTGATGAGCTCCTGCGAGCACAAGCTCAGCACAAACCATGCATTCGTCTTCAGAGAAATTCCTGCCTCAGCAAAGGCGAGAATCCGCGAGGACCCCGACACGAGCTGCCCCGGAAGGAGCAGCCGCGCCGCAGGATTGCGGGGGCCCGGGCTCCACGCTCGGGCGGCAGCCGCGGCGGATGCCGGCTCCCCACCGGGAACAGCCTCCCTACAGCTCCCGCCGGGAGCGGGCGCAGCTGGCAGCCGCGGCCCGGCCGCTCCGGGGCCAGGGTCGCGTCGGGTGACGGAGCGGGCGCGCGCCCGCGGCGGGGCCGCCCACCGGCTGCAGGAGGACCCGCCCCGGCCCCGCCCCGCCGGCCCGGGTCCGCAGCTCGGCCGCTCGCCGCCACTCTCCGCCGCCGCCGCCTCCTGCCCGCCGCCCTGCGCTCGCGCCCGCTCCCCGCCCCGCGGCCATGGGTCCCCGCGCGCTGGCGCTGCGGCTCCTCGCACTGGGCGCGCTGCTGTGGCCCGCGGCCGGCGCTTGGGAACTCACCATCCTGCACACCAACGACGTACACAGCCGGCTGGAGCCGACCAGCGAGGACTCGAGCCGGTGCGTCAACGCCAGCCGCTGCGTGGGCGGCGTGGCGCGGCTCTCCACCAAGGTGCAGCAGGTCCGCGCTGCCGAGCCCCACGTGCTGCTGCTCGACGCCGGCGACCAGAGCCAGGGCACCATCTGGTACACCGTGTACAAGGGCGCCGAGGTGGCACACTTCATGAACGCCCTGCGCTACGATGCCATGGTAAGAGGGCTCCTAGCCACGGATGCGCGGGGACCCGCGGGCGGGAGTCCCGGACTCAGAGAGGAGCCGGGTGCCGAAGCAGCAGATTAAGCGGCGCAGGTCGCGAGCTGCGACCGGGACGCAGAGCGATGTGGGGAGAAAGCGAGACTGGCCAGCGTGTGGGAGCACTGGCAACTACCGAGCGCCAGGATCCAAAGTAGACCCGCCCCTGTATTAAAAGAATGTTGCATCTCGATTATTGTAAGGTAAACATAGGGTCAAAGAGTTTGTGTACATTGTCCACTATGAGTACATTCCACTGACACTAAAAGAATTGTACTCCACATCTCTGACTCTGCAGCTTGAGCATGACTAAGTTCACAGGCTTGGGCTGGATTCCTGGCTCACCTACCTTCTGTGTGCAAGTTGCTCTCCGTGCCCCTATCGTTCTCATCTCTACAAAATGGGATAATAATATCCATCTCAGAGCGCTGCCTGGCACACAGTATGGTCTCTGTAAATGTTACTTCTTATTATTACTAGGCACTACTCTACAGGTTTAGAAAAAGAGTAGAAAAGAAAAGAAAAATCTGCTGCAAGTTCCAGAAAGAACCAAAGTGCTGAAACACTGGGGATTTCAGTAAAATCAGTTTGCAGCAGAGACTTAGGAACAGAGTCCAATTTAAAAGATGCTCTTAAAACGTGTGCAAAAGTTTAAGTCCAAGCTCTCCAATGTTATGCTAAAGAGATGCCTTATTTGTTGGACTAAACTCCAGCAAATGAGCAGAAGGATTACACACGAATAAACAGGACATATATATATATATATGGTTTCTTAAACTGGGGACAAGAAATGAAACTTTAGAATTGGAAGAGAGCAAGAAAGGGTCCAGGGAAGTCTGTGAAGTCCACGTGTGCAAGGTGAGGAGAGCTGTGGTCCAGGCCTGTATACAGAGAGCTAACAAGACACTTTGATGAGAACAACATAGAGGTTCGCAAAGCTCAATGCTGTGTTTGTTTATCCTGGAAACTTGGGGAAAGGAAGACAGGAAAAGATAAGAGTGTGGTGTTGTTGGGTTTCTTGCCCAACAAGAAAGCTTATTTTAAAGAGATGAGAGGGCAGAGAGCTCCTCTCCATTCTGACTGTTGGTTTTAAGATTACCAGGGATATTGAACGCAGCTGCAACTTTAGCAGATCCCTAAGCCCCAGAGTTCATTTGGGGGACTGGCCAGCCTCTGGACTCTTCAGAACTCATGAGTCTGAAGAACTCTCTCTGGTCTCTTAAGCGTCGGTGCCTCCATTGATGCTTTGATACTTTGCATGTGGAAATGGCAGAATAAGTATTTTTTAACTGAATTTTTGCTAGCTATGTCTCTATTACCTCCGAAAAGGTTAGAATAAACCCTATGTGAGTTTGTCTTGATTTCACAAATAAACCACAAGGTAGTAAACTTTTCTTTTGGTGACACCCTCTTCTCCACAATGTGTAAACTATTTTCGGTGGGAAAAAAATGGAGAATTTCTAGTTTTCCCTAACATTTTCCTCTTTAAGTCAAATTGAGCTGATCATGTTAATTGTAGTATCAACTGCTAATGACAGGACACAGAGTGATGAGGCTGGAGCGATCTGCTGCAAGTTACAGCCCATCACTCCCGGAGTGCTTAGAATACTTGCTGTTGCATGGAGTTACTTTCTTTTAAATTTCGCTCAAAATAATTGGACTGGAGCCTAAGGAAAAATCAGCTATTATATAATGTTGGCAAAGGTAGATCCTGTGGCAAGGCTGATGGCCGTGTTCTTGATAACATTTCATCAGGACTTACTCTGCATTTCTGTAGTTTGACAAACATGATTTGACCTGCATAAACTTCTAATTCTTGTAATGCTTTAGCATGTGATAAAGCTCTGCCATATTCTTTTACAGGGATTTTTCACTGTCATCTTGCTTATACTACTATTGGAGAATTTATTGCTGTTCTGTTATTCAAGGTTCCCCATCGCATTTATCCATCTGCCATATCTTGAATCCCAGGAAGCTGGAGATTCAGATCTGAGTGGAACACAGCTGTGGAGAGACATCTCCAGTTCCCTAGAAACTAGAAACTGGTCGTGGTGAAAACCGCATCTAAAGACTCAAGGGTATGGAGGGCGAAGAGGAAGCTGCTAGAGTCTAGTTTAGCCCCAGGAGTTCTAGAGTGGTAGCCTCTGAGGAGGTGTAGACTTTCTAGATTTGCATGTCCAAAAGCTGCTGGGGCAGTTCTGATATCTCTGGAGGCCCCCCTGGACCCAGCTGTGGGGCAGAAAATTCTAGAGGGAAGATGTCAAAAGCCATTAGTTGGTGCAGCCGTCTTGGTGGGAGGATTTGTGTCCCCTGAGGCATAAAAAAGACACCTTGGGTGCACTCACAGTGAGGGGTTGGCCCAGTGACTTTCTTTGAGCCTCATGTTCCCTAAGTAAAACAAGAGGGGTAAACCCCACCCCACTATGTAGGATTATTGTGAGCAATGCACGAGAAAATAAATAATAAATGTCAAAAATCCCTAGCACCCTGCTGGCTCATAGTAAGTTCTCAGTAAAGGTTAGTACCATGCACCCTGCCCACCGCACCCCCAAAAAAAATTTGCAAGAAGAGAATATTTGGATTTGGGGGCTATTAGTCAATCTGATTCTGACTGCCTGGCACAATCTAACACCCCTCCTCCATCATCCCACCAGATTTTCTAAGTCCTGTTGTCTAAACTATTCTTAATGATTACTCATTGAGAAGACTTAGGAAATCTCCTCAAAGCATAAAATCAAAAGGCTTCATCTCCAGAGGTGGGATTCTCACCACTGAGGTGGACTGTGAGGAAGGGAGCCTCAGCAGATGAGGGCATCCTCCTTTCTAGCTGGCCCTGCTTCTGAGACCTGGCCCCTGAGCCCACTTCCTGTCCAGAGGACGACAGCCTTGGTCTGAACAGATTGTTCCCAGAAGCCGACCGCAGCAACCAGGTTGGGAACCAGGGCCCCTGCATCTAATTCAGGCAGATGAACAATAGGCAGCTCCATGCTGTCCACCCTCCCAGATAGGCAGCCATTCTAGGGCGGTTGATGTTTATGTTAGGTGCTTGTATTTTTAAGTTGTGTAACTCATCCAGTTACTCAGCTGATCTGTTTCTTACTTTTGTCCTAAACTGGTTGTTTTTACTATTTGTCCAAGTCACTCAGTGTCCACTTTGTACAGATACTGGGTATTGTGCTCCGTGGAGATCGCCACAAGTTTTACTTTCTGCTCCCCTGGTGATGGGTTTGGAAATAGCACAAATTATGAGGCAATTCCGCAAATATCGCTGCTCCAAATAGGTTCACATGAGGTTTTCCTTAGAATCCACACCCAAGTGCAGAACTGCTGGTCACCGGGTTGTGTGTACATTGACTAAGGACTGCCAAATCGCATTCCTGTGGACTGGAGACTCTCCTCTCCCTGCCCCACATTATGCAGATATGAATCTGGATCCTTACCTTGCAACATTATCCAACTTTTCAGCAGGTGTAAAGTGACATCTCATGGTTTGATCTTGTATTTTCATAATAACTAGTGAGTTCAATATGTTTGTTAACTTTTGGGTTTTCCTCTTTTTACATGCTCACACCCTTTGCTCTATTTTTAAAATTGAATTTGCCATTTCTTGCTCTTCAGGGGCTCTAGGCATTGATCTGCAATCAATTTTAAACATTGCAAATATCTTCTTTCCTTATTGAAACATAGTTGATGTACAATATTATATTGGTTTCAAGTATAGAGCACAGTGGTTCAACAGTTACAGACATTATTAAATCTTTACCACAACAAGTGCAGTTACTATCTGTAAACACAGAAAGATGTCACAGAACCATTGACTATATACTCCAAGCTTCCTCACCATCCCCCTGACCAACTAATATTATGACTGAGAATTTTGTGCCCCTTTATCCCTTTCACCTACCCCACTCACCCACTCTAACCCCTCCCCCATGGTAACCACCAGTCACTTCTCAGTGTCTATGAGTCTACTCCTATTTTGTTCATTTTGCTTTGTTTCTGTTTATATTCCACAAATAAGTGAAATCGTATGGTATTTGTCTTACTCAGCTTGGCCTGCTTCACTTAGCATAATACCATTCAAGTCCATCTGTGTTGTTGCAAATGACAGGATTTTATTATTTTTTATGGCTAAATAATATTCCATTTTGTATATGTACTACCTTTTCTTTACCCATGCATCTATTGATGTATACTTAGGTTGCTTCCATGTCTCAGGTATAGTAGATAATATGGCAATAAACATAAAGGTGCATGTATCTTTTCAAATCAGGGATTTTGATTTCTTCAGGTAAATTCCTAGGAGTGGAATTCCTGAGTCAAATGGTATTTCTATTTATAGTTTTTTGAGGAACCTCCATATTGCTTTCCACAATGGTTGAACTAATTTACATTCCCACCAACAGTGTGGGAGGGGTCCCCTTTCTCTGCATCCTCTCCAGCATGTTGTTTCTTGTCTTTTGGATGTTGGCCATCCCAACTTGTATGAGGTAATATCTCATTGTGGTTTTAATTTGCATTTCTCTGATCATTAGTGATGTGAATCATCTTTTCATGTGCCTGTTGGCCATTTGTATTTCTTCTTTGGACAAGTGTCTGTTCAGATTTTCTGCCTATTTTTTAATTGGGTTGTTTGTTTTATGGATGTTGGCACAAGTGAATTCTTTATATATTTGGGATGTTAATCTCTTATCAGATAAATCATTTATGAACATATTCTCTCATACTGTAGGATGCTTTTTTGTTCTGCTGATGGTGTCCTTTGCTGTACAGAAGCTTTTTTGTTTGATGAAGTCCCACTTGTTCATTTTTTACTTTGTTTCCCTAGCCCAAGGAGATGTGTTTAAGAAAAGTTGCTCATGTTTATAGTCAAGAGATTTTTGCCTATGTTTTCTTCTAAGAGTTTTATGGTTTTATGACTTACATTCAGGTCTTTGATCCATTTCAAGTTTACTTTTGTGTATGGGGTTAGACAGTAATCCAGTTTCATTCTCTTACATGTAGTTGTCCAGTTTTCCCAGCACCAGTTGTTGAAGAGGCTATCTTTTCTCCATTGTATATTCATGGCTCCTTTATCATATATTAATTGACCATATATACTTGGGTTAATATCTGGGCTCTGTTCTGTTCCGTTGATCTATGAGTCTGTTCTTGTGCCAGTATGAAATTTTGATTACTGTGACTTTGTAGTAGAGCTTGAAGTTAGGGAGCATAATCCCCCAGCTTTGTTCTTTCTCAAGATTGCTTTGGCTATTCGGGGTCTTTTGTGGATCCATATGAACTTTAGAACTATTTGTTCTAGTTCATTGAAAAATGTTATTGGTATTTTGATAGGGATTGCATTGAATCTGTAGATTGCTTTAAACAGGATGGCCATATCAACAATACTTATTCTTCCTATCCATAAGCAAAGCATAGATTTCCATTTATTGGTGTCTTCTTTAATTTCTCTCATGAGTGTCTTGTAGTTTTAAGAGTAAAGATCTTTTACTCCTTGGTTCAGTTTATTCCTAGGTATTTTCTTCTTGTTGATGCAATTGTAAATGAAGTTGTTTTCCCAATTTCTCTCTCTGCTAATTCATTGTTAGTATATAGGAATGCAACAGATTTCTGTGTATTAATTTTGTATCCTGCCACTTTGCTGAATTCAGTTATTAGTTCTAACAGTTATCATGTCATCTCCAAACAGTGACAGTTTAACTTCTTCCTTATAAATTTAGATGCCTTTTATCTCTTTGTGTTGTCTGATTGCCGTGGCGAGGACCTCCAGTAGTATGTTGAATAAAAGTGGTGAGAGTGGGCATCCTTGTCTTGTTCCTGATCTTAGAGGAAAAGCTTTCAGCTTTTCAACATTATGATGTTGGCTGTGGGCTTGTCATATGTGGCCTTTATTACATTGATGTACTTACCCTCTATAACCATTTGTTAAAGAGTTTTTATCATGAATGGATGTTGAATTTTGTTGAATGCTTTTTCAGCATCTATTGAGATGATCATGTGATTTTTGTCCTTTTTGTTGATGTGGTGGATAATGTTGATGGAATTTCAAATATTGTACCATCCTTGCATCCTGGGAATGAATCCCACTGGATCATGATGGATGATCTTTTTGATGTATTTTTGAATTCAGTTTGCTAATATTTTGTTGAGGATTTTTGCATGTATGTTCATCAGGGATATTGGTCTGTAATTTTCTTTTTTTTGTGGTGTCTTTGCCTGGTTTTGGTATTAGAGTGATGCTGGCCTCATAGAATTAGTTTAGAAATATTACCTCCTCTTCTGTTTTTTGGAATACTTTAAGAAGGGTGGGTATTGACTCTTCTTTAAATGTTTGATTAACTTCAGCCATGAAGCCATGTGGGGCAGGGGTTTGTTTTTGGGAGTGTTTTGATTACCAGTTCAATTTCATTGCTGGTAATTGGTCTGTTCAGATTTTCTGTTTCTTCCTGGGTCAGTTTTGGATGGTCCTACTTTGCTAGGAATTTGCTCATTTCTCCTAGTTTGTCCAATTTATTAGCATATAATTTTTCATAGAATTCTCTAATAATTCTTTGAATTTCTGTGGTATCAGTTGTAACTATTTCTGATTTTGTTTATGTAGCCTCTCTCTTTTTTCTTGATAAGACTCACTGGGGGGTTTGTCTATTTTGTTTATATTCTCAAAGAACCAGATCTTGGTTTCTTTAATTTTTTTCCATTGTTTTATTCTTCTCTATTTTATTTATTTTTGCTCTGATCTTTATTATGTCTCTGCTTCTACTAACTCTTGGTTTCATTTGTTCTTCTCTTTCTAGTTTCTTTAATTGTGAGTTTAGACTGTTTATGTGGGATTGCTCTTGTTTCTTAAAGTAGGCCTGTATTACTGTGTTCTTCTCTCTTAGAACTGCCTTTGTGGTGTCCCACATATTTTGAACTGTTGTGTTTTTGTTTTCATTTTCTCTATATATTGCTCAATTTCTTCTTTTATTTGTTCAATGATCCACTGATCATTTAGAAGCATGTTTAACCTCTGTGTGTTTGTGGACTTTTTTGTTTTTTCATGTAATTTATTCATGTAATTTTTCATGTAATTTATTCATAGCAGTGTGATCTCAGAAGCTTCTTGATACAATTTCAATCTTTTTGAATATATTGAGGCTTTTTTTTGTGGCCTAGTAAGTCATCTACTCTGGAGAATGTTCCATGTACACTTGAGAAAAATGTATATCCTGCTGCTTTTGGGTGGAATGTTCTGTAGATGTCTGTTAAATCTATCTGATCTTATGTGTTGTTCAGTGCCTCTATTTCCTTATTATTTTCTGTCTGGTTGATCTGTCTATTGATGTGAGTGGTGTTAAAAATCTCCAAAATGAGTGAGTTCCAGTCTGTTGCCTTCTTTAATTCTGTTAGGATTTGTTTTACATATTTAGGTGCTCCTGTGTGGGGTGCATAGACATTTAAATAGTTACATCCTCATATTGGTCTGATCCTTTATCATTATTGAATGTCCTTTTTTGTCTCTTGTAACTTTGTTTTGAAATAAATTTTGTCTGATATAAGTACTTGTACTCCTGCTTTTTTCTCCCTATTATTTGTATGGAATATCTTTTTCCATCTCTTCACTTTTAGTCTGTGTATGTCTTTGGGTCTGAAATGAGTCTCTTGTAGGCAGCATATAGATGGGTCTTGTTTCTTTATCCATTCTGCCACTCTGTGTCTTTTGTGGTGCATTCAGTCCATTCATATTTAAGGTAGTTATTAATAGGAATGTACTTACTGCCATTTTATTAATTGTTTTTGAATGTTTGGGGACAGCTAGCTCCTCTCTGTTCCTTTCTTCCTCTCTTATACTCTTCTTGTTACTTGGTGGTTTTCTTTAGTGCTGTGATTGGGTTTATTTTTTTTTTATATTTTGTGTATGTTAGTCTTTAGGTTTGTGGTTGCCATAAGCTTCATAGACAGTTTCCTAAATATATAATAATCTATATTAAGTTGATGTTCACTCTAAATAAAGCACAATCTAAAAGTGCTTCTTTTTTATTCTTCTTCCTCCTCCACATTTTATGTATTAGATATCATAATCTGCATTTTTTGTGTACCCCTTGATTGATTTTGTTTATGGTCATTTTTACTACTTTTTTTTAACTTCATACTTGCTTAAAAAGTGTGGATAAAATTGTGATATTTCCAGAATCTCTCCATCTCTATATCAGTAGGTGTTTACAAGTGGGCCTGGGGCTAGAGAAGATTTGGTTTTTGTTTTTCTTCCCAGCCAGGACAGGGAGAGACACAGGTGAGTAGTGATTTCTTGTCAGCAATGAACAGGTTTCTCCCACTTTATTTTTCCCTTTGACTGATTTTAGCTTCAAAAGTTAATTTGCCCCAGGCTGGGAACACATTTTCTCCCCAGACTTACAGCAGGTAATTTGTCTACTATCTTTTTTATTTGATTATTTTCACTGATGAAAAATATTTAGGCTGAGGAACATTTCCATCTACAGAAATCCCTTTAAAATATGCTGTATGTTTCATTTCAGTTACTGTAGTCTTCAGCTCTGAGTGGCTCTTTTTCAAATCTTCTCTTTGTTGAAATCCTGCTTGAGATCGCCACTAGTTTTCTGCAGATCGGTGAGCATATTTATGACTGTTACTTTAAAATATTTATCAAGGACATTGGTGGCCTCTGTTTCATTTATCCCTCTTCCTGGTGTCTTGTCTTGTTATTTTGTTTGGAACATGATCCCCTGCCTTCTCCTTTTGTCGGGGAATCTGATGGGGCTGCTCTGGCTCCTGGTCTAGAGTAATGGCTTTATGAGGAAGGCGTCCTGCGGTACCCTAAAGCTCAGGCCTCTCTGCTCCCAGTGCCTGGTTCTCCTTTGTTGTAGAGCCACAGGTGTTGGTGGGCTGAGGGCGGGGCTGCTCTTCTGCCTGTCTGCTGGCAATGGCTGATCTCTGTCAGCTGAGACCCTTTGTGGGCTGTGCAGTGGTGCTTCTGCTGAGCTCGTTATGGGCAGGGCCACCTTTGCCTGCCCATCAGCAATGTGGCACTGCTGGGCCATGGGGGTGAGTAGGACTCGTGCTCAGGGCTGGGCCACCAGCAAATGGGAAGGAGCCTTTGGAACTGGCTCCTGCACATGCCTCCCCATTTGGACTACGAGAGGGGTGGGAAAGCTGGGAAGCCTCCCTCTGCCTACCAGGCATGGAGCATTCGAGCCTGGCTCCTGCAGGCACGCATCCATCTGGGCGGAGGGAGGCCCAGGAAGCTGTCCTCCTGCCCTTTCTCCTACAGAAAGAGCACCTTCCTACCCTCGCCCCTCTGGCACTCTGCCTGCTGCTGGTAAATCTTTCAAGCTGCCACCTCTGCTTTAGGTCTCAGTGGGAATGAGGGACTGCTTTTCCTCCACAAGTGGCAGGAGTCTCAGCATCCCAGAGCGCCCTGACTCACCTGGTGTTCAACCCCGATAATCACCAAAGCCCAGTGCAGTGTGGACTCGTGTTCCCAGAGCAGGTCTCCAGGGCCAGGTGTGCAGAGTTCCTGGGGGCTGTCCCCTCTCCTCTCTGTTTGTCTCCCTTCCAATTTTGGGCTGGGCTGGGGGAAGGCCATGGTTCCAGTAGAGCGCAGCTCTGCCACGTTACCTTCTCTGTGTGGTCTTACCTTTTTCACCAGGTGTAGGTGGTCTGTTCTGCATGTTCTGGTCATTTTCAGGGTTAGTTGTATTTGCTCCTGTTGCTTCCCTTGTGTGTGTGTGGGAGCAGGTTTCTGCTTTGCCTTCCTACTCTGCCGTCTTTTCCCAAGCTCCTCTACAAATATCTTCTGATTATGTTATGTCTATTAACTTTGTCTATAGTGTCTTTCATTGAACAGAAATCCTTCATTTGGTATAATTTTTTGTTTATTTGTTTTGCCTTGTGACTTCTGCTTTTGAAAGTTTACAGGAGTTTTTTTTCTGAAGCATGTCATCCCCAGCACTTGTCACGAGAAATTCAGACGAGACTGTGTTCTGCGCCTTCTTGAGAGATACTAATCTACAATCTGGGGCTCTGCCATTAACTTCTCTAGGTCACAGGTCTTCATCTGTTAAATAAGAGTTTTGAGCCACTTATCTCTAAGGTTCTTCACATCTCTCAAGAAATGGCCCCCTAAGAAATGTTTTGATTCAATTTTGACTCAGTGAAATGTTTTGATTGGGTGAAGGGGCAGGAGGATGGGGCAAATCTGTACTGTGGACCAGCCCGGCCAGAACAAGCTGGCAGGAGTTGTGGGAGGGGACACCATGCGCTGCTTCGTGGCCGTCTCACAGCATTTGGGCTCTCCTGTGTTGGCATGTGGAGCCGCTGAACGTTTCTGACTAGAGGATGACTGTGGTATAATAAAAAATAAATATTTTATCTTCGTTCTGAGCTCCTGGCACACAAATCCAAAACCCTCAGAATCCCCCAAGTGATGAGTGTCTTTTATGTGATAATGAGATGATTGATGGCTGGGGACTCCTAGGAAGCTTCAGGGCAGGGCTTGTGACCAGAAAACTAAGCCAGTTAAAAAGACACAGGCCTGAAAAATACAACCTTCCAAGACTGACCAAGGAAGAAACAGAAAATCTAAACAGACCAATTACCAGCAAAGAAATTGAAGCGGTAATCGAAAAACTACCCAAGAACAAAACCCCTAGGCCAGATGAATTCACCACTGAATTTTATCAGACATATAGAGAAGATATGATACCCATTCTCCTTAAAGTTTTCCAAAAAATAGAAGAGGAGGGAATACTTACCAACTCATTCTATGAAGCCAGCATCACTCTAATACCAAAACCAGACAAAGACCCCACCAAAAAAGAAAATTACAGACCAATATCCCTGATGAACATAGATGCAAAAATACTCAACAAAATATTAGCAAACTGAATTCAAAAATACATCAAGAGGATCATATACCATAATCAAGTGGGATTCATCCCAGGGATGCAAGGACAGTATAACATTCGAAAATCCATCAACATCATCCACCACATCAACAAAAAGAAGGACAAAAACCACATGATCATTTTGATAGATGCTGTAAAAGCATCTGACAAAATTCAGCATCCATTCATGATAAAAACTTTCAACAAAATGGGTATACAGGGAAACTACCTCAACATAATAAAGGCCATAATACAACAAACCCACAACCAACATCATACTTAACAGCAAGAAGCTGAGAGCTTTTCCTCTGAGATGGGGAACAAGACAGGGATGCCCACTCTCCCCACTGTTATTCAACATAGTACTGGAGGTCCTAGCCACGGCAATTAGACAAAACAAAGAAATACAAGGAATCCAGATTGGTAAGGAAGAAGTCAAACTGTCATTATTTGCAGATGACATGATATTGTACATAAAAAACCTTAAAGACTCCATTCTAAAACTATTAGAACTAATATCTGAATTCAGCATAGTTGCAGGATACAAAATTAATACACAGAAATCCATTGCTTTCCTATATACTAACGATGAACTAACAGAAAGAGAAATAAGGAAAACAATTCCATTCACAATTGCATCAAAAAGAATAAAATACCTAGGAATAAACCTAACCAAGGAAGTGAAAGACCTGTACCCTGAAAACTACAACACACTCTTAAGAGAAATTAAAGAGGACACTAACAAATGGAAACTCATCCCATGCTCTTGGCTAGGAATAATTAATATTGTCAAAATGGCCATCCTGCCTAAAATAATCTACAGACTCAATGCAATTCCTATCAAAATACCAACAGCATTCTTCAACGAACTGGAACAAATAGTTCTAAAATTCATATGAAACTACAAAAGATCCCGAATAGCCAAAGCAATCCTGAGAAGGAAAAATAAAGCAGGGGGGATCTCACTTCCCAACTTCAAACTCTACTACAAAGCCACAGTAATCAAGACAATTTGGTACTGGCACAAGAACAGAGCCACAGACCAGTGGAACAGAATAGAGAGTCCAGATATTAACCCAAACATATATGGTCAATTAATATATGATAAGGGAGCCGTGGACATACAATGAGGAAAGGACAGCCTCTTCAACAGCTGGTGTTGGCAAAACTGGACAGCTACATGTAAGAGAATGAAACTGGATCACTGTCTAACCCCATACACAAAAGTAAATTTGAAATGGATCAAAGACCTGAATGTAAGCCATGAAACCTTAAAACTCTTAGAAAAAAACATAGGCAAAAATCTCTTGGACATAAACATGAGCGACTTCTTCATGAACATATCTCCCCAGGCAAGGGAAACAAAAGCAAAAATTAGCAAGTGGGACTATATCAAGCTGAAAAGCTTCTGTACAGCAAAGGACACCACCGATAGAACAAAAAGGCATCCTACAGTATGGGAGAATATATTCATAAATGACAGATCCGATAAAGGGTTAACATCCAAAATATATAAAGAGCTCATGCACCTCAACAAACAAAAAGCAAATAATCCAATCAAAAAATGGTCAGAGGAACTGAACAGACAGTTCTCCAAAGAAGAAATTCAGATGGCCAACAGACACATGAAAAGATGCTCCACATCACTAGAAATGCAAATTAAAACCACAATGAGATGTCACCTCACACCAGTAAGGATCGCCACCATCCAAAAGACAAACAACAACAAATGTTGGTGAGGTTGTGGAGAAAGGGGAATTCTCCTACACTGCTGGTGGGAATGTGAATTAGTTCAACCGTTGTTGAAAGCAGTATGGAGATTCCTCAAGAAACTCTAAATAGAAATACCGTTTGACCCAGGAATTCCACTCCTAGGAATTTACCCTAAGAATACAGCAGCCCAGTTTTAAAAAGACATATGCACCCCTATGTTTATCACAGCACTGTTTACAGTAGCCAAGAAATGGAAGCAACCTAAGTGTCCATCAGTAGATGAATGGATAAAGAAGAGGTGGTACATATACACAATGGAATATTAACATAAGAAGAAAACAAATCCTACCATTTGCGGCAGCATAGATGGAGCTGCTCGGTGGGGTGGGCCAGGTGGAGAGGGACAGGTATCAGGTGATTTCACTCATCTGTGGAGTATAAGAACAAAGAAAAAACTGAAAGAGTAAAACAGCAGCAGACTCACAGAACCCAAGAATGGACTAACAGTTACCAAAGGGAAAGGGACTGGGGAGGATGGGTGGGAAGGGAGGGATAAGGGGCGGGGGAGAAAGGGGTCATTACGATTAGCATGCATAATGTGGCAGGGGGGGCACAGGGAGGGCTGTGCAACACAGAGAAGACAAGCAGTGATTCTACAGCATCTTACTACACTGATGAACAGTGACTGCAATGGGGCTTGTGGGGGGGACTTGGTGAACGGGGGAGTCTAGTAAACATAATGTTCCTCATGTAATTGTAGATTAATGATACCAAAATAAAAAATAAAAATAATAAAAATTAAGACGCAGGTCCAACATGGTGTCACTTCTGCTGGGCCAAGGCACCAAACCTGGGCTTAATACCCATCTGAGTTGCAGTTTCTCCCTCTGAGGAGTGGAATTTTAAACCAATCTGTCTAGAGTCCTAATCATTAGTGAGGTAATGTGCATAAAACACCCTTTACTTCCCACTAACTGAAAGTGGTTTTGTCTGAAACAATCCCTTCTTTTCTTTGGATAATTACTTTTTCTCACTTTCTTGTCTATAAAAACCTTCTATTTTTGTACAGTTCCTTGAAGCATCTCTACTTGCTAGGGGAGATACTGCCCCATTCATGAATCGCTTAATAAAGCCAATTAGATCTTCAGATTTACTTGTACAAATTTTGTTTTTAAACAGTCATGATTAGAGAGTTGGAGCCTCAGCCTCCCCTCAATGCTCTGGTAGAGGAGAGAGGCCAAAGATTAATGACCAATGGGAATCATTCAATCACACCTATGTGATGAGACATCCATAAAAGCCCTAAATGATGATGTTTAGAGAGCGTCTAGATTGGTGAACACATTATTCTGGATGATGGGGTGCCCAGAGAGGGCATGGAAGCTCTGCGCACCCTCTCCCACTGCATATCTTGCTTTTGGCTGTTCCTGGGTGGTATCCTTTTAATATATCAGTAATAGTAACTAAAGCACTTTCCTAAGTCCTATATTATTCTAGCCAATTAGTGAACTTGTGGGTGGGGTCCTGGGAGCCTCTAATTTATAGTTGGTTGGTTAGAAGTATGGTGGCCCAGCACTTGCAACTGCCATCTGAGGTGAGGAAGGTCTTGTGCACTGAGCCCTTAACTTGTGGAATTGGTATGATGCTCATGTCAGGTAGATAGTGCCAGAACTGAACTGAAATGTTTAAAATCCAGTTGGCAACCTCTTTGGAGAACTGACTGCTGTGAGAAAAACCTCCTAGCAACATAGGAAAATGACAGCTGTGGAAGATGAGCAGAAATGGATGGGAAGGGAAAGACACCAGAGGAGAGAATGGGAGAAGAGTCTAGGCAAGTCGAGGCATGAGGCAATGAGGGCTGAATTGTGGTAATGGGAAAATAAAGGCTGAATCCACAGACCCTGTTACAGGAGGCAGGCAGTATGGCATGGGGCTAAGGGGGTGAACTCAGATGACTGTCTGGGACCAAGCTTCTTCTCTGCTACTGAAAATCTATGGACTGCCAGCAGATTATTGTGAAGCCTCCATTTCCACTTGTGTAAGAAGGGTGTGACTCTAGCCTTTAGTCCATAAGCTGTTGTAGGGTGTAAAGGCGATGACAACATATGTGAAGTGCTCAGCACAGTGCCAGCCCACAGCAAGGGGCCAGTGAGTGTTGGCTATGCTCACCTGTTGGCAGGTGTGGCTTAGGAGAGGGTGTAATGGAAAGACGACTAAGAGGGTTCAAGCCAGGAGCACCACAAGCTTCAGCAGGATTTGATGCTGCTGTACAGGTGCTCAGATTCACTTCCTTTCATGGCAGTGATTTGCTTGTAGGGAGATGGTGTGCATCCTCTCAGGTACCTCTGGTTGGTCACTGGTTCCCAAGATTTTGGATGAAGCCTTAGACTATTAGTAATAGAAAATGATGGTCTCAGGATGGGAGGGTGATGAGCCCAGTTTCAAGCCTGCTGTCTTTGTGGCTTATTTATTCATTCAGCCTGCAAATATTCACCAGGCATGACCGTGTTCCAGGCTCAGGGTTGAGTGTGGAGGACGGGGAGCAAGGCTTGCGGAGTGCAGCTTTCTGTTTGGTAGCTAGAGGGCCAGTGTGCCTTGGGGCCCTTTACCACGCAGAGAAGCTGGGCAGGACCCAGGAGGGGGGAGGATAGCCGAGCGCGCCTGCAGCTCTCACACCTTCTCCTGGGGACCCCAGAGGTACATACCCTGTCTGCAGAGGACCCGACGTGAGGCCCTCGTGGGCACTGCATGTGCCTGAACCGTCAGTGGGCATGCTTCCTCTCCTCCCCAGAACATGAATCCCTAAGCAAAGAAGAGTTGCCTTTTACTCCAGTGCTTACAAAGTCTCTCCTGTCAGGAAAACTCTCAGAAGTACTTCTTCAATAGCAAAACCATGTTTGAGGAAGACATAAGGAATACTACTTTGAGAAGATGTCCTGATGGCAGTGGTATTTTTGAAAAGGCAGAAAAAGTCAGTAGTTATTTCTAGAGCTCAAGCCTCAGGAGGCGTGAGGGTCGAGGGTCTTGCAGATTCCCCAACCTCGGTGACGTGAGCAGCCCCCACCCCATCCTGCGGCTGGGGTGCGTGTCCCAGTGCAAGAGCTCCACCTCGGGCACGGGGGTGAGGGGGGCTGGGGGAGGGGGCTGGGTGTGTGTGTGGGGGGAACACAGGTAGCTTCTTGGCTTATCTCGTCCTCATTCTAGCATCTGTGTTTTCTTAACCAAAAATTAGAAGAACCCATCTCACACCAAACTGGCAGCTTTCCCTTCTTCATTCACAAATATATCTGAATGCTCTATAAACTCCTTCCTTGTCTGTTTTCTTTAGCCACATAACTAGAATTTGAAAATTCTCTTGACACTTCTTTCCCTTTCTGAATAATTGGTTCCATATACAATGTGCCTGTTAATGGAGCCCTTTTGCCCCTCAGACGTGTGGTTGCACCCGCCCGCACCCCAGCTGGTTGAGCAGGTAATTCTAGACATAACACTCATGTTCCTATTTTTCCCATATGGTGAATCTGTAAATTTTTCCATCTGATAGGGAAAATGTTAAATGCTGTCTATTCATTATTTGCTCATTCATTCATTCAACAAACATTGAAGTGCAGGTACAGTGGAACAGAAATTTTTCTCTATCACACGTAGTGAATTACTCTTAAATCAAGTCTTCCTGTTTTTTTCCTTCTAACATCGAGTGTGAGCCTTTTGTCTTCACGTGGAGCCTTGCTGACTGCCTCGGTCCTCATGTTTTCATTCCCTTGTTTGTTTATACAGTCGATGCCATTTGCCTGTGGGCTTCCCCTGAATGGTGCCCTGGAGGCGAAGTTCACACTCTGAGCTGCTTTGGTCCCTAACTGGCGGGTCCAAGGTCCTGTGGCTTGGCTGGGTTGGGTCACACATATCCCTCTCTGGTTCCCATATGTTTTATCGATGGACAGATAAATGTGCTCAGGTCTGACCTCTCTCCCTGGCTGCCCCCAGCTTCCTGAGGACAAGGACTGGGCCTCGGGAGTTGGCACTCTAGAATCCTCTAAGAAACTAGTCAAATGATACCCATCCCTTCCAGGTGTCTGCTTTAGTGGCCGTTTGGAAGGGTGGTGAAGGCCCTGGACCCTGGAGCCTCATGACCTTTGTTCAGCCCCCAGCTCTTGCTGGTTGTGGGAGCCTCATTTTCCCCATCAAGAAAAGACAAATAATAGCACCTACCTCATAACACATGTAAGGATTAAGTGAGTTCATATGTGAGCAGTGCCCAGCCATGTAACATGAAAGTCCTATTAATATTATTTGTCTTTTTAAAAAAATCTTCTCTTTCTGGAAATTCTCTTACATCAAATTCAGTAGTCATTTTTGCAGTATTAATTTGTCCTCTGTGAACAAAGCTGAGGCTGTTTCACATAGAGGTATTCTTTGGTAGACCAAATAGTCTCCTTAACAGATTTCCAATAGAAAGACTTTAGAAAGTCATTTTCTCCCTAACTGCCATCATGAACTCTAAATAGTGCTCGTGTATGCACACACAAGACACACAGGTCAACACACTTTTTTAAAAATTCTGCTCCACTGAAATAAGCCAGGCAGAGAAAGACAAGTATCAGATGATTTCACTCATCTGTGGAATATAAGAACAAAGAAAGAACTGAAGGAACAAAACAGCAGCAGAATCACAGAACCCAAGAATGGACTAACAGTTACCAAAGGTAAAGGACTGGGGAGGATGGGTGGGAAGGGAAGGATAAGGGGAAAAAGGGGCATTACGATTAGCCCACATAATGTAGTGGGGTGGGGCACAGAGAAGACAGTATATACAGAGAAGACAAGTAGTGACTCTATAGCATCTTATTGCACTGATGGACAGTGACTGTAATGGGGTCGATGGTGGGAACTTGATAATGGGGTGGGAGTCTAGTAACCATAATGTTGCTCCTGTAATCATACATTAATACCGAAAAAAAAAAATTCTCCTCCACTCACAAACAAGTGCTAATAAGCTATTGATGGAAATATAAATTAAAACACAGAAAATGGAAACAAGAGAACCTGGCCAACTGCCCTGAGAGAGGCTGCCGAGGGCTTTGGGCTGCAAACTCTGATGCAGTTGACCAAGCTTTCCACCTGCTTCCAAATGTGGTGTCTCTCATTTAACAACAAAGACACTGCTTAACTACTATTTACCAAATTTGGTGTTTTTAATTTTTATTATTTTATTGAAGTATAGTCAGCGTACAATATTATATTGGTTTCAGGTGTGCAACGTAGTGATTCAACATTTACATGCATTATGCAATACCTACCACAGTCAGTATAGTTACCAACTGTCGTCATGCAAACTTATTACAGTATCATCGACTGTCTCACCTATAGTAATATAGGGGGGAGTACCACATAATAATGATGTACTTTTCATCTCTGTGACTTTTTTATTTTATAGTTGGAAATTTGAATTTCTTTATCCCCTTCACCAAATTTGTTTTTATATCCTGCCTTCTTCTGAAAAGTTTTAATGGCTCACATACCAAATGAGAGTAAAATGGAGCCCACTTTAAAGGAGCGGGTAGAGTGGGTTATTTTATTATTCATTCAGTAAACATTGGCTGGTCACTGGTGCCATGTGTTCATCTGGTGTCACCAGGAATACAGGGACAGGAGACACCATTCCTGCCTTTGAGAGAAAGACGTGTGAGCAGAGAGCTGCAGCAAGGGCCAGAGCCGTCGGAGACATGCTCGGAAGATGTGACAGGTGCACCGAGAGGGGTGTCCACAGTGGGGGTGTCCCAGAAGGCTCCCAAGGAAGTCACGCTTGAGCTGCACCCAAGTCATGGCATGTGGGTGGCTCAGTGTTCCCCAGAACTTAGGGCACCTGAAGTTTGGCAGCTCAGGGAGATCAGGGAGGAGCCCTTCTGGGGTCTGAGGAGTCAGGACTGTGGTTGGGTGGGAAGTGGGAGGCCATGGAGAGACTTAACACGGGCTGGCAGCCGTCAGGCACGCTCTCTGGGGAAGGGTGCTCCCGTGCCTGCGGTGCACAAGACTGGTGGCCAGGAGACCAGGGAGAAGACTCTGCAGAGGTCCAGGTGAGAAGGGCTGTGGTAGAGCCGGGTAGCAGGGGAGAGGCACAGGGGCAGCCCAGCTGCGGGACGGTGCAGGGGCAGAAGCAGTGAGAGACGGCGGCAGGTCAGCCGCAAGGGGAGGGAGGGCCGAGGGAAGAGGGGCAGGCTGGGTGTTACCCTGACTCTCCGAGTGGGTCTCCACAGCGGGTGTGGAGGCTCCTTCCCAGTCCCGGGGCCACGTGCATGCTCACGAGTGTCTCAGTCATGGGGTTCCTGGGATAAGTGTCCTCCTCTGCTGGAGCCCAGCTGGGAGGAGTGGGGAGCCAGAGGAGGGTGGGGAGCGAGAGCGGTGCCCACCCTGTCCCTCCGACAACTCCTACAGTGTCTCCTGAAACGAGAAGCGGGAGAGGGCGCAGGCCTGTGACCCACCCTGGCCTCAAGCCGGGGAGGCCTGAAACAGAGGGTGCGGGGCCATTTCAAAACTTGGAAAAATGCCTAAATTTTCTGTTAACACTTGGAATAAGAAGTCTGCCGCAGGTAGAGGCATACGCACCCCGGGTGCTGCCCCGGGAGCTCACCGGAGCTGGGCCCCCATGCCCTCCCCCAGCTCTATTATCCAGGGACACGCTTCCCAGCTGAGAGTGCAGGCTCACTAGGGGAGGCCCACAGGGTTCTTGGCCTGCGGGGTTTTTTCAGTGTTTGGGGCTTTGTGGCTTGCTTGCCTTTTACGGCCAAGTGTCCTGCTAAAATTATCACTCTGTGGCTGCTGTGTTCATTCATCAGAAGCTTTCAAAACAGAATTCTTTACCGGTTTGGTACCAGAGGCCAGAGAGGCTCTGTCTCCTGACATTTTCCCCCATTACAGTGCACAGACATAGCCACACTGGCATAGAATTCGAGGTTGCGTGCAAGAGGCTGACAGGGTAACTGGCCCAGGGGCTGAGGCCGGAGACCTCTAGCCTTAGGAATTCATTCTGTCTGGTTTTTTTCCTCTCCTCACCCCCATTATTTATTTACTTGTTCATTCATTCGGTAAATATTGACCAAGCATTTCCCCTGTGTCTCGTACATTTTAAAGGAATAATGGAGGCAAATTAGTGCACACTGTTTAATACTAGTGGGAGAAATTGCTTTGATCAACCAACTATAACTGGAGAAATCAGGAAGTAGAAGACTTCTCCATTAGAAACAAAATATTCCAAAATAAAGAGAAGGCTTCATAGAAGGCCACGGGGCGGCCACTGACTTCCGTGTCACCTCCTGCAGAGCGTGAATAGATGCCAGCGTTAAAGCTGAGGCCTTGGCCTCCTTCCCACATGCGCCACCCCCGCCCTCGCACCAAGGGCTTTATTTCTCTTACTCTCACCATGAGGAGTGTTATTATTTCTTCTTCTCATCCATTTACTCAGTACTAATGGGACCATTTGTTTATGGTGAAAGGAGGAAATGAGTAAGTGGCTGCTCCTCCTGGGAAGACCTTTCAGGAGGAAAAACCCTAACAGTTGGCACATAGCCTCAGAGGACAATGGGGCCGGGCCGCGGCGTGTCAGTGTGACTGCTGAATTCAGTTTCAGATTCCATCCACACTATATATACTAGAACAAACATGGTAAAAGGAAAATCAGAAAGGATTCTTTCTTCTTTATGTGAAAGTATTGCCTCTAGCATTTGTTACTAACTGAAGACATAATTTATTCTTGTTACAGGTCAATAAATAGACTTCACACTTACAATTATTATCTTAATGCAAAGATGAGAAAACAGTTTCATGTCAAGTGCCTTCTCTGGTTGATTGACAACAACCCCCTGCAGGGTCAGGGTAAGAAGGATTCTGAGGCTCAGTCCAAACTCAGTGGGAAAGATTAACTCAGTCAATCAATTGGCATCTGCTGTGGACAGAGGCAGGGGTAGGGCAGGTAGCATTAGGACATCATGTGCTTGTATGTGCTTCAGCTTTCATGGGCACTAGTTACCTTCCATCTCATTTGGCATCCAGTAGATGGTAATTGAATGTTTCAATTCTTTTTCACACACAGTGTACTGGAAATAAATAATGATTAGATATATGAGCCCCTCATAATTACCTGATGATTTGCCTAAGTAAGGAAATTGCGTATCCCTAAGACTTGGGCCTATATTCAGTATTAGAATTACAAACCAAAATTTACATATAAGCTTTCCCTTCCAACTGCAGGGTATTTTTAGTAATCATATGAGAAACTTGGAGTCAGAAGTGTTAGAATATCTTAATTCCTCCATTGCTGATTCCTATGACCTGAAAAGCCTGCTGGATCTCCACCTTAGTCGACAGAAAGTTTTTCTAAAGCCACTGAACTTCCACAGCTGATCCACATCAAACGTAAATAGTAACTAATACCTGCAGAAGATGTTAAAAAAATGAACTCTATTCCTCAGAGTTCATTTACCAACAAGAAGATTTTGAGTCATGGAAGAATAAGATATCTTGTCCTTACAATTTCATTTGTTTTTAGCTTTAAACAACTGGCAACATTTCAAGTGTTTGGGTGGCCAAAATATTGGGGGACAGATGGAAAGTGTATAAAATTTCTTTCATATAAGGTCATCAGTTTTTTTCCTTATTTTTCAAAATAGTGTTTTAGGCTGCTGCTTCACAAAGAAAGGAGTGAGGGTGAGGAGCTGGGGGCTAGACCAGATGCTCACATTACATTTCTGTCACTCTGGTGTGAGAGATACAAAGAAGGTCTCGTTTGCTAGGCTTGGCTCTCTTAATTACAGAAAAGTGTATTTGGTGAAATTTAGTATGATGGTACAATATATAATCATAGGGCTAGAATTAATGAATGAATAGGGTTAGTGAATGAATGAACCCACTATTAGAAAGGAATATTTGGAAAGCAAAAAAAGAGAGAGAGAGGAAAAGAGCATAAAAATATGATTTACGGTCAGGAAAACCACTTGCCCGAGGTGAGGACTGTAGCAATAAGTAGCAAGTAATAGTTTAGCTCAGAGGAGGATCAGATGTTAAAAGCATGCCAGAAGCTCTGGGCAGAGCAGCAGAAAGTTGATGAGCCCATGAGGAAACATGGATGGGGAATTTCAGAGAAAACCAGAAAAGGTGAAATAATACTGCAATATGAATGTTTTAATTCTCTTATGTTCTGCTACTAATGCTCTGTAAGATGTGAAGGCACATGGGAGGATGACCTGCCCTCTCTTGCTCTCTTACTGCTCTGCTCTTCTCTTGAGCAGACTCTTCCTGAAGTATTCGTGTTATTAATAAAAAATAATAGGAATCAGTAAGTAATCATTTATTTAACACATCTCTTGAGCACCTGCTGTATGCCAGATGTGGTGGGAGGGAGGGATACTCAATTGAGCAGTGTGGTCCTCCTTCTGAAGGTCTTACAAATAATGAAGTTCTAATAAGTGCAATGGCAGAGAAACAGGGAGAAAGGAGAAATTCAAGGTGGGGAAGTGAAAATATGAGTTTATAAAAAAAATAAGTACTTACAAAGGAATTTGCACTAATTTTTGTTGGAAAAGTTGGCTGTGTATAGAAGAAATGTGTTAGAGATTCTTCTGCTCATTCGTTTATTCACTTGATGATGCGTCCTTGCTCTGCTCCAGAAACTGTGCTGAGCATTAGAGGCACTTGATAAGCAAATGCAGGGTCTGCCGGGGTTGCACAGAGGTGACCATCAGAGCAGAGAAAGGGCATCTAACTCAATGAAGGATTGTTGGTAGGTCTTTTTTCTAAAAGGATCATCAGGTCTCAGGAGTTAAAGCCACTGGTTGAAAAAAGTAATAAAGGCATGGCATGAAATTCTATTCTGTCCTATCTCGAACTGTTGGGTATCCACCCACCAATCAGCATTTATCCATCATACAAAGGGACAAAGATAAGTGAGTGCATGGAAAACTGCAAGTAGGGTTTTATTTTGAGTGCTCTCTGTGTGTTAGGTTTTATGCAAAGCCCTTACATCCACACGTAAAGGTTCAGAAGGTTGGAGTCAAACAGAAGTGCTTCTCATCCAGCTCTTCTGCTTACTAACTGTACGACCTTGAACAATTCTCCTAACATCTCCTGATCTCAGTTTTTATCATCTGTAAAATAAGGATAGTCCTAACTAACACCAACCTCACAAGACAAAACCAGTTTTTCTATGCAAAGTCACTTTGTGCAATGCTGGTGTATGGCAAGTGCTTAGTAAATGCTGGCTCGTTTTCATTACAACTTGAATTGTACTCATTCACTGCCCTTCCAGAGGAAGCTGTGGTTTAGAAATGTGCCCGAGTCACTCCTCTTGAGTGGTGCAGTCAGCCCTGCCTAGTTGCCTCGCACATTAAGGTGGTGGGTGTTGGAAATAAGACTGGGGGAGGCGAGTCCAGATCTCAAAGAGCCCGGGATATTGAATTTTATCACAAAGGCAGTGGAGAGCCTCTGCAGGACCTTAAGGTGGAGATTAATAAGAGCAAATTTACATTTTAGAAAGATGATTCTGGCAACAAAATATGGGATGGTTCAGGGAAGGCAGGGACCTAGCTGAAAGCCCGGTCAGGACTGCTTGCTGTAGCCCAGGAGAGAACGGCGGGGACTGTGAGCCTGGAGCAGCCGTGGGATGAATGAACCGGAGCATGTGGGCAAAGGTGGGTGCTGGGGGGACATGTGGAGAGGGAACAAGTGGGTGGCATTCAGCTGCTGTGGGGCTTCCGGCTCTGTCAATGGGTAGGTGATGGCACCTTGGGCCAAGGTGGGGAATCGGGAGGAAGGGGCTTTGAGCCCGATAAGCGTGGGGTACTTGTATGATGGGGGAAATGCCCACGTGGCATTTGGACATACAGATCAGTCAGGGAAACTCAGGACTGCAGATACCAAGTTTGGGGTTGAAGCTGTGGGAGTGTGATCACTCAGTCAGGCCATGCACAGCACTGAACCCCCAGATCAGACCTCCTCTCCCCACAGGCAGAGAGATGAAAAGACAACCAATGTCACCACTTTCAGGGTGTCACAAGCAAGTAGGGGAGAACACATTAAAAAAGAGTCACTTCAGCTATTGCCAAATGCTAACAATATAACACTGTTGTAAAGTATAATGTGGCCAACATATTGCATAATCTTTCATGATAAACTGTAGAAGCATTCCTTTAAAAGTAAACAACCTTACAGTTAAGATAGTTATTGTAAGCTCAGGAGGAAGACTTACTTCACCAGAGAAAGAAACCATGATGTCCCAAGAATACAAGAGAAAAGACAAGTGCCCAAGACTGGGAGGACCTTTAAGACCAGGTCAGCAAGACACTCTTAAGATAAATTAAAGAGGACACTAACAAATGGAAACTCATTCCCACGCTCTTGGCTAGGAATAATTAATATTGTCAAAATGGCCATCCTGCCTAATGCAATCTACATATTCAATGCAATCCCTATCAAAATACCAACAGCATTCTTCAATGAACTGGAACAAATAGTTCTAAAATTCATGTGGAACCACCAAAGACCCCGAATAGCCAAAGCAATCCTGAGAAGGAAGAGTTAAGCAGAGGGGATCTCGCTTCCCAACGTCAAGCTCTACTACAAAGCCACAGTAATCAAGACAATGTGGTACTGGCACAAGAACAGATCCATAGACCAGTGGAACAGAATAAAGAGTCCAGATATTAACCCAAACATATATGGTCAATTAATATACAATAAAGAAGCCATGGATATACCAAGGGGAAATGACAGCCTCTTCAACAGCTGGTGTTGGCAAAACTGGACAGCTACATGCAAGAGAATGAAACTGGATTATTGTCTAACCCCACACACAAAAGTTAATTCGAAATGGATCAAAGACCTGAATGCAAGTCATGAAGCCATAAAACTCTTAGAAAAAAACATAGGCAAAAATCTCTTGGACATAAACATGAACAACTTCTTCATGAACATATCTCCCTGGGCAAGGGAAACAAAAGCAAAAATGAACAAGTAGGACTGTATCAAGCTGAATAGGACATTACCAATAGAACAAAAAGGCATCCTACAGTATGGGAGAATATATTCATAAATGACAGATCCGATAAAGAGTTGACATCCAAAATATATAAAGAGCTCATGCACCTCAACAAACGAAAAGCAAATAATCCAATTAAAAAGTGGGCAAAGGAGCTGAACAGACAGTTCTCCAAAGAAGAAATTCAGATGGCCAACAGACACATGAAAAGATGTTCCACATCACTAGTTATCAGAGAAATGCAAATCAAAACCACAATGAGATATCACCTCACACCAGTTAGGATGGCCAACATCCAAAAGACAACAACAAATGCTGGTGAGGATGCAGAGAAAGGGGAACCCTCCTACACTACTGGTGGGAATGTGAATTAGTTCAACCATTGTGGAAAGCAGTATGGAGGTTCCTCAAAAAGCTCAAAATAGAAAAAGCATTTGACCCAGTAATTCCACTTCTAGGAATTTACCCTAAGAATACAGCAGCTCAGTTTTAAAAAGACAGATGCACCCCTATGTTTATCGCAGCACTGTTTACAGTAGCCAAGAAATGGAAGCAACCTAAGTGTCCATCAGTATATGAATGGATAAAGAAGATGTGATACATATACACAATGGGATGTTATTCAGCCATAAGAAGAAAACAAATCCTACCATTTGCAAAACATGGATGGATCTAGAGGGTATTATGCTCAGTGAAATAAACCAGGTGAAGAAAGACAAGTACCAAATGATTTCACTCATCTGTGGAGTATAAGAACAAAGCAAAAACTGAAGGAACAAAACAGCAGCAGACTCACAGAACCCAAGAGTGGACTCACAGTTACTAAAGGGAAAGGGACTGGGGTGGATGGTGGGAAGGAGGGGATAAGGGGGAAAAAGGGGCATTACAATTAGCACACATAATGTAGGGGGGAGTTGCATGGGGAAGGCAGTACAACACAGAGAAGACAATAGCGACTCTATGGCATCTTACTACATTGATGGACAGTGACTAAAATGGGGTATGTGGTGGGGACTTGGTAATAGGGGGAGTCTAGTAACCATAATGTTGCTCATATAATCAGACATTAATGATACCAAAATTAAAATTAAAAAGACCAAGTCAGCCTTCAAGTGGGAAGTAATTAGGTCAGAGAAACAGGTAAAAATGAATAGATACATGCAGATGGGGGGAAACGCATACCATATGCAGTCTTTGGAGCCACAGATGCTTGGGGGGTGCCTGTGTGAGGGGCTGCGGGGGCAGCAGGCCCCAGTGCTCAGGGTCAGGGCCCCTTCAGACATGTACAGAGTGCCAGGAGGGACTGTGAGGGGTCACTAGCCAGCACTTGCAGGTCTTTTCCCAAATGGCCCACAAAGTGAAACCAGACAGCATGCAGTATTTAGGAAGTTTGAAACTCAGACTTAGGTACAAAGTTTGCAAAACCACCTTGGCAGCCAGAGCCTGAGGTAGGTGCCTAGAGGAGGTGTGCACATTCCAGGCAGCCAGTGCAGAAAGGGTGGAAGGCTTTTCAGGATGTGAAACCGCTGGGGACAAAACCCAGCGCCGACAGAAGGAGGAAGCCAGCGTCTCACTGTGAAATGCGGGAGAAACTATCTCCTGCTTGTGTCTGGGAATCTTCATTTTCCAAGAAGAACTAGAGGACCCCAGGGTCCGGGGGCAAATGACTGTGGGAATGGGAGGGACCGGTGACCAAGGACACCCAGACATGAGGTGAGCCCTCCTCTAGGTCTCCACCAGCTGTACATTTCCGGTCGCCTTTTGCTGGAGTCCTGTTGATTCTAATGGTTCTCCTGGCGGGTGGTGGTTTGAGTGATTGGGTTAGCAGATTGAAATGTGGGCTTATGAGAGAAAACAGGACCTAAAAAGTCTGGAGAGAGCACAGTAACTGCAGACTCTCAAACCTGCCCCAGACCCGGGTGTGGCAGGACAGCAGCTCTCCGGGCGACTCACGCACATTGACGTCGTCTTCGGTAGGTGTGGGAGCTGGAGCAGCTGTCCAACCAGCCTGATGATCTGCATGTCCTTGGGGCCAACCGCAGGGCCACCGAGATCTCTGGGCGCAAGGACAGTGGTCGTGCAGCCAGCCTCCTAGGGTCCTGTCGGGTTTGGGAGCCACTGGGCTGATGTAATATTCTCTAAGGCATACTTTATTAGGAATTCCAGAGTACCTGAATCTTTTTCTCCTTTCCCTTTCTACTAGGCGCTGGGAAATCATGAATTTGATAACGGTGTAGAAGGACTGATCGATCCACTCCTCAAAGAAGCCAGATTTCCAATTCTGAGTGCAAATATTAAAGCAAAGGGGTCGCTAGCATCTCGAATATCAGGACTTTATTTACCATATAAAATCATTCCTGTCGGTGAGGAAGTTGTGGGCATTGTTGGATACACTTCGAAAGAGACCCCTTTTCTCTCAAAACCAGGTATTTTCTACTTTTCTAGCACTCATTGTTTGAAAATAGATGCACTAAGTCAGAATTGGCATCATTTTTTTTTGAACTGCCAGTAAAAAGTAGGAACAACATGTGGTATTGGGCAAACGGTGTACTTAGGATGACCTTTATGAAACCAGTCTGGTGGCCCCACTGTGTTCTCTGTCACTTCATCAAGGCCTCCACTCTTCCGGTTAATCACTTCTTTGTTGACATAAACCGTATCTTTGTTTAATTTAGTGCTTCCAAAACCGGCAGGAAGGCCTTTTATACCAGTGCTGGACAGTCCAGGGTCACTTACCCAACAATGAGAGCGGCCTAGCACCCCGCCCTGCTTGCCGTGGAGCCGGGGAGCCCAGGGCTGGGGCTGCACCTCAGTTCACCCTATCTTTCCTCTCCTAGTATGATCATCCCATGACTAGTTAACTCTTCTTTCTCCCTTTTTGTTTTTTATCTCTTGTTTTTAATGACTTTGTTGTATCTGGCTCTCTGGGAAATAGACATATGGTCTTATCATATCTATATCCTAATAGATACAGATAGATAGATAGATAGATAGATAGATAGATAGATAATAAATATATATATATAATAATAGATATCGATCATATGACAGATACCTATATATATACATACCTACATATACAATCTTAAGGCCATTCAAGCAACATTTTTGAGTCACTTTTACAGGAACACTTACCAAAACACTTTGGTAGTGAGAACAAAAATGATCTTTTTCCTAAATTATCGCCATTAATTTTCTTCCCATATTTGAAAAAAAAGGGAAATTAGGATGTAATGTTATCCAGAAACAAGGGTTTTTTATGAAGAATTCACTGATGAAGGACATATAATTATTTGACAATTAGAAAAGTAACACACTTATTAGTAAGCCAGGTCTGGGCCGCTGGAAGGCACAAAACGTCAGCTGCCCTTGCTCCCAAGCAGCAGGGCTCCGGCCCTGAGGGTGCTGCCTGCTGCCGGCTGAAGGTGGGCACAGGCTCCGGGCTCCCCCGTCCAGGCCGTGGAGGCAGTCGGGCACTGCAGGTGGCAGGGGGGCCACCTCTGTACACAGTACGACCCACAGCCAGCAGTTACTGTTGAGGTCATTGCAGAGCCGGAGGGTGGCTGTGGAGGCAGCGGGTTGCTGGTGTTTTAGAGGCGCCCTTCTGATGGAAAGGGCGAGATGTGGTCCCACCACAGGGACCGACCAACAGCCCCCAGCCGCCCTCCCCCTGCCCGGCCCGACTGGCACCCTGGCCCTCCTGCTGCAGGCCGGGCGGCTCTGGTGACCAGACCTTCCTGGGGCGAAGCAGTGTGGCAGCTTTGGGGCTACTGGGGCTTTTCTATAAAGAGGAGCAGGAGATGGCAGAGCAAAGCCGTGTGACCTCCAATGCAGCCTCCAGTGTGGGCCGGGCTGGGTGGCTGCGGCCCAGGTGCTGCTGCCCTTGCTGGCCCCGTGGGGTTGGCTGCTCATGCTGTGGGACCCCAGCGCCCCTGGGCCCTGGCCCCTGCTGGGAGCTTCTGGCGCTGGCCCGAGCAGCGTGACGGCAGAGCTGCCCCTCATCTCCATGAGCACCTATGACCCAGTAGGCCAGCTCAGGATCTCTGGGTCAGGACTTGCTCAGTGATTGAATGATTACAGATCTTCATAATTTACATCTGTCAACTGGCTTGTGAGCCCCTTTAAGATAGGATGTAATTAAATGTCATAAAAGAGTCTTAAACAAAGTCAGGGAGCAGGGGAGGTGTGGGGGTGGGAGGGTGAGTGGAAGGAGTGATGGCCTCACCTGGGGCCAGGTAACTTGGTGAAGAGCCTTCCTGGCCCCTCCTGGGCCACATGCAGCATCCCGGGGCAAGGGCACGTCAGCAGCCGGGGCAGAGTCGCAAGCTCCAGGCAGGCAGGGACCTACCGCCCTCACTCCGCTCCGTGTTCTGCTCAGTCCCAGCATATGGGAAGTTCTCAGCAAAAGCTGCCGGAATGCATACAGAGGATCAGGGAAGTGTGGAGTCACTGGCAGAAACAAGCAGAGAGTTCAGTCCAGCCCAGACCGCAGGTTCCACATAGGGAAGGCTGGGCAGCTGGGTGTAGGGCCTCCTGAATGCCCGACAGAGCATTCAGGCATGACCTGGAGAAGAGCGTTATCCTTTCTTAAATAGTCAGCAGTGGCGGAGGGAGGTGTTGGTGGAGAGATGGCGGCTCTGACCTCACCCCGTATTAGTCCTTTACTGAGTCCTAATAGAAATGGGATCTGAATGAGGGTGCTCCTGCCAGCAGCTCCCGGGAGAGAATGGCTGCACAGTGTGGGGACCACAGCAGGAGATAGGCGGGGCACAGGGCTTCTGAGGATGCTGGCTTCCCCCAGACCCACAGGCCCCGCAGACCAGCATTGGTTCTTCCTGCAGGCCTCTGGCCCCAAATCCAGGCCCATTCCTTCGGCCCTGGCCCCGGTGCCCACTGGGAGAACTGGTATTTCTAGCACATTTAATTTATTTTAGCTATATAATGAAATTCCTGTGACCCCCCTGAGGATATCTTGAAATACATCCCATGCGCACTAACTAGAAGTGACAACTGACCCCAAGAGGTTTCTGATGTGTCAGAGGATCTATTTCTTTGTCCTTAGAGCATTTTTTCTGAACTTTTTGCTCCCTCTTGCTGGCCAAAATAAGCAGGGAATGGTAGCATCCCATAAAGGTCTCAACATTCATCTATTCCTTCCCCTGAGTGCCTGCCTCTGCATCAGGCACTGTTCTAGGCACCAGGGATATGACCACCTGAGCTTACATGTGTAGTGGGAGAACAAACAAATGAGTGAAATATTTGGTGTGTCCCAAGGTGGTAAGCGCCATGGAGAACAGTTACGCAGGAGGTGGGAGTGGAGAGTGTGGCGTGGGGGCCAGGGCATCTTGTCAGCTTAAAGGGAGCTTCCGGGAGAAGCTCATGGAGAAGGTGACATGGCTCTGAGGGTGACCCGGGAGCCTGGGGCCCCTTGGGCTGACCAGCCAGCACGGTGGAGGCAAGAGTTGTTACAACTCCTGATTTTTGTCTGTTGCCTGTGACTTACTGACAACGCTGCCAGTCCAGCACAGCACATCTGCGAGCTGCTCATTTTCAGGCCCTCGGCCTGGGGCTTCCCTGGCCTCGCCATCAGCCGTGCTCATTATCTTCTGTGCTAATTCGCCCACGTTGAGTTGACTAGTGTTAAGATCCTAAACGCAGGGGTGTGTTTCTGAGTCTTGTTGCTCCTTGTGGAGATGTAGACTTTTCACACTGGAGTTGGCAGATTTCTAGGGTTGGGGAGTGCATCCTGAGATGGCATTCATGTTTTGGCATTTTCATTTCAGGGGTGGTTCTTAGAAATTCAGCTTAGAGGTGTCCAGATCACCTCAGGGTCAGACTGTGGGACATGCCACCAGGGCAGCACATGTGTCTACGTTTGCTGTCACCTCCAAGCCCCTGAAAGCCGTGAGACCTTAAAGTTGGCTGAGGTTTGACGCCAGAGACAGAGGGAGAAATGGCCGTCCCGTGGTACCAGGCAGCACACGCTGGCAGCGCACAGAAGAGCCGGGCTGTGCAGTCACACCTGTGCTCGCCAGCCTGTGCCATCAGGCGATCCATTCCCACTACACAGGGGGACTAAGCATCCATGGAGAACACGCAGACCCCCAGGGCCAGCAATTGGATGAGCCCCCTGCTGATGCAGAGCTCAGTGACGCTCCAGTGCTGACCTCATCAAGTGAACAAGGCGGAGTTGTCAGCTGGCATGTGCGGATTGGCATTCAAGGATGTTTTTAAGCTTGAAGACTGATTGTCCTAAATGTGCAAACAAAGAGAGTTACCAATCTTTTTTCCCCCATTTTGTTGAGATATAATAGACATACAGCACTGTATACATTTACTGTGTACAGCATAACTACTTGAGCTACAGACAGTACATCATGCTTATGCGCTCAGGCATTTTTTGCATTGACATAATGGGAGTCTAAGTATAAAAACACATTTTAAGAAAGACATAGGCTTCCAGGTCTGAAGCCCCCTCATAGTTTGAGATTGAATTAGAGCAATATAGTATCATATACAACCTTAAACTGATGCAACATTAAGTGAAGGTAACTGAGGATATGGATGTGAATTTTTATTGGCTTTTTAAAGATTTTGTATTTATAGCTATGCTTTGGTCTTAGTAATTTAAGAGCTTTAGTAGATTAAGTTTTTACTTGGCATATTAATATGTATAATAAGTAGTCTAATAAAAATTACTGTTAATAAGTGTCCATTTTATTTATTTTGTTCCTTAGGAGAGAATTTAATATTTGAAGATGAAATCACTGCATTGCAACCTGAAGTAGATAAGCTAAAAACTCTAAATGTGAACAAAATCATTGCCCTGGGACACTCTGGTTTTGAAGTGGATAAACTGATTGCTCAGAAAGTGAAGGGCGTGGATGTGGTGGTGGGAGGCCACTCCAACACATTCCTTTATACAGGTAAATGTGTGTCAGAATGTCTAGATAACCTACTTAGTCTCTTTTGCCTGTGTAACTATTATTATTTTTACTACTATTTACACATTGAATAGTAACCTGTAAATCTTCCACAAGGAGACATTACTAAGCATTAATTTACTGGTTGCTTGATTATGTCAATTCCATTTATTTATGTGTATTATAAATATATACAAAATACATGGGTAAAATATATCTGTATAACAAAAAGATTACTGAGCCCCAACCAGGAGTCTGTTTACATCAAAAAGCAACATGACATATAAGAAATTTTAAGCATAAACAAAATAATGTAAATAAGGCCTTCATAGCTCAAGGTGACAGGAGTTGAATTACAGGGTCACAGGTCCCCGAACCTGGAGCTGTGGGCTCAGGTCCAGACTGGGCTGCGTGCTAGGGCTGTGAGCATCCCAGAAGCCACCGGCTCCTCTTGGAAGCGTGTGCTCCCCCTGCCTCCCCCTCCTTACTTCGCCTCACTCTGTCTTTCCTTCCCACTTTCCCTCTCCTTCTCCAGCCCGTACCCACAACCTTCTTTCTCTCCTTAGTGTTAGTAGTTTCAGTTAGTAATTTTTTTTTTTTTCTATTTTGAACCTATGATGTCCCAACACTTCTGAGTCTGGCTCAGTGAATCTTTCCTACCAAGCCCCACCATCACCACGCTCACTGCATGGAGCTTTCAAGTATTTTCAAGAACAGGAAGAAGAGGAGGAGGGCCTGGCTGGTAACTGACCATCAGCAGTGGGAAGGAAGGCCTTGGTCGGGGACACCCTCCCCTTGAAGAGGTCGCTGCTTTGCCCTTCTCTGTATGGGTTACCTAAGGCAATCCTCTTTTTATAAAAGCAAAAATAAAGAACACCCTGAATGCCCAAAAATGTTAAAAGAAGTATCATCAAGAAGAGCAGACAGGTAATTTTTATACCTTTTAGTATTTTCAAATAAGGAATGCATGTTGCTTTCGCCACCAGAAAAAGAGACATAAACTATAAAAAGAAAAGAAAGAACCACAGTGTTGGGTGAGAAGTCCTCATTCCTGATACACTTGAAAGACCTTGAGCAGGTCACTCCCCTTCTCTGAACCTTTTGGCTTCCATTCAAAGTGGGGATGATAATGCATAAAATGCCACGTTGTTGTGAAAACTGTGTGAGACGGTGAACACGAAGGCCCTCTGTAGTCCCTAACTAGCCGGCCGCCTCTGCGGCCAGGTGCCAGACCGCCCACCGGTGAGAACTGCCAGGCTGCACTGTGGCGCCGCCAGCCCCCTCACACCGTGGGACCGGCCTTCACTTAAGGAAATAATGCTGGTGTGCACACACTCAATGCTTCCTGATCCAATTCCTTACAAGTATTTTGCCTCTTAGTAGACACAAGCTAGAGAATAATACCAAACAAGATTATACCCATTAGCGATTGTGAAATCAATGGTAGTGAATTAATAAAACCATAGGGTTTTTTTTTTCTAACAGACTGGATTACATAGAGTGTGTACTTACATTACTCATTGGAAGGATATATATTGCTCCACAGAAAAAGACAAATATAACACGATGAGAACAGCTCCAGGCACAGAGCAGGCAAGCACCATGACAGGATAGTGACACGGCCTTGACAATGACGGGCACCTCCTTCATGTGGGTAGCATTGCAGTCAAACATCTGAGAGCCACTTAACATAGCTGTGGGAGAGTTAGATGGACTGTAAGTGTCAAGAGGAGGAAGAACCCCTCGGACAGGTCATCAGCCAGCACCAGGTAGAGGCTCCGACTCCAGCTGCGCTGCTGACCAGCGGAGGGGCCACCCCTGCCCGCTGTCCCTCATCTGCCAGAGTGACGCAGTGCCTGCGGTAACTATCACTGTGACAGGCCTACTGAGTGGCTGAGGGGAGGTGCCAGGGCAGGGCCAGCACGTGAGCCGTCCCTACTTCACCTACAGCCCAGCTCCATCGTCAGACCCATGAAAAACCTTTCCCTAGAGCCTTTTCTTAGCTTTTTGCTGAGGCATTGTCAGAAGATGAACACACAGCAGGAACTAGATATGTGCCTGTACCCCCTCATCCTTGAGAGTAGTGGTATCAAGTGTTTTTTACTTGATCCGCAGGAAGACAGGCCATGTGCATAAGAACCCAGCACACACTCTCAAACACACACACTGAAAGAAGACTTTCACAAAGTCCCTGTCCCAGTGGGATTTTTCCTGGTCTTGACACCTGGATGCACCCTGACTTTTCTGCTCCACTGTTTCATTTTTTTTTTAAGTGCCTATTACCACCCATTGGATTAATATCTTTGTACTGTAGCTAGCCCATATTTCAAAAAATTCGGTTTCAAATGAGGCAGGACCAAAACACTGCACGAATAATCAAAGAAATCTAACCCACCCATTCATGTGCTGAAGTCCTTCCCATGGCCCTCCGGACTTGCTTTGCCAGCATCTTAACCAATGCTGTTCTCCACACCCAGGGGTCAGCCACAGCCTCGGGGTGTGGCCATCAGTTAGCACGCCCCATGGGCCTGGGAAGTTTTAGTGACTGTGCCTGGCTTCGCAGTCATTCTGCAGCCTTTACTTTTTGTTGTCCCTGTCACTTTGTCCCATCTAATGAGGTCCCGTCAAACAATATGTGCCTTTCACTAAGCAGATGAATTTAGTTAATGATGAATGAGTGGATAGAAGAAAGATTTGGGGGTAAAAATTATAATTTGCTTACCCATAAATCTTAGAGTAGACGATCTTTGAAAAAACTGCCTCTAGAGTCTTAGTCACTTATTTATTTCACATTTCATGATTGCTTACCAAGATTAAACCTGTTTTCATGAAAATATTCAGTTGTGATACTCATCATTTTGAAGAATGAGCATAACAGTTGAAGGTATCACTAGGACACAAGAGCAGATGAGATATATTTGCTTGTTTGCGTCAATTTTCATGGCGTTAAAAAAACTTCACTGAATTGTTTTTGAAATTGGCATAAAATTAAGGTTAAATATGATGAGTTAATAAAAATATAGTTAGAACAGTACATCCCTTGGAATCTTGCTGAGAACCATTTTAGCCACACACAGGGTCCAGCACCCACACATACACATATACCTGAAGGAAAATTTCACAAAGGATCTGTATTGCACCTGATCATTTTCTCTTCTGTTATTTATCTATTTTTAATGCTGGTTGCCACCTATTAAATTAATCTCACTGTGCTATAGATAGCCCATAGTTTTAAAAACTCAGCTTTAATCGAGGCATGACAAAGAGTGCGTGACCTTCTCCCCTTCAGAGGTTAACATCATGCCAGGTTCTTTGATTAAACTGTGGTGCACATGCAGGTAAAGCTGGTCTTGCCTGTGCATTCTTGGCAATCAGAATGAAGAGGAGAAAGTTTCCCCCAACCAGGCTTATAGAATCTGAAAGCTGCAAGGATGAGGACTGGTTGGAAAATGGCTTCTCTAAAGGAATTAAATCCTTGAGTCATGAATGGGTCCATGTTGTTGCCTTTGGAGGAAAAAGTAGCCAAGTGAGTGCAGGTCGAAACCAGGGGGCTCTATCCTCCATGGGGCCCCAGAGGGCGGACTCATACGAGCCTGTCACTGCTTGCTTCCCACTGCTTGAACTGAATTTTGGATTATGCAGGCCAGTCTTGCTAGCTGTGGTGAGGGTGAGTGTGGACTTCAGTATGTGTATCTGCAGAGTAAGCCTACGATCTCTTCCATTCTAATGTCCGGTCCACCAGACAGCCATCCGTGCAGAGAACCTGATGACTTACTTTCCAAAATCTGGAAAATAAAAACTTGGGGGTTAGACTATTAACCTCCTCTGAAGCTGCAGAGAATTGAATTATACCTTTAAGAGCTTTGGGCTCAAACCTCCTACTCTGTCCCCTCCAAATCTTCCGGCCTCCAAGCAACGACACCCAGAAGTTGGCACCCAACTTCCGTCTCCCCCTCCACGCCAGCTCCAGCCTTCATTCTCATGGCTTCTGCCACCATTTCCCCAATGGCTGTCCATACTTATATTTTTTTTAATTTACAGAAATTATATTGGTCATTGCCATAGGGTGGTGGGTCCACAGATAATCTTTTCTTTTCTCCATTGGCCAAGTTTTCTGTCATGCTAGGTTTCCTTCTGTAAACAAATTAAAAAACAAAGATACAAATAAAGCCCTTTCTAAATCCTGTAAACTTAACCATTAATCCTAAACTTTATTAAGAGAAAATTTTCCACAAACCACTGGCTGATCTAGCAGGCTTTTATTCCCTGATTCATGAATCGGGCAGCATCCCTTCCAGCAAAGAGGAAGGAGCTCCGAGTTGCACAGAGTTAACTGAGCAGGATCAAGGGCATTCCTCCGGGCATTGCTGATGGGCTGAAGCAGGGTTTCTTTCTTCCTGTGGCACAAAGGGAAGCCCTAGTCACAGAACTGGTGCCGAGGGGCCTGGTGCTGACTGTCTGATTGAGGCCCTCCCTCTCTGGCAGAGCCAGGCATAGAAATGCAGTTACATTGTGGTTTGCTGTTTGGGGCTTAGTATGAGCAACTCCATTTGGGGCCTGTTCTGGTTACTTTAACACCTTGAACTACTGTGAATACTTTTATTAATTAAAAAAGCAAAAGAAGATACATAATCAATTTGAGAATCTGAGCTAAATACACAAATGACCAAATGTATCTTCTTGCCTTTAAAAGATAAGAAACCCGAAATGCCATGCTTTATCCGAAGCAGCCTGGCTGTGTCTCACTCAGGTCTCTGATCTTTGGTGTGTAACCTCCAGGTTCTCTTAGATAAGCATGTTTAACCATGTTCTCCAGGCTCCCTTGCTCACCAGTGTGGCTGAAGTGCATGGTTTGTGGCAATCAGCTGGTAAGACCTCTCACCAAAGGCAGACACACAGCATTTCTCAGGGCATGCATCCACCCCACAAATGCCTTCTCCAGCTAAATGCTGATTTTCCCTAAAATATATATCAGGCTTACATCAGTTTATGATCATGAATACCCCCTTTTTAATCTCAAGAAATAAAGTTATTCCTTCTGAGAGAGCCCTGTTAGTAAATGAAACTATAAGGGTATGTTAAGATGAAAATGTCTCTCTCTATCTCTTTCCTCTGGGCTCTGCATTTTAACAGGCCCTGGTGATAGAACCAGAGGATGGTGGTTTGATTTTTGAGGGGTTTTTTTTCATTTGTTATATAAAGCCCTATCATATAATGTATATGGCCCCAGAACAGATACTAATCACGGGATGGCTAGATCCTGTGTGAAGAGAGGAGGGTGGCAGAGAGCTTTCCTTCCCCTGCTCTATCCCGGTCAAGCAGCCTCTCCCCGCCTCATACAGAGTAAGCACACAGGCCAGTGGGGATCCAAAATGTGGGGCGCTTGGAGTTCTACACATTTGTCGAATGGGTGAGTGTGCGGTGAGCGGTTCCCTCACTTGCCCCAGCCAGTCGGGAGTTGGTACACACAGCCCGGATTGGATTTTATAGGGTTTTGTGCCCACTGTGGGTTCTTGCCGAAGATGCGTAATCTTTTTTAGACCATATTTGTGTTTCAGAAAGATCACTCGGGCTGCCATGTGGTGACTGGATTAGAGGAGGCCAAGGAGATGGGCGGAGACCCATAAGGAGGCTGTCACAGTAACCCAGTCACAAGATAATGGTGACCCAGGACCCTGGCTTGCCTGAAGACATGTAGGGAGATAGACAGATAAAAGCAGTGTCTGGTGAAAAACAGCACTTTCAAGTAACTTAAAAGGGTCGTTCAAGTCCCTTAGAAGCAATGATGTGAAATATGCTGATTACCAGTTATTTTTATCTGGTCCTTTTATAGGAGGGTCCGAATTTCTTAGGCTGGTGCCCACGTACATTTAAAGCATAGCGTGGACTGCCTTGAAACATTCCATAATTCAGCCAATGAAAACCTGTCAAAGGCCTGCACCCTGGCACAGCTGCCACCAAGTGATCCACCCTCTGCCCGCTCTGGCCCCTGGGAGGGCCGTTGCCCAGGCCTGCACTTGGAACCGTCACATTCCTGAGGGCCTGCTGCTGGGGGCTTCCAGGGCAGGGCCCTGTAAGGGTCTCTCAGGCAGCTGCACTGTGCTAGCGGATGCCCCTTCTACCAACTAAATGTCAGCCCACAGCTCATGGCGTCTCCAGGTCTGGTTCTCAGATTCTGTATTTGCTAGATGGCTGGAAGAGAGTTCTGGTGAGTAATTTCTCTCCTGCCGAGATTGTAAGTTGGGTTTCTGAAGACAGATGGAAAATGTGAAGTCCTGGCCTGCTTTCTCTGCCAGTGGTTTTTCCGGGGTTGCCGCAATGGGAGGAGCACGAGGGCTCTGGCTGTGGAGAAGGCAGAGCTTAGCCAAACAAGCCCTGCTGCTCACGTAGCCACGTGGGGAGCATCCTCCCTGCTCCTAATTAAGGCAGTTTAAGGAGCAGATGACCTGTCTTGTTCTAACAAAAGGAACATCAAGGCCTTTAGGAGCTGGGGAAGATCCCCTGACAGCTGGGATCTGGGGCTGCTAGCTCCTGTTTGTGCAGTGCCTGACCTGATGAGGCATTTGACCCGATGATGAGGTTCCTCAGCTTCACTTGCAGTTTAAGTTCGGTTATGTCTGTGAAAAAAGGAAAGTAAAGGCTGAGAAAAAGCCAGGTTAGTGCGCCACCTTGTGGACGTTTGGAAACTGCACCTCCTCAAACTTCTCTGGGCTGAGACCCTCTCCAGCCTAGGTGGTAGGGGGCTGCCATACCCTTTTGCCCCCGAAGCTAACACCAGGCTCCAGGCTTTCCCGAAGGAGGACCAGCACAGAACCGAATGAGGGCGAAGAGAGCTGTTAACATATCCCAATACTCGGACTGTCAGCCGCCCGCCCGTTGCCCCTGAGGCTGTGCACTGCACACACAGATAGAGCAAGGCCTCCACAGGGTCTCAGATCAGGTGCTCTTGTAGAAATAAAGTTCCAAGTCTTTTTTCTCTGTCATTTCTTTCCCAGGGGAAGCAAGAAATAGGAAATTAAGGTGGGCAACAGCTATTTCCTGCTCGTGAAGTCTGGTGCTTGCAGCACTTCTGCCCGGTGGCACTGAGCTGGGAAGGGGCTGCTCTTGGCACAGGGGCGGGAGAGGAGTGGGTTTTCCATAACATTCACCCCAGAGACAGCGGGGGACCCAGAGCACAGACCCTGGGCTTGCCTCTGATCCGCTGAGGGGCCTCTGGCGGCCGGCTCTTGCTGACTCCGCGAGGGCAGCTCGCCGTAGGCTGTGCTGGGCGACGGAGGGAACGGCCGCTCCGGCATCTCGCAGCCTGCTCCTCACTTGCCTGTCCTTACCCTGCAGCTGTGACCTTGGACACACTACCTGGCGGGGGGGAGGCGGGGTAGGAGGGTGATAGGAGGACCTGCCTCCTGGGTGCTTGGAGGAATCCGGGAGGTCCATCCCAGGGCCTGGCTCTGGGCCGACTCCTCACTGGTCCGTGTGAATGACCAGCACATTCTGAAGTCCCCTCTGCCGTCTGTGAGCCTCTAATGGGAAGGACTGCGGATAGGTGTGGTGTCAGGGCAAGAGAAACAGTAGTGAGTCAAGGGTATCTGTTCTATAGCCTCTGACTCAAAACAAGTCATTGTCTCCGTGGATGTAAGACTGAGCTGCACGGTGCCCGAAGGAAGGGTCAGTTATACCAGTGTTCTGTATCAAGGGATTCGGGGCCGGGGCCTACACTCCGGGTGGCTGGGCTTGTGGCAGGCGGCAGTGGTGGGTGCGCCTCTCAGCCTCTAGGCAGTGTCTCCTAAGCGCTCCACAGGGGTCCTCTTTGAGACTGCAAGCCAGCAAGACCTGACCAGCATGGGGCTCGGCCCGGGGCAGCGGTGGGCCCGCTGGTGGCTGCCAGAGGGAGCTGGTTCTTCTGAAAGAACCTGAGGGGATGCAAACCTGAGAACAGCCCATTGTCATTCCTGCTCATTTTCCTTGCTCTGGAGTGTGTGTCTAGGCTTTCTGGGGCTGATGCCTCACGAGGGAAAGGGGTGTACACTTACTGTGTCCTGTGTCCCAGCCGCTGTGCAGGGGCGCTCAGGTGTTCCATCCCCTAAGCGGCTCTGCGAAAGGCAGGCTGTCACGTGACCCCCTTTACAGGCGAGGAGACCCCGTGCAGTCACGTGGCCTGGCTGTTCCACTGGCCAGGACGGGGTGGGGCCTGGGTTGGGGAGTACGCAGGGCGATGTCAGCAGGATGGCACCTGCATGTCCCCGGCAGCCCCAGGCCCAGTGCCTTGGACTAGGAAGAGCTGAGGAAATGCCTGATGCGTTGGGAACGGAAGGATCCATCTGCCTCAAGGGCATGCAGAAATGGGGCCTGTTGCCCCAGCTGTGCCCTGAAAGACCAGCTCTGTAGGGCCACAGCTGGCAAATCATCAATTCAGACGCTACTGTCATCGGGCCAGTGGCCAGCACCTGCAGCCGGGCATGCACAAGGCCTGGCTTGATCGGCTTTGGCTCTTCTATTTTAGGTACTCCACCTTCCAAAGAGGTGCCGGCTGGGAAATACCCGTTCATAGTCACCTCGGATGACGGGCGGAAGGTTCCCGTGGTCCAGGCCTATGCTTTTGGCAAATACCTAGGCTATCTGAGGGTTGAGTTTGATGAAAAAGGAAACGTCATCACTTCCCATGGAAATCCCATTCTTCTCAACAGCAGCATTCCTGAAGGTACCTGATATTCAGGGCAGGGTTCCACCAACCCGAAAAGTAGATGGCTGCATTTTTTTTCTCCTGCAAGTGTGTGTGTGGGGGGGCGGGGGGCGGGGAGGGAGTGGGGAGGGGTGTTATGCTTTTTATTAATGTTTCAGGACAAAACCATAATATTTCTGAAGAATTGATCTGCTCACACATTTACCCTCTTCATGGATGAGACTGAAAACACACCCCCATGCCTGAAGTCCCCGTGGGCTTCTTTCTCCAAGTCCGCTCAGCACCAGACTCGGTGCCTTTTCAAACTTTGCCCTGGCAGGAGACAGCCACTCTCAGCTCCAGAGGAGAGCTTCCCACTGAAGCAATGGGGTTCAATTTAGGAACAGCGAGGCTCCAGCCCTGGCCCACAGGAGCCGTGTGCCTGGGGCCAGCTGTCCAGTCTTGATCGGCTTCAATTTCTTTATCAAGTGAGGGAGTGTCTTTCTTACTTTTTTGTCTGAGACTCAGAGGAACAATACATTTTATGTCACCCTTTTTCAAATAGTATACAGGAACGCATTCCTGTGCTTTCCTCTCAGCTGCCCTTCAGTGCTTACCATTGATCAGATCGGGGGAGCACAGGCTGTGAGGGGCCACAGTGCCCAGAACCCGTGGTCACAGCACAGCACCCCCAGCAGCCGGAGGGAGGGGCCTGGGCTGCAGCGGAACCTGAGCAGGCCCTCTATGCCTGGCCCCCACGCCGTTCGACGGCTCCCCACCACCACAATGAATGCCTGTTGGGCAGGCCCACGGGTACTCATGCAGATGGCATGAGTTGATGTTAGGATGCCCAGCAAGTCTTTGTATTAAGATCCCTTCCAGGGCTTACTACCAAGGAACAAGAGGTTCCTAGGGAAATCTCACAGACCCAAAAGGTCCATAAATATGATAAAGAAATGTATACGTGCACAGGTAAACCAAATGACATTTGATTCCTTCTCCAAAATTTAGGCCAGTGTGAGCTCTGTGTTAACTGCCAACTGCTTTGTTTCTCATTTGTTTTACTTTCTTCTAGACCCAAGTATAAAAGCAGACATTAACCAATGGCGGATAAAATTGAATAATTATTCTACCCAGGAACTGGGGAAAACAATTGTCTATCTGGATGGCTCCACTCAGTCGTGCCGTTTTAGGGAATGCAACATGGGCAACCTGATCTGTGACGCTATGGTGAGTGGCCCCAGGAGCCTGGTGCCATGCCGAGGGACAGAGTGCAGGGGGAGGAAAGAGGAGGAGGGGTGCAAGGAAGGAGCCTGAGGGTCACAGATCTAGGGGCGCCCTAGACCAAAGCTTGGCGTGGACTCACAGCCAGTACCTTGGAAAGGTGCCTGAACTAGGCCAGCTGACCACCACTTACTGCTTCTAGGCCTGGAGCCTTATTCTGTGGTGGTCACCCTGGGCTTGCTTCCTTTCTCCAAGAGGATCTAAGTACACAAACTCTGCTGCTCTGAGGATATAGATGTAGTGGATAGAACACGTCTCCTTGGGCCTTGCCTGCCCAGACTGAATCTCACCTCTCTGTCCTCTCGGCTCTGGAGAGCTAGGGACTGGGACCTCCTATCCAAGCAGAGAATGATGACATAGTTGTGATGGTAGTAAGCACTGTGGCTGAGTGAGATCACCCATGAGAAGCACTGTCCACTGTCACCCATGAAAAGCAGGCAGTGGCGCGGCGGCGCCCTGGGGGCCATGCCCAGCCGAAGGCTCCCAGGTCAGCTGCACCACTCCCATGGGCTCAAAGCCCACACCCTGGGGGGGCTGTTTCTTTGTGCCTGGCACAATGCCTGGGATACAGCCACTCTCAACAAATTTCTGCCAAGTGAATGATGTCTCATGCTTTCCAAGGTGAGGCCGGTGCTGGCTCCCCAGCTTCATGCAGCCAGTGCAGGAGAAGCCCGTATGTGAATGTTTAGAGAGAGGTCTTGAAGAGGGCACCCCCCTGCCCCTGCCCCGGGCTGTCAGCAGTGCTTACCTCTCTTAAGAGGCTAGGGATCAATTTTGCTTTTTCACATTTTTTTCTTCAAGTGATAGCGTGTTCATTTTATTTCTTGTGACTAAACATATATTTTGTAAAAGAAAAGTAAGAATGAAACTGGTTCTCCCCAGTTTCAGATGGCTGTCTCTGCCTCCAAAATTGCCAATGTGGGAACTGGCTGGGGACCTGGACATGGAGGCCAGAGTTCTTGTTGGCCTGAGGTCTTAAGTTGAAAGGCTTTCAATTCCATCCTCAGAGCAAGTGTGGGGTCTAGCCTGGAGGAGGCCGTGGAGGGGCAGCGAGGCAGGCTAGTCTGCACGGAGGCCCCGCCCTGACACATCTATGAGCGGGTTTTGCTAGGGCTCACTGGCCTGAGAGCCCAGGGGTCTTACTCTCTCACTCAGGAGTAGGGACTCAGAGCCATTTGCTTCAGAGAGTCTGACATGGGACCGGTCACAGTATCTCATTTTTGCTTTCTGAGCATAAAACTAGTTCTGACTAAACATACCTGAGAAATCTCTGGGGACACAGGAGCGGGAGAGATGCACCTTTATTTCTTCAGTAGAGCTAACCAGATCCCTGGAACTGGTCCTCAGGAAGAAGACCCAAAATAGCTAATGTACATTCATGCTGCTATTGCAGATCAACAACAACCTTAGAAAGCTGGACGGAGACTCCTGGAACCACGTGTCCATGTGCATTTTAAATGGTGGAGGCATTCGGTCACCCATTGACGAGCGGAACAATGGTATGCACCCAGGGCTTCAGCTCACGTGTTCTGTCTGACCGTGCCCGTGGGCAGCCTCAGTCCATCTCTGCAGCCAGCCATGTACCACTATGTCAGTGCCTTCGGTTTGGGCTGACTGTTGCTCAAGTCAGTGCCTGACCCAAAGGGCACACACACTTATATGTTCACACAGAGGCAGCAGCTAGGGTTAATGGAACCCAAGCTTGATCTAAACTTCTGACTTAGAAAGCTAAGTAGGCTCTTGCTGATCTATGCAAAATACTGACAATCTCCTCCTTGATATCCAAGAAGAAGACAACTGTCCAATCTCTGTGCTGGAAAAAAATAGACCACTGGATCAAAAACTTTTAGAGCATTTACAGATATCCAAGATTATATCATATGGTGAAACAAACCAATTAGGAAGATACTCAAGATATTCTTGCAGACTTCCCTGATACACTGTCAGATGCAGTCGGCCTCAGTGTAAGCCCCAAGCTCACCCCATGGCCTCATGGGACAGGAGGCAGGGACACACTGCCTGTCTGGAGGAGTGCAGCAATCCCTAACACCGCTGGAGAGGCAGCCTCCAACCAGGGGATACAGGCCAGAGCACAGGTGACTGGAGCTGCAGCCAACCGTGAGCTCCCTCCGTCTTGCCCAGGAGTGGAGGGCGCGGCCAGAAGCCCCTTGAACCCATGCCCCCGCTGGATATTAGGAGCCACTCAGACACACCGAGGGAGCTCAGATCCCCCAACAATCTTAGGGGAAACTGGTTTTGGTGTAAGCTTGTCCTCAGGCTGTTTTCCTTCTTGCCCTGTCTGTGATGACCCTCAGGCACGATTACCTGGGAGAACCTGGCTTCTGTGTTGCCCTTTGGAGGCACCTATGACCTGGTCCAATTAAAAGGTTCCACCCTAAAGAAGGTCTTTGAGCACAGTGTGCACCGCTATGGCCAGTCCACTGGAGAGTTCCTGCAGGTGGGCGGTAAGTCAGCCTCCAAGGGGAGGGGGCCTTTGCTGCTGGTCTGCTTAGCTCCCCCTCACCAGGCTCCATGGCCAGGATTGTTTGGGTGTCCCCCGACCCAGCAACAGCGTTTAGTCTTTCAATGGCAGTGGAGTCCCAAACCAACCAGACTCTGTCAAAATTAAAGCCCCAAGGCCCTGGCAATGAGCAGTACTTGTCAAATCTGATTTGGACATCAGATGGGCCTTCTGCAGGAGCTGGCCCTCCAGCCTTTAAGCAGGTCAGCTGCCTTGCTGTCCCCTTCCTGTTAAAATCTTAGTTCTTTAAATATTCAATATGCTTTGTGAAAAAAAAAAAATCCCTCCTCTGTTCTACTCACAATTACCTGGAACCATGCAATGGTTCAAAGGAATAAAGTATCCAGTCAGGATTGACAAGGATGATTTCTGGAAGGGGCAGCAGCTGTATAAACACATGGGAACACCGGATTCTGTTTCCACTGTGAGCTGGTACATGTTTTCAACCCCTCTGAGTGCAGTGAGAAACCTGCCCTGCCCATCCCATGGACTGCAGTGAAAACTGAATGAAAATAAATGCTTCCCAACTTGCCAAGGACTTCTGAAATGCTTTGGTCAATAATTCCACAGTATAATGAATTATACGTTCATAATTATTTGATTTTGACACCGTTTGCTGGCCCGCACTTTTTTTCTAACTGTAGATGGTAGCTGCCACTTAACAGGTGTGATTGCTTTGTCGGGGCCTCCCTCTGCAGAGCACCCCACTGCTGGAACTGAGGGCCTGAGGAAGGTGGCGGGACCCCAGCCTGATGCCTGTGGTAGCCTAAACTTTCTGCATTTTTCTAGGGGAGAGTGGAGAGAACAGTGGGGTTTTGATGCCCCGGCACAGCACAGGGTAGTTGTATGTTTAGTAAAAGTCTCCCAAATTATAACCATTTAGTAGTCTTCAAACTTGTAGCAAATGACCCATGCCTCTCATCTAGTTCTCATTTTCCAAGGCCACTAAAACAAGTAGCCGGACCAGTTCATTCAGGATTTCAGAAAGACGTGGTTTCTCCCTGCAGACTCACTCCTTGCCCCTTCTGAGCCACAGCCTGTTTTCCTCCCAGTGGTTCTCAGACACCCCCGAGAAGAACTCAAGGATAAATCTAACCAAGAAAGGGTATCCTGCAATATCACCCCCCTCTTTCTGGCTGAAATTTTCCATAAGTCCAGTGCTCCAACTCCCAATTTTGGCCAAAATCCCTTTTTAAGAAACAGAAATGTGCCTTTGAATTCAGTGAAGATGTACCAACTCTTTTCTTTTCTAGGAATTCACGTGGAGTATGATCTTTCCCGAAAACCTGGGGACAGAGTCGTCAAATTAGATGTTCTTTGCACCTGGTGCCGGGTGCCCAGCTACGAGCCCCTCAGGATGGATGAATTGTATAGGGTGATACTCCCAAGCTTCCTTGCCAGTGGTGGAGATGGATTCCAGATGATAAAAGACGAAATGTTAAAACATGATTCTGGTAAGCCCCAGTGTCCCTTCCTGTCTCTGTCTTCAGAAGTGGTATTCAGGAACAATATTCCTGTGTGTATGTGTGTCCATGCCACAAGTACTTTATCCATTCATCCATTCATGAACACTTGATTGTTTCCATATCTTGGTTATTGTAAGAATGCTGCAGTGAACATGGGGGTGCAGATATCTCTTCTATAGTATTTTTGTTTTCTTCAGATAAACACTGAGTTGCTGGATCGTGTGGTAGTTCTATTTTTCTTTTTTTGAGAAGCCTCCATGCTGTCTTCCATAGCTGCACCGGTTTACATACCCACTAACAGGGCATGTGGGTTTCTTTTCCTCTACATCTTTGCCTCCACACTTGCTATTTCTTGTTGTTGTTTTTTTTTGAGAGGGCATCTCTCATATTTATTGATCAAATGGTTGTTAACAACAATAAAATTCAGTATAGGGGGGTCAATGCTCCATGTACAATCATTAATCCATCTCAAGACTAATTCTCGTCAGTCTCCAATCTTCTGAAGCATAACGAACAAGTTCTTACATGGTGAACGAATTCTTATATAGTGAATAAATTCTTACATGGTGAACAGTACAAGGGCATTCATCACAGAAACTTTTGGTTTTGATCACGCATTATGAACTATAAACAATCAGGTCAAATATGAATATTCGTTTGATTTTTATACTTGATTTATATGTTGATCCCACATTTCTCCCTTTATTATTATTATTATTTTTATTTTTAATAAAATGCTGAAGTGGTAGGTAGATGCAAGATAAAGGTAGAAAACATAGTTTAGTGCTGTAAGAGGGCAAATGTAGATGATCAGGTGTGTGCCTATGGACTAAGTATTAATCCAAGCTAGACAAGGGCAGCAAAACATCCACGGATGCAGAAGATTTCTCTCAAAGCAGGGGGGGTGAGGTTCTGAGCCTCACCTCTGTTGATCCCCAATTTCTCACCTGATGGTCCCCCTGCGACTGTGCCTGTCTTAGGTTGTTCCTCCCTTGAGGAATCTTACCCGTCTCTGGCTAACCAGTCATCTTCCAGGGCCATACAGGGAAATGTAAAGTTGGTTAGTGAGAGAAAAGCCATATTGTTTGAAAAGGTTACCTTTTTACTTCTTTGCAGATTTATGCCCTGTGGCTTCTATGCCCAGCATTTGTCTCGAGGTATCTTTACCACCTGGAGGAATTATGATACTCGGTAAATTCGATATGAGGCACGAGTTCTATTTAAGGGTTGTAATTAGGAAGGAAGAAGAAAAGCTATAGAGGTAGCATATGGAAGAAAACATGGGACGATTGATTATTTCTTTGACATATCTTCTTGTAGAGTACCTTAAGTATGTATAGGTTTTAAACTACTAACTAATTTGCACACACATATTAACATAATAGGAATACAGTGACATAAACAAAGCAAATCTGTAATTACCATCCATCTCCAGTGAAGCCAAGAAAACCATTTAGGCACCCTAGGCATTTGTGAAAATTTGTCTATGATATGACGGATATTTTCCTACTGTACTTGAACAGTCTGAGAAAAATCAGACAAATTAAAGCAGCCCATTTCTGGGATCTGTTCACATCCCATATGTTCTTTTAACCGTAGATAGTCTATAGTCATAAGATTTTGGAGTGCTACAACTTGCACCCCTCCCAATTCCTGGTTGAGTTCCAACAGTACAGATCCGGTCAAATTCGTTGTCTCACTGTATGCACATGCCAGCCTAGACATCTCCCTCCTCATTCCAATGGCAAGTCCAGGAAATGGTGGGGTAGACGCAGCCACAACCGCAGCATCGCCCGGATCCCTGTGGAGGCTTTTTGATGATCATCCCCCAGCACGAGTCCTCCAGAGAGTGCTGATGCCGGAAGCTCCTCCTCATATCGTATCTTAGTTCATTTTCTGGGTATCCAAGCTAGGCCTTGATCTTCTGCATAGAAACAAACAGACCCTTTGCCCACACTTTGACATGCCCTCTATACCACTGTGCAGAACTCATTGGAGGTCAGCACACAGGGACTGCTTTTTTTTTTTTATTAAGAGAAAGGAATATTATCAGAAAAGAGTACCTCCATAGCTGATCATCTGACACCCTTTAAGTGATCAACATTAAGGATATTTAAAGCATGTGTTGATCTTTGATTTACCAATAGTTTTATCCTATCAAGGAGTAATCCCCCTTTTCTTTCTTTCTTTCTTTTTTTTTTTTTTTTAATCTTTAATCTACACTTACATGAAGAGTGCTATGTTTACTATGCTCTCCCCTATATAAGGTCCCCCCTAACAACCACATTACAGTTACTGTCCATCAGCTTAGCAAAATGTTGTAGAATCCCTACTTGTCCTCTCTGTGTTGTGCAGCCCACCCTCCCCTTTCTCCCTCCCCCTCATGCATGCTAATGTTAATACCCCCCTTCTTCTTCCCCCCCTTATCCCTCCCTGCCCACCCATCCTCCCCAGTTCCTTTCCCTTTGGTACCTGTTAGTCCATTTTTGGGTTCTGTAATTCCGCTGCTGTTTTGTTCCTTCAGTTTTTCCTTTGTTCTTATACTCCTCAGATGAGTGAAATCATTTGGTATTTCTCTTTCTCCGCTTGGCTTATTTCACTGAGCATAATACTCTCCAGCTCCATCCATGTTGCTGCAAATGGTTGGATTTTTCCACTTCTTATGGCTGAGTAGTATTCCATTGTGTATATGTACCACATCTTCTTTATCCATTCATCTACCGATGGACATTGGTTGCTTCCAATTCTTGGCTATTGTAAATAGTGCTGCGATAAACATAGGGGTGCATCTGTCTTTCTCAAACTTGATTGCTGCATTCTTAGGGTAAATTCCTAGGAGTGGAATTCCTGGGTCAAATGGTAGGTCTGTTTTGAGCATTTTGATGAACCTCCAAACTGCTTTCCACAATGGTTGAACTAATTTACATTCCCACCATCAGTGTAGGAGGGTTCCCCTTTCTCCACAGCCTCGCCAACATTTGTTGTTGTTTGTCTTTTGGATGGCAGCCATCCTTACTGGTGTGAGGTGATACCTCATTGTAGTTTTAATTTGCATTTCTCTGATAATTAGCGATGTGGAGCATCTTTTCATGTGTCTGTTGGCCATCTGTATTTCTTTTTTAGAGAACTGTCTGTTCAGTTCCTCTGCCCATTTTTTAATTGGGTTATTTGTTTTTTGTTTGTTGAGGCGTGTGAGCTCTTTATATATTCTGGACGTCAAGCCTTTATCAGATCTGTCATTTTCAAATATATTCTCCCATACTGTAGGGTTCCTTTTTGTTCTATTGATGGTGTCTTTTGCTGTACAGAAGCTTTTCAGCTTAATGTAGTTCCACTTGCTCATTTTTGCTGTTGTTTTCCTTGCCCGGGGAGATATGTTCAAGAAGAGGTCACTCATGTTTATGTCTAAGGAGTTTTTGCCTATGTTTTTTTCCAAGAGTTTAATGGTTTCATGACTTACATTCAGGTCTTTGATCCATTTTGAGTTTACCTTTGTATATGGGGTTAGACAATGGTCCAGTTTCATTCTCCTACACGCAGCTGTCCAGTTTTGCCAACACCATCTGTTGAAGAGACTGTCATTTCCCCATTGTATGTCCATGGCTCCTTTATCAAAAATCAATTGACCATATTTGTTTGGGTTAATTTCTGGAGTTTCTAAACTGTTCCACTGGTCTGTGGCTCTGTTCTTGTGCCAGTACCAAATTGTCTTGATTACTATGGCTTTGTAGTAGAGCTTGGAGTTGGGGATTGAGATCCCCCCTACTTTATTCTTCTTTTTCAGGATTGCTTTGGCTATTCGGGGTCTTTGGTGTTTCCATATGAATTTTTGAATTATTTGTTCCAATTCATTGAAGAATGTTGCTGGTAATTTGATAGGGATTGCATCAAATCTGTATATTGCTTTGGGCAGGATGGCCATTTTGATGATATTAATTCTTCCTAGCCATGAGCATGGGATGAGTTTCCATTTATTAGTGTCCCCTTTAATTTCTCTTAAGAGTGACTTGTAGTTTTCAGAGTATAAGTCTTTCACTTCTTTGGTTAGGTTTATTCCTAGGTATTTTATTCTTTTTGATGCAATGGTGAATGGAATTGTTTTCCTGATTTCTCTTTCTATTGATTCATTGTTAGTGTATAGGAAAGCTACAGATTTCTGTGTGTTAATTTTGTATCCTGCAACTTTGCTGTATTCCAATATCAGTTCTAGTAGTTTTGGAGTGGAGTCTTTAGGGGTTTTTATGCACAATATCATATCATCTGCAAATAGTGAGAGTTTAACTTCTTCTTTACCAATCTGGATTCCTTGTATTTCTTTGTTTTGTCTGATTGCCGTGGCTAGGACCTCCAGTACTATGTTAAATAACAGTGGGGAGAGTGGGCATCCCTGTCTGGTTCCCGATCTCAGTGGAAATGCTTTCAGCTTCTCGCTGTTCAGTATAATGCTGGCTGTGGGTTTATCATATATGGCCTTTATTATGTTGAGGTACTTGCCCTCTATTCCCATTTTGCTGAGAGTTTTTATCATGAATGGATGTTGAATTTTGTCAAATGCTTTTTCAGCATCTATGGAGATGATCATGTGGTTTTTGTCTTTCTTTTTGTTGATGTGGTGGATGATGTTGATGGATTTTCGAATGTTGTACCATCCTTGCATCCCTGGGATGAATCCCACTTGGTCATGGTGTATGATCCTTTTGATACACTGTTGAATTCTGTTTGCTAATATTTTATTGAGTATTTTTGCATCTACATTCATCAGGGATATTGGTCTGTAATTTTCTTTTCTGGTGGGGTCTTTGCCTGGTTTTGGTATTAGGGTGATGTTGGCTTCCTAGAATGAGTTTGGGAGTATTCCCTCTTCTTCTATTTTTTGGAACACTTTAAGGAGAATGGGTATTATGTCTTCTCTGTGTGTCTGATAAAATTCCGAGGTAAATCCGTCCGGCCCCGGGGTTTTGTTCTTGGGTAGTTTTTTGATTACTGTTTCAATTTCTTTGCTTGTAATTGGTTTGTTTAACTTTTGTGTTTTTTCCTTGGTCAGTCTTGGGAGGTTGTATTTTTCTAGGAAGTTGTCCATTTCTTCTAGGTTTTCCAGCTTGTTGGCATATAGGTTTTCATAGTAGTCTTTAATAATTCTTTGTATTTCTGTGGGGTCTGTCGTGATTTTTCCATTCTCATTTCTGATTCTGTTGAATTGTGTTGATTCTCTTTTTCTCTTAATAAGTTTGGCTAGAGGCTTATCTATTTTGTGTATTTTCTCAAAGAACCAGCTCTTGGTTTAGTTGATTTTTGCTATTGTTTTATTCTTCTCAATTTTGTTTATTTCTTCTCTGATCTTTATAATGTCCCTCCTTCTGCTGACTTTAGGCCTCATTTGTTCTTCTTTTTCCAGTTTTGATAGTTGTGATGTTAGACTATTCATTTGGGATTGTTCTTCCTTCTTCAAGTGTGCCTGGATCACTATATACTTTCCTCTTAAGACTGCTTTCGCTGCGTCCCACAAAAGTTGGGGCTTAGTGTTGTTGTTGTCATTTGTTTCTGTATATTCCTTGATCTCTATTTTGATCTGTTCATTGATCCATTGATTATTTAGAAGCATGTTGTTAAGCCTCCATGTGTTTGTGAGCCTTTTTGTTTTCTTTGTAGAATTTATTTCTAGTTTTATACCTTTGTGGTCTGAAAAATTGGTTGGTAGAATTTCAATATTTTGGAGTTTACTGAGGCTCTTTTTGTGAGCTAGTATGTGGTCTATTCTGGAGAATGTTCCATGTGCACTTGAGAAGAATGTATATCCTGTTGCTTTTGGATGTAGAGTTCTATGGATGTCTATTAGGTCCATCTGTTCTAGTGTGTTGTTCAGTGCCTGTGTGTCCTTACTTATTTTCTGCCCGGTGGATCTATCCTTTGGGGTGAGTGGTGTGTTGAAGTCTCCTACAATGAATGCATTGCAGTCTATTTCCCTCTTTAGTTCTGTTAGTATTTGCTTCACATATGCTGGTGCTCCTGTATTGGGTGCATATATATTTAGAATGGTTATATCCTCTTGTTGGACTGAGCCCTTTATCATTATGTAGTATCCTTCTTTATCTCTTGTTACTTTCTTTGTTTTGAAGTCTATTTTGTCTGATATTAGTACTGCAACCCCTGCTTTCTTCTCACTGTTGTTTGCCTGAAATATGTTTTTCCATCCCTTGACTTTTAGTCTATGCTTGTCTTTGGGTTTAAGGTGAGTTTCTTGTAAGCAGCATATAGATGGGTCTTGCTTTTTTATCCATTCTATTACTCTGTGTCTTTTGATTGGTGCATTAAGTCCATTTACATTTAGGGTGACTATTGAGAGATATGTACTTATTGCCATTGCAGGCTTTAGATTCGTGGTTACCAAAGGTTCAAGGTTAGCTTCTTTAGTATCTTACTGCCTAACTTAGCTCGCTTATTGAGCTGTTATATACACTGTCTGGAGATTCTTTTCTTCTCTCCCTTCTTATTCCTCCTCCTCCCTTCTTCATATGTTGTATGTTTTGTTCTGTGCTCTTTTTAGGAGTGCTCCCATCTAGAGCAGTCCCTGTAGGATGCCCTGTAGAGGTGGTTTGTGGGAGCAAAATCCCTCAGCTTTTGCTTGTCTGGGAATTGTTTAATCCCGCCATCAGATTTAAATGATAGTCGTGCTGGATACAGTATCCTTGGTTCAAGGCCCTTCTGTTTCGTTGCATTAAGTATATCATGCCATTCTCTTCTGGCCTGTAGGGTTTCTGTCGAGAAGTCTGATGTTAGCCTGATGGGCTTTCCTTTATAGGTGACCTTTTTCTCTCTAGCTGCCTTTAAAACTCTTTCCTTGTCCTTGATCCTTGCCATTTTAATTACTGTGTGTCTTGGTGTTGTCCTCCTTGGATCCTTTCTGTTGGGGGTTCTGTGTAATTCCATGGTCTGTTCGATTATTTCCTCCCCCAGTTTGGGGAAGTTTTCAGCAATTATTTCTTCAAAGAGACTTTCTATCCCTTTTCCTCTTTCTTCTTCTTCTGGTACCCCTATAATACGAATATTATTCCTTTTGGATTGGTCACATCGTTCTCTTAGTGTTGTTTGGTTCCTGGATATCCTTTTATCTCTCTCTATGTCAGCTTCTGTACGTTCCTGTTCTCTGGCTTCTATTCCTTCAATGGCCTCTTGCATCTTATCCATTCTGCTTATAAATCCTTCCAGGAATTGTTTCACTTCTGTGATCTCCTTCCTGACATCTGTGATCTCCCTCTGGCCTTCATCGCATTGCTCTTGCATTTTTCTCTGCATCTCTGTCAGCATGTTCATGATTTTTATTTTGAATTCTTTTTCAGGAGGACTGTTTAGGTCTGTCTCCTCAGGTGTTGTCTCTGTGATCTTTGTCTGCCTTTTCATGGTGATAGAGAGAGTTTGCAGAGCTGGTACAAGTGACCGCTGGAAGAGCTTCCCTTCTTGTTGGTTTGTGGCCTTCCTCTCCTGGGAGAATAGCGGCCTCTAGTGGCTTATGCTTGTCACCTGTGCACAGACAGGGCTTCTGCTACCTGCCCGTTTGCTATGGAGTTTATGTCCGCTGTTGCTGTAGGCGTGGCCTGGCTGAGGCTGCTCCTCCAAAGTGGTGGAGCCCTGTTGGAGGGGGAGCGGCCAGGAGGCTATTTATCTCCATAAGGGGCCTCTGTGCTCCCTGTTGCCCAGGGGGTTAGAGTGCCCAGAGATCCCCAGATTCCCTGCCTCTGGTCTAAGTGTCCTGTCCTGCCCCTTTAAGACTTCCAAAAAGCACTCTCCAAACCAAAACAACAACAGCAACAATGAGAGAGGGAACAGAAAAAAAAAAAAAAAAAAGGAAAAAACACGCAATTTTTTTTTTTTCCTCCGGCGCTCGTCCCAGGCACCCACTCACTGGTCCTGCTGCCCTGCCTCCCTAGCACCGGGGTCCCTGTCCCTTCAAGGCTTCCAAAAAGCACCCACCCACCGGTCCCACAGGGAAAAACACGCGATATTCTTTGTCCTCAGGCGCTGGTCCCAGGCACCTGCTCACTGGTCCCGCCACCCTGCCTCCCTAGCACCGGGGTTCCTGTCCCTTTAAGGCTTCCAAAAAGCACTCACCAAAAAGAGAAAGAAAAAGAAAAAAAAGGGGGAAAAACGCGCGATTTCCTCCGTCCTCAGGCACCGGTCTCAGGCACCTGCCCACCGGTCCTGCAGGGAAAAACGCATGATATTCTTTGTCCTCAGGCGCCAGTCCCAGGCACCCGCTCACCGGTCCTGCTGCTCTGCCTCCCTAGCACTGGGGTCCCTGTCCCTTTAAGGCTTCCAAAAAGCACTCGCCAAAAAGAGAAAAAAAAGGGAAAAACGCGGGATTTCCTCCGTCCTCAGGCGCCGGTCCCAGGCACCCGCTCACCGGTCCCGCTGCCCTGCCTCTCTAGCAATGGGTTCCCTGTCCCTTTAAGGCTTCCAGAAAGCACTGGCCAAAAAAAAAAAAAAACCGCTCCGGTTTCTTTCCACCCGCCGGGAACTGGGGGGAGGGGCTCTCGGGTCCTGCTCGTATCTTACCCCTTTCGCAAGGCGCTGGGTTCTTGCAGGTGTGGATGTGGTCTGGATGTTGTCCTGTGTCCTCTGGTCTCTATTTTAGGAAGAGTTTTCTTTGTTATATTTTCATAGCTCTATGTGTTTTTGGGAGGAGATTTCCACTGCTCTACTCACGCCGCCATCCTGTCTTGTTTTTTTGACAATAGCCATTCTAATATGTGTGAGGTGATAGCTCATTGTGGTTTAGATTTGCATAATTACTGATGCTGAGCACCTTTTCATGTACCTGTTGGCCATCTGTCTTCTTTGGAAAATGTCTATTCAGATCCTCTGCCCATTTTTTAATTGGATTTTTTTTGTTTGTTTGCTATTGTATGAATTCTTAATACATTTTGGATACTAACCCCTTACCAGATACAGAATTTGTAGTAGTATTTTTAAAATAAAATTCTGCTGGACCTATAATTATAGTCAATTAGGTTTTCATAATCAGCTCACTACTCTCTTGGAAATGAAGCCTCCATTGTCTCACCATCCATTATATGAAAATGATTTTTGAGCAGGAAAGCAAAAGGAATCTACTTTTATGTCTCAACTAATTGCTCTTGATCTCGTTCCCTAATGCCCTTGTTCTGGAATGGTTTAAAGGCCGTGATGTCAACAACCTCTTTCTTGAGAAACTGAGACAGCTCAGTTTCTGTCAATGGCTGTGGACTCCCACACCACTGAGGCTCCGTCAGATCTGAGACAGCTCTATTCCACCATTATCCAAGAGTGAACAAGAGGCACGTTTCACATCTACAACTCGGAAAAGTCATCAAATTGCTCACATTTATAACCACCACTGTTGTCTTCTGTGACACTTTATCCCCACATATGAAAGGATTATCTTCCCTCTTATAGTTCCAAAGGACTTCAGAAAAATATATTGGTTTTCCTCCTGTTCATTGACCATTACTTTTTCCGTAGTTAATAATGTATGTATTTTTCTAGGTGACCAAGATATCAGCGTGCTTTCTGAATACATCTCAAAAATGAAAGTAGTGTACCCAGCAGTTGAAGGTCGGATCAAGTTTTCTGCAGGAAGTCATTGCCATGGAAGCTTCTCTCTAATATTGTTCTCATTTTTGGCACTGATCACTGTTTTATACCAATAGCCAAAAATTCTCCTTGCCATAATGGGTGGAACTACATTTTTTCTCAAGTGAGCTTCAAGTCTGCCTTGAAGGAAGACCAACTTTGCAGGTTCCTGGAAGCTGAGCTTCAAGGGTCATCAGTGAAGACACTGACATCACTACTCAGGATAAGCAGCTTAGTGTACACACAAGAAATGAACGCGGGCCCTTTGAGGCCAAGGCCAACCATCTTTAGTTTATGTATGCAAATTTTAATATTTTTATTAACAATTTTAAATCACAGGAATCACTTTTCTCCTTTATATCCACTCCTTTATATCATTCTGTTGGACCTATAGTTATAGTCAATTAGTTTTTCATTATCAGCTCACTACTCTTTTGGAAATGAAGCCTCCATTGCCTCACTGTGTTTATATGGAACTTTATCACAATACAAGGGAGTTTAAAGCACGTTATCTTATTTGATGCCCATAACTTTCTTTGATGGACAAGACAGGTGGTTCTTCCCATTTGAAAGGTGAGAACACTGAAGTTCAGAAAAAGTTGGCTTGTTCAAGACCATACAACTAAGAGTAACATAGCCAACCAAGACTGCACTCAAGTCTTCTAACCTCAAGTCTGGCACTTCCAGCTACTCTGCTGTTCAGAGTGATAGTTAATGGTCTCCCTCTTCATAGCTATCAATAGGCCCAAGCTCATGGATAACAAGTCTCTACTTTATTTGTGGTTTCTATTTTTTTCCTCTTTAGCTCCTGTTGTTATGGTGAGTTTAATGGACTAAATCCAGGGTAGGATTCTCTTTTGCACCACCCACATGCCTTTCATGAGTCAGGGAATGGGTGGCACAGAGGATAGTGGGAAAGGCCATAGGCTGCAAAAGGAAGTCAAGGGCAGGAAAAAAGAGAAAGGAAGAACAGGACAGCCAGGACCAATTTACATTATAGAAGAGAAAGAGAACTAAAGGGCATTTAGATTTGTTAAATAAGTGTTTGCTAAGGAGTAGCAGCATAGTCCCTGAAACATGGTATTAGCTGTTAGTACTTTTGAGATCCCATCAGTACTGCCTCTGTTCTTCTTTCTTCCTAACGTGAAGACATCATAAGAAGAGAGCCTTTTGAGACAAGGTATAATTCTAAACCTGCGTCTGTCCCTCCCCAGCAAGATGCCAGCCCTGTACGCCATATGCACACATTCTCCCCCTTCTTCCCCAATTATGGGAAATCCAGAGGAGAGACAAGGGTTGACTCTTAGGAGCGGTGTGCATAGGACGTGTGAAGTCGGCTCTGCCTCCAAACCTGACCAGCCATTCTCAAGTCATTCTCAAGTACAGACACAAGGACCCCTGCCTAGAGTGGGCCTCCTAGTGGGCCTAGGAAATACCGAGACTGATCAAAACCCTTTCTTAATGTGGTAGTGGGACCATGTGAGCCCGCCCAGCACCACATAAATGATTCAGCAAGAACTGAGAGCCTTCACCTTCAGAAGTAGTGAGCAAACGACTAGAGGCATGGGGAGAAAGTCTGATGGTTTCTTAATGTTTACAAATATTCAGTACTCTTCATACAAAATACGCTTTTAAATTTCATAACATCTTTAAAAAGATTGCTACAGTAAAATAATGGCCTCTGTTTTATGCATATACAGATTAGCTATAAATAAAAGTAAGATTTTAAGAGAGAAATCAGAGAAATGCACATTTGGGGTACATTTTTTATGCTTTGCCAGTAAAATAGGGTCAATCCTGCTGGAGCACAAATTTTTGAAGAACATCTTTGTATAGTTTTCTAAATATGTGTGTGCATTTATTGTGTAGTGATTTAAGAAATCAGCATACTTTGCAATTGTAGATTCAGTTGAGTGATTCAACTGTACAATAAAACTGAAGATATCCTCCTGGTCCCTTGTAGTTATTTCTTTCAAGCAAACACCTATATAACCCAAGACGGTATGACTGAAAAACAACTCTCCTTGGATCAGAACTTCCTTGCCATCTGATAACCCTCCCTTTCCCCCTTATCACCCAAAAAAAATGAGAAGAAAAATGCATGCAGCTTTTGGGTAGGAGTGAACAGTAAATAAAGGGTATTTTAAATAAGACTATTCAATTTTCTGGTTTTCATGTGCAGAATGTAATGAGGAAACTGTTTTAAGGCCTGCAATGATTTCCTAAAAAATAATGAAGTTCAAGTTATACTAGTGTTGGGAATTTAAATTAATTTATCAGAACTTGTTGTGCTTCTAAGAATCAGCATACTGGTAACACAGTATGTCATTAGTTACACCTTGATCAAGCCGACACAGTAAATCTATATGGTGGCAAAGCTACCTTCAGCAGTTAGCAAGAAAGTGTAAGCTGGGTTCCTGAGAAGAAAGTTTAGTCTGTTAATAGTCCATTAGAAAACGTTGCTCCCTTGGGGTATGTGGTCCTACAGGTGGATGACTAACCTTGCCAGTTTAGAAAAGGTCCCTGATTCGTTTCCTAGGGCTGCTATAACAAAGAACTGCAAACTGGGTGGCTGACACAACAGAAACTTACCATCTCACAGCTCTGCAGGCTGCAAGTCAGATCCAGGCGGCAGACCGGTTCCTTCGGAACGCTGTGAGGGACAATCTGTCCCAGGCCCTCGCCTAGCTTCCGCAGCCTCACGCATTCCTTGCCTTACAGCTGGTACTCTCCCCAAGCTTTTACACCCTTTTTCCTCTGCACTTCTGCCTTTCTTTCCAAATTTCCAGCTTTTTATAAGGGCACAGTCATACTGGATTAGGCCCACTCTAATATTAGACTTCATTTTAGAGTCTGCAAAAACTGTATTTCAAAATAAGGTCATATTCACAGGTACTAGGGGTTAGGCCTTGAAGACCTGCCACAAGTCCTCAACATCTTTTTGGGGGACACAGTTCAATCCTTAACAGTCCTTTTGCATGACCTACATAATCAGCTGAGGCAACCAGCACCTTCTGTGTTCTATATTTTTGCAACTGAAAGGTTATAATTTTTTGCGCTGGAAAAACAGGATACATTTTAGAAGTTGATTGGCTCAACTACAGCAAGTCCAAAGAACCAGTTTTTCTGTCTAATGCAGTCAAAAGGAGGAGTTTCAACTTTTTTTAAACAAATTGGGAGATCTTAAATTTCTAGTGAATAGTACTGACGGCTCTTAAAAACCTGAATGAAATATTTCATGAAAATATTTAGTTAATAAATAAGCGAGTCAAGGTATGAAAACAATTTAGCTGATCCATGACAAAGATGCCTGACATGTGAAAAGCAACAATGGAAATTATATAGGCTCATTATTTATTTTAGATTCTTGGTTGTGAACAAAAATGTAAGCAGAAACATATCAAAAGCATATTAAGTAGCTCCCAGAATCTACAAGAAGCATGGAGAGCCAGGACTAAGAAAATGGAGAGCAAGAAAGGTGAGTGAGGCACGGCTGAAGTCCTGCTACAGGGACAGTCTTCGTATGCCACCTTGGGGCTGCCGGGTACGCCTCACGCAAAGGCCTATGACCGGTCTGGTGCCTCCACTAGGATGGGAGCATCTAAGTTGCTGAGCCTGGTTGAGGCCCAAGTTGTCTTTCATAAAGACAGAAGGCTGAGTGGAAGATTTAACTCCAACCTTGTGGCTTCCATGGTGAACTTTCCTTCTCTCCCAATTACCTTGAAATTCCTCCAAATAAAAGTGTTCCAATTCTGGACAATCAAAAATGAGACTGTCCCTATGAATACTCTGAGGACTTTCAAATACAACAAATAAACATGAAATATATTAAAAACAAAAATGTTACCTTCTGTCTTGAAAACTGTACTGTACCTCTCTCCAATGTACATTTACCTGTGACATCCACATCTTTATGAAAGTCAAAAATGCCACAGAAGTAAACACACTACAACTGTTTTTTGGCAAGACAAATAATTTGTAAGCATGTTAGCAATAAAATCAGCCCCTATTTCAAATACTATTTCATGAAGAAAAATAAATATGGCTAATCAAATTTCTAATTGAGCTTTAAGTTTTTATTTTGATTTTTTTTCAGACCTATACTCTAGATGAGTAAGGAAATCTATACATTTAAAGAATAAATGTAAGTTTTATTTTACAGGTTGAATCACAATGTATTGACTTTATATGTTAGCATTAACACAGTATTTCTGAAAATTTCATGAGCCTATTGTGTTAAACTGATTTTGTAATCATAACTTGTGCCATAACTAAGAAATACTTATAGTGTCATTCCTATTCATCTACAACACAGATACATTATTATCCTGCTTAAGTTTTATTCATGTAGCTTTGCCTTATTCCTTACTGAATATCAATCTTTGAGTAAAAATGAAGAGACATAAAATTAGAGATCCCAGACACTACTGTAGAATAATTCATAATAAACTAGATTAACCTCAGTAATTATTGTCCTTTAAAACAACACCACAGATTAGTAGGCTGCTGGCTACCTGATTATCAGATCAAGTATTTTTTTTAACTTTATTTAACTCTACTACCCCATCCCATTCAGGAAAGCCCACAATAAATGTAAATGAATGTAAGTAGTATTACCAGGCTAATACAGAAGCCAAGATAATCCACACTTAAAATATAAATAGAAGAATAAATCATACAGAAACTCTTCAGCACTTAAATTTTATTCACTATAATAATCAGTCATCCCCTTCAAAACTAATCAGGAGACACCAGTGGGCTTAATACTAGAACTGAGACAACTGCTAATTTCTACTAGCTAAGCTTATACTAGGGGCACCTAATAGGGAGAAGAATGTGTAACTTCAGGAAACATTAACTGTAAAAATAAACAGAAATCCACATCATTTATGAAAGATTATTAACCTATTTGTTAGGAAGACCACATGAATACCTACAACTTTACCAAAGTCAGTACAGAAAATTAAAACAGAGTAACTGAGCACCTGGTGCAGGTGCGCGGACGGCAGCGCCTCAGCAGTGCCAACTCCCTCCCTCTGATGCTCAGCTCGCCTGCCACCCAGAATTACTTGGATCTGTCAGTGTCCACATGCTGCATCTCTTACACAGGCAGACCTCATTTTACTGCTTTGCTGTGGTTTGCAACAACCATGCCAAGTAAGTATATCGGCACCATTTTCCAACATTTGCTTTGTTTCTGTGTCACGTTTTACTAATTCTCACAATATTCAAACTTTTTTATTACATTTGTTATGGCAATCTGTGATCAGTTATTACAACTTACTAGAAGTTCAGATGATGGGGTTAGCCATTTTTAGCAATAAAGTATTTTTAAAGTACGTACATTGTTTTTGACATAGTGCTATCGCACACTTAAAGACTACAGTATAGTGTAAACACAACTTTTATACACACTGGGGAACTAAATAATCCATTTCATTCACTTTATTGCAACATTCACTCTACAAACCTGCAATGTCTCTGAGGTGTGCCTTGTACCCTGAATTCCCTTTAATTATTCAACATGTTTGCCACATTTTGTATTTGTGGTTGAGCAAAAAAAAAAATCCCATTAGTCTTTGTGCTCCCTCCTAACTTCTCAGCAATTCCACCTCTGTAAGAGCCTCATTCCCTTTCTTTCCAACATCCCTCTCTGCTTCTGCCTTCTCCTGAAATACCCCTTTATTTATCTGATTGAGAAATACAGGAGCAGTCTGAGCATGAGTCACAGTGCCCTAAGGTTCACTGGCATGATCAACTCATTGGCAGCACTGGCTCAGGATCATGGATAGAGAAATCTGCCTGGTCTCTTCAACATTACTTGCATTCTGGCAACAATCATGTAAAAAGTGAGGGACCTGGACCAAGGCCACGTCCCTGTCTTTACTCACCCCTCATACACATCCCACCTCAACTCTCCTAACTCCCCTCCCACAAATGAGTCTTTTGTATGAATCCCCTTCCAACGCCAGGTGCTGCTGGGCTATGCACAGGGGATACAGGGACATAGAAGCCTCCTTGCAGTTGGACTACAAAGCTGAGTGAAAGAGATGCATAAAATTAACACCTAACAGAAATAACACACGCTTGTATTTGTCTATCGAGCCTCTCTTCCCACTCCTGGAAAGAGCCCCTACTCTTTGGGAAGCCTGCATCTCTCTCACCTCAGCTAGTTCAGGTGAGACAGCTGATCACAAAACCAGTCTCCTAGCCCTAGGTGTCAGCCTACGGCCCAGGCCTCACAACTATGTCTGATGATGTTGGTCTGAGTTCCTGGTCCAGGGAAAGGCTTTGCGACTTAAGCTACCAGTAAGAACCCTTCCACAAGCTTTTATATGTGTGGATGTAAGAGACACAAGCTTCCATTCGATCCTGTAAAAACCCTTGGGATCATGTCATTCCATAGCTGCTTGGAACTGCCCTTCACTGCATGAAGGCCTCCGGAGAAGGACCACCATCAAGTCAGAAGCTGAGATGAAAGACAGACGTACACGAAGAGAGCCCTGAGGTACTGAGTGCTGGGAAAGTCTCCCTAAGCGTGACTTCATACTGGCTCTCCATAGCTGGGTTACATGAACAAATGCATTTCTTTTTTTACAACAATGTTGAGCTCTGTTACTTACAGTCAAGAGCATAAACTAGCCCAAACTTGGAGAAAATGTCCAGAAGTTTCCCTCAGCACCTGTGTGTACGGAGGTAAGAAGGGAGGGGAGTTAAATAGCAAGAACAAGAAGACATTAAGTAACGTGCCAAATAAAAGGAAAAGAAGGGACACGAACTCAGCAGTCCAAGCAGGTTTACTGCTAAACCTGAGAGGGACCCCTCTGTTCTGGCGAGCAGAACAAAGAAGGCTAAGAGGCTTTTTGTGGCCAGGTTTTTTGGCGGGCTTTTGAAGGGACAGGTCATGGAAAAGGTGGGCTGTGGCGGGCTGACGTGTGCTCTGGAAAATACTTGTAACCTAAGTAAGCTGAAACCTAGGTCTCTCTGAGATGGTGGGTGGGCTTATTCAAAAAGGTGGTCCTCCTGTCCTGACTCTATCATTCCTGCTCTAAAGGGGAATAGGAAGATGGGTTGCTGTTCTTTTCTTGACTACTTCCTGCTGAGAGGGGGTGATGAAGGGAGTTTTCTGATATTTTGAAGAAGGAAGGCCATTTGGAGGTGTTCTCCAGTAGTTGGCTGGGAGATGGCCGCCATTCGATCCTGTAAAAATCTTTGGAATAGGCAAATTGAGCAACGCAGGAAAAGGAGGAGGAGGGTGATAGAGGTTAACGGGGCCAGGAGAGGTAGAAGGTAACCGAGGGTTGTAGAAGCTGAGAGTGTGAGATTTGGACTCGGGCTGGGGAGAGAAGGGTTAGAGCCCAGTGGCTGAGAAGGTCACAGAGGTTGTGTGAGGAGTGTACTTATAGGGGCTGATGGAGGGCAATTTTCTTGGGCTTTAGGGATAAGGAGCGCAGCTGATGCTGGAACCTGTAAGCTGAGAGGCCAGCCTTTTATCACAAGGTCGAGTTGTTTGGACAAATAGGCAACAGGCTGGAGGGAGTTCCCAGCTGATTGTGCGAGTAACCCTAATGCTTGTCCCTTTTGGCTGGTTAAGAATAGAAAGAAAGGTTATTAGGACTAGGTAGAGTCAAAGCAGGTGCCTTGAGGAGTGCTCACTTAAAGGTCCAGAAAAAAAGCAGGAATTAAGTCTGTCTCTGGCACCCTTTCTTGGGGATTCCCGTGGGAGGCCTTGTAAAGGGGTTTTGCAATAAGTGAGAAATTTGGCATCCAGAGTCTGAAATAGCTAAGAAGCCCCAGGAAGAAAAGATCTTGCTTTGTGATGGGGAAAGAGAGATTAGTAACTTGGAAGTGGTAGGGGTGAGGTTAAGGCCAAGGTAGGTAACTTTTTGCCGTAACAGTTGAGCTTTGTGTGCTGAGATAGTATCCCTCTTCCTCAGGAATCTAAGAAGGGGGATAGCATGGCATATAGAGTCATTTTTTTTGAGGAGCTGCAAAGCAAGAGGTCATCGACATACTGGAGCAGGCCGCTAGCAGGGAGGTCGAGAGACTGGAGGTCCTTTTGTAGTGCATGGCCAGAGAAGTGGGGGCTGTCCCGAAACCCCTGGGGAAGAACTGTCCACGTGAGCTGTTGGGTGAACAGAGATGAGTCCAGGTGAAGGTGAAAAGTTGTGGGGAATCAGGGATGAGGGGAATAGGAAAGAAGGCATCTTTGAGGTCTAGGACAGTAAAATATTGAGTACTGGGGGGGATATGGGAGAAGAGGGTTGTGGAGGATGGTGTAGGGGTTGGGGACTACTGGGTGGATGGGAACAACAGCTTCATTAAACAGTTTCGGAGATCTTGGACTAATCGGAAGGAGCCATCAGGTTTTTTTACAGGAAGAATGGGAGTATTGTGGGGGGAGTGGGGAGGGATGAGGATTTGGGTCTTAAGAAGGTGTTGATGATGGGCTGCAAGCCGGGATGGCCGTCGGGGTATTGATGAACTGTGACAGCTCAATAGGGTCTTTCAGGGCTATTCTGAGGGGTTGGTGATGTGAAGCTATAGAAGGGTTTATGTCCCAAATGATAGGGTTAACTTGTGATTTAATAGGCTGTACCACCTCAGAGGGGAGGACCTCTTTAGCGGGTATGACTGGGAGATTGCGGGAGGGTTCCGAGGGAAATGAGGGAATGAGTAAGGCTGCTCCCATGCGGTGGAGGATATCTCTTCCCAGAAGGGGTGTGGGGCAGTGGGGCATTACCAGAAAGGAGAGAGGGAAAGTAATATGGCCCAGGGAACAATATGAAGGAGGGGTTTGGGCTGATGTTTCTATTAAGCCTTTCATCCCAACAACTGGGAGGGGAGCAAAGGTCCCAAGTATTCACTGAGCACAGAGAGGCTGGCCCCCTGGTCGACCAGGACAGAAGCCTGACTTCCGACTGCCACCAGTTACCTGTGGATCTGCTGGTGTCATTGTGGACGGGGCCTTGGGATCCAGGCCCTGTCGATCGGTCGCTGAGACAAGGCCGTGAGGTCCTCCAGATCCTGTCTAGATGCATCTGGTCTCCTGGAGGGGAGAGGACTCAAGGGAGGGGCTGACTTCCCCAAAGGGCAATCCGTTTTCCAGTGACCCCATTGTCCGCAGTTTGCACATGGCTTGGAGGCGGCCTGGGATCAATCCGGGTAAACTTTGGCCAGCGCCGGGACTGCTACAGTGGAAACAGTTGCCAGGCAGGTGTGGGGTGGAGCCTCTTGCACGCTCCTCAGCGGGAGGGCAAACTAGGGAGGCCAGAATCTGATAGTCGGCTTTAGCCTGTTTTTCTTTCTGAGTTTTTGTTCCTCATCCCGGTTGTCAAAACTTTGAAGGCAAGGTCTACAATTTCTTTTTGGGGTGTTTGGGGTCCATTTCCTAATTTTTGGAGCTTTTTATGAATATCTGGGTAAGACTGGGACATGGAGGTGTAGGAAGATAAGGCCCCCAGGGGAGTTAGGGCTGGGGTTTGTGTATTGGATCTTGGCCTCTGAAAGGCAGTTCATGAAGAGGGCTGGGTTTTCATCTGCCCCCTGGGTAATTTCCCTGAGGCGCTCATAGTTGACCTGTTTATTTTTCTTTCTTTCTATCCCTGCCAGGAGGCAAGTGATCATGTGATCACGACTTGCCCCACCAGGGTCCCTGAGTTGGAATGTCCACTAGGGGATTTGGGGCTCCGCCCTGGGGACCACACGAGCCGCCGGTGCATGATTGGCAGGATGCTGGTGGTGCAACTCGTCAGCATGATTTTCAGCCATATGCCAAATACATTCCCTCTGAGAGGATGAGGTGACTGCCCCCCGCCCCAAGTGAGGTAACACGGAGGAACTCTTTCCTGAATTTATCGGGATTTTCTGAGAAGGACCCCATCTTTGTTCAAATGCTGCAGGTCATTAACTGAAAAGGAGATGTGAACACAAACAGGCCCCTCAGCTCCTGCTGCCCCCCGGAGGGGTGGGATAGGGTGAGGAGCGGCCTGGGGAGGTCCTGGGTGGGAAGGAGGGGGCGAGAGCGGGCCGGGGCCGGGGGCAGGCCGGGGACGGGCCAGAAGGGGCACCCGTGCTGGCGGACGTCGGAGAGGGGGCGGCGGAGGGGAGCACGGTCGGGAGGGGTTTGGGCTCCGCTGGGGCCGCCGGGGAGGAGGACGAGGGAGGGTCGTCGGCCGGGTGGGGCTCGTCAGCAGAGGGGGTGCTGGCAGGGCGGCGCAGGGGGTTCTTGTTTGGTGAGAACTTCAGAGGCTCTCTGTTGGGAGGGAGGAGATAGAGGAGGTGATGCTCAGCGAGAAGGATCCGAAGGGAGGAGGGGGAGGAACGGAGGGAGGGCCGCTCCGGGAGTGGGGATCGCCGGGCCCCCGGAGGGGGCTGTCAAGGCCTCGGGGAGCTCGGCAATCAGCAGTGCCCCAGCCGGCCGGCGGGACCTCTCCCGAGTCTGAACTGCGGCCACGCGGAAGGGAGCAGGAGCGGGCGGCTGAGGAGGGCGTCCCGATGTTCTTGAGGGAGAATTGCCCAGCACGGGAGGGCGAGAAAAGGTGGCTGGGGTTGGGAGGCAGGCCGCCGGGACGCCCCCCTGCGATCGGCTTCCCACCCGGAGTCCGCGGGCTCCCGGAGCCGGAGGGGACCGTCCTGCACGCGGACAGGGAGCGTCCCCCAGGGAGGGCGCCGGAGGCCCCCTTCGGGTACCGGGTTTTCGAATGGAGGGGCAGGAAGGGAAGGGATAAAGGGTAGACGGGACGGCAGGGTGACTTTCTCTGGGCACCGGGGGACAGTCAGTGAGGCCGGAATCTTCCCCTCGTGGGAATGGCGATGGGTCAGGTGGTGGGTGTGTAGAAGGAGGTCTGGCAAGATGGTCGCGGGCCTGGCGCTCCTGAGGGGCGCTGGTGAGGGAGGGAAGGCGAACAGGGAGGGGCGCAGGAGGCCCCGGGCCCTGGGGTCAGCCCCGACGAGCTGCCGCTGCCCACGCTGCCCAGGCTCTCGCCCCCGCTCCCGGGTGTCGCCAGCAGATTAAGGAAAAGAAGGGGCGTGAACGCCACAGTCCGAGCGGGTTTATTGCTGAGCCTGAGAGGGACCCTCGGTCCTGGCGAGCAGAACAAAGGCGGCGTCTCTTAGAGGCTAAGAGGCTTTTTATGGCCGGGTTTTTTGGCGGGCTTTTGAGGGGACGGGTCAGGGGACGGGTGGGCTTGGGGCAGGCTGACGTGTCCTCCGGAAAATGCTTGTAGCCTAAGTAGGATGAAGCCGAGGTCTCGCTGAGGTGGCAGGTGGGCTTATTCAAAAAGGCAGTACTCCTGTCCAAACTCTATCATCAAATCCCTCAAGTAAAATTATGCAGTTTTCCTTCTTGTACTACTAAAATGGATCTGACACTTTAAAAAATTATCTAAAATGTATTTCTTTATAAATAAATTACAGTGTTGCTCATTTTTTCAGACTTCTGAGCCACTTTTTAAAGTCCCCAAATAAAATAACTCGGCAACCCCCTCCCTATTTGTGAGGGTTCCTGAGACTTCTTGCAATCCTGGTTACTGCATACTGCTCGAAGACACTCAAGGCTTCTCCACGATTTCTTCAGGTTACCTCATTATCACCAGACCATGCTGTACCAGTTTTCTCCACTTTGTATTGACCCAAAATATGGACATAGTACTCTCTTTGCTCCCAAGAGCAGCTAGCATAAAGTTGTAGTGTTAAAACAAAGCTTCACTATGTATGCATTATTGGAGGGAGTTAAAATGGAAAAGAAAACTTGTAACTCAATGAGACATCAATGCTCCTAAAAAGCGTTGGCCTGACTCACATGGACTCCCTTTTGGGGTTCCTTCTCAGCTCCCTCACTGTTAAGCACTGAAGAGCCCAGTGCACAGTCCTTGGACTGCTGCTCTTTTCTATTGATGCTTAATCTCTCAGTGGTTCCATTCAGTTTCATTACTTTACATCAGGATACTGCTGACTCCTAAATTTGTATCTCCAAAATGGATGTCTCCCCTGAACTCCAGACTTGTAAGTACAAGTGCCTACTTGGCATCTCTAGTTGGGGTGGTTAACAGGCTTCTCAGATTTTACATGTCCAAAAAAGAATTCCTGATCCTTCCCTTAAACATGAGTCAGTCACAATCACCCTCATCTCAAGGACCCTTCATCCTGCTATTGCTCAGGATGAACCTTGCCCAAACCCACAACCCATCCAATGGTAGATCCTGTTGTGTAATTTTTAAAAAAGGCTTCCATTTCTTTACAACTTTCCCAAGAACTATTCTGATTCAAATTACTGTCATTTCACCTGGTTGCTGCAAAAGCCTCCTAAATGAGCTCGCTGTCTCTACTTCTGTTCCACTTTTGTCTGTTCTCAATACAGAAGCCAATGTGATGCTATTACAATATAAGCAAGATCATGTTGTTCACTGCTTCAAATCTTTCCATCACACTCAAAGTAAAAATGACAGTCATCACAATGACCTACAAGAGCCTCTGTGATCTGGTTTCCCACTACCTCTCTGACACTGCCTCCCCTCCTCACCATGATGTAGCGACACTGCCTCCTTGCTATTCTTCCTACAAAACAGGCACACTCCCACTCAACCCTTTGTGCTTGCTATTTCTCTATATGTGGAACATAAGCCCCCAAATATCTGCATGGCCCAATTTCTTCACCTCCTCAGGTCTTTTCTTCAATATCCCAGACTACACTATTTCAAACTGCAACCCTCCACACATACCACTCTATTTCCCCTCTCAATTTTTCTTTCTTATGAGTACTTACACTACTTTCTAACATGTTAGAAATACTATTTTCTTATTTATTTTGTTTACTGTCTGTCTCCCTCAGTTTGAATGCAAGCTTATAAATGCAAATACATCCCTAGCTTCTAAAACTGCTTGGGCACATAGTGAGTGCTCAATATATATTTGTTGAATAAATTGAATAAAAATGCATAATTCCTTCCCATCTCTGCCACCTTTCTCACTCAGTCCAAAAGCCATAAAATCCTTTTCTCCAACATCACCCCTCTGGAGAAAATACTCAGTTAAGAAAATAATTTCTCTCCCTAAAGAAAATACCCTTTCATTAAGCAGAACAGTTTGATTCCTTAACTATAACCCCTCTGCTGCCAAAAGGCCAATTAAGTTTTCCCCAAGGATAGCTGCCTTTCTCCAAAAATTAACTTGTATATCCTCTCCTCCCCGCTTCCTATTATGGAGAAGATTACAATTTTCCTAACAGTGTCTCTTTTCACTTGCCTCTTTTGTTTTTCTACATCAAGGATTAGCAAACTACAGCCTGACAGCCAAATCCATTACCTGGGGAAAAATAATACTTTAATATAATTTGACAGAAAAAAAATCATGAATATTAACAAAACAATAGTGAAATAAAAAAACTGTTTCCCACTGGACTTAACAATAACCATCTTCCAGAGGTCCAAAAGTCTCAGGTTAAAGATTTCTCCTCTGTGTACCCAGCGCTGTTGAAGAGATTACTGAATACGCAACAAAGAGCATATTCTTTGAAATGGAAGTATAGTGTACTAGCAAAACCTAACTCATCTGCTCATGCATTCACTGAATCAGTCATTTTTATTCTAATGTTGACAATATCTGAAATTACAACTTCTGTATATATCATTATATAAGTCTGCTAAGAACTGTGGCAAATCAGACTTCTGTTTATAACTTCTATTATAAAATCTAATGATTTTTACTAAGTCAATAAATGATAATTTAGGTGCTTGCCTTCAACCATTTCTCAGAATCTTCTGGTATCTGAAACTATTGTACTTATAACACAATCATATAATGTCCCTTGTAAATTTCAAAGTGTCTTTCTATCTAATTTCATTTTATCCCCCCAATTAGGTCAGATGGCATTAAAAAGGCTGTAAAATACTTTATTTTTCCAGTCCACCATGACATTTTAAATAATAATGTTCAAGATGCTATGGATTTAAATGTGAAGAGTTAGCCCTGTTAATTTCCTACCTGTCCCTAAGAAACTAGTAAATTTTTAGGGCTTAGTATTAAAGCACTGATTTGTAGAAACTTATACATATTCTAGAATTTTCAAGTAATTAAAAATAGAACTACTAAAAAAACCTTCTAAAACACCCAAGGACTTTTTAAAACCTTGCAAAAAAGTAAGTGAACAGCATCACTAAATGGGTTAGTTTTCCAAACTGTATTAAGAGCTCCATTACCCAGCTTAGTGCCTAATACACGGTTGAAACTCATAACTGTATTCTGAATGAACACTCCGAAAGTCAAACAAAATGTTGAGTCCTCAAAGCCATACTTGTTTCAAGGAGAAAAGCACAATATGGCAAGGAACTGTATGTAGAATTCTAAACATTCAATCTTTAAAAACAGCCATTTAAATTTACTTTCTTTAAGGAAGAGAGTTCATTCCATATTTTTCTTTTGGAGAAACAACAGACAACACAAACCAAAAATCAAGTTGACTAAACTGTTTATGTATGCTTTTGAAATATAGTTACATACATTCAGTAAAATGTAGTTGCAACTGAACAATCACAAATATCTGTACTCGTTTTCATACCCAAAAGGACTATAACCTATCAATAATCCAGCAAAAATAAGAAGTCCCTTGTTCGTTATGAAAAACTGATGAACAATGCCTTCTTTATAGATGCACAGTTAACTACATAGAAAATGAAAAAGGGGGGAAGGGGTAAAATTCTACTAAAATGTATTAACTCTAAATATGAAAGCAAATCAGATCTTACTGCTGTTTTTCCACACTAACCATAACTATTTTCTAAGTGATATAAATAAAAAGGTTATCAGTCTTATCTATTTGCCCAAAGGGGATTATGGATTATCTCTTAAAAAAACAGTTAACGAATGATATATGTCCTAATAAAATGAAAGGCTATGAAACCCAATCACTTTTAATCATTATTAAGTTTGTGTTAGTCTTTATTAAAACAAAAAAAATCATAATTTCAGACATAGAATTACATGATATGTACAAGACTATACAAAAGTAAAAGAAATAAGTACATATATACTACACTAGCAAAGCAGAAATTACAGCTGGTTATTCTATCCCAAATCCAAATGTTTACATCCAGGATGTCACAGAGGTAACTTCCTTTTGTACCTGAAGTAAAAATAAATCTATTTAATAGCAGACAATGAAATAAGGCTCATTTGTGAAGTGCCTAATAGTTCCAGTGTATTAATTCTAAGCTAAGACATAGACATACACATACACACAAAAGATATTAGCCAGTACATAAAACAGGTAATATTTATGTTTTAGAGATAAGAAAAATACAAAGTATAGTGGTAGACCTTGCAAAATTTTCAACAGAAAACTGAAGGCTTCCTGATACTATAAAATATCCATCATGGCTACCATGTTTTAATATACATTTAATATTACTATAACTTGAAAGCTTGAAGTTAATAGGTAAAATATCAAAATTTGGTGTCCGCTATGCTACAAAACTGACATTTCATTGCTATACTATAACCTTACATAGTTATTTCATCTGACCAAAGGGATTAGTCAAAAATAAACAGCAAAAAAATGATTTAAATCTTTGCTCAAAACTCAAAATCTTAAGATTCAATATAATAATAATATTACCATCCTCTAATTCCAATTCACTTTGGGCCCTTGGGTTCATATAAACTCAACTGCTTCAAAAATATTCAAGTCGGACTTACACAGCATTCAGTGTTACATATGACAACCTGAAGAGTTTGGCACATTCTAGTGCTAGGACTTAAAGTCACACCTTCCTCTGAAAAGGTTCTACAGGGTATATAATGTCCCTATCTGACTGTAATCAGGAATGGATGAAGCCAAAGCAGAGGCTATTTAGTTCCTATTCCCCAAAATCCATTCTATGCTTGAGTATGCTAAATAAAGAAAATAAAAAGAACCATTTGTTAAGGTTGTTCATTTTTAAAAGGAACACAGTAACAAGGGTTCCCTTAATTTTTGTGTCCCTAATAAATAAATTAAAATAACAAATTAAAAATAAATTAAAATAAATGTGAACACACCATTAAAAACAAAGAATAAAATGGCTGTTTTTCAGTTGGTTACCTTATTGAGCTCCGGAAATAGTTCTTGTATCACAATGTCCAATAAAACATAAGTCAGCTAAAGCACCAAAAAAAGAAACAAATATTTTAAGTCATTAGACCAAAAAAAACATAAACTTTGATAAACAGAATTCAACACTGAGGTTAACCTCTAAATGGGAAGGAAATAAAACTGACAATTTAAAACAAGCACAAAAGTAGCTTCAATAGTATCAATAATGTTCTACTTTTAAGATGAGTGTTAGATACACACAAGTTCATATGTGGACATTTTATTATGCCTTATAATTTTATGTTAAATATTTTTTATGTAATAAAAATATTAAAGAAACAAGAAGGATATAAAATTGTAACTATATCAAGCTCTCAACATATAGACTACATAATGTTAACTGTAGTTATTTTATGCAATCTGAATGGAATTCTCAATTTAAAAAATCTTTATTTCATGAATTTTCTGTATATTACAAAATTTCTACAATGAATATATTTATTTTAAGTAAAAACTTGTAAAAGAAAGAAGGTAATCATCAAAAAAGAAACACAAATAAAACTTGTCTTATCTCAATGCTTTAACTGCATTAAGGCAAATCAGTACAGTATTACTTCACAGTTAAAAATATGCCAGACACCCCACTGTCTCACTCACCAAACCTGGTCAATACCAGTAAACCTGTTTAATAAATTTTACGTGCTTCTCACTATACTGATGGACAGTGACTGTAATGGTGTGTGTGTGTGTGTGTGGGAACTCGATAATATGGGTGAATGCAGTAACCACATTGTTTTTATGTGAAACCTTCATAAAAGTGTATATCAATAATATCTTAATAAAAAAATTTTTTGACCTGCTTGTTGAGAATTGGCTGCTGTAAGCCATCAAATAGAAGTCTGATGCTTTCATACTTGGCTTCTTCACCAATACACTTGACTATCAGATCTAAACAAGAAAATCAAACGTGCAACAATTTTATATCATAAAAGACTCATCATTAACTGGATCATAAAGCAAAATCTCCACCCCGTTTCCCAGATATTATGCAAAAACTGCACATTAGTATTTTTCTCTTCCAGTGTTTCTGCTAGAGTCTCCTAGGGAAAAAAAGGGTGCTATGGTCAAGTTGAGAAATGCAATATCCTATATCCTCCTTATGAAGAGTCACAGTGCAAAAAGCATATGCAAGCTCTGAGGGATGTTGCAGTGAAGAAATCTGCTTATACTCTTAAGTGATAAAAGATAGTCAGAAAATAACACTTCCTGTGGTATCCCATTGGAGTAAGACAAATAAAATCCTAAAATTATGTATGTACATTTACACATACACATACAGAAATACACAGAAAAATCCTGTGAGGATTAACACCAAACTAGAGCACATGGCTATTTCTGCACAGTAGGGAGAGAATGCTTCTACCTTTTACTCTATATATCTTCATGTCTAAATACCTTAATTATTTTTTAAAAGTTTAATTTTTAACATAGACTTTCCTCAATATGTCCACTTTAATTTATTTCTGTACTTTTTGCATAATTATTATTAACCACCTCTCAGAACAATCCTTTTGGGAAATGTTTAAACAGTAATATTGGGTCAAAAAGCTCTGATTCATGTATGACTGCACAGCTGTCATATAACACAGCTGTTACTAAAAAGAGTCAATCCTTATTAAAAATCTCTGCTGAATGTTTTTTCCCCAAGAGGAAAATAAAATTATTCTTAAGTAAACAAGGTGCTCATATATTTGTCCTTTCTCCTCAGTTATAATGAAACTCATAATGCTGTTCATGGAAAATTCTCACTTTATATGTTTGCCTCTATGAGGTAAATCTAACCCTAACAGGCAAAGGGCAAAATCAATTTACAGTAAGAGTAGCAGATCCTTCATATTTTCAAGACATGTGGCACAACATGGATCTTTGTCAATCTTTTAATTCACCAATACTACGTAGAATTTCCCAATTAATATGTGTGAAGCAAAATGGACAAAAGTAAATGATCCTTTCAGATCCTTCAAGGGTCACTAAGAAAGAAATGAGGAGTAGAGGAATACAGAAAAATATGCCAATCTTACTCACTAGCTAAATTACTCCTTCCCAAATGGAAGTCGTGAAATAGATATGATTCAAATTCATACCTCAGCAAAATAACAAATTATTGCATTCACTGGCTTTCCACATCATCCCTGAATATCAAAACAAAGCCTGCTAAAACCATGAATGCTAAGGGTCACTGTATTACAAAACAGGCAAATTATCTCATCATTTAACTACAGAAGACTATGCCAAAAAAGCTTTTGTCCACTTTTACATTCACACCATGGATTTAATTTAACTATCTTCATACAGAGCAGCAGGACTATTCTGAGACTATTTTTCAATGATAAGAATTCTCTAAAGGACAGTCCAAAGCCCTCCTCAATTCTTACTATTTTCTCCCTGGGCATTATTATCCACTCACACATGACTCCCGTTTCTCTATCCTGGACCATCATTCCTCCAACTCCAAACCTGGAGATCACACTGCATACTTGACATTTCCTCCTGAATAATGGGTAGGCACTTTCACTCTGATATTTTCTTGGATTTCCCATGTCAGTAAGAGGTTACTACTTCTCATTTACTTAGTGACACAAGCCTACCTCCTTTACAGGAGAGGTGACCATCCTCCTCCAAGATACTCTGTAACTTCAACATGCCCTTATTATCACATGCATGTTTTTCTGCCTGTTTTCTTGCTACAGGAGACTGAGCTACCCAATAAACTTTTTATATCTCTTTTTTTAAAAATCTGCATAGTGCCTCGCACATGGAAAATGTTCAATAAATTTGGAATGAAAAAATGAATTCTGATCTTTTAGTCATACACACTAGTGCAGCTCTTACAGTGACAGTGTAAGTGGGCCAACAGGACTCCAACTGTCCCATAAACATATCACTTTGATGATCATTCTGACTATAAATAATTGTTGAAAGAATCTGGCTATTGTGTGAGAATAGCCCTGTCTTAAATTTTTTAGTACTAATGTCATAAAAAGCAAATTTTATTTAACTAATGTGTTTTTTTAATTGGTCCTTTTAACTATTTCTAAAATGAAAACCCAGAGTAGATACTAGCCTCAATAATTACTATACATTGTGACCTCATAGGAGTGCTAATTAAACTATTTCTTAATATTACACCTGGGATGTAATTCATCATTTCTTCAAAAGTCCGTTTAGCTCGTTTTTGCTTATCTTGGAGAGAGCGAGGTTCAGTGTTTTCACAGAATACAGCATCTAAAAAGACAAAAATATCCACTGGAATTTTCACTTACTATATACACAGAGTATTTCCTCATAGTAGAAATATTAATAAACCAAATAAAAACAAGACTTCTTACTCTTTTAGATCCAATTAAAATCTTTAAGAGTATACAGAACATAAACAAACACATGAAAAAATACGAACCTCTGAGAAGTGTTATGAGTGAGACCAAACGGTGCTCCTGAAATAGCTGTTCTAGCTTACAATGAAGATAGTAATCCGTATACATTTCCAGGGTGTTTTTAAAGAGAATTCGTGTTCCCATTAAGAGATGATGAAGCCAGTCAGGAACTTGGAAAACCACCCGTCCTAAGAGGTAAGACCATATGAAATTCTTAGTTGTTAAAATGAATAGGTATTTTGAACATTTTCCAATGTAAAAAAAAAAGTCATTATTTTATTTGTAAACACTAGTGACTTTAACATGTTCAAGACCAGTTATGTTGAAATCTTATGTAAGTAAAATTTTCAATTTAAAAAAGTTACTAAAGTTCAATAATCAGGAGCATTAATTTCCATCACAGAAGAAATAATATGTCGATGAAAAATAGGTTTTTAGCAGTAACCACACAGATCTTACCTACGTACATCAGGTAATCATAGACACCTTCTACAGTCATCATCTCCATAAAATAATTTTGATTTTGCTTTCTTTCTGTATTCTCAGCACGGTTTGCATTATTCTTAAATAGATCACTGAAAAGCTAAAGTCACAGCTGAATTAATAAACAGATACATAATTTATTACACCTGCTCATAACAATCACTAAGACTATGGTGACACAAAGAAAAGGTTTGTAAACTTTTTCCCATCAAAACAGATCATCAGATAGGTTAAGATCTGCCTCCAAAATTCCACACATATGCCCAAAATCAAATAAAAAAATGAATGGTCCACCCAAAATATATAAAAGTCTAGATTCATTTTAGACACTATAGATAATTCATTATCCATACAGAACCCCTTTTTTTATGCCAAGAGGAACAAATGAATATATAACCTTTGACACGATTAATCAAGAAAGAAAAAGCAGACACAATGTCAGGAATAAAAGGAGACATAGCTACAGATGTCAGTGAAAAGAAGAAAGGATATTATTAACAACTTCAGGCCAAAAAACTTTCAAATTTAGATAAAATAGAAAATTCACTGAAAAATATAACCTATCAAAAACTGACTCATAAAATAAAAAACCTGAAGAATATTACGATCACTAAAGAAATAAACTTTGTTGTTAAAAAAAAATATTCCCACAAATAAAACTTGAAGCCTACATGACTTTTCCAACAAGTTCTGTCAATTACTTAAAGAACTAATAATTCCAATTTTAACTCGCTATACATAACTCAGTAAATAGGAAAAGCTTAATATAACCTTGATACCAAAACCTGATTAGGACAGAATGAGAATTAACATTAAATCGCAATATCTACTCATAAACATGATGTAAACTTCCTTAACCTCATAAAGGGTATCTATGAAAAAAGCTACACTATGTCATTTAATGGTGAAACACTGAAATCTTTCCCCTTGTATCTTACATAGGTCCTTACCATGAATGAAACAAAACTGCCATCATTTGAAGATAAGTGTGTAAATCCAAAAGAATAGACATATTATTAAAATTAATATAACTCTAGCAAGATTACTGAATTTAAAAAATCAATACACAAAAATCAACTGTACTTCTGTTTTCCAATAATAAATGAAATGAGAAAAATAAATACCTTTTATACTAAAAAACAATTAAGGTTTTTTGAAGGGGGAGAAACCTGTCCTTTGAGCTCACATAGCTCCCCATGCTGGGCACTAATCTATCCCTTAACTGAGCTTCTTGCAGACAGGGAATATATCTTTACTTTCCCAGTGCCTAACACTCAACAGTAGTCACACAACAAAATATTTCTTTAATGAACAGATGAAATATTTTATAAGTCATTAAAATTAAGTAATACTATGAAACATACATGCATTATGGCAATTAGTTCCTTGATTATAAGTTGCCAATTTACAACTTAAGAAAACCATTTTTAAAGATCCCCCCAAATACAGGAGAGGTAAAAGTTTGCAAACACCAAATTTAAAGAAACATTTACTCCATTAAAGCAAAGAACCAAGCAACTACATACAATACAGTCCTTACACTGTATGACTAACTTCCATTCAAAGGAAATAACAAGTTCTATCCCTTTCATTGACACAGTATCCTTCCTACAGTGGAAAAGTCATCTCAAGTAGGACAACTTAAAAAAATGGCTCTTTAAGGCAATGTGCAGTACCTTCTTGTTGTTTTCTGAAGTGGGGCTGAGAATGGTCAGTTCTGGTTTACTTGGTTTAGGCTTTGGAGATTCACAAGAATTAAAGAAATTCATGATGAAAGTTTCCAAATGCTGACCTTTCTGTGATGACACAGAGATCACAGTATGAAAATTGAAAATCAGTATTATAGCTTTCAATACATTATAAACCATTCAAATTCACTGATATGCTTATAACTACCATGTTATAGAATAATATAAATCAGTTATTCACCTCTTTCATTAGTTTCCCAGGAACAGATTTTATAATTTTCCCTGTAATTAAAAGTAAAATATTAATTTTCCGAAGGCATAACACAGTTCATTACTGCTCATATGAATACTTCACTAGGTAATTTTAAATACTAAACAGCCAAGTAAAAAGTAAAATCATAAAAAATATTTATAAATGACCATGTCATACTTAACAGAAATTTGCAATAAACATGGTATTTTTTTTAAATTTTTTATTAAGGTATCACTGATATACACTCTAATGAAGGTTTCACAAAAAAAACGATGTGGTTACTAGATTGACTCTTATTATTGAGTCTCCCCACATACCCCATTGCAGTCACTGTCCAGTGTAGTCAGATGCCACAGAGTCCCTACTTGTCTTCTCTGTGTTACACTGTCTTCCCTGTGACCCCACACACACCATGCGTACTAATCATGATACCCCATATAAACATGGTATTCTTAAATATTTAGAGATACAATATTTGGGATTTACTTTTAAATAATCCAGTGGGGTGGGAGGTGGGGGAAAGGACTGAACAAGCCAAGAGTTGATAACTGTTGAAATAGAGTAAGGAATTAATTATACAAATTTCTCTACTTGTACGTATTCTTTAAATTTTCCATAAGAAATACTCTGGAAAGATTTTAAGCAAGGGTAATAAATATATAAAGATATCTAAAAGTATGCAAAAGTCGGTCAAAAGAAGGTTCCTCAAAAAACTCAAAATAGAAATACCATTTGACCCAGGAATCCACTTCTAGGAATTTACCCTAAGAATGCAGCAGCCCAGTTTGAAAAAGACAGATGCACCCCTATGTCTATCGCAGCGCTATGGAGAATAGCCAAGAAATGGAAGCAACCTAAGTGGCCATCAGTAGATGAATGGATAAAGAAGATGTGGTACATATACACAATGGAATATCATTCAGTCATAAGGAGAAAACAAATCCTACCATTTGCAACAACATGGATGGAGCTAGAGGGTATTATGCTCAGTGAAATAAGCCAGGCAGAGAAAGACAAGTACCAAATGATTTCACTCATCTGTGGAGTATAAGAACAAAGAAGAAATGGAAGGAGCAAAACAGCAGCAGACACACAGAACCCAAGAATGGATTAACAGTTACCAAAGGGAAAGGGACTGGGGAGGATGGGTGGGAAGGGAGGAATAAGGGCAGGGAGGGGAAGAAAGGGGGCCTTATGATAAGCATGTATAATGTGGTGGGGGGGTACTGGGAGGGCTGTACAACACAGAGAAGACAAGTAGTGATTCTACAACAACTTACTACGCTGATGGACAGTGGCTGTAATGGGGTATGTGGGGGGAACTTGGTGATGGGGAGAGTGGGGGGAGTCTAGTAAACATAATGTTCCTCAGGTAATGCTAGATTAATGATACCAAAAAAAAAAAAAGTCAGTCAAAAGAAAAAAGTTTTAATAATTGCTACAAAATTTAAATTGGCTATCTGAATAGTTTATATTCTAAATTTAGATTAAGTATATTCTAATCTTGTCTGCTAAAATTTCTTCTTGATCTTATTTCCAGGTTCCCTTATTATAAAATATCAAACATCTTGAGATTTTTCTCAAGCATTCAGAAATGACTTGAAAAATTAGTCAAAACTGATAAATACAACTTAAATTTCTTCCAGTTCAATTGAGAAAAAAAGATGTATATGGCGGTAGTCAAAGATATAAAAATGAAAAATAAAAATAGAGATTGTCTCATGACATGCAAACTACCCACCCTCCCACCAGGCTATTTTATTTCTCTTTTGGCAACTCCATAAATTTCTCTTGCCTCCTTAGAATTTCCCAATTTCCTTAAATAACAGCACTTCATTCTGTGCTTTCTGTCTTCTACATGCTCTTCCTTAACCAAATTATTTCCTCCATCTGGTTTCACATACTCTCTAATCTCTACTCCACGCCTGTCTCCTGTCTTATAAAACTTCTCCAACTGGATTCTATAAACTCAACAAGTTCAGAACTGCTCTTAAACTCCCTATCTCAGCAAGTACCAGCATTCACACAGTTGTGTAAAAGAAACCTGGATCATCTTTGAGTATTTCTTCTCTTTCAGTCAAATCTAGGCAGTAATCAGGTTTACCCAATTCTATCTCCTCAACACCATATATAACCAAATGTAAAATATCCTCACATTTTTCCTTGATAAGAAGACACACACACACCAAATTATATTGATTCAACTAAATGTATTAATTTAGATAGATCCAGATGCAAGCCAAATGCCCACTTGTAATATTTATTTAGTTAGTTTTATATATATGTAAGAATACATTATATAAAACATATTTAGAAATACTGCTTTTCTTCCATTTGTCTCTTTAACAATTTTATTCAAACTTTTCCAGCTTATATTAGCTTGGTCTGTATTGAACTTGATTCAGTAAGTGTTCACTTTATGAGTCTACCACAATTTACCCGTTCATCCTATTGCTGATGAATACTTGTTTTAGGTCCAGTTTTGGCTATTATAAACAATGCTGCTATGAACATTCTGAAATATGAATACAAGATTCTCTAGAGTATATATCTCAGAGAAGAACTTCTGGGTTATTCAGTTCTTTACCGAACTATTTTTCTAAATGGTTTTCCAATTTATTTTCCTACTAACAGTGTATAAGAAGTCCTTTAGAGCTTGACAATGGCTTCACTATATAAACTATTTTTCTAAACTAATCTGAAAATACTGATTCTTTTCTTTGCAGTTTGTCCTCTATGTAATTCTTAAAATTGACTTACCAAGATTTACATCTGGTAGTATCTTATCAAGAAACTGTGTTTCTCCACCATTGGGAGAGAGAAAATCTGCCAGAAGTTGACTATTACTCAGTTCTGGATGCTGCAGAAGTTTCTTGAATGAACAAGAAAAACAGTTTAAAAATCTAGAACTGTGATCAAAACTATATTAAAATGATTTTTCAAACCAATAAAACAAATTTAAATCCTCAAAAGCTATTTTATGTCAGAATAATAACAAAAGTACATTTATAAGAAAAGAATAGTTCTGCGTAGCAGGTAAAACCTCAGCCTCTACAGTTAGACATGAATGGGTTTGAATTCTGGCTCTTCCATATGAGTCAAGGTGTCCTTAGAAAAGTCTCTAAATTGCCTAAGAATCAGTTTCCTCATGTGTAAAATGAAGACAATACTACCTATTTTATACTGTTGTTATATTTAGCACAGTACCTGTCACATGCAAGGAAGATTAAGCATTAGATAATACTATTTCTCAGTTTGTCAACTATAAAACAAATAATACATCATACAATTTTTTTGGATAATTAAAAGAAGTTGGCATAAAAGGTTTTGCAGAAAACTATACGTTGAAATGTGAAATAACCTGGAAAATCTGCTGTCTGCTCTTGCAACACTTATTTTCTTACAAGATAAGCTGACTTTTTAAGCCCAGAATTAACCCAGTCTTACCTAATATTCAGTTTTGTAACTAGAAACGGTTAAAGAACTTTATGAGCAGAAATATACATAACTGAAATACTAGTCTGCAACCTTTAACTCTATATTATCAGAAAATATTTCTTCTAGAATGAGGTACTCTAATTCTCAGAAACGGTTCTTAGTGGTTCCAATAACGGGTTAATGGTTTCACCAAAGACACAGATTAACACTAGTGTACGTTATGCTCAAATTTCCTCCCAATAGTTAACAGTTACTTCATATGTAAATTTTCAAGCCACCAAAAAATTATGTGAAAAATATTTTCTGAGTTGAAGTACTCAAAAATTCAAACACAGGAAAGAAAATGTTAATATACCTTTACACTGATGAATACCTTTAAATTAAAAAGTACTTATTTTTGGCTAGGTGACCTCCAAATGTGCAATTAACACTTAATAAATTCCATGCCCACAAATAAGACTTTTTTGTAGAAAACAAAAGTGTCCACTCTTTGGTCTTATGTACTTGATTTAAAAAAAGATGGTCATTAACTTTAGAGAAGGCTCAAACAAATAACTTCTAAACGAATTGTACCAACACTGGAAATAATATACTTATCATATCGTTAATATAACATAATATGTACACACAACCAAAAAAGGAAATTCAAGGGAGCCAAGATGGCGGCATGAGTAGAGCAGCGGAAATCTCCTCCCAAAACCACATATATCTATGAAAATATAACAAAGACAACTCTTCCTAAAATAGAGACCGGAGGACACAGGACAACATCCAGACCACATCCACACCTGCTAGAACCCAGCACCTTGCAAAGGGGGTAAGATACAAGCCCCAGCCCCACGGGACCCAAGTGCCCCTCCCCCCAGCTCCTGGCTGGAGGAGAGGAGTCTGAGCGGGAGGGAGAAGGAGCCCAGGACTGCTGAACACTCAGCCCCAGCCATCCGCACGAGAGCACAGACACAGTGCATGTGCGGGGTCCTGGATACTAGGGAAACAGGGCAGCAAGACTGGTGAGTGGGTACCGGAGGCCAGCACCGGAGGACAAACAAAAGCAAGCGGTCATTTTTTTTTGGCGAGTGCTTTTTGGAAGTCTGAAAGGGACAGGGACCCCAATACTAGGGAAACAGGGCAGCAAGACCGGTGAGCGGGTGCCTGAGGCCGGCGCCTGAGGAAAAACAAAATCGTGCGTCTTTCTTTTTTTTAAAATTATTTATTTCATTTTTTGTTGTTGTTGTTGTTGTTTTGGTTTGGCAAGTGCTTTTTGGAAGTCTTAAAGGGGCAAGGCCGGACACTTAGTCCAGGGACAGGGAATCTGGGGATCCCTGGGCACTCTAATCCCCTGGGAAGCAGGGAGCACGGAGGCCACTTACAGAGATAAATAGTCTCCCGGCTGCTCCCCCTCCAAAGGGGCTCCACCATTTTGGAGCAGCAGCCCAAGACAAGCCACGCCCACAGCAACAGCAGAGATAAACTCCATAGCACTCAGGCAGGAAGCAGAAGCCCTGTCTGCGCACAGCTGCCCAGCACAAGCCACTAGAGGTCGCTATTCTCCCAGGACAGGAAGGCCACAAACCAACAAGAAGGAAAGCTCTTCCAGCTGTCACTCGTGCTAGCTCTGCAAACTATCTCTATCACCATGAAAAGGCAAAACTACAGGCAGACAAAGATCACAGAGTCAACACATGAGAAGGAGACAGACCTAACCAGTCTTCCTGAAGAAGAATTCAAAATAAAAATCATGAACATGCTGACGGAGATGCAGAGAAAAATGCAAGAGCAATGGGATGAAGGCCAGAGGGAGATCACAGATGTCAGGAAGGAGATTACAAAAGTGAAACAAACCCTGGAAGGAGTTATAAGCAGAGTGGATAAGATGCAAGAGGCCACTGAAGGAATAGAAACCAGAGAACAGGAACGTATAGAAGCTGACATAGAGAGAGAGACAAAAGGATCTCCAGGAATAAAACAATACTAAGAGAACTGTGTGACCAATCCAAAAGGAACAATATCCATATAATACGGGTACCAGAAGAAGAAAAGAGAGGAAAAGGGATAGGAAGTGTCTTTGAAGAAATAATTGCTGAAAACTTCCCCAAACTGGGGGAGGAAATAATCAAACAGACCAGAGAAATACACAGAACCCCCAACAGAAAGGATCCAAGGAGGACAACACCAAGACACATAATAATTAAAATGGCAAGGATCAGGAACAAGGAAAGAGTTTTAAAAGCAGCTAGAGAGAAAAAGGTCACCTATAAAGGAAAACCCATCAGGCTATCATCAGACTTCTCGACAGAAACCCTACAGGCCAGAAGAGAATGGCATGATATATTTAATACAATGAAACAGAAGGGCCTTGAACCAAGGATACTGTATCCAGCATGACTATCATTTAAATATGATGGCAGGATTAAACAATTCCCAGACAAGCAAAAGCTGAGGGAATTTGCTTCCCACAAACCACCTCGACAGGGCATCTTACAGGGACTGCTCTAGATGGGAGCACTCCTAAAAAGAGCACAGAACAAAACACCCAACATATGAAGACAGGAGGAGGAGGAATAAGAAGGGAGAGAAGAAAAGAATCTCCAGACAGTGAATATAACAGCTCAATAAGCGAGCTAAGTTAGGCAGTAAGATACTAAAGAGGCTGACCTTGAAACTTTGGTAACCACGAATTTAAAGTCTGCAATGGCAATAAGTACGTATCTCTCAATAGTCACCCTAAATGTAAATGGACTTAATGCACCAATCAAAAGACACAGAGTAATAGAATGGATAAAAAAGCAAGACCCATCTATATGCTGCTTACAAGAAACTCACCTCAAATCCAAAGACAAGCATAGACTAAAAGTCAAGGGATGGAAAAACATATTTCAGGCAAACAACAGAGAGAAGAAAGCAGGGATTGCAGTACTAATATTAGACAAAATAGACTTCAAAACAAAGAAAGTAACAAGAGATAAAGAAGGATACTACAAAATGACAAAGGGCTCAGTCCAACAAGAGGATATAACCATTCTAAATATATATGAACCCAACACAGGAGCACCAATATATGTGAAACAAATACTAACAGAACTAAAGGGGGAAATAGACTGCAATGCATTCACTTTAGGAGACTTCAACACACCACTCACCCCAAAGGACAGATCCACTGGGCAGAAAATAAGTAAGGACACAGAGGCACAGAACAACACAATAGAGCAGATGGACCTAACAGACATCTATAGAACTCTACATCCAAAAGCAACAGGATATACATTCTTCTCAAGTGCACATGGAACATTCTCCAGAATAGACCACATGCTAGCTCACAAAAAGAGCCTCAGAAAATTAAAGGGGACACTAACAAATGGAAACTCATCCCATGTTCATGGCTAGGAAGAATTAATATCATCAAAATGGCCATCACACCCAAAGCAATATATGGATTTGACGCAGTCCCTATCAAATTACCAGCAACATTCTTCAATGAACTGGAACAAATAATTCAAAAATTCATATTGAAACACCAAAGATCCCGAATAGCCAAAGCAATCCTGAGAAAGAAGAATAAAGTAGGGGGGATCTCACTCCCTAACTTCAAGCTCTACTACAAAGCGATAGTAATCAAGACAATTTGGTACTGGCACAAGAACAGAGCCACAGACCAGTGGAACAGATTAGAGACTCCAGACATTAACACAAACATATATGGTCAATTCATATTTGATAAAGGAGCCATGGACATACAATGGCGAAACGACAGTCTCTTCAACAGACGGTGCTGGCAAAACTGGACAGCTACATGTAGGAGAATGAAACTGGTCCATTGTCTAACCCCATACACAAAAATAAATTCAAAATGGATCAAAGACCTGAAGTAAGTCATGAAACCATAAAACTCTTGGAAAAAAACATAGGCAAAAACCTTTTAGACATAAACATGAGTGACCACTTCTTGAACATATCTCCCTGGGCAAGGAAAACAACAGCAAAAATGAACAAGTGGGACTATATTAAGCTGAAAAGCTTCTGTACAGCAAAAGACACCATCAATAGAACAAAAAGGAACCCTACAGTATGGGAGAATATATTTGAAAATGACAGATCCGATAAAGGCTTGACGTCCAGAATATATAAAGAGCTCACACGCCTCAACAAACAAAAAACAAATAACCCAATTAAAAAATGGGCAGAGGAACTGAACAGACAGTTCTCTAAAAAAGAAATACAGATGGCCAACAGACACATGAAAAGATGCTCCACATCGCTAATTATCAGAGAAATGCAAATTAAAACTACAATGAGGTATCACCTCACACCAGTAAGGATAGCTGCCATCCAAAAGACAAACAACAAATGTTGGCAAGGCTGTGGAGAAAGGGGAACCCTCCTACACACTGCTGGTGGGAATGTAAATTAGTTCAACCATTGTGGAAAGCAGTTTGGAGGTTCATCAAAATGCTCAAAACAGACCTACCATTTGACCCAGGAATTCCACTCCTAGGAATTTACCCTAAGAACGCAGCAATCAAGTTTGAGAAAGACAGATGCACCCCCATGTTTATCGCAGCACTATTTACAATAGCCAAGAATTGGAAGCAACCTAAATGTCCATTGTTAGATGAATGGATAAAGAAGATGTGGTACATATCCACAATGGAATACACTCAGCCATAAGAAGAGGGCAAATCCTACCATTTGCAGCAACATGGATGGAGCTGGAGGGTATTATGCTCAGTGAAATAAGCCAAGCGGAGAAAGAGAAATACCAAATGATTTCACTCATCTGTGGAGTATAAGAACAAAGGAAAAACTGAAGAAACAAAACAGCAGCGGAATCACAGATCTCAAGAATGGACTAACAGGTACCAAAGGGAAAGGGACTGGGGAGGATGGGTGGGTAGGGAGGGATAAGGGGGGTGGGAAAGAAGTGGGGTACTAAGATTAGCATGCATGGTGGGTGGAGGGAGAAAGGGGAGGGCTGTACAACACAGAGAAGACATGCAGTGATTCTACAACATTTTGCTATGTTGATGGACAGTGACTGTAAAGTGGTTTATAGGGGGGACCTGGTATAGGGCAGAGCCTAGTAAATGTAATATTCTTCATGTAAGTGTAGATTAATAACAAAAAAAAAGAAAGAAAGAAAAGGGGGATTACTCCCTGATAGGATAAAACTAACTGTAAATCAACGATTAATGCATGCTTTAAATATCCTTAATTTTGATCACTTAAAGGGTGTCAGATGATCGGCTATGGAGGTACATTTTTCTGATAATATTCCTTTCTCTTAAAAAGAAAAAAAGCAGTTCCTGTGTGGTGACCTCCAGTGAGTTCTACACAATGGTATAAAGGGCATATCAAAGTGTGGGCAAAGGGTCTGTTTGTGTTTATACAGAGGATCAAAGCCTAATTCGGCTAGCCAGAAAATGAACTAAGATATGATATTAAGAAGAACTTCCAACATCAGCACTCTCTGGAAGAGTCATACCAGAAGATGATCATCAAAAAACCTCAACAAAGATCCAGGTGATGCTGCAGTTGTAGCTGCATTCATCCCACCGGTTCCTGGACTTGCCATTGGAATGAAGAAGGAGATATCTAAGCTGGCCTGTGTATACAGTAAAACAACAGATTTGCCTGGATCTATACTGTAGGAACTGAACCAAGAATTAGGAAAAGTACAAGTTGTAGTGCTCCAAAATCTTACAAATACAGACTATCTACTGTTAAAAGAACATATGGGACATGAACAGTTCCCAGGAATGGGTTGTTTTAATTTGTCTGATTTCTCTCAGTCTGTTCAAATTCAGTTGGACAGTATCCACCATATCATAGATAAGTTTTCAGAAATGCCTAGAGTGCCTAGCTGGCTTTCTTGGTTTCACTAGAGATGGCTGGTAATTATAGGTCTGCTTTGGTTATGTAGCTGTATTCCTATTATGTTAATGTGTGTGCGCAATTTAATTAGTAGTTTAAAACCTATACATGCTTAAGTTACTCTACAAGAAGACATGTCAAAGAAATAATCAATTTTCCCATGTTATCTTCCATCTGCTACTCCTATAGCTTTTCTTCTTCCTTCCTAATTACAACCCTTAAATAGAATTCGTTCCTCATATCGAATTTACTGAGTACTATAATTCTTCCACGTGGTAAAGATACCTCAAGACAAATACTGGGCATAAAAGCCACAGAGCATAAATCTGCAAAGAAGTAAAAAGCTAACCTTTTCAAACATTATTGCCTCTCTCTCACTTACCAACTTTACATTTCCCTGTATGGCCCCGGAAGATGACTGGTTAGCCAGAGATGGGTAAGATTCCTCAAGGGAGGAACAACCTAAGACAGGCACAGTCGCAGGGGGGCCATCAGGTGAGAAACGGGGGATCAAGAGAGGTGAGGCTTAGAACCTCACCCCCCGTTTTGAGAGAAATCTTCTGCATCCGTGGATGTTTTATTGCCCTTGTCTAGCTTGGATTAACACTTAGTCTACAGGCACACACCTGATCATCTAAATTTGCTCTCTTACAGCACTAAACTATGTTTTCTACCTTTATCTTGCATCTACCTACCACTTCAGCATTTTATTAAAAATAATAATAATAATAATAATAAGGGAGAAATGTGGGATTCACATATAAATCAAGTATAAAAATCAAACGAATATTCATATTTGACCTGATTGTTTATAGTTCATAATGTGTGATCAAAACTGAAAGTTTGTGATGACTGTCCTTGTACTGTTCACCATGTAAGAACTTATTCACTATGTAAGAACTTGTTCACCATGTAAGAACTTGTTCATTATGCTTCAGAAGATTGGAGACTGACGAGAATTAGGCTTGGGGTGGATTAATGATTGTACATTGAGCATTGAGTACCCTATACAGAATTTTATTGTTGTTAACAACCATTTGATCAATAAATATGAGACATGCCCTGTAAAAAAAAAAAAAAAGGAAATTCAATTCCAAGTGGTGAACGGTAGAAAGTAGGAGATCCCAAGAAACTGTTAAAACACCTACAAACTGCAAAAAGAAAAAGAACTGAAGAATAAAATGGAGATAAGATTCCAAAGTTCAGAAAGCAATACACATAAAATCAAACAAAAAACAAGACAAAAATAACAAAACTACCCAGTATTCTAGAATGTATTTAAGTCTTTCACACTGAAAGTTTTTCTTTCTTTCTTTAACGTCCTACACCAAAAATTTAAACTAAGCACAACACAAGACTTTTTCCTTCTAAGAAAATATCTGGTATTTCATTGGTTATCATTTAAAAATATATATTTGTATATATGTATGTATGTGTGTGTGTGTGTGTGTGTACTCTTAACAATAATTCATTTCCACATGGAAAAAAATATTTTTAATAAAAGAATTTTAGAAATCCACACTGACAGGTATTTGTAAAGCGAAGCATATATACCAGAGAAAAAGAGACAAATCAGAAAATGCTATGATTAGCAATGTTTTAAATTAAGTTTGTGCTATACCTGTAGGTATTCCTGAAACTCTTCTCTCTTTGACTTCAAGAATTCATAATTTTTGGGGCCAATGATCCTCTTGGAAGGAAGCTGGGCATCAGGAAATGTGCCTGAAATTAATATGTATGTAAATTATTACTATGTTCTTCTAGTATTTTAAAAACCTAATTTATAATTTACTATGACAAATTCAGATTCATAATGCTGCTTGTAGAGATGTGGCATTATCCCTTAAATAATTCTGACAAAATCAGAGAGCTTCAAGTCAAAAGCCTACACCAAACAACCTGAATCTACTGATACCCAAAAATATCACTCTTCACTGACACAGATAGAGAAGCTTCAAAAAATTACCATGTGATTGTATTTTGAAATTGGTGGGATTCTATCCGACAAAATCTTACTAAAGAAATACCTAATCTCTTATTGGAAAAAAGGTAGCATTTTGCCAATGCTACATAAGCTTAACAGTTAAACTTTGAAACCATGGATATGCTTTCTCAGACAGCGTTGCCTTTTGGAAATTTTTATACCAAAAGGGAAAAACATTGTTGGGAATCCAACAAACTTTAGTTGACACATGTTATTAAGTATGGAGATAAACCATCTTCTTTCAATTCTAAACAGTAAGGAAAATTGTCAGAAAAAGAGTAAGACAAGGATGGCACAGCACCAGATTGGCAGAGAAAAAGAGGAAACTATTTAAAGACAAGTACAAACTGAAAATCTAGGCAGAAAGTATAGACATTGTCTTTTTTATCTTCCTATAATCTCTGTATCATGAGCTTTGCTCTCATAGCAGAGTAAAGAAAGTTTCCTGCTCCTCTCAATCGGAACCAACCTGAATTTAGATCAGGACCACTCCATAGAGTTGTTCTAAAATAAAGTTTCAGAATACACAAATCGTTTTCACTAACCAACATACAAAATGACTGGAGATACTTCATAGCTATGTCCCTCATATTACCTAAAATAGAAAAAAGAAACTTGAGAGGTGACAGCAAACCCAAAATGGAAAAGTGCTCTCCTTTTCTGATTAATCTACCCTCAAACAAAATAGTCAAATACAAGTTTTGTGTCTCTATGTAAAATCTGAGAGCTAATTCAAAATGCTTTCTATGATGAACAGCAAATAAGTTTACAAGGAGCAACAGAGCAACTCTGAAATGCCTGCTTTAAATTCACCACATCAAGACCAACAAAAATTAAATTGGATAGAGAATCTTTTCTAAAACAGAATTAAGGAATAGCTACCTTTTAGATTTTAATATTATTTAAAAAGCAATGAATGTGCACTGTAAAACTGTGAAAGTATAAATAAGCAGAAATAAGATTTTTAAAAATACGTATGTGCGTTCCCATTATCAATAGCAGTGAACACAAGTGTTGCTGTTACATTTCCTTGGTACAAAATGATTTAAAATCAAAAGGTCTGGTTCAACAGCTTTCCAGAAGGCTAGCACTGAAATGTAATGTTTTAAAGAAAAAGAACAACATACCATGAAACTCTGTTAGTTTTGATTCAAGTACATAGAACTCAAGATATCTTCTATAGACAGACCAATGTTCAGGCTCATGTCCAACTGTAAATTGAAAGAATACACTAAGTAATAAATAATTTTACAAACTACTACTAAAAGGACATAGTATTTAAAACATTAAGTATACAAAGTTGGAAATTCTTCCAGTCTTAATAATTCATTATTTCTTGGAATCACATTAAATACATATTTTATCCAGTATTTTAATTTTAAATTACTTAGAAGAGATTAAAATTCACCTATTTATAGTTACCTCAGTAATATATACATTTTTCTACAACAAAATCATAGAGATGAAACATCAAAATTATGCACTTTTAATTATCTTTAAACTGTTACAAAATAATGTACTTCATAAAAATGTCTTTCGAACATTTACCCATTGTCTTGATCTACATAACAGAACTATCCAACAGAACTTTCTGCGATTCTGAAAATGTTCTACATTACATGCAATAACATAGTAGCTTTTAGCCATGTTATCACTTGAAATGTGATTAGAATAAGTAACGAACTGAAATTTTAATTTAATTTAATTTTAATTGCTACATGTAGCTTGTAGTTATCAAACTGGATAGCACAAAGCAATGGCTTAAAGAATGAGTCAGGTCAGAACTGTCTATTCAAATCCCAGTTCCCCCATTTACTATCTAGTAAAAACCTGAATAAGTAACTTAATTGCTTTAGTTTGCTTAAAATAAAAGTAACTGTACCTACTACATAAAATCACCCACCTAAAGCACTTTTATACAATGCGTAGCAACAGAATAAGCACCCCAAAAATGTTAACTAAAGCACCTAAAGCACTTTTATACAATGCGTAGCAACAGAATAAGCACCCCAAAAATGTTAACTGCTATTATTAATATCTCATGTCACTCTAGCATAAATTTGGAGAGTCAACTAAAACCAAAACAACACCCACACTCAGAAAAAAACAACCTAACACTGTCACAACCTATAAAGTAAATCCTATTTTCCTCAACACTGGTCTATAAAAATCTGGATTATATTTAATTTTGGTTTTTAAAATCCTGAAATTGCTATTTTGCTACACATATAAAATCAGTGAGTACTTAAATGTTAACTTTTTTTTCACTCATAGGCCATGGCTTCCTCAGAACACATTACATTGTCAATAAAGTCTGTAGCACTGCAGACAAAGATTATTCTTAGAATGTAAGTTTCAAGATTTTTTATTTTACTTTTATGGCTAAATTATTAGGCCAAACTTTTTAAAATAAAGCACAAAAATTAAAGATAGCTGGCCAAAAGGCAAAAACAAAAGTATAGTCCCAAAATACTTAAAAGTATATCACACATAAATCTTCCAAAAGGAGATAAAAGTTACTACAGGCTTATATCAATGTATTCATATTGTTAGGGCTTTGTATCCAAATAGTCAAAAGTTTTAAATAATCTCCTGAGAAATAAGATAGTGTGGAAATAGCCAGATTTTAAATATTAGGCATAGGAAGGACCTGAACCTAGAGGTTAACTAGAGTCTTTCTTTCAATCCTTTCTCGCACTTTAAATGACAATCAGTAGGAAAAACAGACAAAAGATGCAAACAAAACTATTTTTGAAACTGTAATCAGACTATAATTTCAACCATGGTTTGTCTATAAACCTTTTAGAATGTGACACAGAACAGCAACTAGCAATAGTGAATGGAAACCACAGCAAAATCAAGTAGTTCTAACTCAGAATGGGACAGGGCAAGACACTGTCTTTCCAAAGATTTGAACTTAACTACAATAGGAAAAATCATAGCTAACTACTCCAAGCATCCTTCCCTCTCCATTCCCATGTTTTATGTTCTTGAAATAGGAACAGCATCTGAGAAAAGTAAAAAACCTAATACCTTGTAAAAAATGAACAAATTAGCAGTGACCTTCACACTTGTCACTTAGTCACTCCGCTCTCAAACATTTCCTAACATTCCCCCTTTTGTTCCATCTTTCCTCACAGATCCATCCCTCTTTCTAAGCTCAACCTTATTTTTCTGCTTAATCCCCAAAAGGTGTACAACTTTGATGAGCTTTTGTTAGGGGCACGTTATTTTCCTCAGTTCTTGTCCCTTCCACAACAAATAATTGAAGGGCAGAGACACAGTAGTGAAGCAGAGTAAAAGTTTTATTTAAAATTACACACAGAGAGAGAAAATGCAGGAGTCTTAGGGAGGGGCCCTGAAAGGTTGAAAAGTTTTATTTAAAATTGTTGGGAGGAATTTGGTTTGGAAATGCAGGGAACTCAGAGGTAGAAGGTGAGGAAGGAATTCATTAAAGTAAGAGTGTCAGGGAATGACAGAACAGTGATAAAGGAAGTTCACTGAACTGCTACTCAGCATGGGACATGTCCCCTGCTAACTCCTCATGCCAGTGTCACCTGGCATCCAGTGTCCTCTTGGATCTACACAGCATGGGAACTGAGTCCCTACCACCCCGACGTTTGGGGGAGCCACAGAGCACTAGATGGAGTGAGATTATGTTCTGCAAACTTCCTAGAGGCAAAGAAAAGAGACTTTCAAGCAGGCTACTAAAGAGCACAACCGTATAGCTGCAGTTTTGTCCGGGTCACCCAGGCAACAGTAATTTGCAAACTAAGATCTTAACTCTCAGCAGCCCCTCCCTACTTATCTGAAATAGGACAGAGTGAGTGAAGATTTGAGTTTAAATCTGGAGGATTAGAATGAAATAGCAAAGTAACAAAGACACCACTGGAAAGCACACAGACAAAACATTGTAAATTGAGCAGTGATAAGTTTATTTAAGGCAAAAAGGTGCACACTCAGAGAAAGGGGACTATAGGGGAAACCTCAGAGAAGAGGTACACTCAAAGGTTAAAAGTTTTATTTAGAGAGAGAATGTGTGGGTAACATCAGAGAGGTGGTGCCCTGAAAGGCTGAGAAAAAATGTGGACGTCCTCAGAGAAGAGGTGCATTGAAAGATCGGGGCTTCCCCCTTTTAAGGATTTTTTCAGGAATGTGACAAAGGGCTATGGGGTATAGACTTGTTAAGTGGTCCCAAGATGTTTATCTTTGATGAGAGACATTAGGTTCTCTTCTTTTCTATTATCAGTCCTCCAGGTAATACTGCAAAATTAAATTAACACAAGAAATTTACTGATCTGGTTCCTCCCCAGGATCCCTCTGGGAACATATCAATCATGACTGCCTGCCCTGCCCTCAAAGTGGGCTGGGTTATTGTCTGTTTGAAAAGAATATGTCAAGAATCTTAATTCTTAACTTCCTAGGTTTTAAAATGCAATCTTAGCTTTAAGATGGAATCTTTCCTGTTTTTACTATACTGTTTATATCTGGGCTTGTTTAGAAAATTAATCATGTGGTTGTTTCCTGCCCAGGTTGCAAATTACTTGATTAGGCGCTAGAGGAGAAACAATCTTCTTGATAAAGATTTCAAAATAAAAATTATAAACATACTCACAGAGCTACAGAAAAATATTCAAGATCTCTGGGAGGACTTCAAGAAAGAGCCAACACCATACTTAATAGTGAAAAGCTGAAAGCTTTTCCTTTAAGACTGGGAACAAGACAAGGATGCCCACTCTCCCCAGTTTTATTCAACATAGTTCTGGAGGTCCTAGCCACAGCAATTAGACAACACAAAGAAATAACAGACAGCCAGACTGGTAAGGAAAAGTTAAACTGTTACTGTTTGCAGATGGCATGATACCATACATAAAAAACCCTAAAGAATCTGCCCCAAAACTACTACAACTAATAACTGAATTGAGCAAAGTTGTAGGACACAAAATCAATACACAGAAATCTGTTGCATTCTATATACTAACAATGAAGCAGCACAAAGACAAATTAGGAAAACAATTCCATTCACAACTGCATCAAAAAGAATAAAATACCTAGGAATAAATTAAACCAAGGAGGTGAAAGACCTATATCCTGAAAACTATAAGATACTCATGAGAGAAATTAAAAACACCAATAAATGGAAATACATCCCTTGCTCAAGGATAGGAAGAATTAATATTGTCAAAATGGCCATCCTACCTAAAGCAATCTAAAGATTCAATGCAATCCCTATCCAAATACCAACAGCATTCTTCCACGAACTAGAACAAATAGTTGTAAAATTCATATGGAACCACAAAAGATCCCCAAGAGCCAAAACAATCCTGAAAGGAAGAATAAAGCTGGGGGGATTATGCTCGCCAACTTCAAGCTCTATTACAAAGCCACAGTAATCAAGACAATTTGGTACTGGCAGAAGAACAGACCCATAGACCAATGGAACAGAAGAGAGAGCCCAGACATAAACCCACACATATTTGTTCAATTAATATATGATAAAGGAGCCGTGGATACACAATGGGGAAATGACAGCCTCTTCAACAAATGGTGTTGGCAAAACTGGACAGCTACATGTAAGAGAATGAAACTGAATTATTATCAAACCCCATACACAAAAGTATAAACTCAAAATGGATCAAAGACCTGAATATAAGTCAAGAAACCATAAAACTCTTAGAAGAAAACATAGGCAAAAATCTCTTGACTATAAACATGAGCAGCTTTTTCCTGGACACATCTGCTTGGGCAAGGGAAACAAAATAATGAGATATCACCTCACACCAGTTGGGATGGCCAACATCCAAAAGAGAAGCAACAAATGCTGGCAAGGATGTAGAGAAAGGGGAACCCTCCTACACTGCTGGTGAGAATGTAAATTAGTTCAACCATTGTGGAAAGCAATATGGAGGTTCCTCAGAAAACTAAAAATAGAAATACCCCAGGAATTCCACTCCTAGGAATTTACCCTAAGAAAACAGGATCACAGATTCAAAAAGACATATGCAACCCTACGTTTCTAGCTGTACTATTTACAATAGCCAAAAAATGGAAGCAACCTAAGTGTCCATCAGTAGATGAATGGATAAAGATGTGGTACATATACAAAATGGAGTATTATTCAGCCATAAGAAGAAAACAAATCCTACCATTTGCAATAACATGGATGGAGGTAGAAGGTATTAATGCTCAGTAAAATGAACCAGGAGGAGAAAGACAAGTACTAAACGATTTCACTCATCTGTAGAGTATAAGAACAAAGAAAAAACTGAAAGCACAAAACAGCAGCAGACTCACAGAAGCCAAGAATGGACTAGCAGTTACCAAAGGGAAAGGGGTTGGGAGGGTGGGTGGGAATGGAGGGATAAGGGATTAAGGGGTATTATGATTAGTGCACATATTATGGGGGGGCACGGGGAAGGAGATATAGCACAGAGAAGACAAGTAGTGACTCTGTAGCATCTTACTATGCTGATGGACAGTGACTGTAATGGGGTATGTGGTATGGACTTGATAATGGGGGAAATGTAGTAACCACAGTGTTTCTCATGTGAGACCTGAGCATAAGATTGTATATCAATGAAACCTTAATAAAAAATAAATAAATAATAAAAAAAATAAAAATATTTTAAAAATAATAATTAAAAAAAGGAAAGTTTATCATTCCTGATAAATACAGACTAACAGTATCTTTTAAGAAAGTTACTCATAAGGCTTCCTACCTGCTCGTCTATCATTTCTTTCAACATCAATACAAAACACAGGTATTCTTTCCTTTTTCTCCTTCCTTTCAGAGGAGGAATCTTCAAAAAAGTCTACATATGGGATGCTTATTTTCCATGCAGCAAGGTTTCGGGGAGTATTAGGTGTGCTCACAGCTTCCACTGGAGAGTCATCTTCCATTACAACAATTCCTTCTTCGATCTAGAAAAAAAAAAATCACCAAGAAAAATTTAATATTTTCAGGGCATTTAAACTTACAGCATATGAGATACAACTATAAAGTAATATGCCCATATAAATACTATAATTCCTTAATACTTTTGTAATTAGTTGATACCAAATTTTCTACTGAAAATGCAAAGATAAAAATTTATAACAAGTTACCAGCATTACCTCTAGGTTTTTGTTACATCACCAAAAATGAAATTTCAATATAAAAGAGACACTTAAGAGATTACTGGAAAAGATATTTCATATACACAAAATATAGAAAAATGTTTAACACTGATAATAAAAGGCAAAAATTAATGTACTGATGTTTTTTCATTTAGGAACATAGTATTTAAAAATTATAACCATTGATGGAGACTGCACAGATAAACTACATTTCTGATAAGGTGTTGGTTATAATATAGGTTGCACTACCCTTCTGAAAAGTGTTTTGGCAATACGTATTTATAAAAACTTGTAGAAAGTTTCAACCAAGTACAGTCTCCAACTAACAATGGTTTGACTTAGAATATTTTTACTCTCCCATTGTGCAAAAGCAAAAGCATTCATAGAAGCCATAGTTTGAATTTTGATCTAGTCTCAGGCTAGCAATATGCAGTACAATATTCTCTCTTAATGGTATGCAGCAGTGCTGAGCCACAGCTTGCAGTCAGCTACACGATCACGAGGATAAACAACCAATACACTTACAATCATTTGGTACAACCTTCTGTTTTTCACTTTCAGTACAGTATTCAATAATTCTGTATTCAATTCAGGATCCACTTGACACTTTATTATAAAACAGGCTTTGTGTTAAATGATTCTGTCCAACTGCAGGTTAATGTTAAGTGTTCGGAGCACGTTTAAGTAGACTAGTCTAAGCTGTGATTTTCAGTAGGTTAGGAGTATTAAGTACATTTTCAACTTATATTTTCAACTTACTTTGGGTTTATCAGGACATAACCCCATGGTAAGTTGAGGAAGATCTTATACTTCACTTCCGGGAATGTATTCTAATGAAAATATTTATTCCAAATAAATTTTTTCTTAACTGTGAAAAAGACACAAGTATAAATATATTCACTGCAGCATTAAATAACATAAAATCAGAAAAAAGGTCTGAAAGGGACACAACTCTATAGAACTAAGCCTGTTTACTCATCTCCTGGCTTCTAAAATTTTAATAATATAAATGTTCAAAATATTAAATATCTTTTTAAAACAGTACTTGAAGAAAATTTATTTTTAAAAAGAAAGTTTAAACAAGTTCTAGAAATACAAATGCAGAAAGAAGGAAAAAACTATCTCTCCCTCATTAAATTGGAAGACAACCTTTGAATTGGCACATTTTAATACCTGGTCACCTACACATCTCGGATTCATATAAAAGGGAGAAAAATATTACAGATAAAACACACCCGTCTTGAACACACTTTTTTAAGGCAATGAATCAAAAGTTACAGAATTCTGAATAGCCTCGCCAGAGCAAACTAGCAGTAGAGAGGAATTTCCTTCCAGAATTCTACACCCTAACTTCACTCTCAGTTCTACTCTTAGCCCACATTGACAGCCGCCTCTCTTGTAAGTGAATCAGTTCTGAACTTGGACAGAAATATATTTTCAGATAGATCTAATTTTATAAAGAGGAATTGGGTCCCCAGGCCAGCATACATATGAAAATTTAATCCATAATTTACATTCATATGTTTATGAGAACTGATGGTATTATAGTACTGCATAGTACTTACTGGGCTTACTATATGCTAGGCACTAAGTGCTTCATACATGTAACTTCTTTAATCCTTACAACACCCCCATATATGCTAGATGCTACCATCCTCATTCCACATTTGAGAAAACGAAATCAGAATAAAATTAAGCAATTTACCCAAGGTCTCATAGCAAAGAGACATTGCCACCACATGATCACATCAAGGTTTCTAAAAGAAAATGTCTTCCAGGTCCCAATTTTGGACCACAAACCACTTTTGCCCTGGCAGTGAGATGGCCGATTTCCCTTTCCCCTGCTTCTCTTTCCCTAAAATTCCTAAACAAGACAAAGAAGATTCCTCAAGCTCCCACAACTTAAGACAAGCACAGTGCCCTCTAAATCCATCTTAGTCAGGGTCAGCACCGTATTCACCCCTGCTTTTCCTTTTCAGAGTATTAAGAGATTAGTTTGCCCTCTTCTCCTACTTTCCATTATTATTATCTTTGCTTCCAGTTAAGAATTTCTTTCTTCCTTGGGCAACATAAGACAGAAAAAACTCTCTCAGCTTTTTAAAGATACCATTTCTAAAGCAAAAATACAACTTTTATTTCAAAGATTATGTTTTAAAACGTTCATAGTAACATGGATAAACGCTTTTGTTATAACATTAAGTGGGAAGACAGCAGGATAGCAAACTATATGAATCATATAGTCTAATCTACAGGGGTAGGAAGGAAAAGTTATTTTTTAAAAAAGAAAATCACCAAAATGTTAATACAAATGGTTATTGGGTGACAGGATTATGGGTGGTATTTTAGATTTTTTTCCACTTTTCTACACTGTTAAAAAATTAAGACTCTAATATGCTTAAAATTAAAATACATAAATAAACATCATTTCAAAAAAAGATTCCCTCCCAACAGACACATGAAAAGATGTTCAACATCACTAGTCATCAGGGAAAGGCAAATCAAAACCACAATGATATATCACCTCACACCAGCCATAGTGGCTAATATCCAAAAGATAAAAAATAACAAATATTGGTGAGGATGTGAAGAAAAGGGAACTCTCCTACACTGTTGGTGGGAGTGTAAATTGGAACAGCCACTATGGAAAGGTTCCTTAAAAATGGTTCCTTAAAAAAAAAAAAAAGGCTCCTTAAAAAATGAAAAATAGAAATATCATATGACCCAGTAATCTCATTTCTAGGAATCCACACAAAGAAAACAAATAATTAATTCAAAAAGATATTGCATTCCTTTATTTATTGCAGCATTATTTACAATAGTCAAAATATGGAAGCAACCTAAGTGTCCATCAATTTATGAATAGATAAAAAGAGATGTGGTACACATAAACAATGGAATATTAGCCATAAGAAAGAATGAAATCTTGCCATTTGTTACAACATAGATGAACCTAGGCAGTATTATGCTAAATGGAAATTAAGTCTGTCAGAGAAAGACAAATACCATATAATTTCACTTACCTGTGGAATGTAAGTAAACAAAATAATCAATCAAAACAGAAACAGACTCATTAACACAGAACAGACTGGTGGTTGCCATATAGGAGGTGGGTGGAGGGATGGGAAATAGCTGAAGAGGGGAAAAGAAATTAGGGAAAATATTTTATATCTTGATCTGGGTGATGATTACATGAGTGTAAACATATGTCAAAGTTCACTGAGGTGTACACTAAGATTTATGTATTTTATTGTAATGCACCTCAAGTAAAAAAATAAATAAATTCCCTCCTCTGATCTACCGCCTTTCTTCTATCTACACTTTGGAGGAAAAACAAGGATATAAACAAAAAAAGTGCTATAGTTGGATTATCTAGAGAGGAAAAAAAGGACTAAATAACATTTTCTTCTACTTAAGTTATGAAGAAACAGTGAATCTCCTGAACAATTTATAAGTACAAGGGGACAGAGGCTGAAAGACAAAATACGTTTATTAACTCTTCTCTCCCTGCTCTCCTTCTTGATTACTGTGAATCCAATCACTACTATTTATCCCTTTTATACCCAGATTAGTGAATTTCTTAAGAGGCAAAGTCTATGTCTTATCTTTTTTACCTAGTGCTCAGTGTCATTAATATGCAAAATGAGGATCCAAGATCTTGCTCAATAAAGATGTGTTAAATAAATGAAAAGTACAAATGAGACAACATGAGCTTTTATGGAGCTCAATGATTGGTAGGGAAGACAATCATAAACATGTAATCGAATACAATATGGTAGATAAAGTAACATATGACCTAAAGGGGCACAAAGGAAGGAATGTTCAATCCTACTTGGGGACTCAAATGAGGATTTATGGGGAGCAGTTAAGACTGCAAAAGTATGTATTTTCTAGGTAAATGAGAAGGAAGGGCATTTCAAAAAGGACAGCATGTGCAAAAGATACCAAGAAATAAAATAGCATGCTGGATGTAATGTGCATAATCAACCGGGGATCTTGTTAAAATTCAAATTATGATTCAGCAGGTCTAGGGTGGAGTCTGAATTTCTGTATTTACAAGTTCCAGGTTAATGCTGATGCTGTTAATCTATAGACTAACAGTTTGAGTAGCAAAGGGTTATGACATTTACTGACGAGTCTGTATGCCTGGACCATATGGTTGGAAAGAGATAAGATCAGGATATGAAGTAAAGGCCTAACAAAAGACGGTAAGTTGTTTGTCTGTTAAAAGTATCTCAGCTTAACAGAAACCGCTCTGCCTTAGTTAAGCAGTAACTTAGGGCTAAGAATTTCAAAAACTAGATAGATTATCACCATGAAACTATAATGACTAATGAAAAAATAGGTAATACAAAGTAATAAGTAGATCAGGGAAAGGGAAAATAATAAGTGAACATATCACATTTCTTATGCAATTGTTAAGTCTGAAGTTATACATACATCGAATTGAAGAATTTTTACTTACAAAGTCATCTTCACCTTCAGCTAAACCATAATTGGGCAACATAGCTCCCTCCATTGTGGTGCTCTTGAATACTCCTTTAATTTTGCTACCTATTCTGCTGATTCCAAATGACTCTCCTCTTTTCTGTGTGCTCCTAAATATTAAACAAAAATGTATTGAGGTCATAGCAAATTTATCAACAGTCTAGTTTATTATAAATAATAATAAAGAAAAACAGTTGTGAAAAGGGTAAACTGAAGATACATAGCTACCATAACTTTTAACATAACTTTTGAAATTCTCAGTCATAGATTAAGTCTCAACATCTCAGAAGCTCAAAGTGGCAGAACATTTAAAGTTTAAATGTGGAAGTATGAATAAATGGACAATATGTATTAACAAACATTTGAAATTTACCTTCTATTTAACTTTGCAACATTAACAGAAATAAACTTTAAAAGATGAGAGCCCCCTAGTGGATATAGTTCTTATTGTCATACATATTTAGAAAATAGATAAAAAATGTGTTAAGACCAGCATTCAAAACAGAATATACATTTAGAACTATACTGCTAAGATAATAGTGTAACAGAGAAAAACATAAATTTATGACCTTCTCAGTACCTCATTTTTAGATGGAAATTTAGCAAAAAAAATTCTGTCCTATCTGACTAAAAAATTTTAAGCAATAATCATATAAATACTCAAAAGAGGAATGATGTATAAAATATATCTCGCTTAATGTCAAGAAATAAAAAGGAAAGATAAAATGTCAAAGGGAACGGTTAGCAATGAACATAAGGATAAAAGTAAATGTAGCCTAAAGAATCAGCCTGCTCTGCCGTATGTATTAAATGTTTGTTTTGTAATTTTTTTTAAAAAGTGGATTCCTAAAAACAGAAATAGCCAGAAAGCAACAACAAAAAATAAGCCAGAAAGCAACAAAAGCTCCTGCAGTGGAGCTTACTATCCTTTGTTTCGACAAATAAAAACATGATGTTTAGCCAATGGAAAACTCATGCTTACCATGTAATACTGCCCTTACAACAGACGACAAAATAAAAATGACTATTTTAAAATCCAAGAAAGTTTGTTTTGAATGCTTAACTTAATGGAGAGCTAGTATTCCTACAAGCAAAATTTATTTACTGAAATAATGCAACAATTACAGAAATAAAAGTAAACTGATCAAGTTTCAAATACACCAGATATATTAGTGACATGTTCATTTTAAACATGTTCAGGGAGCAAGTCAAATTTATTTTAAACTGGAAAAAGTCTGAATAATAAGTAATAATAGTAAGTAGTAAAAAGAGTACTTAAACTGGATTCTTTTATTTAAACAAGCATGCAATTAGAGTTTTTTAAAAATCCAGAATCATAAATGAAATTCTGATAAAGTGTGTCTTGGAACAAATAATGACAATGTTAACAAAATATTATTAAATCTCTAGAATCAAGATCAATTATTCTAGTCTACAGAGCCTAGGTAAAACAACCGGGCTTTTTGAAATGTGACACATTTATAAAAATATCTCACTTGTGATTATGCCCAGAAATACAAAAATATTGTATTTTCTGCTTTAAAAAAAAGTTATTTACACAAAATTTTAGAAGGAATTTAGAAAAATCATTAATAAAGTGTCAATAGCTTTGAAAAGCAAAATGTTGACTTTTTCATTTTATTTTTATTTTATGATGTATATCATGCTTCCTTAAAAAGAACATATCTAGAATCAAAGTAGTGATTAATTTTAAAAGGATATTCCTAATCACTGATATAAAGGCAGTACTAACACAGGTGTTTCATTTTTTCCTTTTTAGTTGACTTAGGTTGTTTTGGGTATACTTTCTGAACTTCAACAGAAAATTTATGCAGAGAAGAATAACATGCTATCTCAAAACTTACCGAAAATCATCCAAACTTAGGCTACCTCTGCAATACCAGATACGTGAAATTATATAAGGAAAGGAGAGAGAGAAAGCCCAGATATTAAACAAGTTTCATTTTAGAACATGAAATAAAATTTAAAAGCTTGAAAAGTTACACAGGTGGACAGCATTCATTATTACAAAGGGAAGAAATCCTTATGAATAACATGATAAGGAAAAGAGAAATAAAGTACAATGGCTGTTTTTAGAGTTTGGGATTTAAGTTCTAAATCATTAAAAAAGTAGTTCTTAAAAACTCTGTAAGTCAGGAAATAATTCTGTATTTTTTGCCCTCATTTAGGCATGCCATTTGTTTGATATAGTGGGAAGTATGCAGAGACTCTTTAAAAACTTGGCACAAAAAATAAACTAGTATTTTCCAACACAGAATTCATCCCTCTACTAAATATAATTACGCATGCTTCACACTTACTACTTTGGGTATTTTTAAAAGTATGTTTTAAGCTAAGAAGCAAAGTTAACAAAGGATACCTATGTATTTTTTCAAATTTTGCTTTGAGTATGGAATGAAACAACAGATTAACATCAACACACATTAAAATTTTACTTTTAAAATATACAATCAGATATAGACATAAAATATATGAATATTTACATTTTTTAAAATCATTTAACAGCAAATTGGCAGTGGTACTCTAAATTTGCAATGAAAGAATGTTAAGAAGGTCTTTAATTCTACATAGGTAAATGAATCATTAAGTATCACAGAAGCAGAGTCCTGACTAAATATAGTAATACTAAAGTCAGGTCAATATAAAGAAAAACACACTTTTTTAAAAGACCACACTCAGTACCTAGAAATTAAAGAACCTGTATTTTCTTCTTTATTTTATATTTTAAAGCTAGCAAAATTAGTGCCTAAATATGCTGAGGACAATTTAGTGTTCTCAAAGTGGCAAAAAAAAGCATTCCGTCTCTGAAACTATGAGCCTGACTTAGGTTTAGCTACTCAGTAGATGTAAGATTTAAGAACCATTTCCCCTTAAAAGGTCCTACATATAGGAGTTTCATTAAGTTCAATAGCTAGTATGATACTCTAAATATCATGACTTTACAAACAGGGACAAATTCCACCTGCTTCTCAAATGATGCTGGGAAATTTGATAGAAGTCTTGAAAAAGTACTCAAATGAAAGAAGAGTAATGTGAATTGGGTGACAAATGATTTTATAAATAGCATGGATGGGTTTTTTGTTAAATATAGTCAAAATTTCATGGCTGTAATACATAAATTCTTAGGAAAGAATGATACTTTTACAAACCCTTCAGAAAAGTTATTACATGTATACTACTTATACTAAGGTATTATATAAAAATATCCAACATTGAAAAAAATTTGAATCTATTTCTACAACCCTTGGTTATGTGAAAAAATGCAGCATTTTCTCCCACAGCTAAGGCTTTCACATTTTTTCTTGTACTATCTAAAAATCTACTCTTTTTTCTGACCTATCTACCTTTCCTTCTGAACCACATCTCCAGTTTATTTATATATTTATTAAATCCTTGCTTAAACAAATTGGAAGGTGTTGAGAGCAATGTGACTATTTTGTAGACTTACAAATTTGATATCTGTGTCAACAGTGGAAATATAACAATGTAAGGATAAATCAAGACATTAATTATGAAGTTTATAAGTGGATAAAGCTTCTTTCTTCTGTTATCTTTCTTTGGATCGTTTAATTGCAAACTTAACATTTCCAGAAAGCCAGAAGGCAAAGTGAGAAAAACCCCTCAACATTTGTAACCAGTAAGTACTCTAATAAAAATTAGTCTCTGGGAAAAAACAAAAACTAAATTTTAAACTACTGATTAAAATTAGAGTTATATGTGGACTGCATATATACGCAGTCCATAATCACCAATAAAGCAGGTGATCAAACACTAATATGTATCAATTAAAAGATTAACAAGGCAATCTTGTTTAATTTTCTAAAAGAATTTCAGGCATTTTCAGGTTATATATCTATATATATATATATAGTTCAAAAATTCTTTAGTAGAATGTCTTGTTTACTTATGCAGCAATGGAACCACATATTCACAAAAAAGCAATAAAGACAATGACACTTTCACAGAATGATTAGATTCAGAGCACAAAAACAAAACATACATATGACTGAATATACCGACCTGTTGAATTTTGAATTGCGTGTTGGTGATTCTGCACCTCTTAAAAGTTGTCTGAAATACTTCAAAAATAATTATGATTTATTAAATTAATATTTGCCATTAAAGCATTTTACCTTACTACTTTCCAGTTTAAAGAAAATGTTATTTAAATCAAGTGAATATAATCACAGTCAGAGTAAGGATTAAAATATTGCAAATGGAGATATTCAGACCACTTGATTTCCACAGGTCTGTAAATAATGTATATAACAAGAAGTATGGAGTTTCCGCTTCACTACAGTACCGCAAAGCCGTTCAGGCATATGTCAAATCAAGTAGACCAAATGGGTCAAAATTCTACCTAGTCATATATATACAAACATGGTTTTGGTATTGAGAATTAATTTTACAATCAACTTCTAATCTCCATTAAGTTATGTAGTAGAAAAGAGTATTCACTTTCTTAATTATGTTTTATTTCATTTATTTTTTTATTTGAATTATTCATCTAACAACATCAAAGCCAGTATTAAATTTTGAAGAAAACTCCTCAAACAAGATTACTACTTTGACTTACCTCATCACTGTGGCAGAACATAGGAGTAAAAACATTCTCCAAGAGAGAAAGTACATGTTCATATGCTTCAAAAAGACATCTCATGGTTTGAAGTTTCACAACATCTATATATGGGCCTTCAGCAACTATTAAAATATTAAGTCACAGAAACTGTTTATGACTAGCATAAGTAAGTTACATTAACTTAAAATTCACGACAGTAAAAGACAATTCTAAAACTGTTTTGCAGAAACCCCAGCAAGTTATAGAAATCACACTGGATTGAGGAATTAGAACAATGAAGCTCCAATTTTAAAAATATTAGTTATATGAACTGTGAATAAGTTTCTTCATTGAAGCTTTCATCTTGTTAGTAAAACAGAATAATGGCTGCCTGTGTATATAGCTATTGTAATAATGAACAGAAAATATATGAAAAAACTCTGAGAACTACAGAAAAGCTACAGAATTCATTATCATCTTTGACTCACTTTTTTGAATCTCTTCTACAATGAAGGGATCAAATCGAATTTTGTCAATACTTTCATCCAAACAATACGTTTTATAAATCTTCTGCAACTCTTCATGAAGAGATAGCATTTCATCATTTGATAACTCTGGTCGCAAAATTCTATCATTGAATTCCTCTAACAAATTAAGAAAGAGCAAGAGCAAAATGAATTATTTTAACATAAAACTACTCATGAAAACTTCATATTCCCAGTTTAATTGTAATCAACATTGAAAGCAACAATTATAAACAACCTGTTCATCACTTTAAGCACTTTAAAAAGATTTAATTGGGAGTAAAACACCCAGATGAAAGAGAAACTCAGTCAACCAAATATTTACATACTAAAAAATATGTAAATATTTACATAGATATGCAAATATTCTAAAATTCAGAATAGCAAACACATTTCTAAAATTTTCTTTAAAGAACATACTGGATTAATTTCTTATGCCAGCAGTCTTTAGTATTTTGAAATCTGATTTAGTAAATAACAGTGAAAACTAAGGGTTTTTTTAGTTGTAGTCAATTTTTTAAATAATATTTCCTTCAATCATGGAGGTTACAGTCTAGTGATGAAGCTGAGAATCTCAACAAATGAGTCTTTTTTTTCAAATGACAAGTTATAGCATTAGGATGGCCAAATTGACTGCCTTTTTTATTAAGAGCTGTCACTATATAATTTACCCCTTTTTAGTTATCCAAACTGAAACACAGAAGAAAGGAAGGAGTTAAACAAAAAAAAAAAAAACTAGAACAGAATATATAAGACCTTTTGGGTAACAGCAAATTCATATGATTAGAATCTCAAAAGCAAAGGAGAAAAAAAAACAAGGCAGAATATTGAAGAGATAATAACCAAGAATTTTCAAAAATGATGTAAGACACCAACCCATGTATTCAAAACTCTTAGTATAAGTCAGGCATAATAAAGAAAAAGAAAACTAAACATTATAGTCAAATTCCTAAAGATCAAAAATAAAGAGAAAACTGTGAAAAACAAGAAAAGGGACATATAACAGGGGAACAGTCATATGGGACTGATTTCTCATTAGAAACAATGGCATTGTCCAAAAGACAATGGGAGAATGACCTTAAAGTACTGAAAGAAAAAACTGTCAACCTAAAATTCTATTTCCATGAAAATACCCTTCAAAAGTAAAGACAAACATCTTCTCAGACAGACAAAAGCTAAGAATATTTTCATCCAGTAGACTGGTACCACAAGAAATGCAAAAAAGATTTCTTTCAGCAGAACGGAAATGACAGAAGAAATCTGGTTTTGCAGAAAGGAATAAAGGAATACAATAAAGGTAAATATATCAATAACTTTAAGGGCTAAAGTGTGTGTGTATGAGAAGATCAGGAACAAAGCAAAATCTATTGGCTATTTAAAGAATAACAATGTACTATGGGTTTACAGCCTACACATGATTACAAGATATGATGATAAGCACAACAGGTAGGAAATGGGTAATCTGAGGTCATACTGAGATTCTTAACATTGTTCCTAAAGCAGCGAAACATTTTTAAACAAAGTGTGTGATATATCAAAGATGCACAGTGTAACCGCTGAGCAACTACTAAAGAAAGGAAAAAAAAAAACAGAAGAGACATCTTGAGTCAACAGAGACAAAACAGAATACTAAAAAATGCTCAGTAATCCAAAGAAAGGCAGAAAAGGAGGGAAAAGAACAAAGAATATATGGAACACACTCAAACACTAAGATAGAGGACCTAATGAATGATAAACATATAATAATATATTAATCATGAAGGTACTACACACCCCAATTAGAAAGCAAAGATTATGAAAACTAGATTTTTTAAAACAAGGATTCAATTATATGCTGTTTACAAGAAATACATTAAACACTTTAATCATATAAAAAGGCATACAGGGTAAACCCAAGTGTAATGAAAAAAAACATACCTTTATGAATTATCAAAGTAGACTTCAAGACAGAAAATTACCAGTGATAAAAAGAGCACTTTACAATGATAAAATGATAAATTTATCCAAAGGACATATAATCTTAAATGTTTTTGCACTTAATAATAAAGTTTGAAATACACACAAAAAAATGTAACAACACTAAAGAGAGAAATAGCAAATCTATTAAAAAAATCAGAAAGAACACAGAATATGTGAACATAATCCATCAATTTAACCTAACTTACATTTATAGCACACTATCCAACACAGCAAAACATTCTCACACATGCTCATGGAACATTAAGACAAACCATATGGATGGGCATAAAACAAGTTTCAATAAATTTCAAAGACTGAAATCACACAAAATGTTACCTTATCAGTATAATACTAAATTAGAAATTAATCAAGTATCTTGAAAATTCCCAAGTGTTTGTAAATTCAACGATACACTTCAAAATAACCCGAAGGTCAAAGAATAAACCAAAGAAAATTAAAAAATACTTCAAACTTAGAGACAGTAAAAAACACAACATATCAAAAATTTAGGATTCTATCTATAACAACTCATAGAGAGAAATGTATGTTTTAAATGCCTATATTATGAAAGACAGGTGTACAAATTAATCATCAGTCCTTCTACTTTAAGAAACCAGAAAAGGAAGTGCAAACCAAACTCAAGGTAAGTAGAAGGAAATAATAAAAATAAAGTGAAAACTAGCAAATCAAAAATATTAATAAATTTTTTAAACCTCTAGCAATATATATTAAGAAAAAGTAAGCACAAATTACGAATAAGGAGGACATCACTACAGATCCATAATAAGGGAACATGGGAACGTTAGGAATAACTCGGTAACAATAAAATAGGTTACTGAGACGCAATAAGAGCATTCAGAAAAATTTAATATCCATTCATGATAAAAACTCTCAGCAAACTAGAAGAAGGAAGCTTTCTCAATCTGATCAAGGGATCTACAAAAAACCCAGACTGGTATCGTAATTAATGGTACAATACTAAACGATTTCCCCCTAAGATCAGGAACAAAGCAAGGATGTCAACTCTTACACTTCCACTCAACTTTGTAGTGAGGGTCCTAGCCATTGCAAGACAAGAAAAAAATTAAAGGTATAAGGAAAAAGATACATCCACAGATGACATGATTCCGTATATAGAAAATTTTAAGGGAATCTACAAAAAAAGTTACTAGAACTAGTAAGTGAATGTAACAATGCCACAGCATACAAAGTTAATATGCAAGAAATCAATTCTATTTATATATATCTTAGCAATAGACATCTGAAAACTTATTTTAAAATACCATGTTCAATAATCCAAAAACATAAAGACCTATAGTAAAAACTGTAAGACATTATGGATAAAAATTAAGTAAGACTGAAAATGAATGAAAAATATACCATGTTCATACATTGGAAACCTAAATACTACTGAGATGTCATTACTCCCAAATTGATCTATAGATTCAGTGCAATCTTCACCAAAAAATCCAACCAGGCTGGAGGTGGGGGAAGGAAGGGAACTAGCAATCCGATTCTAAAATTTATATAGAAATGCAAACAACCTAGAAAAGCCAAGACCATCTTGAAAAAAGAACAAAGTAGGAGACCTTAGACCACTTAATTTCAAGACTTACTAATATAGCTGAAGTAATGAAGACTGTGGTCTTGGTCAAAAACAAACAGACCTAACGATCAATGGAAAAGAACAGAATCCAGAAATAGATTCACACATATATGACCAAATGATCTGACGAATGCACCAAAGTAATTCAAAATGGGAAAGAAACATCTCTTCAAAAAAATAGGTATTAGAAAAACTGGACATCCATAAAGAGGAAAAAATGTACCTCCCCCCCCACTTAATACCAACACAAAAATTAATTCAAGATAGGTCACAAACCTGTATGTATAATATAAAACTACAGTACATCTACAAAAAGCAGGCAAATATCACTTAGCTTAGGGTAGGAAAAGATTTCTTAAAGAAGTCTCAGAAAGCAGTAACCATAAAATTTAAAATACATACATTGAATTTCATCAAAATTAAAATGGTCTGCTCATCAAGACACTATTCAGAAAATGAAAAGACAAGCCATGGTATGAAGGAAACATTCATAATACTTTCATCTGTAAAAAAATTTGTATCTAGAATAAAAAACTATAATTTAATGATAAAAAGAAAAGTTAATTAAAAATAGACAAAAGACTTAAATGTTCCCATTGAAACATAACAGAATGGCCAAAAAGCATAGGATAACATGTCATTTGAGGAATGCCATTAAGTCATTTGAGGAGTGCAAATTAAAAGACCAAGATATGTACATCCATTAAAAAAGCTAAAATTAAAAAGACAGACATCACCAGTTTTAGTAAAGATACAGAACAACAAGAACTTTCATACATTGCCAGGGGAGAAAAATAGTACAACCACTTCAGAAACAATTTGGCCACTACTTATAAAATTAAAGACTACTACTTAGTAATAAAAAAGAACAAACTACTCATCTATACAACAATGATCAGCTGTAAAAAGCATTACCCTGAATTAAAGAAGCCAGGATAAGAGAGTACATAGTATATGATTCCATTTATACTAACCTATGGTGAGAAAAATGAGATGACTGATTGTTTAGGCAGAAATGTGAGCAGAGGTGGATCATTTGCAAAGGCCCTGAAGAAACTTGCTGGGGTGATTTAAATGTTCCATATCTTGATAAAGGTGTAGTTAAATGGATTTATAAATTAGTCAAAACTGATCAGACTGTGTTTTGAAGTTCTATGAGTTTCACTGTGTAAATTACACCTTAATTTTTAAAAACATATTTAAAATAGAAATTATGTGCATTAAAAAATCTTTTCACAAATAGTTCATAAAGTATCTTATAAATGACATAATGCAAAATGTTCTAGAGCTTATATCAAAATAAAACATTTTTGTACTTGATTATTTAATCAAAATATTCCTTAACAAAAACTGTAACAAAGTTTTATTGATATGGGCTAATGATTGGGTCTTTAATATATTTTCATTGTAATGATTTTTTCAGTAGTTTTTTTCTGCTAATAGGATTTGGTTGAAGTCAGTTAAAGATTATATTCCAATATGGAAATGAGTAGACACTTGAGTGACAACACTTCGGAGTTCTTAGCATATCTAATAGATTAAACTCAGTACAATGATAGATGACAACCACAAAAACAGACTTGATCTAATATTCAATATACATTCTGGGGGAAAAGATGGTGGAGTAGGGAGGCAATGTGGAAACCACCTCCCCACATACACACCAAGGACGCAACTACAGCAAGTAAATCTAGCCCTGAAAACAATGTGAAGGCATTTACACCTGGTGAAGAAGACAAGATCACACAGAGAGAAGGAAAGTGGCTAAGTCAGAACTGATAGGTGCCCAAGCCCTTCCCCCATCCCTGCCCACAAGAGGGAGGGAAAGGAACGAAGCAGGGAGGGGATAAGCACTCAGGAACTGTACACCTGGCCCAGGAGAGCTGCTCTGGGAAGACCAATCCACAATGCACTGGGCTTTGGTGATGAATGGGGCTGGACACTATGCAGAGTTGGAGCACGCTGGGAGGCTGAGACTCCCACTGCTTGTGGAGGACAGGCATGCTCTGTGGGTCCCTCTGAGACCCAACAAAGAGGCAACAGTTTGAAAGATTTCAGGAAGGGTCCCAGAGGAGCGAGGGCTGGACGGGGAGCTCTCTCCACAGGAGAAAGGGCAGGTGGATGACGTTTCCCCAGCCCTCCCTCAGCCCAACTAGCTGGGAGATCACAGAAGCCAGCCCCAAATGCTCCATCCCCCAACTGAAGGCTTAGCCATGAGGTGCTTCCCTATACACCAGTGCACTCACCTGCCTGCCTGCTAGCACTACCAACAGTCAGACTTGCTGCCTGGCAGGCAGAGGAAGTTTTTCTCAGCTTTCCCGGCCCTCTGTCAGCCCAACTGGGAAGGCGCCTGTAGAAGCCAGCTCCAAACACTCTTTCCTCCTCCCTGGTGGCAGAACCCTACACCAAATGCCACTGCACACCTACTCAGCCCACCCCACTGGTCCAACAGTACCACCATCGCTACCCAGCAGGCAGAGGGTAACCCCACCCACAACGATCCCAGCAGAAGCACAACTGTAGGCCCACAGAGGGTCTCAGTGGAAAGAGATCAGCCACTTTTGGCAGACAGACAGAAAGACAGCCCCGCCCGGAGCCCACTAACTGTAACTGGGGCAACACACCAAAAAGAAACAGGAACTGGTGAGAAAAGAGTCTTGAGCTTCTGCTCTCCACAGAATACCTACATAAAGCCATTACTCTCTAGACCAGGAAGCATAGAGGATCCAATATAAAGGAAGAAGAGTAGAAATCCACACAAAATGAGGAGGCAGAGAAACATTTTCCAAACAAAACTACAGGCTAAGACACCAGAAAGAGAGTTAAATGAAACAGAAATAACCTATCTTAGTGATATAAACTTCAAAGTAACAGTAATAAATACGTTCACAGATCTGCAGTAAGTAATTTATAACTTCAATGAGAACTTCAACAAAGAGACAGAAGATTTGAAAAAGAGCCACGAATGGCTGAAGAATACAGTAACTAAAATGAAAAAGTACAATAGAGAAAATGAATAGCAGACTGCTGCAGGTAGAAGAGACAGTCAATGAGATGGAAATAGAAGAACAGGGAAACAGCGAAGGTAAGGACAAAGAAAAAGGAGCATCTACACATGAGAGGATGCTATGAGAGCTATGGAACAACTCCAAACAAAACAATATTCACATAAAGGGGTGCCAGAAGGACAAGAAATACGAAGTTTCTTTGAAGAAATAACTGCTGAAAACTTCCCCAATCTGAGGAAAGAAATAGACGCCCAGGTCACAGAAGCACAAAGAGCCCCTAACACAAGGAACCCCAGGAAGACAACGCCAAGACATACGATTAAAATGAAAAAGATTAAGGGTAAAGAGACAGTACTGGAAGTAGCAAGAGAGAGGCAGACAGGTACATACAAGGGGAATCCCATAAGGCTATCAGCAGATTTCTCAGCAGAAACATTACTTTCCAGAAAGGAATGGTCTCCTCTAAAATATTTAATGTATTGAAACAGAAAAACCTTCAACCAAAAATCCACTACCCAGGAATGTTATCACTCAGAATAGAAGGAGAGATTGAAAGTTTCCCAGATAAATCAAAGTTAGAAGAATTCACCACCACTACATCGAGCTTACAGGATATGTTAAAGAGACTTCTATAGATGGAAATGTTCTTCAGCCTCAGTATTTTTCATCAGTGAAAATAAACCCACATTAAAAATAGGAGACCAATTACTTACCAAGCAAGTATGAAGTTTAAAAAAAAGTAGTAAAATCAACTATATACAAAACCAATCAAGGGATACAGAAAAAATGCACATTATGACATCTAATACATAAAACATGGAGGAGGAGGAAGAACAAAAAAGAAGTACTTTTAGATTGTGTTTCAAGTAGAGCAACCATTAACATAATATAGACTGTTACATATTTAGGAAACTATCAATGCACCTTATGGTAAGCATAGCCTAAAGCCTATAACATACACTCAAAAAATTTGAGAAATCCAATCACAACACTGAAGAAAACCATCAATAACAAGAAGCGTATAAGAGAAGGAAGACAGGATCACAGAGGAACTATAACAACAACCAGAAAACAATGAATAAAGTGGCAAGTACATACCTATCAATAACTACCTTAAATGTAAGTGGACAGAATGCACCAATCAAAAGAAACAGGGTAGCAGAATGGATAAAGAAACAAGACCCATTCCATATACTGCCTACAAGAGACTCATTAAATACCTAGACACATACAGATTGAAAGTGAAGGGATGGAAAAGATATTTCATGCAATAAAGAGAAAAAAGCAGCAGCCATACTAATATCCAACAAAATAGACTTCAAAACAAAGAAAGTAAAAGCACACAAGGAAGGACATTCCATAATGATAAAGAGATCAGTCCAATAAGAAAATATAACCATTATAAATACCTATGCACCCAACGTAGTAGCACCTAAATATTTAAAACAATACTAACAGAACTAAAGGGAGAAATAGACTACAACTCAATTGTATTAAGGAACTTTAACATACCACTTACATCAATAGACAGATCAACCAGACAGAAAATAAATAAGGAAACAGAGGCACTATACAACAAAACAGATCAGTTGGACTGACCAAATATATACAGAAAAGCAGCATGATATGTATTTTTCTCAAGTGTACATGGAATGTTCTCCGGAACAGATCACATATTAGGACACAAAAAGAGCTTCAGTAAATTTAATAAAACTGAAATTGTATCAAGAATCTTAACAGATCACAGTGGTATGAAACTAGAAATAAATTACACAAAGAAAACAAAAAAGCCCACAAACACATGGAGACTAAATATGCTTCTAAATAATCAATGAACCAATGAACAAATCAAAGAAGAAATCAAGCAATACACAGGAAAAATGGAAACAAAAACACAACAGTTCAAAATATGTGGGATGCCACAAAGGCGATTCTAAGAGGGAACTACACAATAATACAGGCCTACCTCAAGAAACAAGAGCAATCCCAAGTAGTCTAAACTCACAACTAAAGAAACTAGAAAAAGAAGAACAAACGAAACCAAGAGTTAGTAGAAGGAGGGACATAATAAAGTTCAAAGCAAATAAATAAAATACAGAAGAAAAAAACAATGAAACAGAGAGCTGATTCTTTAAGAAGATAAACAGAATAGACAAACCTTTAGCCAGATATATCAACACAAAAAGAGGGCATAATTCAACAAAATCGGAAGCAAAAAAAAAAGAACAGTTACAACTAACACCATAGAAATACAAAGAATTATTAGAGAATTCTATGAAAAATTTTATGCCAACAAATGGGACAACCTAAAAGAAATAGACAAATTCTTAGAAAAGTACAAACTTTCAAGACTGTTCCAGTAAGGAGCAGAAAATCTGAACAGACCATGTACCAATAACAAAATTGAAATGGTAATCAAAAACCTCCCAACAAACAAAAGTGCAGAATCAGATGGCTTCACAATGAATTCTACTCAATTCTTAAAGACGAGCAAATACCCATCCTTCTTAATGTATTCCAAAAAGTAGAAGAGGAAGGATAAAACTTGCAAACTCATTCTATGAGCCTGGCGTCACTCTAATACCAAAAACAGACAAAGGCAATTAAAAAAAGAAAATTATAGACTAATGAATATAGATATAAAAATGCTCAACAAAATATTGGCAAAAAAATTTTTAAAAAACATCAAAAAGATCTTTTATCTGACCAAGTGGGATTTATTCCAGGGATACAAGGATGGTACACTATATGTAAATCAATCAATATCATACATCACATTAACAAAAAGAAAGACTAAAAACCACATGATCATCTCAATAGATGCTGAAAAATCATTTGACAAAATTCAACATCCATTCATGATAAAAACTCTCAAAAAAATGGGTACACAGGGCAAGTACCTCAACATAATAAAGGCCATTTATGACAAAGCCACAGCCAACATCATACTTAACAGCAAAAAGCAAAAAGCTTTTCCGCTAAGATGGGAAACATGACAAGGATGCCCAGTCTCCCCACTTTTATTCAACAGAGTACTGGAGGTCCTAGCCACGGCAATCAGACAACACAAAGATAAAAGGCATCCAATTTGGTAAGGCATCCAACTGCAACTATTTGCAGACAACATATTATACATAGAAAACCCTGAAGACTCCACCAAAAAACTATTAGAACTAATAACTGAATTCAGCAAAGTGGCAGGATATAAAATTAATACACAGAAATCTGTCTCATATATTCTTATATACTAAAACAAACTTATATACTAAAAACAAACTAAAAGAATGAGAAATCAAGAAAACAATTCCATTTACAATTGCATCAAAAAGAAGAAAATACCTAGGAATAAACAGAACCAAGGAGAAAGACCTGTACTCTGAAAATTTTAAGACACTCATGAGAGAAATTAAAGACACCAATAAATGGAAATCTATTCCATGATCATGGATAGGAAGAATTAATATTGTCAAAATGGCTATCTTACCCAGAGCAATTTACAAATTCAATGCAATCCCTATCAAAATACCAATGGCATTTTTCAAGGAACTAGAGCAAATAATCTTAAAATTCATGTGGAACCACAAAAGACACCAAACAGTCAAAGAAATCCTGAGAAAGAACAAAACTGAGGGCATTATGCTCCCTGACTTCAAGCTATACTACAAACCTAAAGTAATCAAAACAGTATATTAGGGGTAGAAGAATAAACCCATAGATTAATGGAACAGAATAGAGAGCCAGAACTATAAACCTATGCATACATGGTCAATTAATATACAATGAAGGAGCCACAAACATACAATGGGGAAAAGACAGTCTCTTTATTAACTGGTATTGGGAAAACTGGAAAACTACACACAAGAGAATGAAACTGGACTGCTGTCTATCCCTACACACAAGCAAACTCAAAATGGATTAAAGACCTAAATGTAAAACATGAAACCATAACTCTTAGAAGAAAACATAGGCAAAAATCTCTTGAACACAAAGCATGAGTAATTTTTTTCTGGACACATCTCCCCACACAATGGAAACAAAACCAAAAATGAACAAGTGGGACTACATTAAACTAAAAAGCTTCTGTAGAGCAAAGGATACCATCAACAGAACGAAAAGGTAACCTGGAGTGTGAGAGAATATATTTATAAACAATTTACCCCATAAGGGGTTGACATTCAAAATATATAAATAACACAAAAAAAACTAATAACCCAATTAAAAAATGGACAGATGACCTGAACAAGCTCTTTTCCCCAGCAGAAATACAGGTGGCCAACAGGTACATGAAAAGATGGTCCACATCACTTATTGTTGGGGTAATGCAAATCAAAACCAAAATGACATATCACCTCACACCAGTTAGAATGGCCACTATCCAAAAGACAAGAAATAACAAGTGTTGGTGAGAATGAGGAGAAATGGGAACACTCCTACACTGTTGGTGGAAATGTAAAGTGGTGCAGACACTGTAGAAAGCAGTACAGAGGTCCCTCAAAAAATGAAAGCAGAAATACCATATGACCCAGTAATTCCACTTCTGGAATTTACCTGAAGAGAACAAAATCCCTGATTCTAAATGATACATATACCCCTAATAATTTTTTTGCCGCATTATTTACATTAACCAAGACCTAGAAGCAAATAAAGTGGCCATCAACATATGAATGGATAAAGAAGATATGATACATATACACAAAGGAATATTAATCAGGCATAAAAAAAGAAAGGAATCCTGCCATTTGCAACAACATGGATGGACCTAGAGGGTATTATGCTAAATGAAATAGCCCAGGCAAACAAAGACAAAAACCGTAAGATTTCACTTATCTGTGGAATCTAAAAACAACAAAGTGAGTAAAATAGCAGTGTATTCACAGACAGTGAAAAGTGGTGATTACCATGCAGGAAGGTTTAGGGTGGGTGAGTAGGGAGGTTGAGGGAGATAAAGGGGCACAAAAATTCTCAATCATAATGTAAGTTGGTCACAGGGATGGAGGTACAGGATAGAGAATACAGTTAATGATTCTGTAACATCTTCCTGTGTTGACAAATAGTAACTGCACTAGTGGTGGTGAGGATTTAATAATGTCTGTAACTGATGATGAACCACTTGAAAGCAATATAAGTGTATATCAACTATGCTTCAATAAAAAAATCAAATACATTAAAAAGCTTAAAAATGACTTTGGTAAAGTACACAGGTAAGCCTCACCCACAGTCAGACAAATTTGCAACACATGCACTGCTCCTTCCTGTTTCAGAAAGTTCATAAAACGAAATAAGAGATCTTGTTGCTCTCGGATTTGCTTCAATTCTAATTTCAGCACCTTGACACAATATAAGAGGAAGAGTACATTAACGCTCTATAAATATGTGATAAAATTGTTTATGTCAAAAGTAATATATCATTGCTATAATACTTACAGATGGCTTTTTATTTCTAGGTTCTGCAAACTTTTGCAAGAATGGAACCAAAGGGGATGGTGGTTCAGTTGCTTTTTCAGGCTTTGAAGAAGGAGAATTAAGTAATTCAATAAAACTGTCATTTGAGTTGACAGATATGAATCAAAATTAATGCAATCTGAAGTGTTTTCTAGTATGTTCAATACTCACTGGACTGTCATCTATGAAGATTATAAGCAAATGATTCACAGTATCCTAATGGAAAATAATAAACATAGGTCAAAATAATCCCATTACTATATTGTCCCCAGAATTCACAAAGCTTTTACCATATTATGGAAGTTTCTAGAAAAATGAAGAAACAAAGCAATGGAAGTGGATTTGCATTAGGTAATACAGAAGGACTTTTAAAAATCTGTAATGCAGGGTCTCACCTTTTGTGAAGATGGGAAAAGAAAAATCACTCTGCTTTTGGATTTAAAACATTTATACATTATTCCTGTTTCTTCAAATTCTTACTGGATCAAAAGTAAAGGCAACTCAAGTGTCCATCAATGGATGAATGAATAAGCAAAATGTGGTATATATCTACAATGGAATATTATTCACCTTGAAAAGGAAGGAAATTCTAATATATGCTACAATGTGGATGAACCTTGGTGACGTTATACTAAGTGAAATAGAAGCCAGTCACAAAAAAACCAAATACTGCATGATTCCACTTATATGAGCTACCTACAGTACTCAAATTCATAGACAGGAAGTAGAGTGGTGGTTGCCAGGGGCTAGAAAGAAGAAAGAATGGAGAATTATTGTTTAATGGGTATAGAGCTTCAGTTACATAATATGAAAAGAGTTCTAAAGATGGGTAGTGGTGATGGTTGCTCAATAACATGAATGTACCTTAACACCACTGAACTGTACATATAAAAATACTTAAGACAGTAACTTGTATATTATATGCATTTTACCATAATTAAAGAAAATTATTTTTAAAATCTTACTGGATCAGCTAGAAAATCCAAAGAAGGAAGGAACACTGAGCCAGACAGGATCTCTCTTAAAAGTAAAGTCAGGGATCTGTAAAAAGAAACAATATTGTATAGTTAGTGATTTATATCACTTCTTATCTGAGGCTTTTATTAAAATGCAGACTATGATATCAGGAGGCCTAAGGTATGCCCCAAGATTCTACATTTATAAACAAGCTCCCAGGTAATGCTCATGCTACTGGTTCACAGGCTACACTTGGGAGTCCTTAATTGGCTAAAAGACAATACTATTCAAGAGAGATAAAGCATTTCCTTAGCAGGAGGGACTTGGGTGACCATTAGAAAATACTTCCCACCTCAGAATATTTTAAACGTTTGATATATTTTTAAATTAGTGTTTAAAACTAATGTGTTTAACAGTATAATGACTTAGTTATTATTTGATATTAATATAATATTTAAATTAATGTAATTTGTTTAAAATTAAGATTTTAAGCTTTAAGGTATTTAAAATGTTTATAAATAATTTTAAATAATATTCCAAGCACATCACTAAAAATAAGCCATGGTTTTTTCTCTATGGATTATTAGAATAAGAGTAATGAGGTAACTTTATGGAATGATCTAAACATGCTCCTGCCAGAAAAAGGGAGGATAGACTATGTGAACACTTAATTATTCTTCCCAGTGACCTAAGCTTGTCTGTATAGTTTGCTCAAAGTGTTTCTGCCAGGGCATCAAAATGTGAATATCTCTCAAAAGGAACACCAAGGAAGTAACAAAATATAATGCTCTCAATAGGAAAATTAACTTTATTCATATTTATCTTGATTGCCCAAGATCAATTCTAAGAAGTTCCAAGCAACACAATACATCATGAATACTTAGCACCTAAAATAACATTTTAAGACTGGACAAATTATATTTCTTAAAAAATTAATCACATCATAGGCTAAATCTCAGGTTTTAGTGTACTTCTATTATGATCAAGTAGAGTAATATATATATGGGCCAATATGCAAATACTGCTACAAAATTTTTCAGACTATTTATACCTGCAGTCTGTTGCTTTAGGAGGCAAAATATAAGGAAAAAGCAGTTCAGTAAGTTTCCTTAAATAGTGTAATTCATCTCTTCGACTCCTCAAAGCCACATGAAGCTCTGGACCATATTCTTCTAAAGCAGCTTGCTGTAAAAACTCTGTATTTTCTACTATGGAAATAAAAAATAAATATTGAAAGAAGTTAAACAACATTAAATAACTTCAGTCACTTCCACTAACAAACAGAAATTTATTTAATGTATTCATTCTTTTCCTAGCCCTCCTTTCTTTCCAAGTATTCTGAAAGTGATTTTCCTCTTTGCTAGAATTTAATTTTGTAATAAATTAATAAAAATACCCTTTCCCCCTTGGCAAGTGACTTTTTAAGATTATGTCACTACTTTACAAATTAAAAAAAAAAAACTTTTTTAAAAAGTGAACAAAAACTATAGAGAACATCTAGCACATACAAAGCTTTTGTTATCAAATATTACATCTTGTTAATCCTCCACAAATACAAAAAAAAAAAACCTTAGAATTCTTTGTTGTCTTTGCTGTCACATCAAAATCATTCAGATAGCCTTTTAAAGCAATCAGGGTATAGAAATTGGCTTCCTTGGTTAAGTTCTGTATCTTCTGCCCAGAGCATAGGGCACAGAGGTACAGAGCTGTTTAAGGTGGAAGTCTATGAACAGATAATTACATAATCTAACGATACTAATGATAAAGTTATAGTAACAAAATTTTCTTAAAGGGCCAAGCACTAAACTAGTATTCTAAAATATAAAAGTAAAATTACTTCCACTCATTTTTTTTATTAAGGTATCATTGATAGACACTCTTATGAAGGTGTCATAAGAAAACAATGTGGTTATTACATTCACCCTTATTTGCCACTCCTTTTTTATAGAACTCAGAAGACTAGGAGAAAAACAATTCATGCTTTCCCCCCTCTGCAGTCTGTGCCACATTTTAAAATAATTGAGTCTACAAAGGGAATCCTAACTCTAATTCAATGGCATTTATTTTTGACTACTTAATTCTATTTTATTTAAAGAGAATACAAGCACTTTTACTAAAAAAAGCCAATACATGCATTGTAATGGTTTGAGTACTAAGATGGTAAATGAAAGCTAATATGCCCCTAAGGTACAAAAGAAGAATTGGCAAAGAGGGATCTCTGTTTTATAAGAAATGTGTTTTATTATATAATTATGCAATTATTTGCTAAGCATTTTTCCCCCAAGAAACTGGAGCACAGGTCTTTTAAAGATTTCTATCACAAGCAGACATTTAAAATAAGAAGACTAAGCTACTCTAAATCCCAGCTCTTCTTTACTAACTGGTATGATCTTGAACAAATTATATAAACTCCTTGAGCCTCAGTTTGCACATCAGTAAATAGTTCTTAAATTTACTAATAAATTTAATCTGAAAAGTTACCATGTAAAATGCATAAAAACTATATTTGGTATGATTAAGCATTCACACATAATACGTTAGTTAAATCACTAGACTGGAATCTACTCAATGTCTCTCAGATTTGAGAGATTTTTGTAGTCACAGGTATTAAGAAAATAAAGGAGTCAGGCAAAATATAAAAAGAATATAGTGGGGGGATAGCCTGAAATGGGAATCTAATCAAAATACAGATGCTAGAAAACAGGGCATGGATTAATCCCTACTAACTACCTAATTATTCAGCAGTTTTCAGAACACTCCAGAATCCAAGAAAGAGAGATATCTAGGGATTAAAAATGGAGTATGCTCCTTCTGCACAAGTATTACTGAATTTACATTAAACAAATACTTCTCATATATATGTGTGTTTAACATTCCTAAGGACCACGTAAGTTCAGACATAGACAGAAAACATCTATATAATCCTACTCTCAAGAGGCAAATTACCAAGAGAACACCAAGACAATAAAGATGAGCATAGATAAAGAAGTAAACATTTAAATTTCCTGAGTTATGCGTAATTTTGATGCCAAAGAACTCAGAAAAAACAAATTTTGTGCACTAAAGAAAGCAAAAATCAAAAATCAAAAAAAGATATTTTACAAGTCTATATCTAGTTCACTGTTGTAATATTTAGGACACTAGAACCTTTGGATAAAATAAGTCTTTCTAAATCTCTGGCTTTTTAATTCTATGGATTTAATTAATTACAATGCTACTTATAAATCCAATCTAACATTTTATGGCGATTTTATAATTGAGGACAATTTTTTACATAAATAGTAGCAAATTAGCAACCCCTCTCTTGCAAAGACTCAACAATAAATTTCAAACTGGTCTGTCTGTATATATAACATCACTTTCATAGAGATAAAATAATCTTGGACGTCACTAAACTGATCAGTTAAACTAAAAAAAAAAGATGACTCTATTTACTCATAGTCCGAGTTCAAAGTGTCTTTAGAACAAAATACTGTATTAATAACTATGCTCCCCATACAAAAACCTGCACATACATGCTTACAGCAATTTTATTCATAATGGCAAAAACTTAGAAAACAAACAAAATGTCCTTCAATAGGTAAATGGATAAACAAATTGTGGTATATCTATATAATAGAACATAAATGAGCAATAAAAAGAAATGAGCTATCAAGCCATGAAAAGATATGGAGTAGCCTTAAATGTACATTTCTAAATGAAAAGGCTATAGTAAGGTATCAACTATATGACATTCTGAAAGAGGCAAAACTGTAAGAGACAGTAAAAAAGATCAATGGCTGCCAGTGATTCATAAAATAAGGAAGGAGGGAGAGATAGGTGAAACACAGGGGATTTTTAGGGCAATCAAATTATTCAGTATGACACTGATGGATACATGGCATTATGCTTTTGTCAAAACCCACACAATGTCCAATACAAAAAATTAACCCTAATGCAAACTGTCAACTTTAGTTAATAATAATGTATCAATATTGGTATACTGACTGTAACAAATGTACCAATAATGTAATATGTTAATAATGGGAGAAATGTGAGATATATGGGACTTCTCCATATTTTCTGCCCTATTATTTGTGAACTTAAAACTCCTCTATAAAGAATAAAATTTACTAGTAAAAAAAACCCCACTTTACCTATATTTTTTTTCTGACAGTAAACTAGCCTTAACAAACTGGTTACAACATTACTATTTTCTAGTGTTTTTGCCAGTGACAGAAAATTGATTTTAAGTTAATTTTTAATTTAAAAATTAAATTATACATATTCAAACTCTTCCGCTTTTAACTAATGTTGAAGGTACTACTGTTTTTACTTGTTAAAAATCAGATAAACACAGACAAAAATTTAAATGTATAATTTAAACTGCTTCTCTTAGCTGAGAAATTATTCATTCCAGAGGACAAGGAAACTAATCATTTGATTTGATTTAGCTTTAGCTCTACCTGGAACATAATTTCCACAAATACACTCTGATTATATTAATTGATATTATGAAGGAGGGAAAGCTGGTCCATGCTCAAATGAGTTTGGGATGTGCTGGGTTAAACAAAATTAAAGCTATTTCTTTGCTGCAGGACTGAATAATCAGAGATTTTGGTATGCTAGTAGTTACTGGGAATCTTTAGAAGGGGAATACAATATGTAGAAATTACCATAAAATATGACTATGAAACTTCTTCTGCATGCTCTGCACATAAAGTAGTATCCTGCAGACCACACGTGGGAAAACAATGACAAAGAATACCAAATGCAAATACAGGAATCTCAGTTTCGCAAAGAACCAAGTATATAGCATAGAAATAACATTAAAAAGAACGTCAGTTTGACCTAAGAGCAAGAAAAGCCCCAAATTTAGAGTTCATTCATTCAATCAGAAAACTTCTGCTGAACACATGCTAAATGTAAATCATGACAGTATAAAGGCCAAGACACACATGAGAAGTTGCCAATAGCTCATCCTGGCTAAAGCATAATACATAGTCAAAGAAAAGGGTACATCAAAATATTTGACTAGATAGGAAAGAGTTTAAATATAAGTTGAGACTCTATAGCAGATCACTACAAAAATTCTTAGAAGGGACATAACATATGAAAATTGTGGCATCATGAAATTAACATGTTATCAGTATAAAGGATGGGCTAGAATATGCCAAAACAGTTGAAATCTTTAAGGAGAAAGGGAGAAGAGATATAAGAGATACGTCAAAGAAAGTAATGAAGCCAACAGACTGTTCATTCAAATAAAAGATGAGAATCATCAATATCTAAAAGTTAACTATTTTAATATTCACAGACTGAGTTTTCATAATCATTTATATAATTAACAAATTACTGAAAAGGATTTCAATTTAATTTAAAAGAATATTCTCACAGCATTTGTGAATTAATTAATGCATCAGTATTTATACTTGGGTATTTAGGGTGAACATTAGTGTATAAAAACAATCACTCAAACTTTGTAGTAGAAAACTGTTATTACCTTTCTGACTGGCTTTGACTATCACTTCTATATGCTTCATTGCTGCTTTTAATAGTTTCTTGGTTATAACAGATGGGATATCCACCTAGAAAAATTCAACATTAAAATAAAACTTTTAAAATAATTATCACTAAGCTACAATGGCAGGAACACTATATTTACAATATTGGAACATTTGATCTTAAAAATGAGAGGTATTATTTGAAATCTTTTGAAAATATAATTTAAAAGCACTTTATATTCTTGGATCATTTTAACTACATCTTTAGACAGTTTTTCTAACAGTAATGAAAATATATCTTAATATGCATTGATACACACACTAAATTTTTCTCAGAAAATAGTATCCTTACTCTTACTTTTTAGTGTGTTTGTTTTAAATTTATTCAAAGAAAAATCTCAAGTACTTTATCATCCCTGTGAGGTTGTAAATTTGTGCTTACTAAAGTTACTTGAAAATGAATTTTTCCATTCAGCTTACAAGATAAATCCTGGTCCCAAGATATATGGAAGCATATTTTGGAATAACACAGTTTCATCATTCCTCACAGACACTTTTCAACTTAAAGGCTGGAAACTGTAGTGACTATAGTCGATTAGTGAGAAAGGGTTGAGGACTTATATGTACAAACATATAAGAGACAAAAAAATAACTAAAAACAAACTGTAAATAAAATGAGTCACCAAAAATCATGTTTACTGGACTTCAACCAGCATAGTCTTCTACCACAAAACTCAGCACACTGTATTTTTCCTTCATCAAAGACATGAGAAAACTGTATAATAATAGTGTTGTTTTGTGTTAACTGTTCAATTCTTTTTAAATTTTGCAATAAGGAAGAAATAATCACAGGCTAATGACATAATAAAAGTGGTAGATCATAAATCTCCAAATTTTTATAGTAAAACCTATAGCAGTTTACAGATATCTATGGCTGTGTAGGATCAAACATGTTCAATTAGAATAGATATTTTTTGCTAGAAGTATGCCTCGTTGCAAAATAACATTATTCTTCATTTATCCCTAGCCTCTTGTTACCCAATGATTATAAATTATTTTCACATTTATCAAATGTTTTCATTTTCAAACATTTTATTAAATCTTGTTGTCTGAGAATGCTCATGAAAATTTTAATTTTTTTTCAAGGGTTTTTTGTTTGTTTTATTTATTTATTTATTTTTAATTTTGTTATCATTAATCTACAATTACATGAAGAACATTATGTTTATTAGGCTCTCCCCTACCCCAAGTCCCGCCCACAAACCCCATTACATTCACTGTCCATCAGCATAGTAAGTTCCACTTTAAGACTTCAGAATCAAAATGGCAAAATAATGGGTTTGTCACTAAACCTTGATTTAAAAAAAAAAACTATAGACTTTAATTATTTGTTTTCATTTTCCCTGAACAGCCAATTTACATTATTCAGGCAATGGTATCAAAGACAGAATAATGTACTAGGATAAGATGACCTAATCCTTTGCCCATCTGACACTTTGACAAAGCTACTAACTTTCTATAAAATGGGTATGATAATGACCCATTTATCTCCCAGGATAGTGATGCAGATAAAATGAAAAGAAAGAACATACAGCATAACAATCCAGAAAATGGAAGAAAACAAATTTTGCAAGTCATATATCTGATAAAGGACTTGTATCCAGGATATATAATGAATGCTCACAACTCAATTATAAAAAGACTAAAGTTCCTCAATAAGTTAAACACGGAGTTACTATTTCACCCAGCAATTATACTCCTAGGTATATACCCAAGAGTAATGAAAACATATCCCACCAAAAATCCTTATACACAAATGCTGTTAGAGCATTAGTCATAATAGCTGAAAAGCAGAAAAAATCCAAATATCCATCAACTGATGGATGGATAAATAAAATGTGGCATATCCATACGATGGAATATTTATTCACATATAAAAAAGAATGAAATACCAATACATGCCACAACATGACAACATGAATGAACTTGAAAACCATAAGCTAAATGAGAATGACCAGTCACAAAAGGCTATAGATTATATGATTCCATTTATATGAAATGTCCAGAAAAGACAAATCTGCAGAGACAAAAAGTAGACTGGTGGTTGGCTAAGGCTAAGAGGATGAGGGAGTGGGTGGTTATGGGTGGTAAAAATGTTCTAAATTGATTGTGGTGATGGTTGTAGAACTCTGGGAATATGCTAAAAACCACTGAATTATACATTTTAAATGGGTGAATTGTATGATATGTAAAGTATATCTCAAAACTGCCACCAAAAACAAATAAATAAATATATATATAGCACACTCCATGTATTAGGTGCTATATTTAAATCCACTAGACTATCTCAAAGCCTAACATAACAGAGCTGTTCTACTACTAATTCTTATAGATGAATTTACTATAATGAGTCACCTTTTTGATCAATTTATTTGATTTAACCTAAGTTGCAATTTAAATTGTTTATCATCAATGAATTAATATTTCTTACTAAACCTTTATGCCACTTACATGATCTTTATGCCTTGTCAATGTACTATGAAATAATGCTCCCAGAACCTTTTTAAAAACACGATTGTTTAAACTTTTTTCTATTTATAACAATAGTAAATACTCAATATAAAAAAAAAGTGAACAGAAAAAATTCATGGAAAGAAGCATCAGCCCACTACAATAAGTGCTAACAGGGTAAGAATATACTATGCCCTTAATATACATATTAACAAGCTTTAGTATGTGAGTTTAGTTTTCAAAGTGGAAAAATACCACATATATTATTTTTCATCCTCTTCCACTTGATTATGTAAGATGAATAATTTCTCATGTAAATTAGTACTATTCTACAAAATTATTTTTCACAGCTGCATAGGATCCTATGGTTGGCATGTGTTATATTTAATCAACCAACAGTCCTATCATTGGACATCAGTTTTTCTTTTGTTGTCCTTATTACAAATTACACTGTAATGAATCTGAACATACATTTTCACATATATCTCTGATCATTTCTTTAATATATATTATTTAAAAAATTTAATTAAATTTGGGAGTATAGACATTTTTAAGTCTTTTAATAAAGAAGACAAACTGCCTTCCAGACAAAGAATTACCACAATTTGGATTTGTACAAGCTTTGCCTATTTCCCCACAATGACCACTACTAAACATTACTTTTTTTTTTATCTTTCCTAGTCTGATAGACAAAAGAAGACTATTTCATCAAAACACTATATTTATTTGAAGTGAGACAACATATTTTCAAGTATTCATTGGCTAATTTATATTTTTCTTCTGTAAACCATTTTTCCATACTTTTTGCACACTTCTCTACAGTGGTTGACATAGTGTTCATTTTTTTTTTTTGGTATCATTAATCTACAATTACATGAGGAACATTATGTTTACTAGGCTCCTCCCTTCACCAAGTCCCCCACACATACCCCTTCACAGTCACTGTCCATCAGCATAGTAAGATGTTGTAGAGTAACTACTTGTCTTCTCTGTGTTGCACAGCCCTCCCCAGGCTTCCCCCCACATTATACATGCTAATCGTAATGCCCCCTTTCTTCCACCCACCCCTTATCCCTCTCTTCCCACCCATCCTCCCCAGTCCCTTTCCCTTTGGTAACTGTTAGTTCATTCTTGGGTTATGCGTTTCTGCTGCTGTTTTGTTCCTTCAGTTTTTTCTTTGTTCTTATATTCCACATACGAGTGAAATCATTTGGTACTTGTCTTTCTCCGCCTGGCTTATTTCACTGAGCATAGTAATAATACCCTCTAGCTCCATCCATGTTGCTACAAATGGTAGGAGTTGTTTACTTCTTATGGCTGAATAATATCCCATTGTGTATATGTACTACACATCTTTATCCATTCATATACTGATGGACATTTACGTTGCTTCCATTTCTTGGCTATTGTAAACACTGCTGTGATAAACATAGGGGTGCATCTGTCTTTTTTAAACTGGGCTGCTGTATTCTTGGGATAAATTCCTAGAAGTGGAATTTCTGGGTCAAATGGTATTTCTATTTTGAGCTTTTTTAGGAACCTCCATACTGCTTTCCACAATGGTTGAACTAATTTACATTCCCACCAGCAGTGTAGGAGGGTTCCCCTTTCTCCACAACCTAGCCAACATTTGTTGTTGTTTGTCTTTTGGATGGTGGCGATCCTTACTGGTGTGAGGTGATATCTCATTGTGGTTTTAATTTGCATTTCTCTGACGACTAGCAACATGGAGCATCTTTTCATGTCTGTTGGCCATCTGAATTTCTTCTTAGGAGAACTGTCTGTTCCGCTCTTCTGCCCATTTTTTAATTGGATTATTTGCTTTTTGTTTGTTGAGGTGTGTGAGCTCTTTATATATTTTGGTTGTCAACCATTTATTGGATCTGTCATTTATGAATATATTCTCACATACACTGTAGGGTACCTTTCTGTTCTACTGATGGTGTCCTTTGCTGTACAGAGGCTTTTCAGCTTGATATAGCCCCAGTTGTTCATTCTGGCTTTTGTTTCCCTTGCCTGGGGAGATATGTTCATGAAGAAGTCGCTAATGTTTATGTACAAGAGATTTTTGCCTATGTTTTTTTCTGAGAGTTTTATGGTGTCATGACTTACATTCAGGTCTTTGATCCATTTCAAATTTACTTTTGTGTATGGGGTTAAGACAATTCTCTTACATGTAGCTGTCCAGTTTTGCCAACCCCAACTGTTGAAGAGGCTGTCATTTCCCCATTGTATGTCCATGGCTCCTTTATCGTATATTAATTGACCATATATGTTTGGGTTAATGTCTGGAGTCTGTATTCTGTTCCACTGGTCTGTGGCTCTGTTCTTGTGCCAGTACCAAACTGTCTTGATGACTGTGGCTTTGTAGTAGAGCTTGATGTTGGGGAGCGAGATACGCCCTCACCACCCTCCCACCCCCACCCCCCACACAGACATACTTTGTTCTTCCTTCTCAGGATTGCTTTGGCTATTCAGGATCTTTGGTGTTTCCATATGAATTTTTGAACTATTTGTTCCAGTTTGTGGAAGAATGCTGTTGGTAGTTTGATAGGGACTGCATCCAATCTGTATATTGCTTTGGGCAGGATGGCCATTTTGACGATATTAATTCTTCCTAGCCAAGAGCATGGAATGAGTTTCCATTTGTTAGTGTCCTCTTTTTTTAATAGGTATAGAAACAGTTAACAAGGTTTATCTTTATTTTATTTCAAAGGCAGATATCATATACCCATTTGTTAGTATATTCAATTCTACTGAATTGTCAATGCAATAGACTAGTATGTGTATATACAGCCAACACACTTTAAGAATATATAGGCAAAAGCTCAAATATGCTCCAAAATTATTTTTAAGTGTAGACCATAGTCACCACACTTTACCTAGTAAATTCATTTAACAGGCATATGACCTTTTTTTTCCTATTGTCTTTTTATTTCTAATTTCCACAAACCAACATATCCAAGCATTAAATTAAGGAAAGCAAAACATTAATGAATCTAAAGTGATCCATTCTTTTATATATATATATATATCACCAGTAATCTCTTAAGTAAAAAATAAAGCCTCAAATTCCCAAATTTCTCACGATATGTTTATATATACCTTGTGAATCCTTCGAATCAAGACAGATGCAAAAAACCGTAATGTAATTCTCAGTTCATCAACAAAGGACTCATCATCTGTTACATCCCTTCAATTGAGGAGAAAAGCAAGCATTTAGAAGTTCAAAGAAATATAGAGCTTCCCTTTCTAGAAACTGAGGGAAGTCTACAACTTCCTCTTTTTTATTTAGGCTATTTTTCTTCTCTAACAAAGAATTCACTACATTTACAGAATAAAAGATAGAAATGTACAAAGAAGAAAATAAACATCTCCCATAATTCCAGTACCAAGTCTTAATCACTAATTAGCTAAACTGCATTATTTTCCTGCAGACACCCACATGTACAGTTATATATTTATTATACTAAGATTATTTTCTAAGCATCAAAGAAATTTCCAAGAAGCAAAACAAAGAATTTTGGAGAAGCAATAGAATTAAATTAATATAGATTTTAAATTAGTTTTAAATGTTTATAGATTAATAATATAAACTAATCCTAAAAGTAAAAGAAAAAAATGTGTTCTATTTGAAAAAGAAAATAAACTGAAACTCAAATGTTTTTAAACAGAAATTTGATGACCTTCTTCTGAGGAGCTACTTTTCATTTTCCTGAAGTCTTGAGGCCCCTAGAAGAATTAGGACACCTTCCTAATCAAAGCAAGAAAGAAAAGTATGTACAACGATGATATTCTGAATTTAAACATGGTGCTTTAATAAAGCCCCTTGGTAGAATAAGGATGTAACTGTATCAACCATGCTTCTTTCTATTAACCCCAAGAAGGGGATATTACAGCAACAGTAGATATACTGAGGAGAAAATACTACTTTAACATTTAGAAATACACCCAGATTTTATGTCTGAAGACTTAATATGCAGTGGGAGTGAAGAGTCTTGACAACAGTATTCATTTGACAAAAGGCCTCACCCATCAGCTTTATTTAAATGGCAAATGCCCCATTTTTTAGATGGAATTCAACATAAAAAATTAATTTACATAGCTTTTCAGGAAAATAAGACATATAAACTGGATGTTATATTTGTTTAACATATTGTAGAGCAACTCAACTACTAGCATTATTTAATTAGAAAACTCAAAATATATTAAATCAATATAAAATTAGGATAGATGTCACTAAATATTACATATATGTCATTAGATATTATCTAAGTATATAATTAAAAATATGATGCTTATGTAAGAAAACGTGTATTTATTAAATAACCTGGACTTCTGATTTTCAAGCTAGATTTTTCTTTTTCTGATCTAAGTATTTTCTATATGCTGCAACACAGAGGGCACTTGTATACCCATAGCACATATGAAAAATAAAGTTACTTTGGAAATAAACATATTAATATTCCAGGGAAATTCTAATGAAATTATCTTTCACTTAGTGAAACATCAATATGAAATTTTCCTCTAAATGCACAGTTGTTTTCAAATTTTAAAAGTGCACAGAAAATATGCCACTTGATAAATTCTACAAATTACTTTTCATCCAAAAAGCAGCCTAGGTTATTTTCCCCTTTGCTTTCACTAAACTGTTAATTGACTACCTACATCAATGGTTTTTAACTGGAGCCAATTATGCCTCCCAAGTAACATTTGTCAATCTGAAAACATTTTTGCTCTTCACAACTAATGGGGAAGGGGTGCTACTAGCATCCACTGGGAAAAAATTAGAGGTGCTGTGAAACAACCTACAATGCATAGATACAGCCTCCTGCACCCACAACAAAGAATTATCTGGCCAAAAATGTCAATAGTGTCAAAGGGAAATCTTGGGCGATACGGAAAACATATCATTAGCATCCTTAACTTAATGGTATTCACTATACTAAAGGAAAAAGGTCTTATGGAAAGAACATACCTGTACCACGGATAAACAAAATTTTCCAACACTAATTCAAGAACCTGCATAAAAATTTTATTTAAAAAAAATCAAATTAATTACCAACTCAAGGAAAATAAACTGTACTACTAATACAGAATATTATCAAGAACCAATTTTATTATCCCAAATACTGACATCTAATATCATACTTTCTTTTGATAAAATGTATATATCCATCTTAGCTAATCGTTGCAATGACAAAGAGAACATGAGAAAACACTTTGAAACCCAGAACTCCAAAAACAGAAAAATTACTATTAAAATGACACACATTTCTAAATATTCCCATAATAAAACAAATAAAACTCAAATTATTCCTGACTATGAGCCAAAAATGTTCTACAAAAAGAAGGAAAATAATAGCCCAGTCTTTTGCGTTCCTAACTGTGGGGAAGTTGGGGTTCCAATGGCCAGGAGTCTCACTGAACTTAAACTACCTGATGATGCTGATGATGTAACTGGCCTGTTGCTAGGCTACTGCTTCCACATCTTTAGGCAATAAGCTATTATTGCACTATACAGAGAGCATGGCCCAGTACTCTGGGCGGAGGCAGAGACGCTAGTGCTCGACCTACTGCCAGGAGAACAAGCCGGGTAATAAAACCTTTCACCCCAAAGAAACATTCTACTGTCATTTCTTTGGTCACACTGAACCCACAGTGAACTTTCCGGGGGCTGAAACCCATTGGCAAGGCACTAACTCTCTCTGTAAGTCATTATATTCCCGGAATTAAATGAAGAAACAAGTCGGTAAGACTTGTATAAAGTGGCCAAAATTAGGTGTCAGTAATTTTCTTTAAAGGGAGGATTGTGGCTAGAAGGGAGCATGTGAGGGACTTCTGGGGTGCTGACAATGTTTCATTTCTTTATCTGGGTGCTGATTATATGGTTATGTTCACTTTGTGAAAATTGTAGCCGTATTACAATCAGTATATAAATTACACGTGAAAATGTAACGAAACAAAACAAAACAAATCTGGTGTTAAACCTTCCATTTCTTCAGTCTGGGTATAACCGTATGTTTTTTTTCTTGAAAGGACTTGCAGCAGAGAGCAGCAACTTTGAAAAGGACTAGGGAGCAGATGAAGCAAGTATCTAATCTGACAATATACCTAATACACCTTCTCTTGCAGCAGTAACTAAGGTTGCAAATTCTCTAAAGCAACAAGATTTGGATTTTTTACTACAAAAGCTATGCATTAGTGATACCAGCTAGGAAAATAAAATACATATGAACAGGGAAATGATACAGAAAGACTAAAAAACTTACCATTCAACATTTGGTCTTACTTTATTCCCCACATCCAATCATCAAATCCTACTGTTTTATATTCAAAGTAGCTCTTCTCTAGAGCCCCACTCTCCAGGTCCTTATCTTCTTACCCCTATATGGTAGCAAATAGCCTCTAGTGTCCCTGCTTCTAAGCTCCATTCTCCATGGAGCTGCCAAAGTGATCTAAAACATCTATTCAACCACATCATTCCCTTGCATGAAACTCTCAATATATCAAACTACACTATATCAAAGTAAGACAAGTGGAGCAACCCTGATTGTGAAGGGGCCAGAGAGAACTGTATGCCAGCAGCTGTGACCATTTACCTCCTTTTCACCTCCCACTACATCCTGTGAGTCACATCTGAAAACTCTAGTCCCTCAGTTTGAGAATCACCGGCTTCCATGATCAGTTAAACTCCTGCAGCATTACCCTTTAAGTCTTTGGACGATCTGATCTCTACAGGGCCATATAAAAACTGGTTAAGAACTAAGCCAAACCTGAGTTTTAGACTGAGTTCTGCAATTAACCAGGTATGAACTTTGAGAAAAATCATTAAAACTCTCTCAACCCCAGTTGTAATAAAATCGTCAATAATAGCACCTACTTCATAGGGTGTGTGATTATATGAAATTACAGTGATTAGCAGAGTACCTAATATACAGTAAGTAAGTGATAAATATTAGCTACTAGAATATTGTCTCTTCATTGGCCACATCCTGACTCACACTTTTCACTGAAACATTCCACCTTGTTTCAAAGCCTCTTTTCTTTTCAAAAGCTCTTGCTAAACACTGAAATACCCTTTCCCCACACTATCAGTCTAGCAAACTTCTAGTTATATTTCCTGACTGCCTCTCACAACAGTTACGTAGTTCTTCCTCTGTACTGACAATATTCCTTGTATATTTCTTCCATTATTGGAATTACACTACAACATAGTGTAATTGTCTATTTATGTCTACCTCCTAAACTGAAGTTCCTAGAAAAAAAAGCACCATATTTTATTTCTCTTTTTTTATTCTTTGTGCCTGGTCCAGTTCCTGCCTATAGGAAGAACTCAAAAAGTGCTTGAAATGTTATAGTGAATATTTATTGAACACCAATATGTGTCAAGCACTAGGCCAAAAGCTTTCTACAGTTAATTTTCTTCCAAAGAAATAAATGAAATAATACTCTTGCTAGAGGTCTTGTCCTCAACAGACCTCAAATCAGCACTCTCCAACAGAAATGTAGTATGGCAAACCTTCTAGTATCTACATTTGTTAAAAAGAAGCAGTTGAGATTAATTTTATGATACATTTTATTTAACCTAATATATCTAAGATATTATTTCACATGTAATCAATATAAAACATAAGATAGGACATTTTACATTCTTTTTTCCTTACTAAGTCCTCAGAATTCAGTACATATTTTACATACATAGCACATCTCCATTTGGACTAACACATTTCAGGTGTTTATTAACAGCCATATGTGACTAGTGGCTACTATATGGAACAGCACAGTCTTTAATCAAGGAATCCTGGTGATTAAAAAGGCCTTACAGAAAAAATGAAAAAGAAAAATGCCTGAAGTTTGGCATTTATGCAGCATATTTCCAGCCAAACAAGGAAATATGCTGAGAAAAAAGACAGGATTCAGATGCCTAATGCCATTCTTCAACTAATTAGCATTCAGTTTAATTCAATACCTATCAGCGGCCAGCAAGGTATCTGGTCCTGCGCTTGGTGCTGGAAACCAATGAGACCCCACATCCCCTGTCTTCAAGGACTTAACTACTTTCTCAGATCAAGAGAGAAGACAAGTCTCTAAAAGAAACAACTAAAACATATCATGTTACCAAAGAGGTATATATAAAATGTGACTGGAACAAAAATAACATGCTGTCTATTCCTACGTTATGCAGAAACAGTGAAAAGTATCCCATTCTCGGCTCTCCCCTTCCATAGTATCAAAACTGGAGTCATCATACTGTAAGATACACATTTGCCCCTAGCAGCTCAGGTCTCCTTTTGGAATTACAAAATGACTATTCCTATTGCCCTATCATAAAATGACTCTTTTTATAACAGTTAAGCAATAACTAGATAAAGGAGGGCTTTCTCTGGCTAAAATGTTCATTTAAATTAGACATGGGATCCAAAATGTTTTTGGTTTAAAATGCTGCATATTTCACAATAATCAACTACCTTGCCAAGAATTGATTAGGTGGCATATAATAAGATGCTTGGTGATTAAATTTTCCATAGGTATTTATTATCTTCTGCTCAGGTATATTTTGCAACATTAATTAAATCAGTTACCTCTGAGAGAGATGCATCAACCTTGGAAGAAATCTTCAGGTCTAGCCATGGCTGGTAGTTTTCAAGTAACAAGGCAGGCCTAAAGAAAATCATACAACTAAATTGCTTGAAATCCAAAATGTAATTGGAAGGATCAATGAATGAAAAATGTTTAACTTACCTATGTCTTTTACATTTCACTTTACCACAAACAGCACAGCTACGACCTTGAGGAAATAATTCTTGAAGTCCTAACTGCTAAAAAAGGAAAATGGGGGAGTGAGAGGAGGAAAGATGAGAGGTCATCTTTACATATCATCTTTACTAACGAGAATCAACTTTTCAAAAGCTTGTTAGTCAATATACAAATTTAGATGATGTTCTTTACTGTTGTCTGCTTTAACACTGAAACCAATCTACTTACTTGCTAAACTGCCAAAGAGAAAAAATACCTGATGAAAAGTTTTACAATACTTAAGCCAAATTTTCAAGCTTAAAATTAAAATCAATTGTTAAGCTTGTTAATTAAAAAAAAGTCAATCTATATTTGAAAAAAATACTTTACTGCAAAGATATAAAAAAAACTATTTTCTATCTCTTCAAACCCTTGAATTCAACAAGGGACAAGACATGTGATGACTAGTAAGGTTCCTGACCAAATATGGGGCACCACTTTCAGCTATGTTTCCTGCGAGTAGAAACACCAATGAACCTGAGATAAGGGATTGCATCAACTTGAAAAATTATCAAGTAAGAATTTAAGATACCTCACTAAAATAAATCCTGATCTATACAATAGGGAATTTGCCTACCAGAGATAGATCCTACAATCTCTATCAAAATTTCAGAAGTAAAAATTAGTTTGTTTAAGCAAACTGCCTAATTATTTCTCTGTTTTGTTTCTAAGGAGCAAATTCATATTTAGGAAATTACCAGGGTTAGGTAATTTAACCCAGAGTTCCCTAACTGTGTCTGTACTTCCCTGTGTCTGTACCAAAGAATTTCCTGCAAAGCTTTTAAGAAGTACTGATTACACGATCTTAACCCAGAACTATTCAATCAAAATCTGGTAATGGGGCCCAGGAATATAGTTTTTAAAGACTCCCTAGGTGATTCCAACTTTGGGAACTTCTGTTTCAATTTATTGTCCTCATAGTTAATATGTAGTTACAAGACATTCTCATTTGTGAATCCCAACTTTCTAAGAATTTTGTGTTTTCTCTTTATAGCTCCTCCTAGGAGGCCTATATACCTTAAAAATATACACGTGTAAATTTCCCTCTGAAAATACTCTGATCTGTTCCATCATTAAATAATAGCCAATGCATTTTTTTAAATCACTGCTTTCACATGCTTTCAATAGAGATATCAAACAGCATAGGGTCATATATTATGACTCTTAAAAATAAGAACATAAAATTTTACCTTGGGTTTGTATTTCATTGTGAAGAATATATTTGGTAAGAGAGAATCAGGTCCTAATGAGCAGTAGAATGTGACAACCCCAGCAACAAATGACCAGAAGATCATTAAAACATGAAGATACCTTAGAAATAAATGAAAATTATCAGAACCAAAAAAAGTGTAACACTTAAGTTGTCCCTTTATTGTTTTAATGTGCATCAATTAAGTATCTACCATATCAGAATTAAGCAATTTCTCTAATCATGAGTTTCTGTAATGTATTTATTAATTGTAAGAATCACAGAATGTATGCTATGAAATGTATATTTCATTTAAGATATAAGGAAGTATAATTTCTCAATGTATCATAATTTGGTACCTCGACTGTCATGTTTAACTAGCCTATATACTACATTCTTCAAGAATACCTTCTACTGATATTATAATATTCATACCACAACAAAATTCTGATTATTTTTCATTAAATTAAAAAATTTACTCAGTGTCTGTTTTGTGCTACATAGTACTAGGCTCTGGAGATACACAGCCATGGTTCGTATTGCAAAGAAAACAGTCTTGAACTAAAAACCATATGATGACCCTTAAGTGAAACAGGTAATGCTGCGAGTAAAGGGTGAAGTTTGCATGATCAGAACTTCTAGAAAATTAGAGAAGCTCTAAAACAGCTGTTGGAGAGAAGCAGAGAAGGGTAGCAGAGAAGGGTATTCTGGGAACTGCTGGGCAGTACTGAAGCTGAAGAGTTAAATTAACCGATGGGTTTTTTTTCTCTAGCAGGATTCAGTAACCAGTATACAAACACCAAAAAAAGTAAGCAGCAACACTTATCCACTATTTGGATTTTGTCAGGTGAGTGGAATTGAAGGAAAAGGAGTTAAGGATAGTGGCAACAGAGTGGCTGAAGTGACGGACCATGTGATCTAAGCTAGAGTAACTCTAAACTACACAGAAAGTACATGACAGCAGAAGAGGGTCAGTGGGTAGGAAGAAAGCAGGGGAATCAGGAGGCTCAGAAGTCAAGAAACAGGTGTGACTGAATGAGAGAAGTAGACAATGGTCAGCAAGTTGGACATATGATTTTTAAGATTTCAGAGGGAGAGCTCTTTCTGATGATAAGGGCCACCATATAGTGAATCCAAGTAAGAGGCTGAAGAGGAATCACCTTGAGATAGACTAGAGTATTCAATGAGTTACTCACACAAACACTGAAGTCACCTAGAATAATGGCAGAATTTAAAATGGAGATAAAATCTATAAGCCAGAAGCCAAAGTCTTCTATAAATGAGTACCAATGACCTAGAGATTGATATCAGTGAGAAAACAGACAGATGGCATATATTTCAAAGGAATAAGGGACTTGTGCTTGACAAAGTAACTGGTACTAGACTTGCCTTCCCACCATAAACAACTATAAAACTGGACAGAACATAATCAGCAGCACCTGTTTCCAGGCATTAGACAACAGGCAGTACAGGACTGTAATCTTTAAGGAAAGAAGTTTGAGTTTCATCTCTCTGACTGCGTACAATTTTCAAAGTGCAGCATGGAATAGAAAGGGTTACAGAATATACTGTAAAGACCAGGAAGTTCAGAATTGGGGAAAACAGCATCAAGTAGTAAGAAGAGGTGAAGATGATTAGAGGTGCTTACATTTAGGAGACAGTAACCAAGTACAAAAGCCATGAGACAAAGACTGAGCCACCCAAACAGATGAAATCGCCTGTTCTCCAGGTTCTCAGGGCAAGCTATACTTACAAAACATTCACAGAAAACCTATTATTAAATGCTCTCACTAAGCACTTAAAACATAAATATGGTTACCACCACTCAAAAAACTGCTATGGCTTAACATTTCCTGCACAGTGAAATAGAAACCCCTTAAACCTTTATGGTTCCGTTCAATCTGGCCCCAACTCACTTTCCACCCTTATCCCATTCCTTTATACAAAGCTTTACTCTAACCAGAATAGCACACTTGAGTTCAAGCTTTAAAAACAACCCTATGTCTGGAAACTAACTGAAGTTATAGAGCTATTCAGAGAAAAAAATCATGAAATTCATTTCCATAGCCACTTACTGAAAATCATTCTAAGCCTGACAATATGACTCAGAATTCAGAATGTTTAGAATTCTTGAACAGTTATATAGTATATATTTCATATATAATTTCACACCCTCAGTGAGGTCTGAGGTAGTATTCTAAAGTCAGATGTTAATATTTATGCAGCAAAACATATAAACAATAAAAAATAAGTAAGTCAGAAATAAACAGTCCCATATATGCTCAGGGTCAAATTTTGTCATCACATAATTAGTGCCAAGTTAGAGAAAGGGTAACTTCTTCAGAGCTTTTTTATTTCAGAATTATACTTTAGGACTTGTAGACCTGTCCTTAGGCTAATGACAATAAATACTACACACAATATGTCTGGGCTATATAACTAAGGCAAGAAATAACTAAGGCGTGATTTAAGAAGGAAATCATAACTTTAAATACATTAACCCTGTGATTAACCCTGTGGTCCTCCACCAACTTCACCCCCCAGGGGACAGCTGGCACTACAAAGAGACATTTCTGATTGTCACAACTGTGAGGAGGAGGAAGGGAGAAGTGCACCACTGACATCAAGTGGCTAGAGGCCAAGGCAACTGCTATCCTACAAAGCACAGGACAGAATTATCAACCTATATTTCAGTAGGGCTGGGGCTGAGAAACCCTGCATTAATCAGAGACAAAAAAATTCTGAAAACCAAAACCAACAAGCCAAGAATTCAGAAAGTTGAAGGAAAAAAACAGCAAATCCAAATACATAAAAAGGAAGGAAACTGTAGAGAGAACAGAAATCAAGAGACAACAATGACAAGAGAAAAATCACAAAATAGAAGCTGGTACTCTGGAAAAATTAATAAAATAAGCAAACCACTAGCTGGATACTAGAATGTACCGATTATTACTCTAAAAACTGATAAATAAGAGAAAAGTAAACTTTCTCCTATTTTTCAAACTTGTGCTGTATAGGCTTACCTCATTTTATTACATTTCACGTTATTGTGCTTAGCAGATACCGCATTTTTTTACAAATTGAAGGTTTGAGGCAACCTTGCACTTAGCAAGTATATGGGTGTCATTTTTCCAACAGCATTTGTTTGCTTTGTGTGTCTCTGTCATATTTTGTTAATTCTCAAAAAAATTCAAACTTTTTCATTATTAATGTATTTGTTATGGTCATCAGTAATTTCTTGAGACGGAATCTTCTGGTGAAGATTATTGTGATGACAACGGAAGATTTAGAATATTACATAAACTTAGTTATAAAGTAGCAGCAAGGTTTGCAAGGATTAAATCCAATTTTGAAAGAAGTTCTACTGTGCGCAAAATGCTATCAAACACCATCGTATACTACAGAGAAATCATTCATGAAAGGAAGAGTCAATCAGTGCAACCAACTTCATTGTCTTATTTTAAGAAATTGTCCTGGCCACCCCAACCTTCAGCATCCACTGCCCTGATAAGTCAACAGCCATCAACAGAGGCAGGACCCTCACCAGGAAAAAGATTACTACCTGAAAGCGTAGAAGATGGTTAGCAGTTTTTATCAATAAAATATTTTTTAATTAAAGTATGTTTTTTTTAGACATAATAGTATTGCACACTTAAAAGACTACACTGTAAGTAGTGTAAATGTAACTTTTATATGCACTGGGAAAAAAAAAATTCACTGACTTGCTTTACTGCAATGCTTTGGAACCAAACCTTCAGTATCTCCAAGGTATACCTGTACTTTACGGTAACTAAATAGATCTAATGGATGATATAAAGCAATTCTACAAAATACTGAATAATTAATTAGAATTAAAAAATATAGAAGATGAAAGAATGAGCAAATCATCATACAACCTATAATGAAGCAACTGATTCATACAGTAAATAAATTGTCAAACCAGAGAGAAAGTTTGTTGGGGAAGATAACAGCTATTATTATCTAAATCCACAAAAAGTGAGGTAACCCCACCTTATATGAAGTTATCCTCTATGTGATATAATAGGATGTACAGAGCATTACTGCAATATACTTGCACCCCCCCCAAAAAAATCTGAAACTAACTAAGCCTATAAATCATATAGATTTATGAAGGTAAGGATAAAAGACAGCATGAGGAAAGCATCAACAAATGTGTGAACTAACAAACCACTTTCTTCAACAAGTCAATGTCAAGGGGGAAAAAAACAAGTAAGGAGAAATGTTCTAGATCAGGGTTGAGACACTATGGCCTGTGGGAAAAATGCCACCTGTTTTGGTATGGCCCTTAAGCTTCAAAAGGTTTTTACAGATTTAAAGGGCTCTTTAAAAAAAGAAAAGAATATGGAAATGAATAGAAAAAAGATGGCAGAGTAGGAGGGCAAGGCAGAAACCAACTCCCACACACACACCAAGGAATCAACTACAGCAAATTCAACTAAGCCAGAAAACAACCTGAAGACTGCAAAACAGACTGCCTACACCTGGCAAAGAAGAGAAGACCACACAGAGAAGGGTAAAGTGGTAGAGCCATAATCAATCAGACACCAGTCCTTTTCCCATCCCAGCCTACAGGCTAGAGGAAGAGAATGGAGCAGGGAGGGGAACAGGTGTTCAGGAACATACACCTGGCCCCAGGGATCTGCTCTGGGAACACAAGTTCACACTGCCATGGGTTCTGGTGTCAGCAGGGCTGGACACTGGGGAGAGCTGGAGCATTCCGTGAGGCTGATGTTTTTGCCACTCATGGTGGACAGGCACACTCTGCAGGTCTGCTAAGACCCAAAGCAGAGGTGGCAGCTTGAAAGATTTGCCAACAGCAGGAGGGGTGCCAGAGGTGCAAGGGTTGGACAGTACTCTATTTGCAGGAGAAAGGGCAGGTGGCCAACACTTCCCCAGCCCTCCATCAGCACCACAAGTTATGCACTCTCAGGAGCCCCAAATGCTCCATTGCCCTCACAGGCAGCTCAGCCCTGAGATGTTTCACTGCAAACTCAGCCCAGCAGTGACAGACTTTGCTAACCAGTAGGCAGAGAAAAGCTTTCCCAGCTTTCTAAGCACTGTCTCAGCCCAATTAGAGAGGTGTCAGCAGGAGCCAGCCACAAGCACTCCTTCCTTCCCTCAGGGGGCCCATCCTGGTACAGTACCCCTCTGTCAACATAGGCCCGCATGCCCTACCACCAGGACTCATGGCCTCCACACAACTGCCAGACACATGCAACTGCCTCAGCTACTCTTTGGCCCAGCAGCACCACCATCATTGAAGGACAGGCAGAGGGCAGCCCCTATCCATAACAATCCCTGCAGAAACGCCCCTGCTGTGTTTTCAAAGGGCCAGCTGAGGAAAACTGCTATCCTTAGTGAACTAAGATAGACCACTGCAGGCAGACAGACAGAAAGCTGGCCCCACCCATAGCCAACCAAAAGCAACTGGGATTCTACCACAAAGGAGAACTAGGCACTGGAGAGTAAAGAGTCTTTAGCTTCTGGGTACCACAGGACACTTTCTTCATAAAGCCATTACTCTCTAGACCAGGAAGCACAGCACATTCATCTAATAAAAGGAAGAAACACAGAAATCCTGACAAAATGAGGTGGCCAAGGAATTTCTTCCAAACAAAATTACAGAATAAGACACCAGAAAGAGGGCAAAATGAAAAAGATCACCAATCTTCTTGATAAATATTTCAAAGTAGCAGTCATAAATATGGGTGCTGATATGCAGAAAAGAATTGAAGATATCAGGGAGGACTTCAACAGAGCTGAGTTGAAAAAAGAGATACTCAGAGATGAGGAATACAGTAAATTAAATGAAATATATAATGGAGGGAATGAATAATACACTGCTGCGACTAGAGGAGAAAATTAATGAGACAGAAATTAGAGAACAGGAACAAAACAAAGCTGAGGAACAGAGAAAAAAACAATCTCTAGGAATGAAAGAATAAGAGCTGTGTGAAAACTTCAAATGAAACAACAGTTGCATAAGAGGGGTAACAAAGAAAAGTGACAAAGTGATAGAAAGTCTCTTTGAGGAGATAATTATTGAAAAATTCCCAAACCTAGGAAAGGAAATAGATACCCAGATTATAGAAGCACAGAGAGCCCCTAACAAAAGGAACCCCAGGAAGATAACACCAAGACATAAAATAATTAAAATGAAAGAGTAAGTATAAGGAGAGAATACTGAAAGCAGCAAGAGAAAAAAAATTATTTATAAGGGAAAACCCATCAGGCTATCAGCAAACTTCTCAGCAGAAACTTTACAGGCCAGAAGGGAGTGGCAGGAAGTATTTAATGTACTGATACAAAAGGACCTTCAACCAAGAATCCTCTATCCAGCAAGATTATCATTCAAATTTGGAGAGATTAAACTTCTCAGATGAACAGAAGCTAAAGGAATTTATAAACACTAAACCACTAAAATACAGGATAATTTTAAGGGACCTCTGTAAATGGAAATGTTCCTAAGCCTAAATAGCTTCCACCAGTGAAAATAACCCCACAGTAAAGGTAGTAGACCAATTACTTACCAAGCAAGTACAAGAGCTTTAAAATTTTAGAATAAATTTTTTAAAAGTACTAAAACCAACTCTACACAAAATAAGTCAAGGAATACACAAAAAATGCAGATTATGACTAATACTTCAAGTGGGGAGGAAGAAGGGAAAAGAAGTACTTTTAGACTGTTTGAAGTAGAGTAATCATTATCTTAATATAGATTATTATATAGTCATGAAGCTACCCATGTACCTTATATTACCATAAAATGAAAGCCTGTAAGATACAAAAAATTTAAAAAGAGAAATCTAATCACAAAAGAAAACCATCAATTAACAAGAGAAGGGTATGAGAGAGGAAAAAAGGAACTACAAAAACCAGAAAACAATGAATAAAATGGCAATAAGTACATACCTATCAATAATTACCTTTAGTTTAAATGGACTGAATGCACCAATCAAAAGACAGAGAGTGACAAACTGCATAAAGAAAAAAGATCCATCTATATCTGCCTACGAGAGACTCATTACAGACCCAAAGGCATAAACATACTGAAAGTAAAGGGATAGAAAAAGATATTTCAAGCAAATAATAGGGAGAAAAAAGCAGGAATAGCCATACTTAGACAAAAAAGATTTAAAAACAAGGACAGTCACAAGAGAAAAAGAACATTCCATAATGATAAAGGGATCAGTCCAAAATGAGGATATAACCATTATAAATATTTATGCATCCAACACAGGAGCACTAAATACATAAAAACAAATACTAACAGAATTAAAGAAGGAAATAGATGGCAACACATTCATTTTAGGAAATTTCAACACATCACTCACATCAATATAACAACCGACAGAAAATGAATAAGGAAACAGGAACTGTACAACATATTACATCAGACAGACCTAACAGATATCTACAGAACAACCCAAAAGTAGCAGGATACACATTTTTCTCAAATGTATATGGTATGTTCTCTAGACCAGATCACACACTAGGCCACAAATAGAGCCTCAAAGAATTAAAAAAGATTGAAATTGTATCAAGCAACTACTCAGACCACAATGGAATGAAACTAGAAATAAATCACACGAACAAAACAAAAAAAAGCACACATAGAGATGCCAAATAACATGCTTCTTAAAAAATCAATGGATCAATGAACCAATCAAAACAAATCAAGCAATACAAAGAAACAAATGAAAACAAAAATACAATGGTTCGAAATTGGTGGGATGCCACAAAAGCAATTCTAAGAGGGAAGTACATAGCAATACAGGCCTACATCAAGAAATAAGAACAATCCCAAGTAAACAGTCCAAACTCACAATTAAAGAAACTAGAAAAAGAACAAATGAAACTCAAAGTTAGTAGAAAGGGACATAATAAAGATCAGAGTAGAAATAGACTACAGAAGACTGAAACAATAAAAAAAAATCAGATTTTGCGGAGCAAAGATGGAGGCATGAGAAGAGCAGCAGCAATCTCCTCCCAAAACCACATATATCTATGAAAATATAACAAAGACAACTCTTCCTAAAATAGAGACCAGAGGACACAGGACAGCATCCTGACCACATCCACACCTGAGAGAACCCAGCGCCTCATGAAGGGGATAAGATACAAGCCCTGGCCCGGCGGGACCCGAGTGCCCCTCCACCCAGCTCCCGGCGGAAGGAGAGGAGTCAGCAGGGAGGGAGAAGTAGCCCAGGACTGATGAACACCCAGCCCCAAGATTCCGGATCAGATCACAGACACAGTGCATGCGTGGGGTCCTGGATACTAGGGAAACAGGGAAGCAGGACCGCTGACCGGGTGCCTGAGGCCGACACCGGAGAACAAAGAAATGGAAGCGGCCTTTGTTTTTTTTTTTTCCTCCTCCTTTTTTTTGGTGAGTGCTTTCTGGAAGTCTTAAAGGGACAGGGACCCCCATACTAGGGAAACAGGGAAGCAAGACCGGTGAGCAGGTGCCTGAGACCAACACCTGAGGACAAAGAAAATTGTGCTTTTCCCTTTTTTTTAAATTATTTATTTTCTTTTTCCTTTTTTCTTTTTTTTTCTTGTTTTTTTTTGTTGCTGTTGTTGTTTTGGTTTGGAGAGTTCTTTTTGGAAGTCTTAAAGGGGCACGGCAGGACACTGAGTCCAGAGGTAGCGAATCCCGAGATCTCTGGGCACTCTAACCCCCTGGGCAGCAGGGAGCACAGAGGCCCATTACGGAGATAAATAGTCTCCCGGCCGCTCGCCCTCCAACGGGGCTCCACCATTTTGGAGTAGCAGCCCGAGCCAGTCCACGTGCACAGCAACAGAGGAGATAAACTCCATAGCAACCGGGCAGGAAGCAGAAGCCCTGTCTGTGCACAGCTGTCCAGCACAAGCCACTAGAGGTCGCTATTCTCCCAGGAGAGGAAGGCCACAAACCAACAAGACGGAAAGCTCTTCCAGCTGTCACTCGTACCAGCTCTGCAAACTATCTCTATCACCATGAAAAGGCAAAACTACAGGCAGACAAAGATCACAGAGACAACACCTGAGAAGGAGACAGACCTAACCGGTCTTCCTGAAAAAGAATTCAAAATAAAAATCATAAACATGCTGACAGAGATGCAGAGAAATATGCAAGAGCTAAGGGATGAAGTCCAGAGGGAGATCACAGATGCCAGGAAGGAGATTACAGAAGTGAAACAAACCCTGGAAGGATTTATAAGCAGAATGGATAAGATGCAAGAGGCCATTGAAGGAATAGAAGCCAGAGAACAGGAACGTATAGAAGCTGACATAGAGAGAGATAAAAGGATATCCAGGAACAAAAAAATACTAAGAGAACTATGAGACCAATACAAAAGGAACAATATCCGTATTATAGGGGTACCAGAAGAAGAAGAGAGAGGAAAAGGGACAGAAAGTGTCTTTGAAAAAATAATTGCTGAAAACTTCCCCAAACTGGGGGAGGAAATAATCAAACACACCAGAGAAATACACAGAACCCCCAACAGAAAGGATCCAAGGAGGACAACACCAAGACACATAATAATTAAAGTGGCAAGGATCAAGGACAAGGAAAGAGTTTTAAAGGCAGCTAGAGAGAAAAAGGTCACCTAAAAAGGAAAACACATCAGGCTAACATCAGACTTTTCGACAGAAACCCTACAGGCCAGAAAAGAATGGCATGATATATTTAATACAATGACACAGAAGGGCCTTGAACCAAGGATACTGTATCCAGCACGACTATCATTTAAATATGATGGCAGGATTAAACAATTCCCAGACAAGCAAAAGCTGAGGGAATTTGCTTCCCACAAACCACCTCTACAGGGCATCTTACAGGGACTGCTCTAGATGGGAGCACTCCTAAAAAGAGCACAGAACAAAACACACAACATATGAAGACAGGAGGAGGAGGAACAAGAAGGGAGAGAAGGAAAGAATCTCCAGACAGTGAATATAACAGCTCACTAAGCGAGCTAAGTTAGGCAGTAAGATACTAAAGAGGCTCACCCTGAACCTTTGGTAATGATGAATTTAAAGCCTGCAATGGCAATAAGTACATATCTCTCAATAGTTACCCTAAATGTAAATAGACTTATTGCACCAATCAAAAGACACAGAGTAATAGAATGGATAAAAAAGCAAGACCCATCTATAAGCTGCTTACAAGAAACTCACTTCAAACCCAAAGACATGCACAGACTAAAAGTCAAGGGATGGAAAAACATATTTCAGGCAAACAACAGTGAGAAGAAAGCAGGGGTTGCAGTACTAATATCAGACAAAATAGACTTCAAAACAAAGAAAGTAACAAGAGATAAAGAAGGCCACTACATAATGATAAAGGGCTCAGTCCAACAAGAGGATATAACCATTCTAAATATATATGCACCCAACACAGGAGCACCGGCATATGTAAAACAAATACTAACAGAACTAAAGATGGAAATAGATTGCAATGCATTCATTTTAGGAGACTTCAACACACCACTCACCCCAAAGGATAGATCCACCGGGCAGAAAATAAGTAAGGACACAGAGGCACTGAACAACACACTAGAACAGATGGACCTAATAGACATCTATAGAACTCTACATCCAAAAGCAACAGGATATACATTCTTCTCAAGTGCACATGGAACATTCTCCAGAATAGGCCACATACTAGCTCACAAAAAGAGCCTCAGTAAATTCCAAAATATTGAAATTCTACCAACCAACTTTTCAGACCACAAAGGTATAAAACTAGAAATAAATTCTACAAAGAAAAAAAAAAGGCTCACAAACACATGGAGGATTAACAACATGCTTCTAAATAATCAATGGACCAATGAACAAATCAAAATAGAGATCAAGGAATATATAGAAAAAAATGACAACAACAACACAAAGACCCAACTTCTGTGGGATGCAGTGAAAGCAGTCATAAGAGGAAAGTATATAGTGATCCAGGCATATTTAAAGAAGGAAAAACAAACACAAATGAATAGTCTAACATCACAATTTTCAAAACTGGAAAAAGAAGAACAAATGAGGCCTAAAGTTAGCAGAAGGAGGGACATCATAAAGATCAGAGAAGAAATAAACAAAATTGAGACGAATAAAACAATAGAAAAAAATCAACGAAACCAAGACCTGATTCTTTGAGAAAATAAACAAAATAGATAAGCCTCTAGCCAAACTTATTAAGAGAAAAAGAGAATCAACAAACATAAACAAAATCAGAAATGAGAACGGAAAAATCACGACAGACTCCACAGAAATACAAAGAATTATTAAAGACTACTATGAAAACCTATATGCCAAAAAGCTGGAAAACCTAGAAGAAATGGACAACTTCCTAGAAAAATACAACCTCCCAAGACTGACCAAGGAAGAAACACAAAAGTTAAACAAACCAAATACAAGCAAAGAAATTGAAACGGTAATCAAAAAACTACCCAAGAACAAAACCCCGGGGCCAGACGTATTTACCTCGGAATTTTATCAGACACACAGAGAAGACATAATACCCATTCTCCTTTAAGTTTTCCAAAAACAGAAGAGGAGTGAATACTCCCAAACTCATTCTATGAAGCCAGCATCACCCTAATACCAAAACCAGGCAAAGACCCCACCAAAAAAGAAAATTACAGACCAATATCCCTGATGAATGTAGACGCAAAAATACTCAATAAAATATTAGCAAACCAAATTCAACAACATATCAAAAGGATCATACACCATGACCAAGTGGGATTCATCCCAGGGATGCAAGGATGGTACAACATTCGAAAATCCATCAACATCATCCACCACATCAACAAAAAGAAAGACAAAAACCACATGATCATCTCCATAGATACTGAAAAAGCATTTGACAAAATTCAACATCCATTCATGATAAAAACTCTCAGCAAAATGGGAATAGAGGGCAAGTACCTCAACATAATAAAGGCCATATATGATAAACCCACAGCCAGCATTATACTGAACAGCGAGAAGCTGAAAGCATTTCCACTGAGATCGGGAACCAGACAGGGATGCCCACTCTCCCCACTGTTATTTAACATAGTACTGGAGGTCATGGCCATGGCAATCAAACAAAACAAAGAAATACAAGGTATCCAGATTGGTAAAGAAGAAGTTAAACTGTCACCATTGGCAGATATGATATTGTACATAAAAAATCCTAAAGACTCCACTCCAAAACTACTAGAACTGATATCGGAATACAGCAAAGTTGCAGGATACAAAATCAACACACAGAAATCTGTAGCTTTCCTACACACTAACAATGAACCAATAGAAAGAGAAATCAGGAAAACAATTCCATTCACAATTACATCAAAAAGAATAAAATACCTAGGAATAAACCTAACCAAAGAAGTGAAAGACCTATACCCTGAAAACTACAAGTCACTCTTAAGAAAAATTAAAGGGGACACTAACAAATGGAAACTCATCCCATGTTCATGGCTAGGAAGAATTAATATCATCAAAATGGCCATCCTGCCCAAAGCAATATAGAGATTTGATGCAATCCCTATCAAATTACCAGCAACATTCTTCAGTGAACTGGAACAAATAATTCAAAAATTCATATGGAAACACCAAAGACTCCAAATAGGCAAAGCAATCCTGAGAAAGAAGAATTAAGTGGGGGGGGGATCTCACTCCCCAACTTCAAGCTCTACTACAAAGCCACAGTAATCAAGACAATTTGGTACTGGCACAAGAACAGAGCCACAGACCAGTGGAACAGATTAGAGACTCCAGACATTAACCCAAACATATATGGTCAATTCATATTTGATAAAGGAGCCATGGACATACAATGGCGAAATGACAGTCTCTTCAACAGATGGTGCTGGCAAAACTGGACAGCTACAAGTAGGAGAATGAAACTGGACCATCCCGAACCCCATACACAAAAGTAAATTCACAATGGATCAAAGAACTGAATGTAAGTCATGAAACCATAAAACTCTTAGAAAAAAACATAGGGAAAAACCCTTTAGACATAAACATGAGTGACCTCTTCTTGAACATATCTCCCTGGGCAAGGAAAACAACAGCAAAAATGAACAAGTGGGACTATATTATGCTGAAAAGCTTCTGTACAGCAAATAGAACAATAGAACATCAATAGAACAAAAAGGAACCCTACAGTATGGGAAAATATATTTGTAAATGACAGATACGATAAAAGCCTGATGTCCAGAATATATAAAGAGCTCACACGCCTCAACAAAGAACAAATTACCCAATTAAAAAATGGGCAGAGGAACTGAACAGACAGTTCTCTAAAAAAGAAATACAGATGGCCAACAGACACATGAAAAGATGCTCCACATCGCTAATTATCAGAGAAATGCAAATTAAAACTACAATGAGGTATCACCTCACACCAGTAAGGATGGCCACCATCCAAAAGACAAACAACAGCAAATGTTGGCAAGGCTGTGGAGAAAGGGGAACCCTCCTACACTGCTGGTGGGAATGTAAATTAGTTCAACCATTGTGGAAAGCAGTATGGAGATTCATCAAAATGCTCAAAACAGACTTACCATTTGACCCAGGAATTCCACTCCTAGGAATTTACCCTAAGAATGCAGCAATCAAGTTTGAGAAAGACAGATGCACCCCTATGCTTATTGTAACACTATTTACAATAGCCAAGAATTGTAAGCAAACTAAATGTCCATTGTTAGATGAATGGATAAAGAAGATGTGGTACATATACACAATGGAATACTACTCAGCCATAAGAAAAGGGCAAATCCTACCATTTGAGGCAACATGGATGGAGCTGGAGGGTATTATGTTCAGTGAAATAAGCCAAGCAGAGAAAGAGAAATACCAAATGATTTCACTCATCTGTGGAGTACAAGAACAAAGGAAAAACTGAAGGAACAAAACAGCAGCGGAATCACAGATCCCAAGAATGGACTAACAGGTACCAAAGGGAAAGGGACTGGGGAGGATGGGTGGGTAGGGAGTGATAAGGGGGGGAAGAAGAGAGGGGTATTAAGATTAGCATGCATGGGGGATGGAGGGAGAAAGGGGAGGGCTGTACAACACAGAGAAGACATGTAGTGATTCTATAACATTTTGCTATGCTGATTGACAGTGACTGTAAAGGCATTTATAGGGGGTACCTGGTATAGGGGAGAGCCTAGTAAACATAATATTCATCATGTAAGTGTAGATTAATGATAACAAAAAAAAAAAAAACAGTTCCTGTGTGTTGACCTCCAATGAGTTCTACACAATGGTATAAAGGGCATATCAAAGTGAGGGCAAAGGGTCTGTTTGTGTTTATACAGAGGATCAAAGCCTAATTTGGCTACCCAGAAAATGAACTAAGATACGATTTGAAGAAGAACTTCCAACACCAGCACTCTCTGGAAGAGTCATACCAGAAGATGATCATCAAAAAACCTCAACAAAGATCCAGGCGATTCTGCGGTTGTAGCTGCATCCATCCCACCGGTTCCTGGACTTGCCATTGGAATGAAGAAGGAGATATCTAACTGGCCTGTGCTTTCATTAAAGCAACAAATTTGACTTGATCTATAATCTTGGAACTCAACCAAGAATTAGGAGAAGTGCAAGTTGTAGCGCTCCAAAATCTTAAGACTACAGACTATCTACTGTTAAAAGAACATATGGGATGTGAACAGTTCCCAGGAATGGGTTGTTTCAATTTGTCTGATTTCTCTCAGACTGTTCAAGTACAGTTGGACAATATCCATCATATCATAGACAAATTTTCACAAATGCCTAGGATGCCTAACTGGTTTTCTTGGCTTCACTGGAGATGGCTGGTAATTATAGATCTGCTTTGGTTATGTAACTGTATTCCTATTATGTTAATGTGTGTGTGAAATTTAATTAGTAGTTTAAAACCTATACATGCTGAAGTTACTCTACAAGAAGACATGTCAAAGAAATAATCAATCCTCCCATGTTTTCTTCCATCTGCTACCTCTATAGCTTTTCTTCTTCCTTCCTAATTACAACCCTTAAATAGAATTCGTGCCTCATATCGAATTTACCGAGTATCATAATTCCTCCAAGTGGTAAAGATACCTCAAGACAAATGTTGGGCATAGAAGCCACAGGGCATAAATCTGCAAAGAAGTAAAAAGCTAACCTTTTCAAACAATATGGCTTCTCTCTAACTTACCAACTTTACATCTCCCTGTATGGCCCCGGAAGATGACTGGTTAGCCAGAGATGGGTAAGATTCCTCAAGGGAGGAACAACCTAAGACAGGCCAGTTGCAGGGGAGCCATCAGGTGAGAAATTGGGGATCAACAGTGGTGAGGCTTAGAACCTCACCCCCACTGTTTTGAGAGAAATCTTCTGCATCCGTGGATGTTTTAATGCCCTTGTCTAGCTTGGATTAACACATAGTCTACAGGCACACACCTGATCATCTACAATTGCTCTCTTACAACACTAAACTATGTTTTCTACCTTTATCTTGCATCTACCTACCACTTCAGCATTTTATTAAAAATAAAAATAATAATAATAATAAAGGGAGAAATGTGGGATCCACATATAAATCAAGTATAAAAATCAAATGAATATTCATATTTCACCTGATTGTTTATAGTTCATAATGCGTGATTAAAACCAAAAGTTTCTGTGATGACTGCCCTTGTACTGTTCACCATGTAAGAACTTATTCACTATGTAAGAATTTGTTCATCATGTAAGAACTTGTTCGTTATGCTTCAGAAGATTGGAGACTGATGAGAATTAGGCTTGGGGTGGATTAATGATTGTGCATTGAGCATTGACTCCCCTAAACAGAATTTTATTGTTGTTAACAACCATTTGATCAATAAATATGAGAGATGCCCTCTCAAAAAAAAAAGTGCTTAGAAGCCCATCACATACTAAGTTAAGGCTATATAAGACGGTTGTGGTAATTTAAAAAGTAATAAAGAATCATCAAGGTGAAAAGACAACCTATGAAATGGGAAAAAATATTTGCAAACCATATCTCTGATATGGTGTGAATATACAGAATATATAAAGGACACATAACAACTTAATAGCAAAAATAACCCAATAAAAAAATTGGCAGGATGGCGGTGTGAGTAGAGCAGTGGAAATCTCCTCCCAAAAACACATAGAGCTATGAAAATATAACAAAGAAAAATCTTCCTAAAATAGAGACCACAGGACACAGGACAACATCCAGACCACATCCACACCTGCAAGGAACCAGCGCCTTGCGAAGGGGGTAAGATACAAGCCCCGGCCCGGCGGGACCCGAGCGCCCCCCCCCCCCCCCCCGGCTCCCGGCGGGTGGAGAGAAACCGGAGCGGTTTTTTTTTTTTTTTTTTTTTGGCGAGCGCTTTTTGGAAGCCTTAGAGGGACGGGCCCCTGTTGCTGGGGAGGCAGGGCGGCGGGACCGGTGAGCAGGTGCCTGGGAACGGCGCTGGAGGACAAAGAACACCCCGCGTTTCTCCCTGCGGGACCGGCGGGCGGGTGCCTGAGACCGGTGCCTGAGGACGGAGGAGGTCGCGCGTTTTTCCCCTTTTTTTTTTCTTTTCTCTTTTTGGCGAGCGCTTTTTGGAAGCCTTGAAGGGACGGGGACCCCAGTGCTAGGGAGGCAGGGTGGCGGGACTGGTGAGCGGGTGCCTGGGACCGGCGCCTGAGGACAAAGAATATCCCACGTTTTTCCCTGCGGGACCGGTGGGCGGGTGCCTGAGACCGGCACTTGAGGACAGAGGAAATCGTGCGTTTTTCCCCTTTTTTTTTCTCTTTTCTCCGAGTGCTTTCTGGAAGCCTAAAAGGGACAGGCCCGGTGCTAGGGAGGCAGGGCGGCGGGACTGGTGAGCGGGTGCCTGGGACCGGCACCTGAGGACAAAGAATATCCCGCGTTTTTCCCTGTGGGACCGGTGGGTGGGTGCCTGAGACCGGCACCTGAGGACGGAAGAAATCGCGCGTTTTTCCCCTTTTTTTCTCTCTTTTTGGCAAGTGCTTTTTGGAAACCTTGAAGGGACAGGGACCCCGGTGCTAGGGAGGCAGGGCGGTGGGACTGGTGAGCGGGTGTCTGGGACCAGTGCCTGAGGACAAAGAATATCGAGCGTTCCTTCCCTGCGGGACCGGTGGGTGGGTGCTTTTTGGAAGCCTTGAAAGGACAGGGACCCTGGTGCTAGGGAGACAGGGCAGCAGGACCAGAGAGCGAGTGCCTGGGACCGGCACCTGAGGACAAAAAAAAAAAAAAAAAAAAAAAAATCGCTTGCTTTTTCCTTTTTTTTTTTTTTTCCCATTCTCTCTGTTCCCTCTCTCATTGTTGCTTGTTGTTTTGGTTTGGAGAGTGCTTTTTGGAAGTCTTAAAGGGGCAGGACAGGTCACTTAGACCAGAGGCAGGGAATCTGGGGATCTCTGGGCACTCTAACCCCCTGGGCAGCAGGGAGCACAGAGGCCCCTTACGGAGATAAATAGCCTCCTGGCCGCTCCCCCTCCAACGGGGCTCCACCATTTTGGAGGAACAGCCCCAGCCAGGCCAAGCCCACAGCAACAGCGGAGATAAACCCCAAAGCAACTGGGCAGGAAGCAGAAGCCCTGTCTGCGCACAGCTGCCCCGCACAAGCCACTAGAGGTCGCTATTCTCCCAGGAAAAGGCCACAAACCAACAAGAAGGGAAGCTCTTCCAGCGGTCACTTGTACCAGCTCTGCAAACTATCCCTATCACCATGAAAAGGCAAAACTACAGGCAGACAAAGATCACAGAGACAACACCTGAGAAGGAGACAGACCTAACTAGTCCTCCTGAAAAAGAATTCAAAATAAAAATCATGAACATGCTGACAGAGATACAGAAAAAAATGCAAGAGCAATGGGATGAGATGCAGAGAAAAATGCAAGAGCAGTGGGATGAGATGCAGAGAAAAATGCAAGAGCAGTGGGATGAAGTCCGGAAGGAGATCACAGATGTCAGGAAGGAGATCACAGAAGTGAAACAATCCCTGGAAGGATTTATAAGCAGAATGGATAAGATGCAAGAGGCCATTGAAGGAATAGAAGCCAGAGAACAGGAACGTATAGAAGCTGACATAGAGAGAGATAAAAGGATCTCCAGGAATGAAACAACACTAAGAGAAATATGTGACCAATACAAAAGGAAAAACATTCGTATTATAGGGATACCAGAAGAGGAAGAAAGAGGAAAAAGGATAGAAAGTGTCTTTTAAGAAATAATTGCTGAAAACTTCCCCAAACTGGGGGAGGAAATAATCGAACAGACCATGGAATTATACAGAACCCCCAACAGAAAGGATCCAAGGAGGACAACACCAAGACACATAATAATTAAAATGGCAAGGATCAAGGACAAGGAAAGAGTTTTAAAGGCAGCTAGAGAGAAAAAGGTCACCTATAAAGGAAAACCAATCAGGCTAACATCAGACTTCTCAACAGAAACCCTACAGGCCAGAAGAGAATGGCATGATATACTTAATGCAATGAAACAGAAGGGCCTTGAACCAAGGATACTGTATCCAGCACGACTATCATTTAAATATGATGGTGGGATCAAACAATTCCCAGACAAGCAAAAGCTGAGGGAATTTGCTTCCCACAAACCACCTCTACAGGGCATCCTACAGGGACTGCTCTAGATGGGAGCACCCCTAAAAAGAGCACAGAACAAAATACACAACATATGAAGAAGGGAGGAGGAGGAATAAGAAGGGAGAGAAGAAAAGAATCTCCAGACAGTGTATATAACAGCTCAATAAGCGAGCTAAGTTAGGCAGTAAGATACTAAAGAAGCTATCCTTGAACCTTTGGTAACCACGAATCTAAAGCCTGCAATGGCAATAAGTACATATCTTCCAATAGTCACCCTAAATGTAAATGGACTTAATGCACCAATCAAAAGACATAGAGTAATAGAATGGATAAAAAAGCAAGACCCATCTATATGCTGCTTACAAGAAACTCACCTTAAACCCAAAGATAAGCATAGACTAAAAGTCAAGGGATGGAAAAACATATTTCAGGCAAACAACAGTGAGAAGAAAGCAGGGGTTGCAGTACTAATATCAGACAAAATAGACTTCAAAACAAAGAAAGTAACAAGAGATAAAGAAGGCCACTACATAATGATAAAGGGCTCAGTCCAACAAGAGGATATAACCATTCTAAATATATATGCACCTAATACAGGAGCACCAGCATATGTGAAGCAAATACTAACAGAACTAAAGAGGGAAATAGACTGCAATGCATTCATTGTAGGAGACTTCAACACACCACTCACCCCAAAGGATAGATCCACCGGGCAGAAAATAAGTAAAGACACACAGGCACTGAACAACACACTAGAACAGATGGACCTAATAGACATCTATAGAACTCTACATCCAAAAGCAACAGGATATACATTCTTCTCAAGTGCACATGGAACATTCTCCAGAATAGACCACATACTAGCTCACAAAAAGAGCCTCAGTAAATTCCACAATATTGAAATTCTACCAACCAATTTTTCAGACCACAAAGGTATGAAAGTAGAAATAAATTCTACAAAGAAAACAAAAAGGCTCACAAACACATGGAGGCTTAACAACATGCTACTAAATAATCAATGGATCAATGAACAAATCAAAATAGAGATCAAGGAATATATAGAAACAAATGACAACAACAACACTAAGCCCCAACTTCTGTGGGATGCAGCGAAAGCAGTCTTAAGAGGAAAGTATATAGCAATCCAGGCACACTTGAAGAAGGAAGAACAATCCCAAATGAATAGTCCAACATCACAATTATTAAAACTGGAAAAAGAAGAACAAATGAGGCCTAAAGTCAGCAGAAGGAGGGACATAATAAAGATCAGAGAAGAAATAAACAAAATTGAGAAGAATAAAACAATAGCAAAAATCAACGCAACCAAGAGCTGGTTCTTTGAGAAAATAAACAAAATAGATAAGCCTCTAGCCCAACTTATTAAGAGAAAAAGAGAGTCAACACAAATCAACATAATCAGAAATGAGAATGGAAAAATCACGACACACTCCACAGAAATACAAAGAATTATTAAAGACTACTATGAAAACCTATATGCCAACAAGCTGGAAAACCTAGAAGAAATGGACAACTTCCTAGAAAAATACAACCTCCCAAGACTGACCAAGGAAGAAACACAAAAGTTAAACAAACCAATTACAAGCAAAGAAATTGAAACAGTAATCAAAAAACTACCCAAGAACAAAACCCCGGGGCCGGACGGATTTACCTCGGAATTTTATCAGACACACAGAGAAGACATAATACCCATTCTCCTTAAAGTGTTCCACAAAATAGAAGAAGAGGGAATACTCCCAAACTCATTCTATGAAGCCAACATCACCCTAATACCAAAACCAGGAAAAGACCCCACCAAAAAAGAAAATTACAGACCAATATCCCTGATGAATGTAGATGCAAAAATACTCAATAAAATATTAGCAAACAGAATTCAACAGTATATCAAAAGGATCATACACCATGACCAAGTGGGGTTCATCCCAGGGATGCAAGGATGGTACAACATTCGAAAATCCATCAACATCATCCACCACATCAACAAAAAGAAAGACAAAAACCACATGATCATCTCCATAGATGCTGAAAAAGCATTTGACAAATTCAACATCCATTCATGATAAAAACTCTCAGCAAAATGGGAATAGAGGGCAAGTACCTCAACATAATAAAGGCCATATATGATAAACCCACAGCCAGCATTATACTGAACAGCGAGAAGCTGAAAGCATTTCCACTGAGATCGGGAACCAGACAAGGATGCCCACTCTCCCCACTGTTATTTAACATAGTACTGGAGGTCCTAGCCACGGCAATCAGACAAAACAAAGAAATACAAGGAATCCAGATTGGTAAAGAAGAAGTTAAACTCTCACTATTTGCAGATGATATGATACTGTACATAAAAAACCCTAAAGACTCCACTCCAAAACTACTAGAACTGATATCGGAATACAGCAAAGTTGCAGGATACAAAATTAACACACAGAAATCTGTAGCTTTCCTATACACTAACAACGAATCAATAGAAAGAGAAATCAGGAAAACAATTCCATTCACCATTGCATCAAAAAGAATAAAATACCTAGGAATAAACCTAACAAAGGAAGTGAAAGACTTATACTCTGAAAACTACAAGTCACTCTTAAGAGAAATTAAAGGGGACACTAATAAATGGAAACTCATCCCATGCTCATGGCTAGGAAGAATTAATATCGTCAAAATGGCCATCCTGCCCAAAGCAATATACAGATTTGATGCAATCCCTCTCAAATTACCAGCAACATTCTTCAATGAATTGGAACAAATAATTCAAAAATTCATATGGAAACACCAAAGACCCCGAATAGCCAAAGCAATCCTGAAAAACAAGAATAAAGTAGGGGGGATCTCACTCCCCAACTTCAAGCTCTACTACAAAGCCATTGTAATCAAGACAATTTGGTACTGGCACAAGAACAGAGCCACAGACCAGTGGAACAGATTAGAGACCCCAGAAATTAACCCAAACATATATGGTCAATTAATATTTGATAAAGGAGCCATGGACATACAATGGCAAAATGACAGTCTCTTCAACAGATGGTGCTGGCAAAACTGGACAGCTACATGTAGGAGAATGAAACTGGACCATTGTCTAACCCCATATACAAAGGTAAACTCAAAATGGATCAAAGACCTGAATGTAAGGCATGAAACCATTAAACTCTTGGAAAAAAACATAGGCAAAAACCTCTTAGACATAAACATGAGTGATCTCTTCTTGAACATATCTCCCCGGGCAAGGAAAACAACAGCAAAAATGAGCAAGTGGGACTACATTAAGCTGAAAAGCTTCTGTACAGCGAAAGACACCATCAATAGAACAAAAAGGAACCCTACAGTATGGGAGAATATATTTGAAAATGACAGATCCGATAAAGGCTTGACGTCCAGAATATATAAAGAGCTCACTCGCCTCAACAAACAAAAAACAAATAACCCAATTAAAAAATGGGCAGAGGAACTGAACAGACAGTTCTCCAAAAAAGAAATACAGATGGCCAACAGACACATGAAAAGATGCTCCACATTGCTAATTATCAGAGAAATGCAAATTAAAACTACAATGAGGTATCACCTCACACCAGTAAGGATAGCTGCCATCCAAAAGACAAACAACAACAAATGTTGGCGAGGCTGTGGAGAAAGGGGAACCCTCCTACACTGCTGGTGGGAATGTAAATTAGTTCAACCATTGTGGAAAGCAGTTTGGAGGTTCATCAAAATGCTCAAAACAGACCTACCTTTTGACCCAAGAATCCCACTCCTAGGAATTTACCCTAAGAACGCAGCAATCAAGTTTGAGAAAGACAGATGCACCCCTATGTTTATCGCAGCACTATTTACAATAGCCAAGAATTGGAAGCAACCTAAATGTCCATCGGTAGATGAATGGATAAAGAAGATGTGGTACATATACACAATGGAATACTACTCAGCCATAAGAAGTGGAAAAATCCAACCATTTGCAGCAACATGGATGGAGCTGGAGAGTATTATGCTCAGTGAAATAAGCCAAGCGGAGAAAGAGAAATACCAAATGATGTCACTCATCTGAGGAGTATAGGAACAAAGGAAAAACTGAAGGAACAAAACAGCAGTGGAATTACAGAACCTAAAAATGGACTAACAGGTACCAAAGGGAAAGGAACTGGGGAGGATGGGTGGGCAGGGAGGGATAAGGGGAGGGAAGAAAAAGGGGGTTATTAAGATTAGCATGCATGGGGAGGAGGGAGCAAGGGGAGGGTGGGCTGCACAACACAGAGAGGACAAATAGTGACTCTACAACATTTTGCTAAGCTGATGGACAGTAACCGTAATGTGGTTGTTAGGGGGGACCTGATATAGGGGAGAGCATAGTAAACATAGTATTCTTCATGTAAGTGTAGATTAAAAATTTAAAAAAAAAAAAAAAGAAAAGAAAGAAAGAAAGAAGGAAAAGGGGGATTACTCCTTAACAGGATAAAACTATTGGTAAATCAAAGATCAATGCATGCTTTAAATATCCTTAATGTTGATCACTTAAAGGGTGTCAGATGATCAGCTATGGAGGTACTCTTTTCTGATAATATTCCTTTCTCTTAATTTAAAAAAAAAAAAAAAAAAAAAGCAGTTACTGTGTGCTGACCTCCAATGAGTTCTGCACAGTGGTATAGAGGGCATGTCAAAGTGTGGGCAAAGGGTCTGTTTGTTTCTATGCAGGAGATCAAGGCCTAGCTTGGATACCCAGAAAATGAACTAAGATACGATATGAGGAGGAGCTTCCGGCATCAGCACTCTCTGGAGGACTTGTGCCGGGGGATGATCATCAAAAAGCCTCCACAGGGATCCAGACGATGCTGCGGTTGTGGCTGCATCCAGCCCACCATCTCCTGGACTTGCCATAAGAATGAGGAGGGAGATGTCTAGGCTGGCATGTGCATACAGTGAGACAACGAATTTGACCGGATCTGTACTGTTGGAACTCAACCAGGAGTTGGGAGGGGTGCAAGTTGTAGCACTCCAAAATCTCATGACTATAGACTATCTATGGTTAAAAGAACATATGGGATGTGAACAGATCCCAGAAATGGGCTGCTTTAATTTGTCTGATGGTTCAAGTACAGTTGGACAATATCCATCATATCATAGATAAATTTTCACAAATGCCTAGGGTGCCTAAATGGTTTTCTTGGCTTCACTGGAGATGGATGGTAATTATAGATTTGCTTTGTTTATGTCACCGTATTCCTATTATGTTAATATATGCGTGCAAATGAGTTAGTAGTTTAAAACCTATACATACTTAAGGTACTACACAAGAAGATATGTCAAAGAAATAATCAATCCTCCCAAGCTTCCTTCGTATGCTACATCTATAGCTTTTCTTCTTCCTTCCTAATTACAACCCTTAAATAGAATTCGTGCCTCATATCGAATTTACCGAGTATCATAATTCCTCCAGGTGGTAAAGATACCTCGAGACAAGTGCTGGGCACAGAAGCCACAGGGCATAAATCTGCAAAGAAGTAAAAAGCTAACCTTTGCAAACAATATGGCTTCTCTCTCACTTACCAACTTTACATTTCCCTGTATGGCCCCGGAAGATGACTGGTTAGCCAGAGACGGGTAAGATTCCTCAAGGGAGGAACAACCTAAGACAGGCACAGTCGCAGGGGGGCCATCAGGTGAGAATTTGGGGATCAACAGAGGTGAGGCTCAGAACCTCACCCCCCCTGCTTTGAGAGAAATCTTCTGCATCCATGGATGTCTTGATGCCCTTGTCTAGCCTGGATTAATACTTAGTCCATAGGCACACACCTGATCATTTGATCATCTATATTTGCCTTCTTACAGCACTAAACTATGTTTTCTACCCTTATCTTGCATCTACCTACCACTTCAGCATTTTATTAAAAATAAAAATAATAATAATAGTAGGAGAAATGTGGGATCAACATATAGATCAAGCACAAAAATCAAACGAATATTCATATTTGACCTGATTGTTTATAGGTCATATTGCATGATCAAAACCGAAAGTTTCTGTGATGACTGCCCTTGTACTGTTCACCATGTAAGAATTTATTCACTATGTAAGAATTCGTTCACCATGTAAGAACTTGTTCGTTATGCTTCAGAAGATTGGAGACTGACGAGAATTAGGCTTGAGATGGATTAATGATTGTACATTGAGCGTTGACCCCCCTATACTGAATTTTATTGTTGTTAACAACCATTTGATCTATAAATATGAGAGATGCCCTCTCAAAAAAAAAAAAAAAAAAAAAGGAAAAAAAAAAAATTGGCAAAGAACTTGAATATCTCCAAAGAAAATACATGAAAGGCCAACAGGTACATGCAATGTCACTAGTCATTAGGGAAATGCAAATTAAAACCAAAAAATATCACCTCATGAACCTGTTAGAATGCCCATCATCAAAAAGACACAACAAATGCTTGTGTGGATGTAGAGGAAAGGGAGCACCTCTGCACTGTTGGTGGGACTGTAAATTGATGCTGTAACTGTAGAAAACAGTATGCAGGATCTTTAAAAAATTAAAAACAGAACTAATCCAGCAATTCCACTTCTGGGAATATTTCTATTAAGCAGAAAGACAGAAATAAGCAGGATGAAAAGGAGAAAGGGTCCCCCAAAGATGCCTCAAGGAGTTAATCAAATAGAGCCAGAAAGCCAGAAAAGACTCAGAGAGTTAATCAGATGAAGCCACAGGGTCCAAGAGTGACTCAGGAAATGTCCAGGGTCCCCCCAGATAAGAAACATCAGAAGCACAGGCACAGCATAGTCCCTGTCCCCATTTCACCAATCAGAAAAAGCCTAGAGAGCTGACAGCTGTCAATCAAGGACCTCTCTGCCCTATCAAAACCACATAAAAGAAGCCTCGGAATGATCATCTGGGCTGTCTTAGGCAGGACTGCTCTGTTATTTTATGCAGAGTGTATTAAAACTTACTTTGCTTTCATGACTTTGGACTCTCGTCTCACTGTATCTGACTGTGTTGAGTCCTTTCCTTCCTAACGTATTTTGGTGCCGTGACTTGGATAAAACAGTAAGTCACTCTTACTTTCATTTTCTGTTGAGTAGCCATTCTGCCAAAAGCGGGCACATATCAGCCACATTAAAATGCCACTAGGGAATGCCACTGCTAGAAGATACCCATGAGATAAGGTGGTCGCAGATCAGGGAAGAAGGATTAGGCTTCCTGCCACCCGCAAGACAACATCTGCACAACCAGGCACACAGTAAATCACACCCAACTCCAACCCCTGGCCATCTCCCAAATAGTTTTTTTTGCTGCCTGACACTATCTCCTTTCCAGTTTCCATTTGGTTGAGCTATCTTCTGGCTCCCACAAAGACCTTCTGCCATCCTTAATTTCCACTGTCTCCAGCTCCTGGGGTGATCTCAGATCACAGTAAGCCCCCTTTATCCCTTCACTAGGAAGCCACAGGACTAGTCCTCCATATCCCATTTAGAGATATGTGAGGCAGGATGCATTAAGGTCCTGGGCAGCTGGCTGTGCCAGGACCTCTGGGATAGACCCTGGGACGCTGGGCTCTCTAACCCATTCCACAGGATTATAGTCTTTCAGTTCTCTGGCCTGTTGCCAGAGATGTCCGAAACAGGAATAGATTTCTAGGTCTTGGGACACTGAGACCTCCGGGATAGACCTTGGGATGCTAGGCTCTCTAACCCACTCATTTCTTCCTAGGTGGGCAACCACAAGTCCATTCCAGCTACCATGCCACTGGGCTGTATCCTTTCTCATTGGTTCCAGATAGATGAAGAGACACTTAAGAAGAAAAGACTAATATTCTTTTGTAACACAGCCTTGCTCCAATATCAACCAGGGAACCAGGAGCAGTGGCCACTTAATGGAACTCTTAACCCTAACACCCTCATACAGCTTGACCTTTTCTGCAAAAAGCTGGGTAAATGGACAGAAATCCCGTATATTCAGGTTTTCTTCTATCTTAAAAGCCGAGAGGACCTCTGCCAGACTTGTAAGTTAAAAAGTCCTCCCAGCCTTCCCTCTGCTCCACTGCCTGCTTTACCGCCACCCCAGTACCCAGGACCACCCAAGGGCAAAGTGTCACAGCCAGCCCCACAGGGCCGTCAAGAACAGAGTCCTGAGTACTCAAATCCACTCCCAAAGGCACCTGCTAAAGTTCTCCCATTAGTAGAAGTGGCAGGTGGAGAATTTGGCACAGTGCTAGTCCACAAACCTTTTGCATTAACTGAATTAAAACAGCTTAAAGCTGATCTTGGCAGCTATACTACCAATCCAGATAACCATACTGATCAATTCCAACACATCAGTCTAGCTTATGACCTCACCCAGAAAGATGTCATGATAATCCTGGGACAGACACTCTCTGACCTTGAACAATAGAGAATTATTAAAGATGCCCATAAATTTGCCAGTAGCCTCCACTTATTAAACACCAAATTTCCCATTAGGGAAGCAGCTGTCCCCTCTACAGACCCTAATTGGGATTATAATGATAAAGATGGTATGTGGGGAAGAAACCACTTTCTCTTTTGCATAAAGACAGGGCTAAAGAACACCAGGCTAAAAGTTATTAACTATTCAAAAGTTGCTGCCATTAGTCAGGGACCAGAGGAAAAACCTGTCACTTTCCTAGAAAGACTGAGACACACCCTCACTAAATATACTAATCTAGATTTAGACACATATGAGGGACAAGTAATTCTGAGAGATAAATTCCTCTTACAGTCATCATCTGACATTAGGAGAAAATTACAAAAAGAGATCCAGACAAACTCTAATAGCAGTGTAGATAAACTCCTGACCACAGCCAATAGTGTGTTCTATGGCTGTGATCAAGAAGAAGAGGCTAGGGCTTGGGAAAAGGAAAAGAGGAAGGAGACCCAACATACTCAGCTATTAGCTGCCCTTGCGGTTAAGTCCATGTCCAGAGGCTCTCCAGGTCCTGACCAGAATTGTAAGAAAGATAATAAGTGTAACATCTGTCTTAAGACCAGACAGTGGTCTGAGAACTGTCCTAATAGAGATAAGCCTCCACAATCTCCCTGCTACAAATGTAAGGAAATGGGTCATAGGGCTGCCGTTTGCCCCATGGGACACAGGGCCCTGGGCCATTGGAGCCATGAATGGTCCTTGAGCTCCTTTCACAGGAATGAAGAGGCCCTAACAGGTCGGCCCCAATCCATGACATCGACATCACTGGACTAGACCCTAGGGTAACCACGGACGTGGCAGGTTGGATAATTTTCTTTTCAAATAACACCGGAGCCTCCTACTCTGTCCTCAATTTCTATTCCAGATTCCTATCCTCCCAAACTTGTACAATACTTGGAGTTACAGGGACCCATACTACTCAGCCCTTCACTCCACCCTTAGGATGTCTCCTCCATAGCCACTATTTTTCACATCCATTTTTAGTTGTAAAAGAATGCCCAATTTCTCTCTTGTGATGAGACATACTAGAAAAATTACACACTAGGATGATTTTTAGCTTTCCCGAGCTAGTCAGACTTCTCTCCAACTTCTGGTTGTTCCTAAAACCCCCTTGTCAGCTTTTTAAGACTGGGAATAGTCTATTAATCCTGACGTTTGGGATAAGGGAATCCCAGGAAAGGCTAAGTAGGCCACCCCAGTAGTCATCCAGCTCAAAGATCCAACTAAATTTCCTAGCCAAAACAATCTCTATAAAGCCTGAGGCTCGTAAAGGCCTCCAGCCTCTAATTTTCAAATATGTTAAACATGGGCTGCTAGCTTCAACTAATTCACCTTACAATACTCCAATCCTGGCCATCAAAAAGAAAGACCGGGCTTACCGTCTAGCCCAGGATCTAAGAACTATCAATGCTGCAGCTGTGCCTCTCCACCCAAGGGTCCCTAACCCATACACTCTATTAGGGGCTCTTCCACTTGACACCTCATGGCTTACAACTCTAGATCTCAAAGATGCTTTCTTCTGCATCCCCTTAGAAAAAGTCACAGATCACTATTTACTTTTAAATGGACCACTCCAGAAAACACCTCTGGCCAACTAACTTGGACTGTCCTCCCCCGAGTCCTCATCTATCTGGACAAGCCTTGTTCCAAGACTTAGCCCACCTGCACCTGAACAATGGGGGCACACTCATACAATATGTAGATGATCTTTTAATCTCTTCCCCCACAAAACAAGACTCCATCAATCATACCATTTAAACTCTTAATTTCTTAGCTGAGCGGGGATATAAAGTTTCAAGGGCCAAAGCTCAGTTAGTACAACAAACGTCACTTACCTGGGAATAATCCTTACTCTGGGAAAGAGAGGCCTTTCTCCTGACTGACTTCAGACCATTATTTCCCTTCCCCAACCTACTACCCACAAACAACTCAGAGCTTTCCTAGGACTAAATGGATATTGCAGGTTATGGATCCCAAATTATGGACTCATTGCAAAGCCTCTCTATCAAGTCCTAAAAGGAAAGGATGACTCTAAACCTTTAGACTGGGGACCATCACAACAAAAAGCTGCAGATCTGCTTAAGAACCTTTTGACACAGGCCCCTAACTCAGGACTCCCAAACCCAGCCAGGCCAGTCCAATTGTACTACCATGAAAAATAAGAAGTGGCCCTCAGAGTTCTAACTCAAAAATTAGGCCAAACTCACCCACTTATTTTCCATCAAAACCAATTTCTGCTTCAAAATCCAAGGAGTCTTTTCTTATGCAGATTAAAGACCTATTTGTGCCTCCCAGCTAACTGGACTGGGACCTGTACCCTAGTCCACCTGGCCCCAGACATCAACATAGTCCCCAGTAACCAATCACTGGCCATTCTTCCATCCTCTCACATAAGAGCTAAATGACCTATACAGTTCATTCCTCTCTTAATAGGCATAGGAATCACCAAAGGACTAAGTACTGTCATAGCTGGACTAACTATTTCACTGTCCTATTACCAAAGCCTGTCCAAAGACTTTTCTGACAGCCTAGAAGAAATTGCCCAAAGTATTATAACTGTTCAAAATCAAACAGACTCCTTAGCAGCAGTCATTCTTCAAAACAGAAAAGGACTGGACCTCTTGATGGCTGAAAAGGGAGGCCTATGCTTCTTTCTAGGTGAGGAATGTTGTTTTCATGCTAACCAGTCTGGCCTAGTTAGAGACATTCTCCAAAAGCTTTCTGAACATGCCTCCAGAATCCGACAACAACTGTCAGAATCCTGGGGCAACTGGTCCCAAATTTATAGCTTGGCATCTTGGTTGCTTCCCTTGGCAGGACCTCTGCTGATATTTCTCCTAGCTCTACTCTTTGGATCATGCTTATTAAATCTCTTAATTAAATTTGTTTCTTCCAGACTAAAGTCCATTGAGGCCAAAGTCCTGTTGTCAATAGAACTCAAGCCCTTGCCAACTAATGAATCAGCTGTCTTCCCAGGACCCCTAGATGGGCACCCTTACTGTCCTTATCTCCACCATCCCGACAGTCAGGAGGCAGAGGGACCCAAATGATCATACCATCCCTCACTAGCAGGAAGCAGCCAGAGTGGTCATCGCCCCTCATCCCAATGATTTATGTTCCAACTGTTTGAGGGGGCAATGTTAGGTAGAAAGACAGAAATGAGAGGGATGGAAAGGAGAAAGGGCCCAGCAAAGAGGCCTCAGGGAGTTAATCAGATAGAGCCAGAAAGCCAGAAATGACTCAGAAAGTTAATCAGATGAAACCACAGGGTCCAAGAGTTACTCAAGAAATGTCCAGGGTCTCCCCAGATAAAAAAACATCAGAAGCAAAGACGGCTGCGTGAGAGGAGAGACAGAGGCTTCCTCCTAAAACTGGATACAATTAGAAAATGTAATTGGTGCAACTAATCCTGAGAGAGCAACAGGAAAGAGGGCGGCGTCAGACTGCACACACCTGGAGAAAAGAGCAGACCTCAGAGAATAACGTACCAGAGCTGTGGCTCCGCGGGACCCGAGCCCGTCCCCCACCCCAGCTCACCGGTGGGAGACAAATGGAGCAGGGAGGGAGTGGAAGGCTTGGGACTGCTGAATACCTAGCTCCAGAGATCTGCGCTGGGAACACAAACCTACATTTCACGGTGCTTTCATGAGACTCACATGACTACTGGGTTGGAAAGTTAATACAGGCAGAGTTCCTGGGGAGACTGGGATTCTGGCTGCTTGTGGAAAGCAGGGACCCATATCCGGCTGCCCTGGGACAAAAACTTATACCTGTGTGACTGGCCCACTGGCTCAGGCAGTGGAGACAGGCACAGGAGCCAGGAAGCGGGGAACAGCTCTTTCCTACCCCCAGCACCACTCCCCTGCGACCCCCGACATTGCTTGAGGGGCTCAGCAGCTCCAGAATAGAGCTTCTGGACACTAGGGGGCGCCATATACAAACATGAAACGCCAAAGGAACCTTGTCCAGAGTAAAATTGTTAATACAACTCCCGAGAAAGATTTAATGATGTGGACATCATGACTCTTCCTGAAAGGGAGTTCAAAATAAAAATAATCAACATCCTAATGGAGGTACGGAAAGACATCCAAGAACTCAGGAATGAATGTAGGTCAGAGATCTAATCGTTAAAGAACACGATGGAGGGTATTAAAAGCAGTTTGGATACGGTGGAGGAGACGACAAATGAAATAGAAACTAGAGAAGAGAAATACAAAGAAGCTGAGGCACAGAGAGAAAAAAGGATCTCTAAAAATGAAAGAATATTGAGAAAACGGTGTGACCAATCCAAGCGAAACAATATTCGCATTATAGGGATACCAGAAGAAGAGAGAGAAAAAGGGATAGAAAGTGTCTTTGAGGAGGTAGTTGCTGAAAACTTCCCCAATATGGGGAAGAACATAGTCTGTCAGGCCATGGACATCCACAGATCCCCCAACACAAGGGACCCAAGGAAGACAACACCAAGACACATAGTAATTAAAATGGGAAAGACAAAGGATAAGGACAGACTGTTAAAAGCAGCCAGAGGCAGAAATAAGATCACATACCAAGGAAAGCCCATCAGACTAACAACACACTTTTCAGCAGGAACCTTACAGGCCAGAAGGGAGTGGCATGATGTATTTTATGCCATGAAGCAGAAGGGCCTGGAACCAAGATTACTTTATCCAGTGAGAATATCATTTAAATTTGAAGGAGGGATTAAACAATTTCCAGATAAGCAAAAGCTGAGAGAGTTTACCTCCCACAAACCATCTCTGCAGTCTATTTTGGAGGGACTGCTATAGATGAAAGTGTTCCTAGGGTTGGATAGCTGTCACCAGAGGTAGTAAAATCATGGTACAGAGGGTGGAGCAGCTGATTGCGAGGCAAATACAAAATTAAATTGACTATCCCAAAGCCAATCAAAGGATAGAGAAAAAGTATAGAATCTGATACCTAATATGTAAAGAATGAAGGAGGAAGGAAAAGGAGGAGAAATAGAAAAGAACCTTTAGATTGTGTTTATAACAGCATACTAAGTGAGTTAAGTTAGACTCTTAGATAGTAAGGAAAGTAACCTGGAACCTTTGGTAACCACGAATCTAAAGCCTGAAATGGCAATAAGTACATACCTATCGATAATCACCCTAAATGTAAATGGACGACTGCACCAATCAAAAGACATAGAGTCACTGAATGGATAAAAAAGAAGACCCATCTATATGCTGCTTACAAGAGACTCACCTCAAACCCAAACACATGCAAAGACTAAAAGTCAAAGGATGGAAAAAGATATTTCATGCAAACAATAGGGAGAAAAAAGCAGGAGTTGCAGTACTAGTATCAGACAAAATAGACTTCAAAACAAAGAAAGTAACAAGAGATAAAGAAGGACACTACATAATGATAAAGGGCTCAGTCCAACAAGAGGATATAACCATTCTAAATATATATGCACCCAACACAGGAGCACCAGCATATGTGAAACAAATACTAACAGAACTAAAGACGGAAATAGACTGCAATGCATTCATTTTAGGAGACTTCAACACACCATTCACTCCAAAGGACAGATCCACTGGGCAGAAAATAAGTAAGGACACAGAGGCACTGAACAACACACTAGAACAGATGGACCTAATAGACATCTATAGAACTCTACACCCAAAACCAACAGGATACACATTCTTCTCAAGTGCACATGGAACATTCTCCAGAATAGACCACATACTAGCTCACAAAAAGAGCCTCAGTAAATTCAAAAAGATTGAAATCCTACCAACCAACTTTTCAGACCACAAAGGTATAAAACTAGAAATAAATTGTACAAAGAAAGCAAAAAGGCTCACAAACACATGGAGGCTTAACAACACGCTTCTAAATAGTCAATGGATCAATGACCAAATTAAAATGCAGATCCAGCAATATATGGAAATAAATGACAACAACAACACAAAGCCCCAACTTCTGTGGGACGCAGCGAAAGCAGTCATAAGAGGAAAGTATATAGCAATCCAGGCATATTTAAAGAAGGAAAAACAAACCCAAATGAATAATCTAATGTCACAGTTATCAAAATTGGAAAAAGAAGAACAAATGAGGCCTAAAGTCAGCAGAAGGAGGGACATAATAAAGATCAGAGAAGAAATAAACAAAATTGAGAAGAATAAAACAATAGAAAAAATCAATGAAACCAAGAGCTAGTACTTTGAGAAAATAAACAAAATAGATTAGCCTCTAGCCAGACTTATTAAGAGAAAAAGAGAATCAACACACATCAACAGAATCAGAAATGAGAAAGGAAACATCACGACGGACCCAACAGAAATACAAAGAGTTATTAGAGACTACTATGAAAACCTATATGCTAAGAAGCTGGAAAACCCTGAAGAAATGGACAACTTCCTAGAAAAATACCTCCCAAGACTGACCAAGGAAGAAACACAAAATCTAAACAAACCAATTATCAGCAAAGAAACTGAAGCAGTAATCAAGAAACTACCCAAGAAAAAAACCCCTGGGCCAGATGGATTTACCTCAGAATTTTATCAGACATACAGAGAAGATATGATACCCATACTCCTTAAAGTTTTCCAAAAAATAGAAGAGAAGGGAATACTCCCAAACTCATTCTATGAAGCCAACATCACCCTAATACCAAAACCAGGCAAAGGCAAAGACCCCACCAAAAAAGAAAATTACAGACCAATATCCCTGATGAATGTAGATGCAAAAATACTCAATAAAATATTAGCAAACCGAATTCAAAAATATATCAAAAGGATCATACACCACTACCAAGTGGGATTCATCCCAGGGATGCAAGGATGGTACAACATTCGAAAATCCATCAACATCATCCATCACATCAACAAAAAGAAAGACAAAAACCACATGATCATCTCCATAGATGCTGAAAAAGCATTTGACAAAATTCAACATCCATTCATGATAAAAACTCTCAGCAAAATGGGTATAGAGGGCAAGTAACTCAACATAATAAAGGCCATATACAAAAAACCCAGCCAACATCATACTGAACAGCAAGAAGCTGAAAGCTTTTCCTCTGAGATCGGGAACAAGACAGGGATGCCCACTCTCCCCCCTGTTACTTAACATAGTACTGGAGGTCCTAGTCAAGGCAATTAGACAAAACAAAGAAATACAAGGAGTCCAGAACCCTAAAGACTCTACTCCAAAACTCGGAATACAGCAAAGTTGCAGGATACAAAATTAACACACAGAAATCTGTGGCTTTCCTATACACTAACAATGAGCCAATAGAAAGAGAAATCAGGAAAACAATTCCATTCACAATTGCATCAAAAAGAATAAAATACCTAGGAATAAACCTAACCAAAGAAGTGAAAGACCTATACCCTGAAAACTATAAGACACACTGAAGAGAAGTTAAAGAGGACACTAACAAATGGAAACTTATCCCATGATCTTGGCTAGGAAGAATTAATATCGTCAAAATGGCCATCCTGCCCAAAGCAATATACAGATTTGATGAAATCCCTATCAAATTACCAACAACATTCTTCAATGAACTGGAACAAATAGTTCAAAAATTCATATGGAAACACCAAAGACCCCGAATAGCCTAAGCAATCCTAAGAAAGCTCTACTACAAAGCCATAGCAATCAAGACAATTTGGTACTGGCACAAGAACAGAGCGACAGACCAGTGGAACAGATTAGAGACTCCAGACATTAACCCAAACATATTTGGTCATGGACAAACAATGGGGAAATGATCATCTCTTCAACAGATGGTGCTGGCAGAACTGGACAGCTACATGTAAGAGAATGAAACTGGATCATTGTCTAATATACACAAAAGTAAATTCAAATGGATCAAAGACATGAATGCAAGTCATGAAACCATAAAACTCTTGGAAAAAAACATAGGCAAAAATCTCTTGGACATAAACATGAGTGACTTCTTCATGACTATATCTCCCTGGGCAAGGAAAACAAAAGCAAAAATGAACAAGTGGAACTATATCAAGCTGAAAGAAGACCATCAATAGAACAAAAAGGTACCCACAGTATGGGAGAATATATTCGTAAATGACAGATCCGATAAAGGCTTGACATCCAAAATATATAAAGAGCTCATACACCTCAACAAACAAAAAGCAAATAATCCAATTAAAAAATGGGCAGAGGAGCTGAACAGACAGTTCTCCAAAGAAGAAATTCAGATGGCCAACAGACACATGAAAAGATGCTCCACATCTCTAGTTATCAGAGAAATGCAAATTAAAACCACAATGAGATATCACCTCACACCAGTAAAGATCGCCACCATCCAAAAGACAAACAACAACAAATGTTGGTGAGGTTGTGCAGAAAGGGGAACCCTCCTACACTGCTGGTGGGAATGTAAATTAGTTCAACCATTGTGGAAAGCAATATGGAGGTTCCTCAAAATGCTCAAAATAGACTTACCATTTGACCCAGGAATTCCACTTCTAGGAATTTACCCTAAGGATGCAGCACTCCAGTTTGAAAAAGACAGATGCACCCCTATGTTTATCGCAGCACTATTTACAATAGCCAAGAAATGGAAGGAACCTAAGTGTCCATCAGCTGATGAATGGATAAAGAAGATGTGGTACATATACACAATGGAATATTATTCAGCCATAAGAAGAAAACAAATCCTACCATTTGCAACAACATGGATGGAGCTAGAGGGTATTGTGCTCAGTGAAATAAGCCAAGCGGAGAAAGAGAAATACCAAATGATTTCACTCATCTGTGGAGTGTAAGAACAAAAGAAAAACTGAAGGAACAAAACAGCAGCAGAATCACAGAACCCAAGAATGGACTAACAGTTACCAAAGGGAAAGAGACTGGGGAGAATGGGAGGGTAGGGAGGGATAAGGGCCGGGAAGAAGAAAGGAGGTATTATGATTAGCATGTATAATGTGGGGGGTTGGGGGAAAGGGGAGGGCTGTGCAACACAGAGAAGACAAGTAGTGATTCTACAACATCTTACTATGCTGATGGACAGTGACTGTAATGGGGTTTGTGGGGGGGACTTGAGGTAGGGGAGAGCCTAGTAAACATAACATTCTTCAAAAAAATATAAATAAATAAATAAATTGTATATTAAAAAAAAAAGACAATAAAAAAAAACATCAGAGGCACAGGCACAGCATATCCCGTGTCCCCATTCCACCAATCAGAAAAAGCCTAGAGAGCTGACAGCTGTCAATCGAGGACCTCTTTGCCCCACCAAAACCACATAAAAGCAGCCTCAGAATGAGCATCTGGGCCTGTCCTATCTCACGCAGGCCCGCTCTCTTACTCTATGCAGAGTGCATTAAACCTTACTATCCTTTCTTGACTTTGGTCTCTCATCTCACTGTAACTGACTTCCCTGTGGCACCAAGCTGAGTCCTTTCCTTCATAACATTTCCAAAGGCTACAAAAACACTTAACCCAAAAAGATTGCTCACCCATGTTCTTTGCAGCATTATTTACAATACCTAAGACATGGGAACAAGCTAAGGTGAATGGATAAAGAACCTATGTTATATACATATATGTGTGTGTGTGCGCGTGCGTGCGCGTGCTCACACGCATGTGCACGCAATGGAATATTTTTCAGCTATTAAAAAAAACAAGGAAATCCTAACATTTGCAACAATACAGATGGACCTTGAAGGCATTATGCTAAGTGAAATAAATCGGAGAAAGACAAATACTCTCTGTTCTTATATGTGTAATCTAAAAAAAAACTGAACTCATGTAAAAAGAGATCTGACTTGTGGTTATCAAAAGGAGAGGGCTGGGAGAAGGGGAAATGGAGGATAGTGGTCAAAAGGTAAAAACTTCCAGTTATAAGTACTAGGGATGTAATGTACATGATGACTATAGCTAACACTGCTGTACAATACTGTGAAATAATGAGTCATAAGAAATATGTATTTGGTCATCATATAACCAAATATGTATTTCCCTGGTGTATTTGGTCTTCATCCATAGTTTCTGAAAACAGTGCAGTCTTAAAGGTGAAACAGGTGTTTTGTCGTGTTAATGAAAGACTTTTGGATCCCCCACCCAAGGGCAGGGGCTGGAGGCTGAATCAGCCAAATGCCTGTAATTTAGTCAATCATGACTATGCAATGAAGCCCTCACAAAACCTTGAGAACTAACCACTCTCAGCTCTCAGATCTGACCTGCTTGGTTGGATCCTGCTTCTCAGTAAGAGAAAGTTTCTAAGCTTGGGAAACCAGAATGCCTTCATGTGCCACCAAGCCAGGCCCCAAGCCCCACAGGGATAGAAGCTCCTTTATTTGGGACCTTGTCCTATCTATCTCTATATGGCTGTTAACTTGTATCCTTTAAGGTATTATTTATTAAGCTGGTAAACTTTAAGTGTTTCTTGAGCTGTGAGCCACTCTAGCAATGAATCGAAGGGGCAGGTCATGGGAACCTCCAATCTGTAGCCAGTAGGTCAGAAGCACAAGTTAACTGCCTGGCGCTTGAGACCGAAGTCTGGAGTCGAGGGTGGAGGGCAGTCTTGTGTTACAGAGCCCTTAATCTGGGGAATCTGGTGCTAGCATCAAAATTGAGTTGAATTCATTAAAACCCTCCTCCTGTTTGAGAAGTGCTTGGTGTTATGTGTGGGAAGACTTCGGAATCAGGTCCAAGAACTCCAATGGAGTTATGCTATTATTACAGCTGTGTATAATATATATATATTATACACATATATAATATATATATGTAGGAAAAAAATACACCATTGCATTTAGTGTCAGAGGAGTGGGATTTATAGAAATAAAGGAAAGCTGTTAAGAGTGTAAAACCTATGATTCCCATCACAAGGAGAATATTTTTTTCCCTGATGGGCATTAAAAAAGATGGATATTTAGTTGACTCTACTGTTGTAATTATTTCACAACATATGTACAAACCATCATATTGACTTAAACTTTACACTTATACAGATAGTGATTGTCAACTATTTCTCAATAAAACTGGAAAATCTCAAAAAAAGCAATAAAACATTTTTAAAAACAGGCTCTATATATAGAAGGGTATATATACAAAAATATCTCAGATTATAAAATAAAATTATTAGTTGCAGATAAAAGTGACTAGAATGTCAACAACTAAATGGAGTACTTATGAGTTATTTTTAACATCTTTATGTTTATCTGTATTTTCTGACTTCTTTATAATTTATATGAATCAATGTTGTTTTAAAATTATAATAAGTATCTTTCTTAATAATGCCTTTTTAATGTAATTTTTAAAAGCTTGGACTTCTGAATCAGAATGACTGCAACAGAATCCCATTCTGCTACTTAACTGTCTATGAGCCTGAGAAAGTTATTTAAGAACTCTAAGGTTCAGTTTGCTCATTTGTAAAATAACTAATAACCACCAAAGAACTGCAACTTAAAACTACAATAAGCTACCACTAAATACTCACTATAGTGACTAGATTCAAGCTACAGACACTATCAGAACTGTCAATCATTTTTTAGCAGGAGTGTAAATTTGTACAACCACTTTGGAAAACAGTCTGGCAGTATCTACTTAAGTTAAACAAATGTATACAGTATGACTAAGCACTGCCAAAAGAAATAAGTATACATGTTAATCAAAAGAAATACATATAAGAATATCCACAGCAGCATTACTGATAACAGCAAAAAACTGTGAACAATTCAAATGCCCTTCAACAGCAGAATGGATAAACCAAGTGTGGAATATCCCAATGGAATACTACACAATAACAAGGGATATGAAATGCTGATATATACCAGAACATGGATAAATCTCTAAAAAATAAAACAGTCAAGAGTTTGGAGAAAGAAACCAGACACAAAAGGGTCTATATGATTGTGCTAGAAATATTTTGTATCTTGATCTGATGATTACCTAGGGAGTCACATTTTTTTAAAAAATTCTTACTACTATACACTTATGCACTTTTCTGTAAGTTACATCTAAAAAAAACTGAGGCTAATAATAGTACCTATCTTAACAGTGTGAGGATGAGACAAAAATAACTGCTAACATTTAAAGACAGCACATTCCATGTGCTGAGCACACTTTTCTAAACATTTAATCATCAAAATAATCACATCATGTAGGTAGTATTATTTTACAGATGAGGGGACTGTGACAGGTAAAAGATCGTTTATCTAAAGTCACTTAACGAGTAAACAGTGAGTAAAAACAGTCAAGCTTCAGATGCAAAATTTAAACTGCAACAATAAATTGCCTCAGTAATAAATGAAAACTCTTAACACAGTACCTGGGCCAAACAAAACACAAAATGTTATTAGCTATTAGTACTACTACCACTATCATTATTAGGATTAACTTAAAATATTTCTCATTATAACACTCAAAATACTCAACACTATGGTAAATACACAAATCTATATAATTGTATCTATGCTCCTAGTTTATTCTAACAATACTGTACAAGTGAGACCATAAATAATTTGAAATATATAAAGCAAGCCACTATACTCTTCTCACAAATCACAAAGGTCCAAAGATTATATCCATTCATGTTTCCACAGATATGATTCATACTTTTAATTTATACTGAAAGAAAAATGTATATGCTAAATAACACCTTGAAAGATCTTTAGGAGTTAAAGTTGCAAAAGAAAAAATTAATTTCAAAAAACAGCGGTTTAATCTACATTAACAGATAGAGGCAAAGCTTCAAATCTCCATACTAACAACCAACGAATATATTAAATTTCTTTTAAAGTTATTTCTAAAATTTCTTTTAAGTTATTTCTAAAATTTAACTGATGAAATGCCTGTGTAGAAATCACTTATTGAAAGTATGTATTGAGCAGTAACAAACGGAAAATACCAAATGCTGTATGTAAAAACAATCTCTCATAAACCCAACTACTCAAATATAACATTTATGTATTACTTTCTTCTTTCCTTGCACAATACAATATACCGGGTACAGACCAGATGGTATCCTTTAACAGTATAGAAGACTGGATGTTCTGATTAAATAGACTACCTCAAAAATCTAGTTCAACCTGCTTCTACATGGTTGTTATACCTTGGAGACATAAACTGACCTGTCTCCCAAAAGAGATAGATAAGAATCTCCGGACAAAACTTAACAGTCCTATAAAGTTCACATGTCTCATACTAAACCTGTTAGTCTAGCTTGTAATACCTTGCCGATGACAGAAAGTTAGTACTTAGTTTCCACTCTCTTAAGGACGCCACTTCTTCCACACTCCTACAACTTACCCTCACAAAGCACATTTTCCAGTAAAATAGTAATGGTTATTTACACCTAATATTATATAAACCCAGAATCAACTAACGAGAAAACAAAGTGGCTAAGGAAGAAACCTAACTTCAACATAGCCACAGAAAATGGTTACCTTCGACCAAAATTAGGTTACCTAATTCTTGGTGAATGTTTCCCCGTTCCTGTCCGTGGGGATCAACCCGGAGAGTAAGAATGGTTCCATGTTAAAGTAACCGAGAAAAAGCTACTACAAACGCTGTCCCTGACAAATGTCTCAGACTTATTTCCACCAAAGCAAATCTGGAAATAATTCAGAAGGAAATCTTCTCTACTACCTATTTCATCGTTACCATTTCTAGAAACAGCAAAATGAAGGAAATCTACACGTTTATTTCAGGGACAGAACCTTCCGATTTCGAAATGTCATCTGAATTTACCAATTTTAGCTTTCAGGAATATTCTATAAAGAATGTTGAGGCGGGTGTTATTTTGGTTTCTGGCTTCGGTTCAGAGGATCTTTACCACAGTCTGTGTTTACCAACATCACTTCAGAGCCGGCCTCGCCTCTGAGGCCGAGTGGGCGCGGGCGGGGGCCGGGGAGCCGGCCTGAAACTGCGGCTGCAACGGGGCCTCGCACCCTCCCCCGTCCGCTTTCCCCGTGCGTTCTCACATTGGGCTGGGCGCACATCGATGATGGAGATGCCGGTTTTCAGAAAAGACTGAGCCCGGCTGGCTTAGGAGACGAGGCCTTCAAAAGGGGGCACTTGCGTCCACCCATGGCCCACCCTCATTTCCGGACCCCGACGCTCGGCAGGGTTCCCCGAAGCCGCTCTTCCCACAGGCCTCGCACCCGGCCCCAAGCACAGCACCTGCGCAGCCCAGGCGGGCTCCACACAGCGAAACAACACGGGCCCGCGTCCGCAGCTCCGGAGAGAGGCTCTCTGCCGCCGGCTGCGAAGTTACCTGTTGAGGAGCAGGGAGGCGACGCTCAGGCAGAGCAGCAGGAAGCAAAACAGCGGATACTGGCGGCAGACTTCGCGTCCCACGTCCAGCCGCAGCCTCTGCTTCAGCTTCTTCCCCATCGCACGCGCCCAGGACACCATCTCCGTTGCTGTGACTGCAGCTGAACAAAAAACTGAGGCTGAGGTCAGGCGACACGCATCAACCCGGCGCCTCCGCCCCGCCGACCTGGCGGCGGACGCACACAGCCGCCCACCGGCGGACTAGGCGCCCGCGGCTGCCGCCCAACGCTCCGCCCCAGGCGCCCGTCGCGCGTGCGCGTGCGCGGACCTAGAGCACTGCCGTAGTACGTACGGGAAGTCGTCACCCCGCGCGAGCGCCCTCGCGTGCCTGAGGCCGGCACTCCGCGGGGGCGCTGAATCCACAGAGACCGGCCTTTTTCCGAAATCCAGGGAAAGCTGCAGCACCCAGTAACCGCCTGTATTGCGGAGGAGAGAGAAGAGGTTATGCCCGAGCACAAGGATAACTACAGTACCCCACAGCTAACAGGCCCCGCTACAGGGCACCCCGAGCTCGCGGCGCCCGCTGGGGACTGTAGTCTCTGTAACGCGAGCCCGTGGAGCGCTGGAGCGTAGGGCCGTTCCCCTACCGCCGTCCACTCCTCACCGTCGGCTCAGCTGCGAGTGGAGACACGTCCGTGCTTTGAGCGACTCCCCAGGGGGAGGAGGGAGGGACGCCTCTGAATCCTGATTTTGCGGGTAGGGGCGGGGTCCCCGGGTGAGTGAAGCACTCTAGAATACGGAGGAGTCAAACCCTGGGGGTCGCCACCCCTGCGAGAAGGAACTTGGAAACTCAATGGCAAGGTGGAACTCAGTTCGCAACAGCCTCAAAATCCAAGTGTTTGGATTGGCAGGTTAGATTAAATCCGTTCGCTTACTAAATTATCGCATTTCTGAATTTTAATTTCCGAATACTCGACACTGAAAGATGCCCAAGACCTCATACGAGTAAGTAATGTCTTTAGGCGGCGCTCTTCAGCACTTTTCATTTAACCTTCACACATTCACCTCAAGTAGGTTCTCTGCTTTCTATCATTTTATAGCTGGATAAATGAGGTGCAGGGGAAATTGCTCAGAATCCTATTGCTAGCGAAACCGGGATTTGAAGCCCTTCTAATCCCTGAGGCAGCGCTCCCCTGTCGCCTATTATCTTCTCTCTCTTCCCTAGGATCCCAAGGTATGGAGACAGACATATTCAGAAATTATTAAAAATACAGACCCATGATGTATGCACAGTTTCATGAATATTTCTGAGTATAAGAATCATTTTTAATGATGTATTACTTCAGAATACACCATCTTTTAATGCTAATTTCATTGATATTATAAGGTTTATTACCATCCTTGATCATAAATCTATACAAATTTCTAACTAGGATTAACATCAATACAATAGCTAGGTCAAATGGCTGTCAAATTTCTCCGAGAATGGCTTACCAATTCCAGTGGTATATAAAAGTATCCACTTCACTGATCCTCATCATTAGTTATTTAACACAAGTATGCTATACTATTACTGTTTAAAATACTGTGTAATATCGTAAAGCTTAGTGTTTTTAAAAATATTTTGAGATACACATTTCAGCCTTTTATTTAGGCATCTTTGAATTATCTATACATAACCCTTAGTTTATAGGAACATTCCAGGGCTATACTAAAGTATAAATAAAAGGTGTATGTTAACATACACATGCATCAAATGTCTGCTGTGCACTTGAGTACTTTTATACTTGGGTAAGTTACTTCATTAAACTTTTCTCAAGAAGTTTTTTTGCCGATATTTTTTTTTCTCTGTCTTAAGAATTTTGCTTCCTTCAAGAGCTATTCTGAAATTACTGTTCAACTTTTCACTGAAAGCCAGTACATTTTAAAGATACAATGCTTTGTTTTGTTCAAATTAGACCTTTACAAACTAAGACTTTTCTCCTTATCATTTTACTAGGGGCAATCAGAATAAACTAACCAGGCAATAGGTAATTTAAAATTTCATATTGCTCTTATGCTCAGAAAAAAAATTTTCCACCATGAGAATTCTTTAAAAATCCACAGACATCTAATAAAATGCCTTTTATTTCATTAAATGTTTTCTATTTAATCTTTATGGTCTATTATCCACTCACTCACACAGAGCTTGAAAAATATTTTTCCCACCTTTTATTAAAAGTTTTGAACTTCCTAGCAGATATGAGATACCCACAATTCTTATTCTGAAACCAGCTTCACCTTCCACTAACAGCATTACATTGAGCAAGGTTAACTTGATCTCAACCTCTGAATCAACTCTAAAATAGGTATACCCTGTGCAACTTTTAGTGAAGATTAATTGGATGGAAAATCCCTATTAAATGTGCCCCATACAATGCTTGATACAAAAAGATTTTATGGATTTATGAATGTGACAAAAATCTGCCTAACCAGTTAGCTGTGCTTGGATAACCTAAAATGACAATGATACCTTACAGGAAACAGAACCAACAAGGTATATTGCCTGCCTTAAAGTTGTAGTCCTGCACTATCCGATACAGTTGGCTATTGAGCACTTGATATGTGGCTAGTTTGAATACATGTGGCTCCAAGTGTAAAAAATACAGCAGATGTTGAAGACTTAGCATGAAAATGAATATAGCTATTTACATTTTTTAAGACATGTTAAATGACTATTTTGAAAGTAATGGGCTAAAAAACATTAATCTCATGTTTCTTCTTTCTTCTGCAATGTGGCTACTGGAAACCTGAAAATACATATGTGTCTTGCATTCTTGTTCTACTAGACAGTGCTGCTACAGACTAACGTTAGCCATGGAGAGCTGGTATGATTAAATGTGTAAAATTTAGATAAATGCCAGTTACCACATGTGCTAGGGGTACATTTTCAAACTATAAAAGGTAAAAAAATAGTTGATAATGCACTCACCTAGGGGGCTCATAAACATCAAACTACAATCCAGTATCTCCATTATGAGTATTTATTGAATTAGCAAATAAGTGTAAGGCACTGTACTAGATGTGGTGGCAGATACAATGATTTAGATGCATTTTTCTGACCTCCAAAGGCTTACAATCTAGTGAAGGAGACATGTCACAAATGTAAAGTAATATATAATACAGGGCTTATTTATATTTAAAGGCTCTAAGTTTTTTAAAACAGGTGATGGGAAAGGAAAATTTTCAGCTGATGAGGATGTGGGAAGACAATGAGCAAAGAGTAGATTTATCCTTTCCTTTCACTTAATTTTCAGAAGTCATGCAGCAGTAGGCAATGTTAAGTATTTAAAATGCTGTTACCTAATTAAACCTGATCATCCCTACCCCACAGCAAACTACAGAAATTGCTCTTTATGTTGGCACAGGAATTTGAAAAGATGGTGTTGATACCTGAATCTCAGTAATTGGGCCTACTTAACTTTGAGGACCCAATAAGTATATATACCAAATTTTAACTGTTGAGGGCCATTAATTGTATGCATGGCATGCGTTTATCAGGAAGAGGATAGATGAATATATACATACACACTACCCCTCAGCTATTTCAGTCCCTCTCTCTCTGATACCTCCTATAACTTGGAGCGTATCTCCTATCACAGAGGATTGACACTTCCAAAACTATTTCTCCCTATGTCTCAAAGCACCAAAGTTCATATTTTACCTTTTGTGATATGTCTTTTTAGTCTCAGTTTTACATTTCATAATATCCTCTTCTCCCCACAACCTATCTCTATATAACCACCTCTGGATATAAAACCTATTAAAGGAACTACCAAACTGCCTTTCTATTTCAAGAAATGTTCCTTTCCTTGGTTTTCAAAACAGAAACTCATTACAATGAAGAATATGTAATTCAAAAAGCATTAAGGGATTTTTATTGGTGGGAGTTTGAGATGTTCAAAATGCGGTTGTTACTTTCATATTTAATCCCAACCAGCCCCCCAACCCTTTTTTTGTGTGTGTGGCCATGAGATAAAACCTCCAATGGGAAGATAAAAACAGTTGCAACTTTATACAACCAACAGTTCAAACACATCCTCTCTGGATAAAAACCTGTTTTTGACCATGAAACTCTGGATGGTCTTATTATCTGAGCACCAGAAAATTAAGCTGAAAATATACTCACATGCCTGTTGATAAATACTAAAGATTGGAAAAGGCACTTATAATCTGATTGTAACACCTCCATTACTTGTATAAAATGGCCAATGTTTTTAAAGTTACCTTTTAAATAACATTCCACCTTGTTTCTTATGTGCCTATAAAGATAGTGACTTCCTTTCATTAAAAAGAAAAATGCAAACTATTTTCAGATGTTTAAATAAATATACCTTTCAACTAACATCAGTAACTTCTGTTTTTTGGAAAAGCTTCGCAATCCTTCCCTTAACTCTCAATAGGCTATTTACTAAAATATTTTTTAAAAAGCACTTTGAGAGGGTATCTATAAACCACTATGCAACAAGGCTTGGGTCAGAAGTGTGAAATTCACTAATATTGTACTTCAATTCCAATTCTATTATGGCTGCGACCAAATAATTAAAATCAACTTTTATCTTCACAAAAAAACTTTTTCTGTTTTGGTAAGCTGATTCTAGCTGTAAGAAAACATTACAGTATATCCAAAGTAGAAACCTCAAGATAATTTTGGAAATTGTTATTTTTAAAAATTTACTAGAAAGTTTTCCCTATATACTGATAGTTACCATTTAAGTTTCTTTAGCTCAGATGAACACCAGATTTTAAAACAATCTGAATTTTGAGCATTAACATAAGGTCTATACTCTTCAATTTTGAGTTCAAGATGAACCCTTATTTCTTCATACCCCAAATGTTCAGACAGCAGTTCTACATTTTTTTAAAGCATATTATTAAAAAGATTATCTCATTTGCACTTATTTCTTGAGGCTAAGCAGAAAGCTTCTCCAGGAATGTTCACAGAAATATCCTATGGCAGGATTGAAGCAATTTTTGTACTGCTTGAATTAAAAAACAATATCCTATCTAAATAGTCCTTTTCATGTACTGGGTTTTCAAACACTGATAACACACCATGTATTACTCTTAAACTGGTTGAATCCTATTTACATTTCAAGCTCTGCCAACTTTACATAGCTTTATTTTTATCCACTGCATAAAGCAACATATGAAATGATTATTGATCATGGTGGAAAATGGCAAATCGCAATTACCACACACATTATTGGCAGAAAATGAATTTGAAGGGTAGAAATAATGATGAACATAATTTAAATGATTCTGAAGATTCTTCTTGCAACTACATAGAAAAAACAGTCACGTTACCAGGTGTTTTGAAACCATGGTTTTGTTCCCCAAATTACCTTTAAGCAGGAGTGATTTTGATTTTTCACTCATATAAATAGCTGTTATTAACCTGTAACACAAGCAATAAAGAAAAATCAGCTAATAGCCATATTTAAATCCCAGAAAACCACAGCCAGATTTTTTATCTTGATGTTCTTCTAATTGCACATGATCTCAGGGATACTTTGTTGGTACTTTTAATACTCCTACAGCAAAGAGTCTTTACTATTTTGGCTAAAGAGGATTTTTTTCAGGGGGTTGGCTTGGAGTGGGGTAGAACTAAGACAGCATAAATGTGAAGTGAGCCAAATAATGAGAAGGCAAGAAGTCTGTTGAGCAATTATAATCAAAGTTAAGGCTGGGATTAGCTGAAGCTAAATTGTAAAATTCGAAATTATGTATGTGGCTTGCATTTTACTTCTATTTGACAATGCTGTTATAAGACTCTATGCATAGAAATGGAGAGCCATTGTAATTAAATGTGCCACTTATCCCATCTTTAGGAACCACGTAAGGTATTTGTAAATATGAAGTTCAGCCAGACCTTAACTTCCTAAAGGGTAGGGAAGAATGTGGATAAAGACCTTGAAGGCCTATTCAGTAAATGAACAAATATAGCTGGAAGTGATAAGACAAATTAAGATTTCTAACGGAGCTGAGCATTCTAATGTGCAGAGCACTCTTGTATTAGTGTTTGACTTAGCACTCCAACATATATAGCTGAAACACAGACCTGCATGTAAGAGATCAAGCCCTGACATTAAAAGTCCATGTAGATGTGACACACTGTGAATGCAGGTTATCTGATAAAGACGGTAGAGGACATAAGGATACATAAAAATGGGAGCAGTCAGAGATTAGAGAACCAGCAGAGTGCTCAAGAAACTTTTCACGAAGATAGTCAATGTAACAAACACCTTAGAGAGGTTAAAGATTTGAAGAGTATCCTGTGAACAGCTCTTGAAAATAGTAGAGGAAAATCACCGTTAAGAGGCATCATTCCCAAATCGCCAAGCTGCCTAGGAAAGGGTGCAATAAAATGCTTTGTTTTGGTAACATGTGCACTTTCAACCTAAATAATTTTCTAGTGGGAGGTGGGTAGGTGGTGACTGCTGCTGTTTAAGCATAATGTATGCTGACCCTCTATTTTCAGGAAATAATTGAACTACTATCAATAAAAATTTAAGAGGTTGGTTTAGCAGTTTGACTGCCTTTAATTTCATGTTAACATTAGAGAAAATTAGAGTTTTGCCTAGAACTTCAGGAGACTTGAGATAAATGAACACTAATTTGTAAAAATTAAAAAGGATAAATACTACCACAAGGTAGACCCATGTTGTTCATACATTAGTTGACATGTGTTTCAGGTTGACTCCCAATTACTGCAATACAGTAATTTAGGAGACTTTGGGAGAACTTGAATAATGCTTTGCTAACTATATATAGGGCTTGATAGTTCTCAGAACACAAAGGCTCCAATGTTTCCTTAACTGTAACAGAAATATTTGTCCTACTCTAAGAGTATCACAAAAATAATGTACCAGGACATGTTCACACATGTATCAGTGTAAATGAAATCTTCTAATGTAGTATTTCCTGTATTTTGTGAAACAGTTCATGACAAAAGGATTAACATGATGGATAACATTATTTTCCCGATAAAACAATGGGAAAGTCCTATGGATATGATATTAGCATGTCTTGAATAGGTCTAGGAATATTAATCTTTCTTTCCCCCTTGTGTCTGTGTCCAGTGTGTGTGTGTGTGTGATACTGCCACTGAAAAATTAGCCAAGATTAGTGTGTGAGATTAGCATGTCTTGAATAGGTCTAGGAATATTAATCTTTGTTTCCCCTTCTGTGTCTGTGTCGTGTGTGTCCGTCCAGATACTGCCACTGAAAATTTAGCCAAGATTTGTGTTTGTGTCCACATACTGCCACTGAAAATTTGGGCAACATTTTTGGTGCCAAAACCCTTGAAAGTCTGTTCCTTCCTTGTTATCAGCTAGTATCATAAAACCCAACTTTTTAAGACCTGGAAGAGGTCCTTAACAACAGCCAAAATAATGTTTAAATCACCAATATGTAGAAAAATTTTTAAAGATTTGGACTCTACTCAGTAAAGACAGAGCATATGACAAAAGTATGAACATTTTCCACAAGTAAATTAATGTGGACTCACATCAAATCCTAAAACATCAAATCTCAGTAAGGTAAGTTTGAGATCCCTACCAAAATAAAGCATATAGTCTCATTACCTGGTAAAATAGCATACATGAAGCTGTTATTAAATGTAAATGAAAAAAATAATGCTCAATGGTTTTATGTTCAGAAATTTTATGCTAAAACAGAACTTATCTTACTATTATCAGAAAGGTCTCTCAAAATAATCTGCTTTGTCCAGTCAAGAATATGCATCCATAGTCACAAACTGTCTTCTATGTACCCTTTTAGCATGCTGGGTTCTGCTCTTGATCAAGATTTATGCAACCTTTTCCTGGGCAATTTATTTCAATGAAATCAGTAATACTGCAACATGAAATCAATAATACAAATAAAGGTGGTTTCTTCTAATAAATCCAAGATAATATACTTCATAGTGTATTTTACTACCCAGTTGTTTAAAAAACTAGCAAATTTGATGTTAATTTGCGTAATTTAGATACAAAAGATGAAGAACTGAGATTAATTTTGCACTCAAAGGGATACAAGGGACAGGAGCCATTCTTCATGGGAAGGAAAGGCAAGACCTCTAGTTTGCTATAGTGAAAGGGGAAGAAATTTAAGTGATTGACAGTTATAAAGCTGCCTTCAGGTCTACCCCCATCCTCAAAGTGAATAACTGCCTGGGAGGGGTCAGAACTCCTACAATTGGGCAGACTTCTTTCTATAATCGGTGGGGACACCCTGCTTGCCTGCCTGCTCCCAAAGAAGCTAAAACACAGCCTGTTAGTCCTTATGTTATTCTCATACACAGAAACTACAGTGAGCCATCTCAGTGGATAGGCCTAGTAACACCAGAATACTTTTATCAACATTTTTAATAAATATGAATAGTAATCACCAAACATTTCAGAAAAATCATAACAGAAGCCAAATAACCAAAGTGAATATTATTTCGATGCATCCTATCAGAAACTGCTCATTTAAAACGATCTCCAGAATTCAGAAAGAGCAAAATAGTCCATACATAAGTGAGAACAGATTGTTCTACTGCTGAAATTTACAGATAAAATATGCCCTGGGAAGAAGGAAAAAAGTGACATTTTCTATTAATTATAAAAAGCTACAGTGATAGATGAGAAAAAAAGATTAAACATAAGAGAACCAATCCAATTCTTCCAAGCAACAAAAAGAAAAACTGAAGCACAAAGTAAAAATCTCAGCAATAAACCCTTAAGAATTCAAGTTAAAAAGCAAAATAAAAATCTGTGCATACGGTCTCATGGAACTTTAGACCGAGAAAAACCTGAATGCTTAAGAAAAGTTCTGATAGTAACACTGCAGCTAGAATCCTGTCCAAACTGTCAATCAAGAAGGGTGAAAAACATTTTCTATGCAAGACTATTTACAGTCTATGTACCCTTTCTGAAAATATCACCGGAGAACTTACTGCAGCAACAACAAAAAAAGAAAGCTTCAGAACCTAAGAACAATGGAACCTAGCGATAGAATGGAAAAAAGAATCCTAGGATGACTGGTGTACACAGAGCATTAAGTGTGACCAAATAAACCAGAAGAACTCAGTAAAAAGGTAATTAAAAACTCAAGAAAAAAGCAGTCATGGTTCCTATTTTAATATGAATCTAAGCAAATGAAGGAAAAATTTTTAAATTCATCGTTTCTACTTTGAAAGGGCACAGGTTCTATCAAAATAGGTTCATCTATGAATCCAATAAAAACCATTATAAATAAAAGATGAATTATAGTGTTATAAACCTAACAGCAGAAAAGTAGAGATAACACCAACAAAAACTGGTAGATGAAGGAAAAGAAACCAAAATATTGAGTTTGCCGCTTCCTTTTTTTATACAGAGGAGAAAATAGTGTAGTTTGAGTAATAAAGGCAGTCAAATGAATTTAAAATAGTTCAGCCAAAGGACAGGACTAGTGTAAGCTAAATTCCTCACAAGGGATAAAGAAATTAGTACTAATTAAAAGAGATGTTAAGATGTAACCACTATAAGAACTAAGGAGAGTCATCTCTGATTTAAGTAGGGTGTGAATAGACTTTAATATCCTGTGCTATTTGAATGCTCTTTCATTCTGTGTTGTATCCTGTTTTACAAGTACAGGTCTTTTAAATTCTCTTTAAGGTACTATGAAGTTAAAATATCAAGCATGTATGAGCATAAATAATACCTTTTATCCATCACTACTCAAAGTAGGAGGCATAGTGTCTTTAATTCAGAGCCACCCTTTTCAAGTGATTTAATTTCAACCACCTATCAACTGGAACGTAAATATAAGACTATTCACAGACTCAACTGTTGTCTGAAGTTATTTTAAAATATAATATGAATTACTCTTAGAAATGACTGTTCTCAAAAATTTGTATTTATCTAGACTTCATGCTCCTCTCAGGTAACATTACTTATCCTCTCCAAAGTGCTCTGCAAAAGAACCTTATACAAACTTCATGGATTAAAAACCAAAACAGATTCTTCATCAACATAACAAGATTTCAATCTTTAAGTACCCCTTCCTCATAAAGAAATTAGTATAGAAGGGATTTGTAGGTGGATGTTTTGTTCAACAACTTGAAATTAAGCTGAACATCAGCATAAAGGAAAATTACAGGGCTGGGCTGTTGCAATTATGATATAAAATACATAAAGCAGTGTATAAATCACAAGGCAAACTGTTCCCTTCCCTTTAGGACACTCAAACGTCGAACTATTTAAATGTGGATCTGCATAATCTTTAACATTAGCATTTCATTCTTGTTAATCTTTAAGATTTCCATGTTGTAAATTTAAGTGGCTCAAAAATGATTTTTCAAGTTAACATTCCACAATTAATCCTAATTCAGCAAATAAAACTATTTCTACCAAGCTGAAAAATACTTTGAATATTAGTAAATACCTGCCTAGTCCCATTAAGATTTCCCTGTCCTGGAGGAACTTCCAATGCAACAGGAGGCAAAAGACACCACAGAGAAGAAACTAACTTTAAAAAACTAGTAGAATATTTAAGTAGACTGATCAAAGACACTAAGCAGGGACTGGACTAGTCAGACACCGAAGTAACTTACAGCAGCTGCTGCAGGGCCCCCAACTTTGCTGTTGCTATCCTTAATACTAAATGGATCTTCAGGAAACCAGATCAACTAAGATTTCATTTAATTTTATAATAGAAGCCTCTTCATATTTTTCTATTTGTAAGTGAATCTGAAGTTAGGCAGGATACCTAGTGGTAACTGCACAAGTCCTTAATGTTGAATTCCTAGGAATTCAGGTCCTGTAAATTCATGTGAATTTTTACTCTTTCTACAGATGATCTTCAACATATTAGTCATTATTTCTGGCTCCCCTACAAGCTCATTTCAAATATTAAATATACTGAGGAACACAATTAGTATATAGGCTTTTAAAAATTTTCGTGACACATTGTTAAAGCAATCTTAGAGCCCTAATTTCAAACAACCTACCACCAATATATTGAGAATGTTTTCTTAAGTTATAAGGGTTTGTTTGCTTATCACATAAAATAGATGCAACTTGTTTCACCAATTTTGTGTTCAAATGATGCAGTATCAGCATTCTTTAATTCCCATGGGGGAAAAAAAATGGGACACAAATTCACATGCAAAATTGTTACAGATGTCATAATTACTAAAATTTTTCATCTCATTTAAAGTTGACAGCATTAAAAGAGCCCTACTAGTGGCTCATCTACATCAAAACCTTTGTTCTTCTGCCTTGAAAAAAGTAAAAAAATGGCTCTAATTCATAAGTGACAAAAGATGCCAAAACCCTCAGGTATCCTTAACTCTCCAAAACAAGTTTTGTCACAATAATCTTTTCAGAATAGAGATCAAAGTCTGAAAGTAAAAAAATGGCCATTCATAACATTAGGTAGCAGCCTTTGCAACTCCCCTAGATTAGAACTTGTTTTAAACTACTTGCTTCATAGACAAAGCAATTGTCTTCAGGTATCAGTGAATTAATATATTCATGAAGCTTGTAGTATTCTAAAATAACCTTATCTTCATTGTACAAAGCTTACTGCTTGTGCTGTTAGAACACATTTCAGGAAACTTTGACACTTGAAGACACATTTCCAAAATGGTTTATCAGGACTTCTGCTTCAGCCAGTTAAGTCTTATTCAGCATCCTTTATTTCAACCAGAAAAAAAGCGGTATCTGCACAGGGGAGCAACATAAATGGCTTTCAAAGTGCCTAGTGATGCACTAGGATCTTACAGGTATAAATCCACTGTGACTGAACTGAAATGTCAAGTTTATTTTCATCGATTAGTATAAATGTTATCCTAAATAATAATAAACTTTACAGTAAGTGACCTAAAAATATTTTTGTCCTAAGTGGCCAAAAAAACTCGTGCCCCCCCCCCCCCACTGTTAAATCCTAGGACTGTAAGCCAAAATTCTCCAAATGTTATTCACAAGTTGCTCATTCATCAATAATGATTTGCCAACTTAGCTTAATAAAACACACTTTCATGCAGAGTTCACCTAACTTCATTTGCACAGTCATCTAAATGTGCAACATTTATAAAATATACCCAGTTGTTCACTCCCCTCTCCTGAATTACTTGCAAACTCAATCTCATTTCTAAACCTTTGGAGAAAGGTAGAGAAAATGAAGAACACAGCATGGTGGGTACATGCTCCCAATTACCATTTTCTTCAAGTCCACTGGTATGTGCATGACCACAGAATATTTTCACCAATTAAAGTAAATGGAGAACGCTATACATTCATTCCATACATCTCCCCATCATGTGCTTGAATTAGAGATCTTGGGGAAACTTGTTACCATTGGCTTAACTTTGAATGTATGGATAATCTAAAGGTGAAAGAGCTCTCAAGATTCCAAATGTCTAGGCTGTTAAATGAAAACCGATAAAATGGAGGACACCCACAATAATTCTTGGACTCCTGGAGATCCTAAGACATGCTACAAAAATAGGTCTTTATTCTTAGGAAAATATAGTCAGAGCTAGCTTCCTTATGCTATACATAAAATCTTAACATCAGAGGCAGTACAGATAGTACAGATAGTTTTTGAACTGATCTCCAAACAAGCACAAACCCACTACGTTGAAAAGAACAGGTAATTTGAGGTTTTTGGCAAAAGACAGTACTTCACACATCTAGTCCAAATCAAAGAGCCTGCAGACAGTTTTCAGTGAGATGAAAGGAATGAAATAAATATAAATTCTATGGATAAATAAATGTAAGAGACAATTTAAATAAGCTAAGACCACTAATTTTTTTTAAATAAAAATACTAGTCAGGTACAAGCTTTTGTTTCTCAATACCAGACTTCTAAATGTTTATCAGACTACTGTTAAAATCATTAAAAGCCTAATCTTGGGACAGAGCATTAGCTCTAATACTGTTTTGCATTCATAAAAAAGGTATTTCCGACTGAACGCTTCTGGTTCTGAAAAATATTTTAGGTATGTTACTGAAGGCAGACTGTGGTGCTAATATAACTTTTATCTAAAGAACTTTTTAAAAAAGTGACAGACCAAAAAGTCTGTCTACTAATTTGCCCACAGTTAAAAGTCTTTGAACTTTAGTTTATAATTAGGATTGTAAGAAAAGTAGTGGCATGCCCTATTGAGTGGTATGATTACTAATACTAAACTTTAAAACACCACCCCAGACCTGTTCATTTTATGCTTTGCTATGCTTTGCTACTTTAAAGTTCTTCATTCATTCATTTTGTACCCACAACTGAATTCCTATGGTCAGATAAAAATTTCATGGAATATATCACTGGGGGGAAAACAGCCATGGTGGGTATTCTTAGAAGTTTCAGGAACCTGAGCAATCATTTTACTCTAGGATTAGCTCCCTCTCCTAAATGCATTAAATGCTTTATAATTTCTCCCCTCAAAATACAGACATGTCATACTCTGTAATAACAAGGTGATCTTTTGCTGTTCCTGATCAAGCAACTTTAGCATAGCAGTCAATAGCTGTCCAGAATGTGATAATTTTGCCCATCTAGCATGATGTTCACCCTGATTCTTTTCAAATAACTTATATACAATACCCGAGATCACTCCATCAATCCATTCCTGTTGTTCCTATTTTATCATGAGGAAAATGTATTTGGTTAAATCAGACTTGCAGTAATTGGTAGGTTAAGTTTCTCATGATGCTACAACTGCCACCATGTGTGTGCAGCTGCTTTTTGTGCTCAATCCCCACTTCAGTTCTAACATCTGATTCAACTGTAATGGCTAAAAATCTTCCATAAAAAGCATGTTTGGGAGATTATATAGAACACAATGTTCTCACAAAGCAACTTTCTGAAAACTGATTAAATTGATGCATCACTTTTTGATTGCCAAGTAGTCTGCAGAAACAAAATCTTGCGTCTGTTTTGGTTAGATAACTCAAGTTTTCTTGTTTAACAATCAAAGTGTTTTAAGGATACATTTTTCACCCCAAGGAAGGGACTTGACTCTTGGATTTAAGACCCATTCCTTGACAATCTATACAAAATTTTTTAACTTGTCATCTGTCCATTCTTTGAAGCTGTCAAAGCCAAGAACCCATAAACAAATCACAAATAGCAATGACCTACATTAGTTAACATTCCCCTTTTAACATGTTGACATTTTTACTAAAGGATTAGTTATTTTTGCATTTCCATTTCTCATATCCCATGACATTCCATATAAATTGCATTATTGCTTTATAGGCCACACAACATTCAAAAGTATGTTTATATGCATTGCCTGTTTTCCTTGATCTCTGATAAGTTTGATACTGATTTTACTACAGAAATTTAAGTTTGAAAATACCAGTATTTCTTCCCAGAACTTAATTGTTCACATCACTAATCACTACATGCATATTTAGCTCTGATTATATTGCTCAAAAACTGCACCCATTATCAGAACAGTGCAAATGATATTTAATTTTAAAATTATAATGGCTTAAATTGAAAGTTATTCAAATGAACACTGTCAAGTAATTTCACTTGAGTGTGTGTATATTTCATCACCACTGTTTACATTACCCATCAATTCTTCACAATATCTTTTTATCATGTTTTCCCTCCCAATCCCCAAACTAAGAATGCCAAATAGTCTTGGAAACCCCACAGCTCCTTATTTTAATGTTTTCTCAAGAACACATTTGTGAACTCACAAAAATGTTCATCTTTTAACTTTGACAATGCAGTTCTTAAGTCAAACAAACCTGTCCTCAAATCCCAACAAATTCTGAGAATTGACTTAAACACCTTGACAGTGTCCCTTAAAAAGGGTATGACAGTAAAGTGCCAATAGGCATGGCCATGACCTCTTTGATGGGACTCATTTTACTCCTTGAACTGGGAAATGCCAGCACCAAGGATTACACTGAGATTCAATTTTACTGAAGGCTACATTTTGTTTAACCACTTTCCACAACCTATTATACTCATTGTATGTTAAAATGAAATGTAAATGTTTTGTGTAGCCCTCAAACTTACACTAAGATTTGAGAGATGTACTTTAAAAAAGCACGGGGTAATATATAAAATCAGTGGCAGAAAGTTTCATTAAGCACCAGGAACTAATTTTTGTCACCCCATACTCATTTTGTAGGTAAGTTTCAATAACCGGCAAGGCACATTTACATATATTCCAATGAATACTTATTGACAAATTTTAAATTACACTCTATGTCCCAGCTATCCCAGTAACTGACATACAACATACTAACATGTTTTATTAAGATAACATAAAAACCAATTAATGTGAAACATACAGCAACCACTATTCTAAAATTATGTAAGTACAAATAAACATACTGAAATGTGTGCAATTCTAAGTTTTTAAACCAGAATATCTCTACACTAACACACATTTATATTAATGACACATAAAAAAAATAAAAACTTTATTACAAAAATAAGTTACACTCGCCTCCAGCTTACAGTATAAAACAATTTTATTTGCAGGAATGCAAAATGATTGTTTGCCATGAGCATTTTGAACATATGACATATCTAATTTTCTTGTTAAATTTGCATTTACTGGGGGAACTGGTGTGTATAAAACCTTAATTAAGTATAATAAGCTCTGATTTTCATCGTGGTGCCTATTGGGTATGTGATATAACTGCAGTATCCCTTTGGGGAAGGGGAAAAGGGATTTCTTTATACCAAGTCCTAATTAAATTATAATTTCATGTTTGACTTTAAGCTATCAATTTAGGACTTGGCAAAAATTTTTTGAGGGTGATTCAATAGAGGATGCTTCACCACTGAACACTCACTGTCATCAAGGTGCTTTAGAAAATTAAAAACAGCACAAATGATTGTACTCTATTCTACAAGTTATCATGACCGGCATAAGAAATGGAAAGCTGATTCACATTTTTGCAGTGATCAGCAATAAGAAATGCACTAATGAAACATACCTTTTACCTAAAAAGCTAAACTACAGCCATATACTAATTTCTATGATTTATGAAAAACTTCAAAATATCCAAATGTCAGGCTTCGCTGTACAATTGTCAGTTTTAGTCTGACTTTTTATAAAGGGACACTGCAGTATTTAGTACAAGTTCGGATGCACTTTTTTTGAACATCTGATGTCTTACAAAAGTAACATCTTGCTAAACTATTATACATCCAAATAACTACAATATCTGAAGAAGCAAGGCTGCTTTTTCAGCCACAAAATACGACAAAAGCAAGGCCTGTTATGATGGTCATGAGGAAGTCTTACAAGCCTCTGAAACTAAAGGCAACTAAGAATGTTACATTTGGTTTATTAAAATCTTACCCTCATATCATTTAACAAGCCTTGCTTTTATCTACAAAGATTTTCTATGTACAGTACAGACAGGGTATAGTTCAATCCTCTGCTACTGAGGTAGTTAACCAACCCTTTAAAAAAGGTTCTGAAAAGAACCACTATCTGGAATGCCTGACTAACCAGCTCTGATGATTACACCTGAAACTGCATATCTGAACACAATTCAAAAGTGATTACTATAAAAAAGATATAGACAATCATGATTAACCTTGGTGAGCAGAAATAAAATTTAAGGATACCAACAATGGCATTCATCTATACCACTGCAATAAAATTTAAATGCACAAATTCAAGAATATTTCAGAAAACCACTGCTGGGATCCTTAATTTAAAAAAACGGGGGAAAAATCTACTTAGAGCAGATTTTTTAAAGAGAAGAACTTTATTCTTTATTAAGATACCATGCTAGAAGTTATGAAGGATTTCTGTTGGAACACATTTGGAAAATAGAGTAGCTTTAGTTTAATAACTTGCACTGCAGAGAAAATTGTTAAAGAAATTCATATCAAAGTCCAAAGTATTAGTTCAATGTCCTGTATTTGATTCCATAATCTTCATAGGAAGGTCTTCTGCAACAGAATATGCTCCTATACAGCCGAGATATTTAAGGTTGCTTGATTTCCTTACCATTACTCCACTGCAAGCTTCTGGTGTAATCCCACATAGCAAGTCAGTCTTCATTGTAACAGGTCAGGACCGGCCTCGACCCCTTTTCCCTGCTAGCCAGGTAACAAAAGGAATCAGTTAGATAAATCATTTTAAATTAATAATGTGTACAAACATAATGATAACATTTTTTTAAAGTGCTTTAACATAGTATTTCTTAATATAAAGTCTAACCAAAAAGTTTCCTTTTTAAAACTATTAA